>NW_027361882.1:1300833-1950000 GCF_039654945.1 Dendrobates tinctorius
CCCGTCCTGGTCTGACTGGGGGTTAATTGCTCCGCCTCTCCCTGGCAGAGGGCGGCTATTTAATGCTCACTGGACCTAGGTCCGGTGTCAGTTATACTCCTGCCCTCGGCTGAGTTAGTTGACCTTGTGCGTACGTGTGCCTTGTGCCTGATATCTTGCTTGCTTGTTTGGTTTTGATCTGGTTCTGTCCCTGTTACAAGCTCTGCCTGTCCCTCTTGTACTGCGCTACCTCTCTTGTATGACTCTCTGCTTGTGACCCGACTTCTCTCTGCTCGTCCCCTTGGTACCATGTCGCCCTCTTGTGTATGACTTTTGGCTTTGTCTGACCTCCCATCTGTTTATCCCTCCTGTACCTCGCTGTCCGTACTGTGTATGAACTCCGTTTTGCCTGACTCTGAGTTTTCTGTCTTCTCTGAAAGCAGGACGCTAAGCCCCACCCCCTTGCAGTCACGTGAGCGTAGGACCCGTGCCAGCTTGCTAAACTTCATCACTCAGGTCCTGTGCACCTATACTTTCTGGCTGTCCTGATCCCCAGGGGTCCCTACAGTGCGGGTGAGTCCCTGCTCAGCAGAGGCTGTATGCCGGCGCTGTCAGGATCCTGATATTATAACTGACCAATACCATTTTTTTTCTCTCTGCTCCCCTTCTTCTGTGTATGTGATGGATCCTATGCACGCTCTTTCTGAGCAGGTTAAACACCTGACCCAGATGTCTCAGAAACTCCTTGGAGAACGAGTCCTGGCTCAGTCTCAGCAGCTGATCGCTGACACTGTGCAGGGGGTTTTTTCATCGGGGGCTCGGGATATTACATTAGTTTCCCCTGAGTCTCCAGTGAAGTTACCGGATACCTTTTCTGGAGATAAAAAAGAGTTCAGAGTTTTCAATGAGGGCTGTAACCTTTTTTTTCCTTAAGACCACACTCTTCTGGGGATGAAAGTCAGAGAGTGGGGGTCATTATGTCTCTGTTAAGGGGAGCCCCCCAAGCTTGGGCTTTCTCTCTTCCAACCACGGCCTCTGAGCGTATGATGGTAGATGTATTTTTTGAGGCCCTTGGGCATACTCCTGATCGTATGCGTATGGCTGAGGACATGGTGATGAGTGTGTGCCAGGGGAAGCACTCAGCCAAGTGGTTTTTCTCAGAGTTCAGACTCTGGGCTGCTGAGGTCTGCTGGAATGATGCTGCCCTCCGGGGTTTGTTCCGTAGAGGTCTGTCTGAACATCTGAAAGATGCTTTGGCTCTCCACCCTCCCCCTGATTCCCTGGAGGAGGCTATGACACAGGCCGTCCGAATGGATCACAGGCTACGGGCGAGGGGAGTGATGCAAAGTGAAAGACCGTTATTCTTCCAAGGAAGGGGAGCCAGTCCTATATTGGAGATCACGGAGATGGGAGCCATCGACCTCAAAGAAAATGAAAGGAGACAACGGCACGTGGGAAAAGGCTGTTTTCACTGTGGCGATTCTGGACATTGGAGAAAGGTTTGCCCCTCCCGTCCACTAACCAAGCCGGGTGATTGTCGTGGAGGTCACCCAGGCTCTCAGGTACCTTTTTCTGCCTTCTCTAAAATGTTGTTGCAAGTGGAACTTTGTTGTGGGAGTGTCTCCACATCCACTTCTGCCTTCGTGGATTGCGGATCAGCATTGAACTTTATTGACTCTGATTTGGTATCCAGGAGTAAGTTAAGGACAGTTAGGTTGGAGACGCCAATTCACATTGTGGCCATTGACAAAACACCACTGGTGAAGAATGACATTATGTTTCGTACTGAAGATTTTCTCCTTAACCCCTTCCTGACATGAGACGTACTATCCCGTCCACGGTACCCGGGCCCGTATGACCGGGGACGGGATAGTACGTCTACCGCGATCAGCGGCGCCCACGTGGTGAGCGCCGCTGATCGCGGCCGGGTGTCAGCTGATTATCACAGCTGACACCCGGCACTACGTGTCAGGGGCGGTCACGGACCGCCCCGACACGTTAACCCCTTGCACACCGCGATCAAACATGATCGCGGTGTACCGGGGGTTAAAGGGAAGCATCGGCAGGGAGGGGGCTCCCTCCGTGCTTCCCTGAGCCCCCCACGGCAGCGCAATGTGCAGCGCTGCTGCGGGGGGCTCCTTTCCTCCAGGCCCCCGAATCCAAGATGGCGACGGGGGCCTTCGGGGGCCTGGGGAAGCTGGCTTCCTCAGTGCCTGCAAAGCGCAGGCATGAGGAAGCCTTGTGCACTGCCTGTGACAGATTGCTGATCTGTCACAGTGATCTGTGATGTGACAGATCAGCGATCTGTCACAGGACAGTGATGTCCCACCTGGGACTATGTAATAAAGTAAAAAAAAAATTAAAAAAAAGTGTAAAAATAAATTTAAAAAAATCGCCAAATAAATTAGTAAAAAAAAAAAAAAATATTCCCCAATAAATTCATTTTTTGAAAATAATAAAGAAAAAAAACCAATAAAAGTACACATATTAGGTATCGCCGCGTCCGTAACGACCTGCCCTATAAAACTGTCCCATTAGTTAACCCCTTTAGCGAACCCCTTAAAAAATAAAAATAAAAAACGAAGCAAAAAATAATGATTTATTATCATACCGCCAAACAAAAAGTGCAATAACGCGCGATCAAAAAGACGCATATAAATATCCATGGTACCGCTGAAAACGTCATCTTGTCCCGCAAAAAACAAGCCACCACACAGCATCATCAGCGAAAAAATAAAAAAGTTATAACTCGCAGAATAAAGCGATGCAAAAATAATTATTTTTTATATAAAATAGTTTTCATTGCATAAAACCGACAAAAACATAAAAAAACGACCTAAATGAGGTATCGCTGTAACCGTACTGACCCGAAGAATAAAACCGCTTTATCAATTTTACCGCACGCGGAACGGTGTAAACGCACCCCCCCCAAAAGAAATTCATGAAACGCTGGTTTTTGTTCATTCTGCGTCCCAAAAATCGGAATAAAAAGCGATCAAAAAATTTCACGTGCCCGAAAATGGTACCAATAAAAACGTCAACTCGTCCCGCAAACAATAAGACCGCACATGACTCTGTGGGTCAAAATACGGAAAAATTATAGCTCTCAATATGTGGTGATGCAAAAACTATTTTTACAATAAAAAGCGTCTTTTAGCGTGCGACAGCCGCCAAACATAAAAACCGCCATAAATAGTAAATCAAACCCCCTGTTATCACCCCCTTAGTTAGGGAAAAATAATAAAATAAAAAAAATGTATTTATTTCCATTTTTCCATTAGGGCTAGGGCTAGGGTTAGGGCTAGGGGTGTGTTGGGGTAGGGTTGGGGTAGGGTTAGGGCTAGGGTTAGGGCTAGGGCTAGGGTTAGGGCTAGGGCTAGGGCTAGGGTTAGGGCTAGGGTTAGGGGCGTGTTGGGGTTCGGGTTGGAGTTAGAATTGGGGGTTTCCACTGTTTGGGCACATCAGGGGCTCTCCAAATGCAACATGGCGTCTGATCTCAATTCCAGCCAATTCTGAGTTGAAAAAGTCAAATGGTGCTCCTTCCCTTCCAAGCTCTGCTATGCGCCCAAACAGTGTTTTACCCCCACATGTAGGGTAGCAGCCTACTCAGGACAAATTGCAAAACAATTTTTGGGGTCCAATTTCTCCTGTTACCCTTAGGAAAATAAAAAATTGGGGGCAAAAATATCATTTTTGTGGAAAAAAATGATTTTTTTATTTTCACATCCGAGTGTTATAAACTTCTGTGAAGCACTTGGGGGTTCAAAGTGCTCACCACACATCTAGATAAGTTCCGTGGGGGGTCTAGTGTCCAAAATGGGGTCACTTGTGGGGAGTTTCAATAGTTTAGGTACATCAGGGGCTCTCCAAACGCACATGACACCCGCAGACCATTCCATCAAAGTCTGCATTCCAAAACGTCACTGCTTCCCTTCCGAGCCCCGACGTGTGTCCATACAGTAGTTTTCTCCCACATATGGGGTGTCAGCGTACTCAGGACAAATTGGACAACAACTTTTGGGGTCCAATTTCTCCTGGTACCCTTGGGAAAATAAAAAAATGGTGACTAAAAGATCATGTTTGTGGAAAAAATACGAATTTTTTATTTTCACGCCCGGGCGTTGTAAACTTCTGTGAAGCACTGGGGGGTCAAAGTGCTCACCTCACATATAGATAAGTTCCTTAGGGGGTCTAGTTTACAAAATGGTGTCATTTGTGGGGGGTTTCCACTGTTTAGGTACATTAGGGGCTCTCCAAAGGCAACATGACACCCGCAGACCATTCCATCAAAGTCTGCATTCCAAAACGTCACTACTTCCCTTCCGAGCCCCGACGTGTGCCCATACAGTAGTTTTCTCCCACATATGGGGTATCAGCATACTCAGGACAAATTGGACAACAACTTTTGGGGTCCAATTTCTCCTGGTACCCTTGGGAAAATAAAAAAATGGTGACTAAAAGATCATGTTTGTGGAAAAAATACGAATTTTTTATTTTCACGCCCGGGCGTTGTAAACTTCTGTGAAGCACTGGGGGGGTCAAAGTGCTCACCACACATCTAGATAAGTTCCTTAGGGGGTCTAGTTTCCAAAATGGTGTCATTTGTGGGGGGGTTCCACTGTTTTGGTACATCAGGAGTTTTCCAAACGCGACATGGTGTCCGATCTCAATTCCAGCCAAAAACGTCAAATGGCGCTGCTTCCCTTCCGAGCTCTGCCATGCGCCCAAATAGTGGTTTACCCCCACATGTGGGGTATCAGCGTACTCAGGACAAATTGCACAATAACTTTTAGGGTCCTGTTACCCTTGGAAAAATAAGAATTGAGGGTGAAAAGATCATTTTTGTGGAAAAAATATGATTTTTTAATTGTATGGCTTTATGTTATAAACTTCTGTGAAGCCCATGGGGGTTCAAAGTTCTCACCACACATCTAGATAAGTTCCTTAGGGGGTCTAGTTTCCAAAATGGTGTCATTTGTGGGGGGTTTCCACTGTTTTGGTACATCAGGGGTTTTCCAAACGCGACATGGTGTCCGATCTCAATTCCAGCCAAAAACGTCAAATGGCGCTGCTTCCCTTCCGAGCTCTGCCATGCGCCCAAATAGTGGTTTACCCCCACATGTGGGGTATCAGCGTACTCAGGACAAATTGCACAATAACTTTTAGGGTCCTGTTACCCTTGGAAAAATAAGAATTGAGGGTGAAAAGATCATTTTTGTTGAAAAAATATGATTTTTTAATTGTATGGCTTTATGTTATAAACTTCTGTGAAGCCCATGGGGGTTCAAAGTTCTCACCACACATCTAGATAAGTTCCTTAGGGGGTCTATTTTCCAAAATGGTGTCATTTGTGGGGGGTTTCCACTGTTTTGGTACATCAGGGGTTTTCCAAACGCGACATGGTGTCCGATCTCAATTCCAGCCAAAAACGTCAAATGGCGCTGCTTCCCTTCCGAGCTCTGCCATGCGCCCAAATAGTGGTTTACCCCCACATGTGGGGTATCAGCGTACTCAGGACAAATTGCACAATAACTTTTAGGGTCCTGCTACCCTTGGGAAAATAAAAATTGGGGTGAAAAGATCATTTTTGTGGAAAAAATATGATTTTTTAATTGTACCGCTGTACGTTATAAACTTCTGTAAAGCCCTTGTGGGTTCAAAGTTCTCACCACATATCTAGATAAGTTCCTTGGGGGGTCTAGTTTCCAAAATGGGGTCACTTGTAGGGGGTTTCCACTGTTTAGGTACATCAGGGACTCTCCAAACGTGACATGGCGTCCAATCTGAATTCCAGCCAATTTTGCATTGAAAAAGTCAAACGGCGCTCCTTCCATTCTGAGCTCTGCCATGCGCCGAAACAGTCGTTCCCCCCCACATATCAGGTATCTGCGTACTCAGGACAAATTGCACAATAACTTTTGCAGTTCAATTTCTCCTGTTACCCTTGGTAAAATAAAAAAAATTGAACCTGAAGTATTTTTTTTATGAAAAAAAGTTAGATGTTCATTTTTTTTTAAATATTCAAAAAAATTCCTGTGACGCACCTAAAGGGTTAATAAACTTCTTGAATGTGGTTTTGAGCACCTTAAGGGGTGCAGTTTTTAGAATGGTGTCACTTTTGGGTATTTTCTATCATATAGACCCCTCAAAGTGGCTTCAAATGTGATGTGGTCCTAAAAATAAAATGGTGTTGTAAAAATGAGAAATCGCTGGTCAACTTTTAACCCTTATAACTTCCTAACAAAAAAAAATTTTGGTTCCAAAATTGTGCTGATGTAAAGTAAACATGTGGGAAATGTTAGTTATCAAGTTTTTTGTGTGCCGTATCTCTGTGATTTAAGGGCATAAAAATTCAAAGTTGGAAAATTGCGAAATTTTCAAAATTTTCGCCAAATTTCCGTTTTTCTCACAAATAAACGCAAGTTATTTGAACGAAATGTTACCACAAACATGAAGTACAATATGTCACGAGAAAACAATGTCAGAATCACCGGTATCCATGGAAGCGTTCGAGAGTCATGACCTCATAAAGGTACAGTGGTCAGAATTGTAAAAATTGGCCCGGTCATGAACGTGCAAACCACCCTTGGGGGTGAAGGGGTTAAAGTGAGTTCCTTGCAACAGGAAAGTATTTCATGTTTTGTGATGGACAACCTGCCAGCGGGACTGGTGTTGGGGTTCCCCTGGCTACAATTGCATAATCCTGTAATTAATTGGGAATGTCAGGACATTGTTAAATGGGGTCCCTATTGTTCTGAGAAATGTCTTGATACTGTGTCTGTGTCGTCCGTGGGTCTGGAAGGTATTCCGGAGTGCCTGATAGACTATACGGACGTTTTCTCAGAAAAAGAGGCTAAGGTTTTACCACCACACCGCCCATTTGATTGTGCCATTGACCTGGTTCCAGGTGCTAAATTGCCCAAGGCCCGCTTGTATAACCTTTCGGGTCCTGAACGGGCTGCGATGAAGGAGTATATTTCCGAGAGCCTCCGTAAGGGAGACATTCATCCTTCTGTTTCTCCTGTGGCGGCGGGGTTCTTTTTTGTAAAGAATAAAGACGGTGGTTTACGCCCATGCCTCGATTTTCGTGAGTTAAATAAGATAACTGTGAGGAATACGTATCCGCTTCCACTTATTCCTGATTTATACAACCAATTGTCCGGAGCTAAGTGGTTTTCAAAATTAGATCTACGGGGAGCGTATAACCTTATCCGAGTCTGAGACGGAGATGTATGGAAAACCGCTTTTCTCACAACTGAAGGGTATCGCATGGATCCTAATAAGGTGCAGGCCATTGTCGAGTGGGTTCAACCTTGTGATTTGAAGGCTCTGCAGCGTTTCCTAGGATTCGCCAATTACTATCGCAAATTTATAAAGGGGTTCTCACAGGTGGTTAAACCCCTCACAGACATGACTCAAAAGGGGGCCGATATCAAGAATTGGTCAACCGCAGCGGAGCGGAATTTCAGTTTTTGAAAACATGTTTCATGTCGGCCCCGGTTCTTGTTCAACCGGACCCGTCGGAACCATTTATTGTTGAGGTAGATGCCTCAGAGGTGGGGGCGGTATTGTCCCAGGGACCCGCCACTTTGACCAATTTAAGACCTTGCGACTTTTTCTTAAAGAAATTCTCTCCTGCAGAGAGAAACTATGATGTGGGAAATCGAGAACTTCTGGCCGTTAAGTTGGCCTTTGAAGAATGGAGGCATTTTTTGGAGGGGGCTGTCCATCCTATAACCGTAATTACGGATCACAAAAACCTAGCTTACATTGAGTCAGCTAAGAGGTTGACTCCTAGACAGGCTAGATAGTCACTTTTTTTTTTCCTGATTCAACTTCTCGATCACTTTTCGGCCTGGGTCCAAAAATGTCAGAGCGGATGCTTTGTCACGCAGTTTAGATCCGGTGTCCCCCCCGGAGCCTCCATACCTCCATACTCCATTCTTCAGCCTGGGGTGGTGGTGACAGGTATTTCGAATATGTTGGAACGAGAGATTCGGGAAGCCCAGTCTCTTGCACCGCCGGCTAAGCCGGTGGACAAACTTTTTGTGCCAGCTCAGCTTCGCCTTAAGGTCCTCCGGGAGTTCCATGACTCAGTTCTGGGTGGACATCCAGGGATCTCGGCTACCCGGAAGGCCATTGCTGGAGTATTCTGGTGGTCTGCTTTTGCCTCTGATGTTGCAGAATATGTGTCTGCTTGTGATGTTTGTGCCCGTGCAAAAACCCCCCATAACCGGCCGGCCGGGGAATTGGTACCACTGCCTTCCTGAGAGACCTTGGATGCATTTGTCCATGGATTTCATCACCAACCTTCCCCCCTCCAAGGGTAATACCGTCGTCTGGGTTGTGGTGGACAGGTTTAGTAAGCAGGCACATTTTGTACCTTTGACAGCTCTACCTAATGCGGAAACATTGTCCAGATTGTTTGTTGAGCATGTGGTGCGGTTGCATGGGGTACCCTTGAATGTGGTGTCTGATAGAGAAGTGCAATTTGTTTCCAGATTTTGGAGGGCTTTTTGTAAAAGGTTGGGTATTGGTCTGTCCTTTTCATCCGCTTATCATCTAGAGACTAATGGGCAGACCGAGCGGACCAATCAGTCACTGGAGCAAATTCTGCATTGCTTGACCTCAGACCGACAAGATGATTGGTGTTCTGTGTTACCGTGGCTGAGTTTGCATTTAACAAACGCGTTAACCAGTCTACGGGTACATCTCCCTTTCTCTGCAATTATGGGTTTCATTATCATTTTGGAGAATTTTCCCATTTGAATTCTGGGTGTTCTGGGGTGGATGAGACGATCCAGCGGTTGGGGGAGGTATGGCGAGAGGTCCAGAGTAACATTACGAAGGCCCAGGAAAAAATTTAAATTTTTTGTGGACAAAAAACGATCCGCGGGACCGGTGTTTCAGATTGAGGATAAGGTATGGATGTCCACCAAGAATATAAGACTCAAGGTCCCCTCTGCGAAGCTTGGACCCAAGTTTATCGGTCCTTATGAAATGTGGGTTCCTGCTCGATCAGTTCATGCGGATCGGTTGGTCCGGGTCTTTCACGCCAAGTACCCTGAGAGACCTGGGGGTCCAGTGGCCCCCCATTGAGAGGAGGGTACTGTCATGATCCAGGACGAGGTTTTGCTTTGGCCCGTCCTGGTCTGACAGGGGGTTAATTGTTCCGCCTCTCCCTGGCAGAGGACGGCTATTTAATGCTCACTGGAGCTAGGTCCGGTGTCAGTTATACTCCTGCCCTCGGCTGAGTTAGTTGACCTTGAGCGTACGTGTGCCTTGTGCCTGATATCTTGTTTGGTTTTGATCCGGTTCTGTCCCTGTTACGAGTTCTGCCTGTCCCTCTTGTACTGCGCTACCTCTCGTGTATGACTCTCTGCTTGTGACCCGACTTCTCTCTGCTCGTCCCCTTGGTACCTCGTCGCCCTCTTGTGTATGACCTTTGGCTGTGTCTGACCTCCCGTCTGTTTATCCCTCCTGTACCTCGCTGTCCGTACTGTGTATGAACTCCGTTTTGCCTTCTCTGAAAGCAGGACCCTAAGCCCCACCCCCTTGCAGTCACGTGAGCTTAGGTCCCGTGCCGGCTTGCTAAACTTCATCACTCAGGTCCTGTGCACCTATACTTTCTGGCTGTCCTGATCCCCAGGGGTCCCTACAGTGCGGGTGAGTCCCTGCTCAGCGGAGGCTGTACGCCGGCACTGTCAGGATCCTGATTGTTCTGTTGCTGAATTAATGTACTGATGGTGGTTCTGGTGATGTTTTCTTGTACTGATGGTGGTTCCAGTGATGTATTCATGTACTGTTGGTGGCTCAGGTAATAGTGGCATTGCAGTAACGTCACTGATCTAAATAATGATGTTTACTGGTCACTTTTGCAAGACAATGAATATCTTAAAGGTAAAACCCAAAAATCAATGACAAAATTGTGTTTTATTCCCTGCAGGTTAATATTGCAATGTGGGGAGGAGCACAATTAACAAAAACAGTACCATTAAATTTATTGCTCGAGTCAGCAGATATGAAAAAACAATCTATCACGCACCTCCGTTGCCAAAAAAAATTAAAAATTAGTGGGCCTTGGAAAATGCAGAAACAAATTATTTTTTTTTAACGGAGCTAAGAATTTTTTTAAGCCACTAAGATAATTTTTGCAACACAATGAACACCATAAAAATGAAACAAAGAAAGCAATGGTGTAACTAAGAAATATTTTCACCATTTCATCGCAGCATTAATTTTATTCTTGTGCTTCCTTATACCGTAAATTGAATTGTGTCAATCAAAAGTACAACTATTTTGCCATCCAGTGCTTCTGTGATCTTCATCCCGGGCTGGTGTTTAGGTATCGGGACAGAGAACATCACGGAAGAGGATGCAAGGATGCCAAGAGAGGATACGCGGTGCACCAGACGGCAGGTTGCGGCAGGAAGACAAGTGAGTGACAAGGTGAGGTTTATTTTCTGACTATCTACAATTCAGCCAGTTTGCAAAATTCGCTAGAAGTAAATCGCAAAAACTTGAGAATTTTTTTTGTAACATGTCAAGACGCTTGACTTAATATTGGCGCAGGAAAAGATGAATAATAATAACAATAAAAATATACCCAGGAAATGCTATTGCTATTTTGGGTGCACGGTAAGATGAATCGTGGGCCGCACTCCACCGCAAAGTATTTCTGGGAATGTCTTTGCAATGTTCTTGAAAATATCCTCAGTGCATAAAACAATCTGTGAATAATACTCGGGAGCCCGGTATTTTCTCTGTTGAAATGACAGGTTATGGAGATCGCAGAACCTTGGTCATTTTCTGTTTTATGAGGCTGTGTGTGACCCGCGTGTCATTACAATTCCTAGTACCCTTGGGGGTGGATTTCTGCAGCACGTTATAAATTCCGAGCAGGAACACGAAATCAACGGCTGACAATAGGCACGAAGAGAGATGAGAATACAGAGCCGGGCGAGATAACCGCCGCCAGGACATTGTCTGATTTTATGCTATTTCTCAGAATATTGGGGAAAATTCTAAAACTTTTGATGGTAAAGTTGGAAAAAAAAATATATATATAAAAAAAAATACAAAATAAATAAATGTATCCAAACTGAAAAACAGATGGAGACACAAATTATTAGTTTTTTTTATTTATTTTCATTTAAATTAATAAAATTGAAAATTTAGACATAGATAAAATCAAAAAGTCTTTAAAAAAGTGAGCTGAACCCTGTCAAGTATTTTTACTTTGGTTTCTTCCTTCCCTGCTTCCAAGAGTCATAACGGTTCGGTTAATTTTTACGAGATAAGCTGACATTTTTGAACGATGCCATCCACTTTACAAGATAAAGTACTGAAAAGCTAGAAAAAAAAAATTCTACGCGGGGTGAAAATGCTGCATGAAACGCCATCGCGCCATTATTTTTGGCGGTTTGTTTTTACAGCATTCATTGAGTAGAAAAAAATTGCCCAGCAATGTTTTATTGGTCGGTCGGTACCATTATGGCTATACCCAACTTTTATAGAGTTTTTATATATATATATATTTTTTTTTTTTTTTTTTGAGTTTAAAAAAAATGTAGAAATTTGTAAAATAAGAAAAAAAACTGATTTGTGTTGACATTTTCTGAAATCTGTAATGGTTTTTTTTTATTTTTTTTTCATTAATGGAGCTATGTCAGAGTTTATTTAAAAAAAAAAAAAGATTTGTAGCTCTTATTAATACCGTTTCATGGTGCGTACAACATATTGATTGCTTTTATTGCATTTTTGTGGAAGGTATGGTAACCTTAAAAAATTATTTTTTTTTATTTCAATTTTTGTACTTTATAGTGTTTAATGGGTTAAATAATGTTAAATGATACATCCAAGTTTTGTGGATAAGGTGATACAAAATTTATTTTTTTTTATTGTCCTTAATATTAAGAGAGAAGATTCAATTTTTACTATGACATTTTTGTATGTGTTTTACTTTTTACGTTTTTTAGTCTCCATTCGGGATTTGAACCTGCGATCGTCTCATTACTTGTTCTATATACTGTGTCTCGACTTGGCAGGAGTACCAATATGGCAGCCACAGGGACCTTCAGCATAGTTAGGATTTTTTTGCCCATCTCGGGGGAAAATGTAAAGAACAAAAAAAAAAATTTTTCTAATTCCTTTTCTAGCCCCTTTTTTATTTTTTGTTTTTTCCTCCCCCTCTTCCCAGAGCCATAACTCTTTTACTTTTCCATAAATACAGCCACATGAGGGCTTGTTTTTTCTAAGACAAGTTGCACTTTTGAATGACGCCATTCATTTTCTCATGTGATGCACAGGAAAGGAAAAAAAAAATGAAAATTACAAGAAAAAGTACAATTTCACAATTTTTTTTACTTTTTTATTTATCATTTTGACTATATGGTAAATCTGACCTGCCAATATGATTCTCCAGGTCAGTACGAGTGCGCGGATACCAAATGTATAGTTTTTTTTTTTTATTTAAGTGGTGAAAAAATATTCAGAAATTCATAAAAACAAAAGAACTTTCTTGAGTCGCCATTTTGAGAGACCAGTAACTTTTTCACTTTTCAGGATCTGGGGCTGGTGACGGCTTATTTTTTGTTCCCTGAGCTGATGTGCTAATTGAGACCATTTTGGGGTAGATACAATCTTTCTATCGCCTCTTAATGAACTTTTTTCGTCAAAAAAAAGTGATTCAAGTGTTTGGATTTTTTTTCTTGTTACGCCGGTTACCGATCGGATTAATTTGATAATTCAGACTTTTACTAATGCGGCGAAAGTACCCAATATGTGTATTTTTTTTAATGGGTCAAATGGTGGGGATTGGAACGTTTGTGTCATTTTTATCTTTTTAAGATTTTAAAAACACTTCTTACTGTATTCAATGGTCCCCTAAGGGGACTTGAAGCTGCGATCGTCTGATCGTTTGCACTACACATAGTAGCGCTTCAGCATTGATACGTATAACGGAAATCATGGTCTCCTATGAACGCCGACTAAACGTTGGCTTTCATAGGAGATTCGCTATGACAAGCTTGGAGGTCCTCATGACAACCCATTGATACAAGTTAAGGGCAAGCTGATGGGTGGGTAGAATGACCGCCTCCCTGCCAACGCGTGTTAAATGCCTCTGACAGCGATTGACAGCTGGATTTAACAGACAATAGTAGCAACCATTAGAGGCACATGATTAAATCAGCTGTCATCTGCCGGCGAAGATGCGGGCTTAGTGTTGAAGTCCCCATTAAAGTCGGGGCGCCGACAAATGACTATTGGTACATCATATGTCGGCGGTAAAGGGTTCAAGACCATTTGGGGCCACTTAAATACTGTTATAAAGAGCGGTTTGGACTGTCGATGGCGTTCTTCTTTCTCTCTTTTCTTTCCCCATGAGGTCATAAAGGACTATTGGGGGCAATTCAGCACTTAAATATATATTAGTCCTAATTGGAAGGGTAATTCAGCCTCCTGGCTGCACAGAGCAGATTTGGGTCTGCCAGGACTGAGCGGCAGCTGCTTCCTCCCGCCACCTGGTGATGACATGATCATTGGGTCTGGAGGAGGAGGCACCATCAGCATCTAGAAGGCAGAAATTTAGAGCAAATTTATACTCTTCCCCTTCTGGAGGAATTTGATTTACACCAGTTTTTTGTCACAAATTTCGCACCAATTAGACAAACGTGCAACTTTTTGCACTAGTAGTCAACAAAACAGGTCGAAGACAAAAAAAAAAGCATTTTTAATTATACAAAATGAACCACATGCGCCATTTTGAAGAATTTGTAGGAAACAATTGACAATGAAAACCACAGGAAAAAATAGAAAAGTGACTTTAAAAAAAAACACAAATACAATGCAACTTTTTAGCGGTAAAAGTCTCACATTCCCTTAAAATGGAGCTAAATTTGCATTCAAATAAAAAAAGTATCAACTTTTCAAAAAAAGTTATAAAGAAAAAGAGTAAAAAGCAAATGAAAAGCCAGTAGAAAATACCCCAAAACTAGCACAAATAAATGGAACAAACGCAACAATGAATAGAGCCCAAAGTCTTACAGAAAGTTTCTGTTTTTAGGTTTTCACAAACTTTTTTTTGGATATTGAAAGGTATTTGTATCTAATAATGCAGCATGGTTGTAGCAAAGCTTTAGAAATAGTAGAGGGTGGTGGGCTATGTTCACACGTTGCATTTTTGCAGCGTTTTTTTCTGCAGGTAAAACCTGCTCGCGTGGCAGTAAAAAAGTTACCTAAAAAAAGCAGGTTTTGCTGGATTTTTCAGGATCAATTTTGCTTCCACCACAGAGGCATGAACGATGTAAGGTGGTGTTAGGTCACCAACACAAGACATATGTAAAACAATTAAAATATTTTGGGAAAAAATTTGATCAAATTATTTAGTGGATAAAAAATTTTATGTCTAAAAAAAGTTGATGAAAAAATACACAATTACAAATGTAACAGTGGAGGAGGGTGAATTGGTTGGGATTAGTTTACCTAAGATATTGGTAGAGCATTGAGTTGGTAGGACACTGTTTACTTTCACACTTTGGTTGGCTCTTGAGTTTATCAGGTATTGTTCAATTTCACACCTTGGTCAGCCAATGCTTAGTTTACACACATCGCTAATTTAATTAAACTGCACTGATCCTAACAGCCATTCTCAGGTGAGGAGACCAAGACATTTTGGCTTAACCTTGGGAAAATCACGAAAATAAATGGGTTTTACATACTGTTGTATGATTTTTTTGCTGCATTTTTGCACTTATTCATTGCTTTCTATGGGTGAAAAAATGTTGCAGTTTTCAAAAACGCAGCAGTTTTCCAATTAATTAAGGAATAAAACCCAAAATGTACGGCATGCAGGAGATTTCTGAAATCTCATAGCTTTTGCTGGTACTGTAAAACGCAGCTTAAAATTTGCGTTAAAAAAATTGAACATGTGAATATAGCAATAAGAACCATTCTTAGGAGGGCTGTAATGATGGGCACGTTGGTTGGCACACACCTTATCAGGTTTAGTTTTGGTGGGGTATTTTGTGGGGGGTTTCTGATCTCGGTTTGAGATTACGCGTGTTCTCCGCTGATTTATCACAAAGTATAGAGTGCCCGTTAAGGAAACATCTGTTGTTTTAAATGCCCCATAATCACCAGCGTGAAGCTCCAGGTGGGTCCGCGGTAACGGCCTCCCTTACATGATCTATCACATTTCTCTTATTTAACCTCCATTTTATGCTCCGTTTAGTTTTATGCTCTAATTATTATTCATAATAAAATACAACTTGATGTAATAGATTCAATGTTAACTCCTAAAGAACCCAAACGTTTGCGATGCTATGCCTCTGGAGCACTGAGAAGTTCACTTATGGTGCTGGCGGAACGACAGATATACAAGCTGGGTATGGTGCAGGTACGGGAGCTTGCCTTCATGACATCATGTTTTTCCTTTCCCTGTAAAAAAAAAAAAAAAGAAAGAAAAGTTAATAAAAAAAATTCATACCACAAAACAGTTGTAGGGAGTGAGGTCTTTGTGTTTCTACAGGAAATGGGGACAGGTCTATGTCTCTCTAAAGGAAAGAGGGTTGAGTCTGTATCCTTCTACAGAAGGTGTGGGCAGGTCTTTGTCTCTACAGGCAGGGCTGCCACCAGGAATTTCAGGGCCCCATACTGGCAACATTTTCAGACCCCATTGAGACTCCTTCCAGGCTCCACCCCAGCTCCACCTTTCAAAGTCCCACCGCCCACTCTTGGAAAAACTCCACTTCTGCACAACGTCCTCACCAATCACACATTAACAGTTCCCATTAATCACCATATCACTTACATCGCCATTAGCTTTTGTTTAGGCCAAAAGACATTTTAAGCTGCCACCACCACAACAAGGTAGACTCTGTTGGCCAGGCCCTACTCTACTCTAACCTTTTAAACATTTGTTAAAATATCCAATACTCTTTTTAGGTAGATTTTTATTTATTTTTGTTTAAAGGAATATATCACATACATTTTTTAAAATGACCTATAATACCACATACAAGGGACAAATACAGTCACTCCATTGCCGGAACACACATTAACACCACATAGTGACCGAATAATACCACATAAATGGGACAAATACCACCACACCGTGACCAGATCTCATATTACCACCACATAGTGATCGAATAATGCCACATGCAAGGAACAAATACCGCCACATCATGAGCAAACCCCATAATACCACAAAATAATGACCAAATAATACCACTTACAATCGACAAACACTGTCAAATCATGGACGGATCACATATTACCACCACATAGTTACCGAATAATACTACATACAAGGGACAAATACCATCACATCATGGCCAAACAACATATCACCACAACACAGCAACTGAACAATGCCACATACAAGGAAAAAATACAGTCACATCATGGCCGCATCACGTTACCACCGCATAGTGACCAAAAAATACCACGTAAAAGGGACAAATACTATCACACCATGACCAGAGCACATATTATCACCACATAGTGATCGAATAATACCACACAAGGGACAAATACTGACACATTATCACCAGACCACAAATTCCCACCACATAATGACTGAATAAAGACTGAATACTACAATACTGATCATTAATAAAAAACCCACAATACTTAGGCTACTTTCACACTTGCGTTTTTTTGTGGTGCGTTTTTTGTGCACACAAACGCATGAAAAAACGCATACAAACGCTGCATTTTTTTCTAGCATTTTTATGCGCATGCAGGAAAAAAACGCAGCGTTGTATGCGTTTTTAGCGCATTTGAGATTTTTTGCACATTGTTTGTCCTCACCCAAAAAAAATCTAGATAACAATCTGGCTACACACACGACCAATGGAACGTCAGTGGCAGTGTGGTATGTTAATATATAGACCCTGTCTACAGTATTCTTCACATTTGCTTGATTTTTCTCGTGTCTACATGGATCTGTGCTGGAAGAGTTTTCACTTCAACTTGGATTTGGACATCGCGATGGCTAGGGCATATGCAGTTGCTTGCCATGAACAAAGGAAGAGAGAGAGACAGCGAAGACGGCAGCGGCTGCGTTTGTGGATACATCCGATTGTTGAACTCCGGGAGAGCCGTGGGGCGTACCACACCCTCTACAGCGAGCTACAGGCAAACCCGGAGAAATGTACAGATTATATCCGGATGTCCCAAGAAAGCTTCAGGGATTTGCTTGCTCGTGTCCAAGAATCCATCTGGAGACAGGACACACAGCTCCGTTGTGCGATTCCTCCTGAGGAACGGCTCCTGGTGACATTACGGTACGTAATATTTAAAAGCTAAGGGGTGGGATGATGTTTTTTTTTTTACCTGTACTATTCAAAACCTGGGCTAATTATTTTTTGTAAATGTACTAATTTTTTATTTTATAGTTTTAAAAACCATATACAGAAATATTAATTTTACTTCTTTCTCTGTTTCGCAGATTCCTGGCGACTGGAGAGACCCTATCTTCACTACACTTCCAGTACCGTATTGGAATCTCTACCTTGTCTGGAATTGTTGCGGACACCTGCCGGGCTCTCTGGAACGTTCTTTGTCCTGAATTTATGCCCCTGCCCACCGCTGAAAAGTGGATGGAAATTGCTGACAAATTCTGGACAGTCTGCAATTTCCCCAACTGTTTGGGAGCGGTGGATGGGAAACACATCCGGATCATAAAACCCAAAAGAACTGGATCTGAGTACTATAAATACAAAAAGTACTTTTCAATAGTACTCATGGCCATTGCGGATGCCGGATGTATGTTTTTAGGAGTGGACATTGGAGCATTTGGCCGTGGTAATGACTCACAGGCTTTTAAAATCTCAGACATGGGCCAGAGGTTGTATGGCAACCAATTTAATTTCCCTATGCCACGGCCTTTTCCCCACACCGAAGCTCCGCCACTGCCCTTTGTAATGGTTGGGGATGAGGCTTTTCAAATGTGCGCAAACCTACTGAAACCCTACTCCAGCCGGGACTTGGACCACACCAAAAAAATATTTAATTACAGGTTGACCAGGGCCAGAAGAACTGTCGAGTGTGCTTTTGGGATTCTTGTCTCCAGATGGCGAATTCTCGGCGCAGCTATTAATCTTAAACTTGAAACAGTGGATGAGGTGGTGAAGGCCTGTGTGTGGTTCTACATAATTATGTGATGGCTAAAGAGCACGCGACCTTTGAACTCGATGATGCTGCTCCTAACCCATTGCCTGAATTCACTCAGCACCCTCTCAGGTCATCCGTTGAAGTTGGCCAAATGAGGGATCAATTTGCGGCCTACTTTATCTCTGATGTAGGACGGGTGCACTGGCAAGATGAAATGGTGTAAAAATGTTTTCGTGTGTGTATGTTAATAAAAAACCTGTTTTGATACCTGTACCGAGTGCACTATGTTTTTTACACTCCATAAAATAAAAACTTCCCATGTATACCTGTGAATTCATGATGTTCTCACACCTGGGCAGGTAAATACAAATATGAGTTAAACTGCAGCATCGCTAGTCTGCGTGAAATATATTGGTACGTAAGCAACGCTGCAGGTTAAATATGATATGTGTATTAACCAGGCCATGATTGATAAATAGTTATGATTAGAGTTGAGCAACTTTGGTAGGATCGGGTTTCATGAAACCAAATTAGTTTCAAATGAAACTGGTCCAACTAGTGGAAAAAAAGTCGGAGTTTCGTTCAAAACCCGACCCCAATGCAAGTCAATGGGGAATAAAAGTCTGCATGGAGTGGATGAATGTAATCCGCTCAATGCCGACTTTTATTTCCCATTAACTAACATTGTGGTAGGGTTTCGAACGAAACTCGCCTTTTTTTTGCCCGAGTTTCACCAGTTTGCGTTTCATGAAACCAGATCTTAGTCGGTCAACTCTAGTTAGTATACTAGGCCTTGGTATTTAACATATGACGTGTATTTTACCCATCAGTGGATTCAACACACACGTACTAAGAGTATGTTGTTAATTACAAGGTATATCTATCATCTCCCTGGCCTAGTATCACAATAAGTGAAATGAGGATGGTAAAAACAGCAAATCCTCAAAACACTTTTTATGACACCTTGCAAAGTTTAGGCGCATTGTGTGTACGGCGCAGTGTGCGTAGGCGACGCCAAAAATATTAATCAAACTTTGTTATGGTGAACCAGAAATGTAAAGTTATTTTTAACCAAAAAAATTATAAAAAACTTTATATTTTTCTGCGTTTGTGGTCAGATGGTTGCAAGTTGGGGGTGTGCAGTGAAGATGAACAGCTTATAGTCGATGAAGGTGTTCTAGGGGAAGGGGCAACAAAACTTGTGGGGGGAGTCGAGTTATGGGAATGGAACTAGACACACTAGGAGGAGAGGCCAGAGGTTCAGCTACAGTGGTCCTAACTGTTTGTCTCCTTAAACTGGCCTGCCTGGACCTACTTGGGCCCAATGCCCGCCTTGATTTTTGGCGCCGCCTGGAACTTTGGACAAATAAGGAATGTGGGTCCCCCGTCTGCTGCTGTGGCTGCTGCTGTGCATGCTGCTGCTGCTGTGGCTGCTGCTGATGCTCTGTGGTGGCGGTGGCAGTGCTCGTCCTTGCAGGAGGACTGGTGGCGGCAGTGATGGTCCAGGTTTGCGGAGTGGTGGTGGCAGGGCTACTACATGTTGTAGTGTTTGCGGCAGGGTTGTTCCACGTTTGAGGAGTGGTTACTGTGGCTGTACTCCAAGCATGCATGGTGGTGGCGGTGGTGCTCCAGACTGGAGCTGCGCTTGCCATGGTGGTGTCGGTGAAGTGACCAGCAGCACTCAGACTTGTGGTGGTGTAATGGTGGGTGTCCTGGCTTTGAATAGAGGTGTCTGTGCAGTGGTATGCAGCACAAGTTGGTAGTGAGGTGAAGTGAGTCAATGCTGGCACAGTTGGAAATGACACCACTGACTGCTGCCCGTACCGATTATGCTGCATAGCCTGCAAGAAAGCATTGTTGCAGGCCTGCAGCACACTCAGCTGTTGCTCAGGACTAAGGTGTTCCGCCATGCCCTTTTCAATCTTACTAAAAAAAATGGTGTGCTGGTCTGTTGAGGTCTCCAGACGGTCAAGGCGCTGTTCGACAGAATGGAAGCGGTGTTCCATGTGGTTAAAGCCACGTTCCATGAGTGAAAAACTGCTTTCCACTCTGTCTGACAGCGACTTGAGGCTGGCATTAAAGGCCTCGCTCAAGTGCATAAACTCGGGCAAGACATTCCTGTCCAAGGCCCTCTGCCGCTGGTGGGTAGTGCCCGCATAACCAGTGGCAGAGACCTGGGACATGGGAACACCTGATGGACCAGCTTCCTGGTCACCAGTTGTCTGTGTGGCTGACCTGCAAGGTGCTTCATGGCTGTCGGATGGCTGGGACGGGTCAGAGGACATCCGATGAAGGACCGCTCCAGGGCCAGGTTGCAGGGTGCTGCTCCAGGTGCTGTGGAAGAAAGGAAAATCATTACTATCATGCCTTTACAAGAAGCATTAGAAAAACACAGATTAATAAAATTAAAAACAAAAAAATTGTAATACTTCTGATCTGGTGGCAAGGACCGGTCTTAGGAAATGCAACTCTTGATAGTATCGGTATCTTGTTCTTGTCCTTGACGCTGAACCACTGCGAACCTGGCCCTCAGCACGAACATCACTGTTGAAGCGGTCCTTGATCGAGCGCCAACGTGTTTGGACTTTGTCCACTGTTGGAAAAACAAACAAGCAACATTTAACAATTGTGCTTGATGCGCGACATATGCTATCACTAAACCCAACAGTGCCATCACGAACAAGAGTCAATGTGGTACAATACAGCAATACAATACCCAAAGCAGTCACTGTTGAGCCAGATGACACTGTTGGGTTTCCTGCTAGAATATATCTAGCACGAAACCCAACAGTGCCATCAAGGACAATAGTCACTGCGGCACAAGACAGCAATACAATACCCAAAGCAGTCACTGTTGAGCCAGATGACACTGTTGGGTTTCCTGCTAGAATATATCTAGCACGAAACTCAACAGTGCCATCAAGGACAATAGTCACTGCGGCACAAGACAGCAATACAATACCCAAAGCAGTCTCTGTTGAGCCAGATGACACTGTTGGGTTTCAGGCTAGAATATATCTAGCACGAAACTCAAAAGTGCCAACAAGGACAATAGTCACTGCGGCACAAGACAGCAATACAATTCCCAAAGCAGTCACTGTTGAGCCAGATGACACTGTTGGGTTTCAGGCTAGAATATATCTAGCACGAAACTCAAAAGTGCCAACAAGGACAATAGTCACTGCGGCACAAGACAGCAATACAATTCCCAAAGCAGTCACTGTTGAGCCAGATGACACTGTTGGGTTTCAGGCTAGAATATATCTAGCACGAAACTCAAAAGTGCCAACAAGGACAATAGTCACTGCGGCACAAGACAGCAATACAATTCCCAAAGCAGTCACTGTTGAGCCAGATGACACTGTTGGGTTTCAGGCTAGAATATATCTAGCACGAAACTCAAAAGTGCCAACAAGGACAATAGTCACTGCGGCACAAGACAGCAATACAATTCCCAAAGCAGTCACTGTTGAGCCAGATGACACTGTTGGGTTTCAGGCTAGAATATATCTAGCACGAAACTCAAAAGTGCCAACAAGGACAATAGTCACTGCGGCACAAGACAGCAATACAATTCCCAAAGCAGTCACTGTTGAGCCAGATGACACTGTTGGGTTTCCTGCTAGAATATATCTAGCACGAAACCCAACAGTGCCATCAAGGACAATAGTCACTGCGGCACAAGACAGCAATACAATACCCAAAGCAGTCACTGTTGAGCCAGATGACACTGTTTTCTTCTTTTGCAGTCTTTCTGCTCTCCAGGTTGTCTCTATAGTTATGGTACAGTGCTGGAAGACACCTCCTTTTATATAGACATGAAGTTTTTTTAGGTGGGGATTTTTATAACTAGTCTAACCAATGGACACCAAAAAACGCATGCCCAAAAAAAACGCATACATGCGCATGCCAATGCGCACATATGCGCACCCATAGACCATAATGGTAATTTTTTGCGCAAAATGTGCGCATGCGTTTTTTTTAAGCGGTTGGGCAGACCAAAAAATGCAACATGTAGCATCTGGAAAGTAAAGACGCACACCATAAAAAACGCAGCGTACGAAAAACGCATACGTGCGCATGCCAACGAGCACGTATGCGCACCCATGTTAAATATAGAGGAAAAACGCATGCGCACGTATGCGCAAAAACGCAGAGCAAAAATACGCAAATGTGAAACCAGCCTAATATTACCATAAGTGCCATTCCACACAAGAGCTCCACTCACCAGTGACATTATACATAGGGGCCCTACATATAGTGTTAGTGTGCAGGTAATACAGGTATCAGTGACATTATACACAGGAGCTCTGTATACAGTGTCAGTGTACAGGTAATACAGTGATCACCATTGATATTATACATAGGAGCTCTGTATATAGTGTCATTTTACAGATAATTCAAGGATCACCAATGACATTATATACATGAGCTTTGTATATATTGCGCAGTGTATAGTGTCAGTGCCCAGGACACCCACTGAGTCATCAGTGACATTATACACAAAAGTTCTGTATATACTACATAGTGTATAGTGTAAGTGTACACAAAACACACTGATTCACCAGTGACATCTCTAGTTGAAGATATTGATCTTTGCTTTTCTTCTTCATCCAGCACCGACCGCCATCTCTTCTTCCAGCCAGGACTCGTTTTTGCAGGAAGTAAAACGGTTATTTAGGGCACATTCCCAAATTTTTCCCCAACCTATACACTATGCCAGATGAGGGAAAAAAACAACAGTGTGGCCCTGCACAGTAATAGGGCCCCGCACACTGAAAACAGTATCCTCAAAAATAAAATACATGATAGCAGTAATAATATCCCTTAATTAGCCGAACAGTAATAATGTTCCACATCCTGGCAACTTTCTGTAATAACGTCCCCCATCCTGGCTCCCATGTGTCTCATTCTTGGCCCCATGTGTCTCATTCCTGTCCCTCATATGTCTCTATCCTGCCCCCCCATATGTGTCCTCTCATAATTGCCCTTTATGTCTACATATTTCCCATCATATGCCTCCCCATATTGCGGATTTCAGGGAAAAAAAAAAAGTTTCTCCTTAACTGGCTGGCATCATCTTCCTCATCCATTTGAGGCATGGCCTCTGATTGAAAGGCAGCTCCTATTGCAGTGCAGGAAGCGGGTCCTGCACGGCAATAGTTTTCAACTGAACGTGCGTCCTAGGACGTAAGTTCAGTTACTGAGCGAGCAACAGAATCCTGCCCCTGCCAGTAAGGGTAGTAATGCCCTGATGGCCGCCCTGCTACAGGAAGTGAGATCAGGTCTTTATCTCTCCATAGATGGGCCTATGTCCCTCTAAAGGAAGAGGTCATGGGTCTATGTCTCTCTACAGGAAGCGAGTGGGTCTTTGTCGCTCTAGAAAAAGTGGTGGCGGACGGTCTTTGTCACTCTAGAGGAAGTAGTAATAGTGGGCAGGCCTTTGTCTCTTTACACAAAGTGGGGGAAGGTCTTTGTCTCAATACTGGATGTGAGGTCGGGTCTTTGTCTCGCTACAGAAAGTGGGGAAAACTCTCTACAGGGAGTGGAAAGAGGTCTGTGTCACTCTAAGAGGGGGTGGGCATATGTCTCTACAGAAAATTGTTGGATCTTTGTCTCTCTAGATGAGGTGTAGCAAGGTCTTTGTTTCTCTACAGGAAGTGGGGGTGTATGTCTCTATGCCTCTCTACAGGAAGTGGGGGTGTATGTCTCTATGCCTCTCTACAGGAAGTGGGGGCGTATGTCTCTATGCCTCTCTACAGGAAGTGGGGGCGTATGTCTCTATGCCTCGCTGCAGGAAGTGGGGGCGTATGTCTCTCTGCCTCTCTACAGGAAGTGGGGGCGTATGTCTCTATGCCTCTCTACAGGAAGTGGGGGTGTATGTCTCTATGCTTCTCTGCAGGAAGTGGGGGCGTATGTCTCTCTGCCTCTCTACAGGAAGTTAAGGTGAGTCTTCTCTTCACAGGAGTGAGGATGGGTATTTGTCCCTCTACAGAAAGTGGCGAGGACATTGTTTTGGCCAGGAAGTAGAGGACTTTGTCTACAAGAAGAAAGAGATGGTCTTTAACTCTCTACAAGAAGTTGGGACTAGTCTTTGTCTCTTTACAGGAACTGGTAGTGAGATGTTTGTCTGCTGCGGCTGTCCTGTGAGTCTCCATGTGGGCATAACAGAGAGGCGGTTTACTGATCAGGACAATTAAGTCCGTGAACACTGTTATCAATAATGCATACTAGTGAATTAAAGTAAGGACGTCCCAGCATCTATAGTGCTGGCAAAGTAATAGTACAGAGAAATAGTCAAGACAAAAAGAGTTGCTAGCACGTTAGAAATTCACTGTCAATCTGTGGAAAAATACAACCTAAAAGGATCAAAAATATATGTCCATACTGGGTTAAAAGAATACTACAATTGGAATGTATATGCTGTGTTAAGTCTAGTGCAGGCCCTAAAGGGATGGGTATGACACTGAAGAGGCACCATTCTCAGGATAGCCATTGTCCAGATTTGGGACTCAGCTACCTCATGTCTCTGCCTGGCAGCTAGGGCTTAACGTCCTGATGAACCATGTGATAAGTCAATAAGTTAAGATTGTGACGAACTGGAACTGATCTATCACAAGTGAATGGGTTAAGACACCCTTTAACCCTATTAAAAGCGATCCATTCACAAACTAGAAAACATCCACAAAATTCCCTCACCTAGCTGACCTAATCAGACATCCCCCATTACTGTATCTGCTTAGATGCAATTGTGACCTCAGCTTTGTGTGTCCATGTACTGCAAAGAGCGATGCCGGTCCATACAGGTTGTGAAAAGAGAAATTTATAAAGGTCTAGAATTTAGAAAGTTTCCTTTTGATTTCTAGGGTAAATGCATCTCCATGAACAGTAGAACTGGCGTGACTGACATCCACCAAAAAACGGTGTCAGGATTTATGTCTCCCTTTTCAATTCTGTTCTGTCTTCCCTTCAGTAAGATAAGTATAATCACAATATTAGCATGTCTGCGGGCATTGTTATCAGCAGCGCTGTCCATTTGCGACCAATATCATCACAACAAGCCGCTCTAAAGGAATTGTTCTACCTGTCAGCAATGCATATTCCCAGGAAAAGCACAAAGGAGCTTCATAAAGAAAACAAGCAAGCATTTCACAAGATTCTAAAACTTATAGACAGGATGAAAGTTACCCCCTAAGATACCTAAACAATGGAAAAGTAATAGCAAAAATGAATAAAAATGAATCCACAGTGTACAAGAATATAACTACTATAATACTGCCTCTATGTACAGGAATATAACTACTATAATTCTGCCCCTATATACAAGAATATAACTACTGTAATACTGCCCCTATGTACAAGAATATAACTACTATAATACTGCCCCTATGTACAGGAATATAACTACTATAATACTGCATCCTATGTACAGGAATATAACTACTATAATACTGCTCCTATGTACAAGAATATAACTACTATAATACTGCCTCTATGTACAGGAATATAACTACTATAATACTGCTCCTATGTACAAGAATATAACTACTATAATACTGCCTCTATGTACAGGAATATAACTACTATAATACTGCCCCTATGTACAAGAATATAACTACTATAATACTGCTCCTATGTACAAGAATATAACTACTATAATACTGCCTCTATGTACAGGAATATAACTACTATAATACTGCTCCTATGAACAAGAATATAACTACTATAATACTGCCTCTATGTACAGGAATATAACTACTATAATACTGCTCCTATGAACAAGAATATAACTACTATAATACTGCCCCTATGTACAGGAATATAACTACTATAATACTGCCTCTATGTACAGGAATATAACTACTATAATTCTGCCCCTATATACAAGAATATAACTACTGTAATACTGCCCCTATGTACAAGAATATAACTACTATAATACTGCCCCTATGTACAGGAATATAACTACTATAATACTGCATCCTATGTACAGGAATATAACTACTATAATACTGCTCCTATGTACAAGAATATAACTACTATAATACTGCCTCTATGTACAGGAATATAACTACTATAATACTGCTCCTATGTACAAGAATATAACTACTATAATACTGCCTCTATGTACAGGAATATAACTACTATAATACTGCCCCTATGTACAAGAATATAACTACTATAATACTGCTCCTATGTACAAGAATATAACTACTATAATACTGCCTCTATGTACAGGAATATAACTACTATAATACTGCTCCTATGAACAAGAATATAACTACTATAATACTGCCTCTATGTACAGGAATATAACTACTATAATACTGCTCCTATGAACAAGAATATAACTACTATAATACTGCCCCTATGTACAGGAATATAACTACTATAATACTGCATCCTATGTACAGGAATATAACTACTATAATACTGCCTCTATGTACAGGAATATAACTACTATAATACTGCCTCTATGTACAGGAATATGTCTTTTTTAGCCAAAACTCGATGCATAATCAAGCCATTAAGTAGGAGAAATAGCAGGTTGTTTCGGGATATCAGAAAGCAGTGTTTTCGCTCTACATCTATTCTTATCTTTAAGAATGTGTGATACATTCTTCAGCACTTGTGTATGTAATCCATCCGATTGTGCCTCTGCTGTATCTAAGCTGATCATGTGTGATACTCAGAGGCGTAGCTAGGGTTTTGGTTCAGCGGGGGCGAAACTTCTTAGTGGGTCCCTAACCAGGTAACCTTGATTACATCTGGGTGACGCACAATAATAGTGGAGGAGAACCTCAGCAGATGATCGCGCTGCTGCTGAATAGAATTTCTAAATAAAGACCAACATTGATATTACCGCCATATAGTGAGTGGTAGATACCCGTCCTACAGAATATACCGTATAAGAGATCACAGCACAGTTATAGATGGTGACTTACAGCTGACGTTCTTTCTGATGGAATCGTTCACTTTTCCTGTCTTCTCCATCTGGCCCAGACCGACATAACGACTTCTTCCAGCCAGGACTCGTCTGCAGAGATTTCAACAAAGACACGTTTCACTTCTCACATTTTCAGCACTGTCACCAATGGGACTATTCCCAACCTGCACAAACCCCACATCCTGCTGATACCCCAATACTGAGCCGCTGCAGCCGTATGTGCCCCTATTACTGCACCTATTGTGTGGTTCTGTGTGACCTCTAAATTCTAAAGCATCCCTTTATAATACAGTGATGCCGGGTGCCAGCGCCCTAGAAAACAGTGTCCACATTTTGTCCCCATGAAAGTAATTTTGCCATTTTTGCCCCTTTGACAGTCACTGTAACCTGAGTTTCCCTATAACAATAAGTGCCCACTTTACATTTAATAATGTCCTGTCCCCCCTATACACTGTATGATGCTCCCCTATACACAGTCTAATACCCCCTCACTGTATATATACTGACCGCTTAGTATTTCCCAAATTGTCCCGATAGGCAAACTATAGTATAATGCACTCCCCACAGGCAGCCTCTATAGTGTAATGCAGCCCCATAGGCAGCCTCTATAGTGTAATGCAGCCCCACAGGCAGCCTCTATAGTGTAATGCAGCCCCATAGGCAGCCTCTATAGTATAATGCAGCCCCATAGGCAGCCTCTATAGTATAATGCAGCCCCATAGGCAGCCTCTATAGTATAATGCAGCCCCATAGGCAGCCTCTATAGTATAATGCAGCCTCTTAAAAAAATAAATCCATTACTCACCTTTCCTCCTGGTTCCTTCACTGCTGTGAACTCCCACACATCTCCGGACTGTAGGCTCTGAGTTGGGACGTCATCGCGACCCCCTGTCAGTGTCGGCGTTAGTGACATCCGAAGCTGATGAGAGGGGGGGATGATGGGAGAGAAAGCGTAATGCTCCTTCTCTCATCAATGCGGTCAGCTGAATCGGCATCCAGCCGATACAGTTGCTCTTGCAATGACAGGTGGGGGGCCCACTGCTGGCACAGGGCCCTAGCGCCTGCTCAGGGGCCCCATAGCGGCCGGGTGGCAGAGCAGGGAGATCGATTCTGAATGATCTGCTGCAGAATGTAACACTATCGGCGTGCTGTGGGTGGGTCCCCTCAGAGCGCTGGTCCCGGGGTGACCTCCCTCCCCCCTGTAGCTCACCACATTGTAGGATTCACTCCAACAATAAGTCACCTGCATTACTGACACTAATATATTATATCACACTAGAAACATGTCCATGCCACTAACAATCGCTGTATAGAAAAACACTGTTCCACAGCTATTTGTCATCAAGCACTAACTGCTGCTGTGGCACTACAAGTGCCAGACTTCACTTCCCAGTAGGAGCTCTACTCTGAGAGCAGCAAACACCAAGTAATGTGGTGAAGGGGACTGCTGACCAAAATCACCTCCTAGGAAAATCTCCAACAATAACAGAGAAATCCACGAGGCTCCAACTTCATGCCAGAAGTGACAGTTTATTCGATTGTTCGCATATATTCGGCTTCATATATCAAACAATACTCTCGGAGACGCTGGCGGTGCGTGGACAGACCCTCGTGACTTAGTTTCTTCACCCTCCATACTTTTCACATTAAGTTAAACCGTGAACAAGGCTATTAAAGCCGAAACGTCGGTTTTCTGTGAAATGAGCCAAGCGTATTGTTTGATATATGAAGCCGAATATATGCGAACAATCGAATAAACTATCACTTCTGGCATCAAGTTACAGCCTGGTGGTTTTCTCTACACCAGTCAGGGTCTGTGCACACGGTGCAGATTCTGCTGCGCTGTACAGTACCATTAACGTCTACGAGAAATGAAAAACACTGAGCACATGCTGCGGATTTTTCCACTCGGCATGTCAATTCTTTGTGCGTATCCGCGTTTTGACACCTGCTCCATTATAGGAATCCGCAGCGGAATCCGCAACGTGTGCACATACCCCAATCCTCCAGCACTCGCTGTCAGCCTGGTAACGGGTAGGTTAATACAGTAATTACACGCCAGCACAAACAGCCGAGATAAGGTGATCGATACAGTGGTTTAACCCTCCCTCTGCCAGGGAGCAGGCCCGGATTGGCAATATAACCAACCGGGCATTTTCCCGCTGGGCCGCTGTCACGTGGACCGCGGGCGGCAGGGCCGCTTGCCAGCTGCTGTGGCCACTGTTGCTCCTGCCGCCGGCCCTCTGCGGGCACGGCAGTGATAGTTTCCAAGTTCCTCCCGCACTGCAGGGAGATAAGCCGCCACGCCCCCCATCCTCGCCCCCCATCCTCGCCCCAGCATGAGACCCCCTCCCCCCGCAGCCAATCACAGCGTCGCACTCGCTTGCCTGCTCGCTCTGTTCGCAGGACCTGTGATGAGGTCACAGGAGGGGTGGAGTCAGGGGGGTCACATGATCAGGAGCCTTTGTCCAGACCCCCGATCATGTCACCCCTGACTCCGCCCCTCCTGTGACCTCATCACAGGTCCTGTGCGCTCAGCCTGCCTCTACAGTCTGCAAGACTCTGCTTTGCTGTTGTCATGGTGCTGGTTGAGGTAAGTATGTGTGGGGTCAGGATTTACAGTGTGGATGTAGCAGAGCTGTGTGTGTATGAGGTGTACGGAGCGGAGCCGTGTGTGTACGAGGTGTACGGAGCGGAGCCGTGTATACGAGGTGTACGGAGCGGAGCCGCGTGTGTACGAGGTGTACGGAGCGGAGCCGCGTGTGTGCGAGGTGTACGGAGCAGAGCCGCGTGTGTACGAGGTGTACGGAGCGGAGCCGAGTGTGTACGAGGTGTACGGAGCGGAGCCGTGTGTGTGCGAGGTGTACGGAGCGGAGCCGCGTGTGTGCGAGGTGTACCGAGAGGAGCAGCGTGTGTATGAGGTGTACGGAGCGGTGCCGCGTGTGTACGAGGTGTACGGAGCGGAGCCGAGTGTGTATGAGGTGTACGGAGCGGAGCCGTGTGTGTACGAGGTGTACGGAGCGGAGCCGCGTGTGTGCGAGGTGTACAGAGAGGAGCCGCGTGTGTATGAGGTGTACGGAGCGGTGCCGCGTGTGTACGAGGTGAGCGGAGCCGTGTGTACGGAGCGGAGCCATGTGTGTACGAGGCGTACGGAGAGGAGCGTGTACGAGGTGTACGGAGAGGAGCCGCGCGTGTACGAGGTGTACGGAGAGGAGCCGCGCGTGTACGAGGTGTACGGAGAGGAGCCGTGTGTGTGTACGAGGTGGAGCCGCGCGTGTACGAGTTGTACGGAGAGGAGCCGTGTGTGTACGAGGTGTACGGAGAGGAGCCGCGTGTGTACGAGGTGTACGGAGAGGAGCCGCGCGTGTACGAGGTGTACGGAGAGGAGCCGCGCGTGTACGAGGTGTACGGAGAGGAGCCGCGCGTGTACGAGGTGTACGGAGAGGAGCCGCGCGTGTACGAGGTGTACGGAGAGGAGCCGCGCGTGTACGAGGTGTACGGAGAGGAGCCGCGCGTGTACGAGGTGTACGGAGAGGAGCCGCGCGTGTACGAGGTGTACGGAGAGGAGCCGCGCGTGTACGAGGTGTACGGAGAGGAGCCGCGCGTGTACGAGGTGTACGGAGAGGAGCTGCGCGTGTACGAGGTGTACGGAGAGGAGCCGTGTGTACGAGGTGTACGGAGCGGAGCCGTGTGTACGAGGTGTATGGAGCGGAGCAGTGTGTGTGTGTACGAGGTGGAGCCGCGCGTGTACGAGGTGTACGGAGCGGAGCCGTGTGTGTGTGTACGAGGTGGCGCCGTGCGTGTACGAGTTGTACGGAGAGGAGCCACACGTGTACGAGGTGGACAGAGTGGAGCCGTGTGTGTATGGAGTGGAGCCATATGTGTACGGGATGTACGGAGCGGAGCCAAGTGTGTACAAAGCATACAAAGCGGGCTTTTCCCACGGACACAGGAGTACACGGCGGAGCCCCGAGGAGCATTTTAAAACACACACATGACGTTCCACCTGAAGTGATGTGCTGGAAGCTGACCGGAAATGAGATAATTTCTTGAGGAGATTGTGACGGAACCAGGAATGCTTCAGATCCATCACCATGTCCTCCTCCGACAGCGCGGACAGCAGGATCGCCTTGGAATCGGGGATGCCGGCCATGTGAGCGGATCATGATAGGTCCTGCACCGGGAGGCTCAGGTGGGCACTACAATGGGAGCCGGGCTGCTATAGTATCTTTGTAGAATCTTTCTTTATTTCTTTCTGTCTTTTTCTTTCTCTCTCTGTTCTTTCTTCCCCTCTTTCTTTCTTTTTCTTTCCTCTCTTTCTCTCTGTTCTTTCTTTCTTTTCTTTACTTCTTTCTTTCTCTCTCTGTTCTTTCTCTGTCTCTCTCTGTTCTTTCTTTCTTTCCCCTCTTTCTTTCTCTCTCTGTTCTTTCTCTGTCTCTCACTGTTCTTTCTTTCTTTCCCCTTTCTTTCTCGCTCTCTCTGTTTTCCTTTTTCTCTCTCTCTCTGTTTTCTCTCTTCCTTAGTGCAAGTTAGTGTGCCCATAATGCCAGCCACTGTGCCCTCAGTACCAGTCAGTGTGATCAGCAGTGCTAAATGGGTGCGATTAGGTGTGGACATGGGTGTGACTAGTTGTGAAATGGGTGTGGCTGGGCGTGGCCAAAATTTGCAGCGGCGCAAATTTATCCATCTTTCCCTTCTTCAAAAGTTGGGGGGTATGATAGGGGCGGCTATGACCAGGGGGTCTGGTTGCCCAATAGAGAGCAGTTCTGCCAGGAATTCTGTCACCGTGCATACAAAAGGGGACAGAGATTTGGGAGGAGTACTGTACCTAAAAGCAATAAATAGGACTGAGCTGAAATACTGGGCACAGCTGTGACTACATGTTATATAGTCGTGTTAATCTCCTCTCACTTCTTGTAGCCTACAAGTGTACAAAGATATTATATAGTCGCCATGTGACTAGTGGGCCTGTGTAACTTCAAATGCCAGGGCTGAATTTTAGTCCCAGTCCGGCCCTGCCAGGGAGGATGCGCCGATTCCTCTGCACAGCTCAATGACTGCAGCCAGCAGTGCGACCTCTAGTTTGCACTTTTCCTGGTTTTCGCTCAGTCCTAAAGTGCAGTAAATTCCCAGTCCAAAACAAAGAATCGCGATTATTAGACATATCAAACAGTAAATAAGATGAGCTAAGATATTCATCAATCCCCATGCTGTGAGCAGTCTGTCCACTGGTCCTGGCTGCTGCTCCTCGGCTGTCAGGCTCCTCTCAGGCAGAAGCAATCAAGTGCAGACAGTGAGCTCAGCTCACAGGCAGAGGCAGAGCCCCCTGCGTCCCGGCAGCTGCTGGAGTTCATGACTTCTCTGCAGCAGGGAGCTTTCAAGGAGAGCGCGCTCAGCCAGGATTGGGTGAGTGACCTCCCCTCCCCCTCTCCTCCACAGACTGCAGAAGAGCGGTCACATGACTCACTCCCTGATGCTGATCTGCATGCCCATATAGTTACATAGCATAGCTCCAGTGGGCCCCCTCAGAGCGCGGGGCCCGGGGCCACCGACCCCTCTGCCCCACTGGTAGCTGTGCTACTGGTGATACTGACATGACTGCTGAGCCGTGTATCTAATCCTATCCTGTGTGATACTGACTGCTGAGCCGTGCATTTAATCCTATCCTGTGTGATACTGACTGCTGAGCCGTGTATCTAATCCTATCCTGTGTGATACTGTCTGCTGAGCTGTGTATCTAATCTCCTGTGTGATACTGACTGCTGAGCCGTGTATCTAATCCTATCCTGTGTGATACTGTCTGCTGAGCTGTGTATCTAATCCTCTCCTGTGTGATACTGCTAAGCTGTATATCTAATCCTATTCTGTATGATACTGACTGCTGAGCCGAGTATCAAATCCTATCCTGTGTGATACTGACTGCTGAGCCATGTATCTAATCCTATCCTGTGTGATACTGACTGCTGAGCCGTGTATCTAATCCCATCCTGTGTGATACTGACTGCTGAGCTGTGTATCTAATCCTATCCTGTGTGATACTGACTGCTGAGCTGTGTATCAAATCCTATCCTGTGTGATACTGACTGCAGAGCTCTGTATCTAATCCTATCCGTGTGATACTGACTACTGAGCCGTGTATCTAATCCTATCCTGTGTGATACTGACTGCTGAGCCGAGTATCTAATCCTATCCTGTGTGATACTGACTGCAGAGCTGTGTATCTAATCCTATCCTGTGTGATACTGACTGCTGAGCCGTGTATCTAATCCTATCCTGTGTGATACTGACCACTGAGCCGTGTATCTAATCCTCTCCTGTGTGATACTGACCGCTGAGCTGTGTATCTAATCCTATCCTGTGTGATACTGACTGCAGAGCTCTGTATCTAATCCTATCCGTGTGATACTGACTACTGAGCCGTGTATCTAATCCTATCCTGTGTGATACTGACTGCTGAGCCGAGTATCTAATCCTATCCTGTGTGATACTGACTGCTGAGCCGAGTATCTAATCCTATCCTGTGTGATACTGACTGCAGAGCTGTGTATCTAATCCTATCCTGTGTGATACTGACTGCTGAGCCGTGTATCTAATCCGATCCTGTGTGATACTGACCACTGAGCCGTGTATCTAATCCTCTCCTGTGTGATACTGACCGCTGAGCTGTGTATATAATCCTATCCTGTGTGATACTGACTGCTGAGCCGTGTATCTAATCCTATCCTGTGTGATACTGACTGCTGAGCTGTGTATTTAATCATCTGTGTGATACTGACTGCCAAGCTGTGTATCTAATCCTATCCTGTGTGATGCTGACTGCTGAGCTGTGTATCTAATCCTATCCTGTGTGATACTGACTGCTGAGCCGTGTATCTAATCCTATCCTGTGTGATACTGACCACTGAGCCGTGTATCTAATCCTCTCCTGTGTGATACTGACCGCTGAGCTGTGTATATAATCCTATCCTGTGTGATACTGACTGCTGAGCCGTGTATCTAATCCTATCCTGTGTGATACTGACTGCTGAGCTGTGTATCTAATCATCTGTGTGATACTGACTGCTGAGCTGTGTATCTAATCCTATCCTGTGTGATGCTGACTGCTGAGCTGTGTATCTAATCCTATCCTGTGTGATACTGACTGCTGAGCTGTGTATCTAATCCTCTCCTGTGTGATGCTGACTGCTGAGCCATGTATCTAATCCTATCCTGTGTGATACTGACTGCTGAGCTGTGTATCTAATCCTATCCTGTGTGATACTGACTGCAGAGCTGTGTATCTAATCATCTGTGTGATACTGACTGCTGAGCTGTATATCTAATCCTATCCTGTGTGATCCTGACTGCTGAGCCGTGCATCTAATCCTCCCCTGTGTGATACTGACTGCTGAGCCGTGTATCTAATCCTCTCCTGTGTGATACTGACTGCTGAGCTGTGTATCTAATCCTCTCCTGTGTGATACTGAATGCTGAACCGTGTATCTAATCCTCTCATGTGTGATACTGACTGCTGAGCCGTGTATCTAATCCTCTCCTGTGTGATACTGAATGCTGAGCTGTGTATCTAATCCTCTCCTGTGTGATACTGAATGCTGAACCGTGTATCTAATCCTCTCATGTGTGATACTGACTGCTGAGCCGTGTATCTAATACTCTCCTGTGTGATACTGACTGCTGAGCCATGTATCTAATTCTATCCTGTGTGATACTGACTGCTGAGCCGTGTATCTAATCCTATCCCGTGTGATACTGCCTGCTGAGCCGTGTATCTAATCCTATCCTGTGTGATACTGACTGCAGAGCTGTGTATCTAATCATCTGTGTGATACTGACTGCTGAGCTGTGTATCTAATCCTGTCCTGTGTGATCCTGACTGCTGAGCCGTGCATCTAATCCTCCCCTGTGTGATACTGACTGCTGAGCCGTGTATCTAATCCTCTCCTTTGTGATACTGACTGCTGAGCTGTGTATCTAATCCTCTCCTGTGTGATACTGAATGCTGAACCGTGTATCTAATCCTCTCATGTGTGATACTGACTGCTGAGCCGTGTATCTAATCCTCTCCTGTGTGATACTGACTGCTGAGCTGTGTATCTAATCCTCTCCTGTGTGATACTGAATGCTGAGCCGTGTATCTAATCCTCTCCTGTGTGATACTGACTGCTGAGCCGTGTATCTAATCCTATCCTGTGTGACACTGTCTGCTGAGCTGTGTATCTAATCCTCTCCTGTGTGATACTGACTGCTGAGCCGTGTATCTAATCCTATCCTGTGTGATACTGTCTGCTGAGCCATGTATCTAATTCTATCCTGTGTGATACTGACTGCTGAGCCGTGTATCTAATCCTTTCCTGTGTGATACTGACTGCTGAGCCGTGTATCTAATCCTATCCTGAGTGATACTGTCTGCTGAGCCATGTATCTAATTCTATCCTGTGTGATACTGACTGCTGAGCCGTGTATCTAATCCTATCCTGTGTGATACTGACTGCTGAGCAGTGTATCTAATCCTATCCTGTGTGATACTGACTGTTGAGCCATGTATCTAATCCTCTCCTGTGTGATACTGACTGCTGAGCTGTGTATCTAATCCTATCCTGTTTGATACTGACTGCTGAGTCGTGTATCTAATCCTCTCCTGTGTGATACTTACTGTTGAGCCGTGTATCTAATCCATCCTCTGCTGTATCTAAGCTGATCATGTGTGATACTGTTTCCCAGAGATTCTTACACTCCGGTCATGTTACTGATTTGTGATACCGTGTATCTCAGCCTGTTCCAGGGTTTTCTTCATGTAGAGTATGTAGAATAGTTGTGTGCCGTCTGTGTCGTGCAGACCCCGTGACGTGGACGGCGGCTGCTGTCACCTCCATTAATAGTGACTTGTGCCGCGGAGCCGGTTGTGGTCGCTCGCTTCCCGCTGTGCTCTGCTGAGAATGTTCTCCCTCCAATAATCCCGGGCCGTGCCTCTTAGGCCTCTTTCACACTTCCATTTTTGACAATCAGTCAAGATCCGCTGATTTTGAAAAAAAACGGATCCGCCATTTTTCTTTGGGGATCCGTTTTTTTCCCCATTGACTTTCATTATTGGCGGATCCTGACGGTTGCCGTCCGTTGCATCCGTTTTTGTGTGGATCCGCCATAATGTTGCTGTCCGTCAACATCCTCAAAGATTTCCAAACGGAGCTTGCAACATTTTTTTGGCCGGCGGATCCTCCAGACACTGATTTAACCCGATCTCTCTCTCTCCTCTCTCTCTCCTCTCTCTCTCTCTCCTCTCTCTCCCCTCTCTCCCCTCTCTCTCCCCTCTCTCTCTCCTCTCTCTCTCCCCTCTCTCTCTCTCCTCTCTCCCCTCTCTCTCTCCTCTCTCTCTCCCCTCCCTCTCTCTCCTGTCTCCCCTCTCTCTCTCCTCTCTCTCTCCTCTCTCTCTCTCTCTCCTCTCTCTCTCCCCTCTCTCCCCTCTCTCCCCTCTCTCTCCCCTCTCTCTCTCTCCTCTCTCTCCCCTCTCTCTCCCCTCTCTCTCCCCTCTCTCTCTCCTCTCTCTCCCCTCTCTCTCTCCTCTCTCTCCCCTCTCTCTCTCCTCTCTCTCCCCTTCCCGGCCAGCGGTTCCTTTAAATTTCCTCATTTTGCGGATCCGTCAAAAAACGGATGCTGTGGCATCCATTCACATCAGTTAAGAAGTGTGAAAGAGGCCTTATTAATAGAGGAGTGAGTGATGAGGGTCTGTGTCACATTCTGCCTGTGCCTCCCGGATCGCTGCCAGCGCCTGTGCCCAGGAACGACCCACCAACAATCCTCTACTTCTCTGTGTGATACTGTCTAATCCAAGTCATACCCTTGTGAAAGGCCCCCCAGGACACTGCATATTGTAGTGACAGATCCTGGTCCTAATGCTTCTGCAGCTCTAAGAAAAAGCTGCAATACGTTACATAGCCACTGCAGATGTATGGCGCTATAGTGAAGTGAATGCAGAGCTTGATGGCTGGCCGAGCTGCAATCTGCCCGGAGTCCGACACTGATGAACTATCCCCATATGTAGAACATAGAAATGGGGGAAACAAATATGTGGGGCACAGAGCAGGTCTATGTGTTTTTGCAAACAAACTTTAATTTAAAAACAATTTAATTCCCCTCATTAGTCAGCGCCCATAGCAATGTCATCTGACATCCTTAAATCAGTGCCGGCACCGAGACATTACAGCACCAGAGAGACAGTAATGCCGTAATGTGGGCATAACAAAAGAGACCACTGTGCACTGTCCACAAAAATCAGTGATGTCACACGGTGAAGATTGTGAGGTCACAGTCTATGTAGCAGGTCAGTCTGTGATTGGATGATGTCACAGTGAGAGCTGTGAGGTCACAGTCTATGTAGCAGGTCAGTCTGTGATAGGATGATGTCACAATGAGAGCAGTTAGGTAAACAGTCTATATAGGCAGGTCAGTCTGTGATTGGATGGTGTCACAGTGAGAGCAGTGAGGTCACAGTCTATGTATTAGGTCAGTCTGTGATAGGATGATGTCACAGTGAGAGCAGTGAGGTCACAGTTTATGGAGCAGGTCAGTCTGTGATAGGATGATGTCACAGTGAGAACAGTGAGGTCACAGTCTATGTAGCAGATCAGTCTGTGATAGGATGATGTCACAATGAGAGCAGTGAGGGCACAGTCTATGTAGATGGTCAGTCTGTGATTGGATGATGTCACAGTGAGAGCAGTGAGGTCACATTCTATGTAGCAGGTAAGTCTGTGATAGGATGATGTCACAGTGAGAACAGTGAGGTCACAGTCTATGTAGCAGATCAGTCTGTGATAGGATGATGTCACAATGAGAGCAGTGAGGTCACAGTCTATGTAGCAGGTCAGTCTGTGATAGGATGATGTCACAATGAGAGCAGTGAGGTCACAGTCTATGTAGCTGGTCAGTCTGTGATAGGATGATGTCACAGAGAGAGCAGTGAGGTCACAGTCTATGTAGCAGGTCAGTCTGTGATAGGATGATGTCACAATGAGAGCAGTGAGGTCACAGTCTATGTAGCAGGTCAGTCTGTGATAGGATGATGTCACAATGAGAGCAGTGAGGTCACAGTCTATGTAGCAGGTCAGTCTGTGATTGGATGATGTCACAGTGAGAGCAGTGAGGTCACAGTCTATGTAGCAGGTCAGTCTGTGATTGGATGATGTCTCAGTGAGAGCAGTGAGGTCACAGTCTACGTAGCACGTCAGTCTGTGATAGGATGATGTCACAGAGAGAGCAGTGAGGTCACAGTCTATGTAGCAGGTCAGTCTGTGATTGGATGATGTCACAATGAGAGCAGTGAGGTCACAGTCTATGCAGCAGGTCAGTCTGTGATAGTATGATGTCACAATGAGAGCAGTGAGGTCACAGTCTATATAGGCAGGTCAGTCTGTGATTGGATGATGTCTCAGTGAGAGCAGTGAGGTCACAGTCTACGTAGCACGTCAGTCTGTGATAGGATGATGTCACAGAGAGAGCAGTGAGGTCACAGTCTATGTAGCAGGTCAGTCTGTGATAGGATGATGTCACAATGAGAGCAGTGAGGTCACAGTCTATGTAGCAGGTCAGTCTGTGATTGGATGATGTCACAGTGAGAGCAGTGAGGTCACAGTCTATGTAGCAGGTCAGTCTGTGATAGTATGATGTCACAATGAGAGCAGTGAGGTCACAGTCTATATAGGCAGGTCAGTCTGTGATTGGATGATGTCTCAGTGAGAGCAGTGAGGTCACAGTCTACGTAACACGTCAGTCTGTGATAGGATGATGTCACAGAGAGAGCAGTGAGGTCACAGTCTATGTAGCAGGTCAGTCTGTGATTGGATGATGTCACAGAGAGAGCAGTGAGGTCACAGTCTATGTAGCAGGTCAGTCTGTGATAGGATGATGTCACAGTGAGAGCAGTGAGGTCACAGTCTATGGAGCAGGTCAGTCTATGATAGTATGATGTAACAGTGAGAGCAGTGAGGTCACAGTCTATGGAGCAGGTCAGTCTGTGATAGGATGATGTCACAGTGAGGGCAGTGAGGTCACAGTCTATGTAGCAGGTCAGTCTGTGAAACGATGATGTCACAATGAGAACAGCAAGGTCACAGTCTATGTAGCAGATCAGTCTGTGATTGGATGATGTCACAGTGAGAGCAGTGAGGTCACAGTCTATGGAGCAGGTCAGTCTGTGATAGGATGATGTCACAATGAGAACAGCGAGGTCACAGTCTATGTAACTGGTCAGTCTGTGATTGGATAATGTCACAGTGAGAGCAGTGAAGTCACAGTCTATGTAGCAGGTCAGTCTGTGATTCGATGATGTCACAGTGAGAGCAGTGAGGTCACATTCTATGTAGCTGGTGAGTCTATGATTGAACGATGTCACAATGAGAGCAGTGAGGTCACATTCTATGTAGCAGGTCAGTCTGTGATAGGATGATGTCACAGTGAGAGCAGTGAGGTCACAATCTATGGAGCAGGTTAGTCTGTGATAGGATGATGTCACAAAGAGAGCAGTGAGGTCACATCCTATGTAGCTGATCAGTCTGTGATTGGATGATGTCACAGTGAGAGCAGTGAGGTCACAGTCTACGTAGCAGGTCAGTCTGTGATAGGATGATGTCACAGTGAGAACAGTGAGGTCACAGTCTATGTAGCAGATCAGTCTGTGATTGGATGATGTCACAGTGAGAGCAGTGAGGTCACAGTCTATGTAGCTGGTCAGTCTGTAATTGGATGATGTCACAGTGAGAGCAGTGAGGTCACAGTCTATGTAGCAGGTCAGTCTGTGATAGGATGATGTCGCAATGAGAGCAGCAAGGTCACAGTCTATGGAGCAGGTCAGTCTGTTATAGAATGATGTCACAATGAGAGCAGTGAGGTCACAGTCTATGTAGCTGGTCAGTCTGTGATTGGATGATGTCACAGTGAGAGCAGTGAGGTCACAGTCTATGTAGCTGGTCAGTCTGTGATTGGATGATGTCACAGTGAGAGCAGTGAGGTCACAGTCTATGTAGCAGGTCAGTCTGTGATAGGATGATGTCGCAATGAGAGCAGCAAGGTCACAGTCTATGGAGCAGGTCAGTCTGTGATAAAATGATGTCACAATGAGAGCAGTGAGGTCACAGTCTATGTAGCTGGTCAGTCTGTGATTGGATGATGTCAAAGTAAGAGCAGTGAGGTCGCAGTATATGTAGCTGGTCAGTCTGTGATTGGATGATGTCACAGAGAGAGCAGTGAGGTCACAGTCTATGTAGCAGGTCAGTCTATGATAGGATGATGTCACAGTGAGAACAGTAAGGTCACAGTCTATGTAGCAGATCAGTCTGTGATAGGATGATGTCACAATGAGAGCAGTGAGGTCACAGTCTATGTAGCTGGTCAGTCTGTGATAGGATGATGTCACAGTGAGAACAGTGAGGTCACAGTCTACGTAGCAGGTCAGTCTGTGATTGGATGATGTCACAGTGAGAGCAGTGAGGTCACAGTCTATGTAGCTGGTCAGTCTGTGATTGGATGATGTCACAGTGAGAGCAGTGAGGTCACAGTCTATGTAGCAGGTCAGTCTGTGATAGGATGATGTCACAATGAGAGCAGTTAGGTAAACAGTCTATATAGGCAGGTCAGTCTGTGATTGGATGGTGTCACAGTGAGAGCAGTGAGGTCACAGTCTATGTATTAGGTCAGTCTGTGATAGGATGATGTCACAGTGAGAGCAGTAAGGTCACAGTTTATGGAGCAGGTCAGTCTGTGATAGGATGATGTCACAGTGAGAACAGTGAGGTCACAGTCTATGTAGCAGATCAGTCTGTGATAGGATGATGTCACAATGAGACCAGTGAGGGCACAGTCTATGTAGCAGGTCAGTCTGTGATTGGATGATGTCACAGTGAGAGCAGTGAGGTCACATTCTATGTAGCAGGTAAGTCTGTGATAGGATGATGTCACAGTGAGAACAGTGAGGTCACAGTCTATGTAGCAGATCAGTCTGTGATAGGATGATGTCACAATGAGAGCAGTGAGGTCACAGTCTATGTAGCTGGTCAGTCTGTGATTGGATGATGTCACAGTGAGAGCAGTGAGGTCACAGTCTATGTAGCAGGCCAGTCTGTGATTAGATGATGTCACAGTGAGAGCAGTGAGGTCACAGTCTATGGAGCAGGTCAGTCTGTGATAGGATGATGTCACAGTGAGAACAGTGAGGTCACAGTCTATGTAGCAGATCAGTCTGTGATAGCATGATTTCACAGTGAGAGCAGTGAGGTCACAGTCTATGTAGCTGGTCAGTCTGTGATAGGATGATGTCACAGAGAGAGCAGTGAGGTCACAGTCTATGTAGCAGGTCAGTCTGTGATAGGATGATGTCACAATGAGAGCAGTGAGGTCACAGTCTATGTAGCAGGCCAGTCTGTGATAGGATGATGTCACAGAGAGAGCAGTGAGGTCACAGTCTATGTAGCAGGTCAGTCTGTGATTGCATGATGTCACAGAGAGAGCAGTGAGGTCACAGTCTATGTAGCAGGTCAGTCTGTGATAGGATGATGTCACAGTGAGAGCAGTGAGGTCACAGTCTATGTAGCAGGTCAGTCTGTGATAGTATGATGTCACAATGAGAGCATTGAGGTCACAGTCTATATAGGCAGGTCAGTCTGTGATTGGATGATGTCTCAGTGAGAGCAGTGAGGTCACAGTCTATGTAGCAGGTCAGTCTGTGATTGGATGATGTCACAGTGAGAGCAGTGAGGTCACAGTCTATGTAGCACGTCAGTCTGTGATAGGATGATGTCATAGAGAGAGCAGTGAGGTCACAGTCTATGTAGCAGGTCAGTCTGTGATTGGATGATGTCACAGTGAGAGCAGTGAGGTCACAGTCTATGGAGCAGGTCAGTCTGTGATTGGATGATGTCACAGAGAGAGCAGTGAGGTCACAGTCTATGCAGCAGGTCAGTCTGTGATAGGATGATGTCACAGTGAGAGCAGTGAGGTCACAGTCTATGGAGCAGGTCAGTCTATGATAGGATGATGTAACAGTGAGAGCAGTGAGGTCACAGTCTATGGAGCAGGTCAGTCTGTGATAGGATGATGTCACAGTGAGGGCAGTGAGGTCACAGTCTATGTAGCAGGTCAGTCTGTGAAACGATGATGTCACAATGAGAACAGCGAGGTCACAGTCTATGTAGCAGATCAGTCTGTGATTGGATGATGTCACAGTGAGAGCAGTGAGGTCACAGTCTATGGAGCAGGTCAGTCTGTGATAGGATGATGTCACAATGAGAACAGCAAGGTCACAGTCTATGTAACTGGTCAGTCTGTGATTGGATGATGTCACAGTGAGAGCAGTGAAGTCACAGTCTATGTAGCAGGACAGTCTGTGATTCGATGATGTCACAGTGAGAGCAGTGAGGTCACATTGTATGTACCTGGTCAGTCTGTGATTGAACGATGTCACAATGAGAGCAGTGAGGTCACATTCTATGTAGCAGGTCAGTCTGTGATAGGATGATGTCACAGTGAGAGCAGTGAGGTCACAATCTATGGAGCAGGTTAGTCTGTGATAGGATGATGTCACAAAGAGAGCAGTGAGATCACTTTCTATGTAGCTGATCAGTCTGTGATTGGATGATGTCACAGTGAGAGCAGTGAGGTCACAGTCTACGTAGCAGGTCAGTCTGTGATAGGATGATGTCACAGTGAGAACAGTGAGGTCACAGTCTATGTAGCAGATCAGTCTGTGATTGGATGATGTCACAGTGAGGGCAGTGAGGTCACAGTCTATGTAGCTGGTCATTGAAGCTGTGATTGGATGATGTCACAGTGAGAGCAGTGAGGTCACAGTCTATGTAGCTGGTCAGTCTGTGATTGGATGATGTCACAGTGAGAGCAGTGAGGTCACATTCTATGTAGCAGGTCAGTCTGTGATAGGATGATGTCGCAATGAAAGCAGCAAGGTCACAGTCTATGGAGCAGGTCAGTCTGTTATAGAATGATGTCACAATGAGAGCAGTGAGGTCACAGTCTATGTAGCTGGTCAGTCTGTGATTGGATGATGTCACAGTGAGAGAAGTGAGGTCACAGTCTATGGAGCAGGTCAGTCTGTGATTGGATGATGTCAAAGTAAGAGCAGTGAGGTCGCAGTATATGTAGCTGGTCAGTCTGTGATTGGATGATGTCACAGTGAGAGCAGTGAGGTCACAGTCTATATAGCTGTTCAGTCTGTGATTGGATGATGTCACAGTGAGAGCAGTGAGGTCACAGTCTATGTAGCAGGTCAGTCTGTGATAGGATGATGTCGCAATGAGAGCAGCAAGGTCACAGTCTATGGAGCAGGTCAGTCTGTGATAAAATGATGTCACAATGAGAGCAGTGAGGTCACAGTCTATGTAGCTGGTCAGTCTGTGATTGGATGATGTCACAGTGAGAGAAGTGAGGTCACAGTCTATGGAGCAGGTCAGTCTGTGATTGGATGATGTCAAAGTAAGAGCAGTGTGGTCGCAGTATATGTAGCTGGTCAGTCTGTGATTGGATGATGTCACAGAGAGAGCAGTGAGGTCACAGTCTATGTAGCAGGTCAGTCTATGATAGGATGATGTCACAGTGAGAACAGTGAGGTCACAGTCTACGTAGCAGGTCAGGCTGTGATTAGATGATGTCACAGTGAGAGCAGTGAGGTCACAGTCTATGTAGCTGGTCAGTCTGTGATTGGATGATGTCACAGTGAGAGCAGTGATGTCACAGTCTATGTAGCAGGTCAGTCTGTGATAGGATGATGTCACAATGAGAGCAGTTAGGTAAACAGTCTATATAGGCAGGTCAGTCTGTGATTGGATGGTGTCACAGTGAGAGCAGTGAGGTCACAGTCTATGTATTAGGTCAGTCTGTGATAGGATGATGTCACAGTGAGAGCAGTGAGGTCACAGTTTATGGAGCAGGTCAGTCTGTGATAGGATGATGTCACAGTGAGAACAGTGAGGTCACATTCTATGTAGCAGGTAAGTCTGTGATAGGATGATGTCACAGTGAGAACAGTGAGGTCACAGTCTATATAGCAGATCAGTCTGTGATAGGATGATGTCACAATGAGAGCAGTGAGGTCACAGTCTATGTAGCTGGTTAGTCTGTGATAGGATGATGTCACAGTGAGAACAGTGAGGTCACAGTCTATGTAGCAGATCAGTCTGTGATTGGATGATGTCACAATGAGAGCAGTGAGGTCACAGTCGATGTAGCAGGTCAGTCTGTGATAGGATGATATCACAATGAGAACAGTGAGGTCACAGTCTATGTAGCAGATCAGTCTGTGACTGGATGATGTCACAGTGAGAGCAGTGAGGTCACAGTCTATGTTGCAGGCCAGTCTGTGATTGAACGATGTCACAATGAGAGCAGTGAGGACACAGTCTATATAGCAGGTCAGTCTGTGATTGGATGATGTCACAGTGAGAGCAGTGAGGTCACAGTCTATGTAGCAGGTCAGTCTGTGATTGGATGATGTCACAGTGAGAGCAGTGAGGTCACAGTCTATGTAGCAGGTCAGTCTGTAATTGGATGATGTCACAGTGAGAGCAGTGAGGTCACAGTCTATGTAGCAGGTCAGTCTGTGATAGGATGATGTCACAATGAGAGCAGTTAGGTAAACAGTCTATATAGGCAGGTCAGTCTGTGATTGGATGGTGTCACAGTGAGAGCAGTGAGGTCACAGTCTATGTATTAGGTCAGTCTGTGATAGGATGATGTCACAGTGAGAGCAGTGAGGTCACAGTTTATGGAGCAGGTCAGTCTGTGATAGGATGATGTCACAGTGAGAACAGTGAGGTCACAGTCTATGTAGCAGATCAGTCTGTGATAGGATGATGTCACAATGAGAGCAGTGAGGGCACAGTCTATGTAGATGGTCAGTCTGTGATAGGATTATGTCACAGTGAGAACAGTGAGGTCACAGTCTATGTAGCAGGTCAGTCTGTGATTGGATGATGTCACAGTGAGAGCAGTGAGGTCACATTCTATGTAGCAGGTAAGTCTGTGATAGGATGATGTCACAGTGAGAACAGTGAGGTCACAGTCTATGTAGCAGATCAGTCTGTGATAGGATGATGTCACAATGAGAGCAGTGAGGTCACAGTCTATGTAGCTGGTCATTCTGTGATTGGATGATGTCACAGTGAGAGCAGTGAGGTCACATTCTATGTAGCAGGTAAGTCTGTGATAGGATGATGTCACAGTGAGAACAGTGAGGTCACAGTCTATGTTAGCAGATCAGTCTGTGATAGCATGATGTCACAATGAGAGCAGTGAGGTCACAGTCTATGTAGCTGGTCAGTCTGTGATTGGATGATGTCACAGTGAGAGCAGTGAGGTCACAGTCTATGTAGCAGGCCAGTCTGTGATTAGATGATGTCACAGTGAGAGCAGTGAGGTCACAGTCTATGGAGCAGGTCAGTCTGTGATAGGATGATGTCACAGTGAGATCAGTGAGGTCACAGTCTATGTAGCAGATCAGTCTGTGATAGCATGATTTCACAGTGAGAGCAGTGAGGTCACAGTCTATGTAGTTGGTCAGTCTGTGATAGGATGATGTCACAGAGAGAGCAGTGAGGTCACAGTCTATGTAGCAGGTCAGTCTGTGATAAGATGATGTCACAATGAGAGCAGTGAGGTCACAGTCTATGTAGCAGGTCAGTCTGTGATTGGATGATGTCACAGAGAGAGCAGTGAGGTCACAGTCTATGTAGCAGGTCAGTCTGTGATAGGATGATGTCACAATGAGAGCAGTGAGGTCACAGTCCATGTAACAGGTCAGTCTGTGATTGGATGATGTCACAGTGAGAGCAGTGAGGTCAAAGTCTATGGAGCAGGTCAGTCTGTGATAGGATGATGTCACAATGAGAACAGCGAGGTCACAGTCTATGTAACTGGTCAGTCTGTGATTGAATGATGTCACAGTGAGAGCAGTGAAGTCACAGTCTATGTAGCAGGTCATTCTGTGATTGGATGATGTCACAGTGAGAGCAGTGAGGTCACATTCCATGTAGCTGGTCAGTCTGTGATTGAACGATGTCACAATGAGAGCAGTGAGGTCACATTCTATGTAGCAGGTCAGTCTGTGATAGGATGATGTCACAGTGAGAACAGTGAGGTCACAGTCTATGTAGCAGATCAGTCTGTGATAGCATGATTTCACAGTGAGAGCAGAGAGGTCACAGTCTATGTAGCAGGTCAGACTGTGATTGGATGATGTCACAGTGAGAGCAGTGAGGTCACAGTCTATGTAGCAGGTCAGTCTGTGATTGGATGATGTCACAGTGAGAGCAGTGAGGTCACAGTCTATGTAGAAGGTCAGTCTGTGATTGGATGATGTCACAGTGAGAGCAGTGAAGTCACATTCTATGTAGCAGGACAGTCTGTGACAGGATGATGTCACAGTGAGAGCAGTGAGGTCACAGTCTATGTAGCAGGTCAGTCTATGATAGGATGAAGTCACAGTGAGAACAGTGAGGTCACAGTCTATGTAGCAGATCAGTCTGTGATAGCATGATTTCACATTGAGAGCAGTGAGGTCACAGTCTATGTAGCAGGTCAGTCTGTGATAGGATGATGTCACAATGAGAGCAGTTAGGTAACAGTCTATATAGGCAGGTCAGTCTGTGATTGGATGGTGTCACAGTGAGAGCAGTGAGGTCACAGTCTATGGAGCAGGTCAGTCTGTGATAGGATGATGTTACAGTGAGAACAGTGAGGTCACAGTCTATGTAGCAGATCAGTCTGTGATAGGATGATGTCACAATGAGAGTAGTGAGGTCACAGTCTATGTAGATGGTCAGTCTGTGATAGGATGATGTCACAATGAGAGCAGTGAGGTCACAGTCTATGTAGCTGGTCAGTCTATGATTGAATGATGTCACAGTGAGAGTAGTGAGGTCACAGTCTATGTATCTATGTAGCAGGTCAGTCTGTGATTGGATGATGTCACAATGAGAGCAGTGAGGTCACAGTCTATGTATCTATGTAGCTGGTCAGTCTGTGATTGGATGATGTCACAGTGAGAGCAGTGAGGTCACAGTCTATGTAGATGGTTAGTCTGTGAAAGGATGATGTCACAGTGAGAACAGTGAGGTCTCAGTCTATTTAGCAGGTCAGTCTGTGATTGGATGATGTCACAGTGAGAGCAGTGAGGTCACAGTCTATGGAGCAGGTCAGTCTGTGATTGGATGATGTCACAGTGAGAGCAGTGAGGTCACAGTCTATGTAGCAGGTCAGTCTGTGATAGGATGATGTCATAATGAGAGCAGTGAGGTCACAGTCTATGTAGCTGGTCAGTCTGTGATTGGATGATGTCACATTGAGAGCAGTGAGGTCACAGTCTATGCAGCAGGTCAGTCTGTGATAGGATGATGTCACAGTGAGAACAATGAGGTCACAGTCTATGTAGCAGGTCAATCTGTGATAGGATGATGTCACAAAGAGAGCAGTGAGGTCACATTCTATGTAGCTGGTCAGTCTGTGATTGGATGATGTCACAGTGAGAGCAGTGAGGTCACAATCTGTGGAGCAGGTCAGTCTGTGATGGGATGATGTCACAGTGAGAGCAGTGAGGTCACAGTCTATGTAGCAGGTCAGTCTGTGATAGGATGATGTCACAATGAGAGCAGGGAGGTCACAGTCTATATAGCAGGTCAGTCTGTGATTGGATGATGTCACAGTGAGAGCAGTGAGGTCACAGTCTATGTAGCTGGTCAGTCTGTGATAGGATGATGTCACAGTAAGATCAGTGAGGTCACAGTCTATGTAGCAGATCAGTCTGTGAAAGGATGATGTCACAATGAGAGCAGTGAGGTCACAGTCTATGTAGCTGGTCAGTCTGTGATAGGATGATGTCACAGTAAGATCAGTGAGGTCACAGTCTATGTAGCAGATCAGTCTGTGAAAGGATGATGTCACAATGAAAGCAGTGAGGTCACAGTCTACGTAGCAGGTCAGTCTGTGATAGGATGATGTCACAATGAGAGCAGTTAGGTCACAGTCTATGTATCTATGTAGCTGGTCAGTCTGTGATTGGATGATGTCACAGTGAGAGCAGTGAGGTCACAGTCTATGTATCTATGTAGCTGGTCAGTCTGTGATTGGATGATGTCACAGTGAGAGCAGTGAGGTCAAAGTCTATGTAGATGGTCAGTCTGTGAAAGGATGATGTCACAGTGAGAACAGTGAGGTCTCAGTCTATTTAGCAGGTCAGTCTGTGGTTGGATGATGTCACAGTGAGAGCAGTGAGGTCACAGTCTATGGAGCAGGTCAGTCTGTGATTGGATGATGTCACAGTGAGAGCAGTGAGGTCACAGTCTGTAGCAGATCAGTTTGTGATAGGATGATGTCACAGTGAGAACAGTGAGGTCACAGTCTATGTAGCTGGTCAGTCTGTGATTGGATGATGTCACAGTGAGAGCAGTGAGGTCACAGTCTATGTAGCAGGTCAGTCTGTGATAGGATGATGTCACAGTGAGAACTGTGAGGTCACAGTCTATGTAGCAGGTCAGTCTGTGATTGGATGATGTCACAGTGAGAGCAGTGAGGTCACAGTCTATGTAGCAGGTCAGTCTGTGATTGGATGATGTCACAGTGAGAGCAGTGAGGTCACAGTCTATGTAGCAGGTCAGTCTGTGATAGGATGATGTCATAATGAGAGCAGTGAGGTCACAGTCTATGTAGCTGGTCAGTCTGTGATTGGATGATGTCACATTGAGAGCAGTGAGATCACAGTCTATGGAGCAGGTCAGTCTGTGATAGGATGATGTCACAGTGAGAACAGTGAGGTCACAGTCTATGTAGCAGGTCACTCTGTGATAGGATGATGTCACAAAGAGAGCAGTGAGGTCACATTCTATGTAGCTGGTCAGTCTGTGATTGGATGATGTCACAGTGAGAGCAGTGAGGTCACAATCTGTGGAGCAGGTCAGTCTGTGATGGGATGATGTCACAGTGAGAGCAGTGAGGTCACAGTCTATGTAGCAGGTCAGTCTGTGATAGGATGATGTCACAATGAGAGCATGGTGGTCACAGTCTATATAGCAGGTCAGTCTGTGATTGGATGATGTCACAGTGAGAGCAGTGAGGTCACAGTCTATATAGCAGGTCAGTCTGTGATTGGATGACGTCACAGTGAGAGCAGTGAGGTCACAGTCTATGTAGCTGGTCAGTCTGTGATAGGATGATGTCACAGTAAGATCAGTGAGGTCACAGTCTATGTAGCAGATCAGTCTGTGAAAGGATGATGTCACAATGAGAGCAATGAGGTCACAGTCTATGGATCAGGTCAGTCTGTGATAGCATGATTTCACAGTGAGAGCAGTGAGGTCACAGTCTACGTAGCAGGTCAGTCTGTGATAGGATGATGTCACAATGAGAGCAGGGAGGTCACAGTCTATATAGCAGGTCAGTCTGTGATTGGATGATGTCACAGTGAGAGCAGAGAGGTCACAGTCTATGTAGCTGGTCAGTCTGTGATAGGATGATGTCACAGTAAGATCAGTGAGGTCACAGTCTATGTAGTAGATCAGTCTGTGAAATGATGATGTCACAATGAGAGCAGTGAGGTCACAGTCTATGGATCAGGTCAGTCTGTGATAGCATGATTTCACAGTGAGAGCAGTGAGGTCACAGTCTACGTAGCAGGTCATTCTGTGATAGGATGATGTCACAATGAGAGCAGTTAGGTCACAGTCTATGTAGCTGGTCAGTCTGTGATTGGATGATGTCACAGTGAAAGCAGTGAGGTCACAGTCTATGTAGCAGGCCAGTCTGTGATCAGTTGATGTCACAGTGAGAGCAGTGAGGTCACAGTCTATGGAGCAGGTCAGTCTGTGATAGGATGATGTCACATAGAGAGCAGTGAGGTCACAGTCTATGTAGCAGGTCAGTCTGTGATTGGATGATGTCGCAATGAGAGCAGCGAGGTCACAGTCTATGTAGCAGGTCAGTCTGTGATAGGATGATGTCACAGTGAGAGCAGTGAGGTCACATTCTACGTAGCAGGTCAGTCTGTGAATGGATGATGTCACAGTGAGAGCAGTGAGGTCAAAGTCTATTGAGCAGGTCAGTCTGTGATTGGATGATGTCACAGTGTGGGCAGTGAGGTTTCAGTTTGTGTAGCAGGTCAGTCTGTGATAGGATGATGTCACAGTGAGAGCAGTGAGGTCACAGTCTACGTAACAGGTCAGTCTGTGAATGGATGATGTCACAGTGAGAGCAGTGAGGTAACAGTCTATGTAGCTGGTCAGTCTGTGATTGGATGATATCACAATGAGAGCAGTGAGGTCACAGTGTATGGAGCAGGTCAGTCTGTGATAGGATGATATCACAATGAGAGCAGTGAGGTCACAGTCTATGTAGCTGGTCAGTCTGTGATTGGATGATGTCACAGTGAAAGCAGTGGGGTCACAGTCTATGTAGAAGGTCAGTCTGTGATAGGATGATGTCACAGTGAGAGCAGTGAGGTCACAGTCTATGTAGCAGGTCAATCTGTGATAGGATGATGTCGCAATGAGAGCAGCAAGGTCACAGTCTATGGAGCAGGTCAGTCTGTGATAGAATGATGTCACAGTGAGAGCAGTGAGGTCACAGTCTATGTAGCTGGTCAGTCTGTGATTGGATGATGTCACAGAGAGAGCAGTGAGGTCACAGTCTATGTAGCAGGTCAGTCTATGATAGGATGATGTCACAGTGAGAGCAGTGAGGTCACATTCTACGTAGCAGGTCAGTCTGTGAATGGATGATGTCACAGTGAGAGCAGTGAGGTCACAGTCTATGGAGCAGGTCAGTCTGTGATTGGATGATGTCACAGTGTGGGCAGTGAGGTTTCAGTTTGTGTAGCAGGTCAGTCTGTGATAGGATGATGTCACAGTGAGAGCAGTGAGGTCACAGTCTACGTAACAGGTCAGTCTGTGAATGGATGATGTCACAGTGAGAGCAGTGAGGTCACAGTCTATGTAGCTGGTCAGTCTGTGATTGGATGATGTCACAGTGAGAGCAGTGAGGTAACAGTCTATGTAGCTGGTCAGTCTGTGATTGGATGATATCACAATGATAGCAGTGAGGTCACAGTGTATGGAGCAGGTCAGTCTGTGATAGGATGATATCACAATGAGAGCAGTGAGGTCACAGTCTACGTAACAGGTCAGTCTGTGAATGGATGATGTCACAGTTAGAGCAGTGAGGTCACAGTCTATGTAGCTTGTCAGTCTGTGATTGGATGATGTCACAATGAGAGCAGTGAGGTAGCAGTCTATGTAGCTGGTCAGTCTGTGATTGGATGATGTCACAGTGAGAGCTGTGAGGTCACAGTGTATGGAGCAGGTCAGTCTGTGATAGGATGATATCACAATGAGAGCAGTGAGGTCACAGTCTATGTAGCTGGTCAGTCTGTGATTGGATGATGTCACAGTGAGAGCAGTGAGGTCACAGTCTATGTAGCAAGTCAGTCTGTGATTGGATGATGTCACAGTGAGAACAGTGAGGTCACAGTCTATGTAGCAGATCAGTCTGTGATAGCATGATTTCACAGTGAGAGCAGTGAGGTCTCAGTCTATGTAGCAGGTCAGTCTGTGATAGGATGATGTCACAATGAGAGCAGTGAGGTCACAGTCTATGTAGCTTGTCAGTCTGTGATTAGATGATGTCGCAGTGAGAGCAGTGAGGTCACAGTATATGTAGCAGGTCAGTCTGTGATAGGATGATGTCACAGAGAGAGCAGTGAGGTCACAGTCTATGTAGCAGGTCAGTCTGTGATTGGATGATGTCACAATGAGCAGTGAGGTCACAGTCTATGCAGCAGGTCAGTCTGTGATAGGATGATGTCACAGTGAGAGCAGTGAGGTCACAGTCTATGGAGCAGGTCAGTCTATGATAGGATGATGTAACAGTGAGAGCAGTGAGGTCACAGTCTATGGAGCAGGTCAGTCTGTGATAGGATGATGTCACAGTGAGGGCAGTGAGGTCACAGTCTATGTAGCAGGTCAGTCTGTGAAACGATGATGTCACAATGAGAACAGCGAGGTCACAGTCTATGTAGCAGATCAGTCTGTGATTGGATGATGTCACAGTGAGAGCAGTGAGGTCACAGTCTATGGAGCAGGTCAGTCTGTGATAGGATGATGTCACAATGAGAACAGCGAGGTCACAGTCTATGTAGCAGGTCAGTCTGTGATTGGATGATGTCACAGTGAGAGCAGTGAGGTCACATTCTATGTAGCAGGTCAGTCTGTGATAGGTTGATGTCACAGTGAGAGCAGTGAGGTCACAATCTATGGAGCAGGTCAGTCTGTGATAGGATGATGTCACAAAGAGAGCAGTGAGGTCATATTCTATGTAGCTGCTCAGTCTGTGATTGGATGATGTCACAGTGAGAACAGTGAGGTCACAGTCTATGTAGCAGATCAGTCTGTGATAGCATGATTTCACAGTGAGAGCAGTGAGGTCAACGTCTATGTAGCAGGTCAGTCTGTGATTGTATGATGTCACAATGAGAGCAGTGAGGTCACAGTCTATATAGGCAGGTCAGTCTGTGATTGGATGATGTCTCAGTGAGAGCAGTGAGGTCACAGTCTATGTAGCAGGTCAGTCTGTGATTGGATGATGTCACAGTGAGAGCAGTGAGGTCACAGTCTATGTAGCACGTCAGTCTGTGATAGGATGATGTCACAGAGAGAGCAGTGAGGTCACAGTCTACGTAGCAGGTCAGTCTGTGATAGGATGATGTCACAGTGAGAACAGTGAGGTCACAGTCTATGTAGCAGATCAGTCTGTGATAGCATGATTTCACAGTGAGAGCAGTGAGGTCAACGTCTATGTAGCAGGTCAGTCTGTGATAGTATGATGTCACAATGAGAGCAGTGAGGTCACAGTCTATATAGGCAGGTCAGTCTGTGATTGGATGATGTCTCAGTGAGAGCAGTGAGGTCACAGTCTATGTAGCAGGTCAGTCTGTGATTGGATGATGTCACAGTGAGAGCAGTGAGGTCACAGTCTATGTAGCACGTCAGTCTGTGATAGGATGATGTCACAATGAGAGCAGTGAGGTCACAGTCTATGTAGCTGGTCAGTCTGTGATTAGATGATGTCACAGTGAGAGCAGTGAGGTCACAGTATATGTAGCAGGTCAGTCTGTGATAGGATGATGTCACAGAGAGAGCAGTGAGGTCACAGTCTATGTAGCAGGTCAGTCTGTGATTGGATGATGTCACAATGAGAGCAGTGAGGTCACAGTCTATGCAGCAGGTCAGTCTGTGATAGGATGATGTCACAGTGAGATCAGTGAGGTCACAGTCTATGGAGCAGGTCAGTCTATGATAGGATGATGTAACAGTGAGAGCAGTGAGGTCACAGTCTATGGATCAGGTCAGTCTGTGATAGGATGATGTCACAGTGAGGGCAGTGAGGTCACAGTCTATGTAGCCGGTCAGTCTGTGAAACGATGATGTCACAATGAGAACAGCGAGGTCACAGTCTATGTAGCAGATCAGTCTGTGATTGGATGATGTCACAGTGAGAGCAGTGAGGTCACAGTCTATGGAGCAGGTCAGTCTGTGATAGGATGATGTCACAATGAGAACAGCGAGGTCACAGTCTATGTAACTGGTCAGTCTGTGATTGGATGATGTCACAGTGAGAGCAGTGAAGTCACAGTCTATGTAGCAGGTCAGTCTGTGATTGGATGATGTCACAGTGAGAGCAGTGAGGTCACATTCTATGTAGCTGGTCAGTCTGTGATTGAACGATTTCACAATGAGAGCAGCGAGGTCACAGTCTATGTAGCAGATCAGTCTGTGATTGGATGATGTCACAGTGAGAGCAGTGAGGTCACAGTCTATGGAGCAGGTCAGTCTGTGATAGGATGATGTCACAATGAGAACAACGAGGTCACAGTCTATGTAACTGGTCAGTCTGTGATTGGATGATGTCACAGTGAGAGCAGTGAAGTCACATTCTATGTAGCAGGTCAGTCTGTGATAGGATGATGTCACAGTGAGAGCAGTGAGGTCACAATCTATGGAGCAGGTCAGTCTGTGATAGGATGATGTCACAAAGAGAGCAGTGAGGTCACATTCTATGTAGCTGCTCAGTCTGTGATTGGATGATGTCACAGTGATAGCAGTGAGGTCACAGTCTATGTAGCAGATCAGTCTGTGATAGCATGATTTCACAGTGAGAGCAGTGAGGTCAAAGTCTATGTAGCAGGTCAGTCTGTGATAGGATGATGTCACAATGAGAGCAGAGAGGTCACAGTCTATGTAGCAGGTCAGTCTGTGATAGGATGATGTCACAATGAGAGCAGAGAGGTCATAGTCTATGTAGCAGGTCAGTCTGTGATAGTATGATGTCACAATGATAGCAGTGAGGTCACAGTCTATATAGGCAGGTCAGTCTGTGATTGGATGATGTCACAGTGAGAGCAGTGAGGTCACATTCTATGCAGCAGGACAGTCTGTGACAGGATGATGTCACAGTGAGAGCAGTGAGGTCATAGTCTATGTAGCAGGTCAGTCTGTAATGGGATAATGTCACAGTGAGAGCAGTGAGGTCACAGTCTATGTTGCAGGTCAGTCTGTGATAGGATGATGTCACAATTAGAGCAGTTAGGTAACAGTCTATATAGGCAGGTCAGCCTGTGATTGGATGGTGTCACAGTGAGAGAAGTGAGGTCACAGTCTATGTAGCAGGTCAGTCTGTGATAGGATGATGTCACAGTGAGAGCAGTGAGGTCACAGTCTATGGAGCAGGTCAGTCTGTGATAGGATGATGTCACAGTGAGAACTGTGAGGTCAGTCTATGTAGCAGATCAGTCTGTGATAGGATGATGTCACAATGAGAGTAGTGAGGTCACAGTCTGTAGATGATCAGTCTGTGATAGGATGATGTCACAGTGAGAGCAGTGAGGTCACAGTCTATGTAACTGGTCAGTCTGTGATTGGATGATGTCACAGTGAGAGCAGTGAGGTCACAGTCTATGGAGCAGGTCAGTCTGTGATTGGATGATGTCGCAATGAGAGCAGCAAGGTCACAGTCTATGGAGCAGGTCAGTCTGTGATAGAATGATGTCACAGTGAGAGCAGTGAGGTCACAGTCTATGTAGCTGGTCAGTCTGTGATTGGATGATGTCACAGTGAGAGCAGTGAGGTCACAGTCTATGGAGCAGGTCAGTCTGTGATTGGATGATGTCAAAGTAAGAGCAGTGAGGTCACAGTCTATGTAGCAGGTCAGTCTATGATAGGATGATGTCACAGTGAGAACAGTGAGGTCACAGTCTATGTAGCAGATCAGTCTGTGATAGGATGATGTCACAATGAGAGCAGTGAGGTCACAGTCTATGTAGCTGGTCAGTCTGTATTAGGATGATGTCACAGTGAGAACAGTGAGGTCACAGTCTATGTAGCAGATCAGTCTGTGATTGGATGATGTCACAGTGAGAGCAGTGAGGTCACAGTCTATGTAGCAGGCCAGTCTGTGATTGAACGATGTCACAATGAGAGCAGTGAGGACACAGTCTATGTAGCAGGTCAGTCTGTAATAGGATGATGTCACAGTGAGAGCAGTGAGGTCACAGTCTATGTAGCAGGTCAGTCTGTAATAGGATGATGTCACAGTGAGAGCAGTGAGGTCACAGTCTATGTAGCAGGTCAGTCTGTGATAGGATGATGTCACAGTGAGAGCAGTGAGGTCACAGTCTATGTAGCAGGTCAGTCTGTAATAGGATGATGTCACAGTGAGAGCAGTGAGGTCACAGTCTATGTAGCAGGTCAGTCTGTGATAGGATGATGTCACAATGAAAGCAGTTAGGTAACAGTCTATATAGGCAGGTCAGTCTGTGATTGCATGGTGTCACAGTGAGAGCAGTGAGGTCACAGTCTATGTAGCTGGTCAGTCTGTAATAGGATGATGTCACAGTGAGAGCAGTGAGGTCACAGTCTATGTAGCAGGTCAGTCTGTGATAGGATGATGTCACAGTGAGAGCAGTGAGGTCACAGTCTATGTAGCAGGTCAGTCTGTAACAGGATGATGTCACAGTGAGATCAGTGAGGTCATAGTCTATGTAGCAGGTCAGTCTGTGATTGGATGATCTCACAGTGAGAGCTGTGAGGTCACAGTCTATGTAGCAGGTCAGTCTGTGATAGGATGATGTCACAATGAGAGCAGTTAGGTAACAGTCTATATAGGCAGGTCAGTCTGTGATTGGATGATGTCACAGTGAGAGCTGTGAGGTCACAGTCTATGTAGCAGGTCAGTCTGTGATAGGATGATGTCACAATGAGAGCAGTGAGGTCACAGTCTATATAGGCAGGTCAGTCTGTGATTGGATGGTGTCACAGTGAGAGCAGTGAGGTCACAGTCTATGTAGCTGGTCAGTCTGTGATAGGATGATGTCACAGTGAGAGCAGTGAGGTCACAGTCTATGTAGCAGATCAGTCTGTGATAGGATGATGTCACAATGTGAGCAGTGAGGTCACAGTCTATGTAGATGGTCAGTCTGTGATAGGATGATGTCACAGTGAGAGCAGTGAGGTCACAGTCTATGTAGCAGGTCAGTCTGTGATTGGATGATGTCACAGTGAGAGCAGTTAGGTCACAGTCTATGGAGCAGGTCAGTCTGTGATTGGATGATGTCACAGTGAGAGCAGTGAGGTCACAGTCTATATAGGCAGGTCAGTCTGTGATTGGATGGTGTCACAGTGAGAGCAGTGAGGTCACAGTCTATGGAGCAGGTCAGTCTGTGATAGGATGATGTCACAGTAAGAGCAGTGAGGTCACAGTCTATGTAGCAGATCAGTCTGTGATAGGATGATGTCACAATGTGAGCAGTGAGGTCACAGTCTATGTAGATGGTCAGTCTGTGATAGGATGATGTCACAGTGAGAGCAGTGAGGTCACAGTCTATGTAGCAGGTCAGTCTGTGATTGGATGATGTCACAGTGAGAGCAGTTAGGTCACAGTCTATGGAGCAGGTCAGTCTGTGATTGGATGATGTCACAGTGAGAGCAGTGAATTTACTCCGTCTATTATTATTTTTCTTACTGTCTTCCTCCGATCACATAATCAGCGCTCGGCTTCGTGTTGCTCGGCCGGTTGTGATCAGACGACTCTCTGTATAGCTATTTTTATTGCTGATTGAGTAAACGGTGTAGAGTTCGAGCCTCCAGAGCGTGAGCGCTGATAAATCGACACGTTTGTTCCTCTTATTTATTTATCAATAGTGGGAGTTATAGACATTCATTTTTAATCATTGAACAGAGGCTCTTACTTTCTTGCGATCCTCACTGTGTAATGGACGCACTGCCAGGGGCCTTCAGCCAAACTATACTGACAACATCTGACACCGCTATACTACGCCAAAGGAGATCAGATGATTGCACCCCCGGACTGCCAGACCCTGGACATCACTGCCAGAAGCAATTCAGTGTTTCTGTAACATTCACACATAGATCTTCTACAAAGTGCATGAGAACCACGGCCTCCTCTGTAGATAACAGACTACAACTTGCTACAGTGGGGTCAATAAAATGGGGGGAATCGCCATCAAATAATGACGGGTCCCCTCAAACTTTACAGATCCCATCAAATCCTGCAAATCCAAGTGCACAGTCACAGTGTGACAACATGGCCACCTCAGCCCCCCACATATAGTCTGAAGACTTCACACTCAGCATGATGCAGCCAGTGCCCTCTACACATTGATTCCCATATTTCCCCCTCAACAAAATCATATTCCTAAATAAACGCCACACTGTGATGGTGTGATATGTTATGTGGATATCATTTTTTGCATATTCCTATTTTTCTATTTCAGTTATTTTCATAGTGTTTTTCTTATTACATTGTAAGTCTACAGCCTCACTGTATCTGTCTCTTGATGACCCCCTGTAGTGCATTAATCCCTAAGGCCCTTTGTTCTCCTCTGGGAGGCCTGGAAACTGCCTCAACTTGTTTGACTACCCCTGGTCAAGGAAGGGGGTGGGGGGGAAAGAACAGCAGCTGGACAGGTCAGTTCCGGTGTGGACAGGATCGTGTTCAGACAGCACTTCAGAGATAGAAGGACCCATTTTATCCTCTGGTGCTAGAGTTTTGGAATCTCGTTCCCCTGGACATTTTATCCTGATACTGGACTGCATTCTTATTCTGGACTATCTTATCCTTTGTGTGGTGGACTGAATATGGACCTTTTCGTATTTTTGCCTGAATAAAGGTCTTGGAATTGTTCACTCTTCGCTTGCTCTGTTGATTGTGTGATACTAGAGAAGGACCCCGTGACAACACATTTTGATTCTCCCACATTGGCTCCACACACATTATTGTTCCCACAGCCCACTACAGCATAATGCCCCCACGTCAACCCAATATTAATTATAACTCCAACACCTAGTACAATGCCCCCTCACATTATTCTCAACACACAGTATTGTCAGGGATCCGAATATTTATCAGGACTTTTCTAATCCCACAAATCCCTGATATCACAGGCTGGGAAGGTCACGAGTACCACCCGCTGTGATCTTTGGAGCGCCCAGCTCTCTGCTGCCCCCTATCATCCGGACAATTACATGATTGACCGACGCTCATTGGAGAAGGCCACAATCTGTTCACACCACCAGGACGGCTATCGGAAAATTAGCTCTGAACATACGGCATATACACCTCCAGATTCCAGCACATGGAATATGTGTACACATCCTGGTACGGTCACAGCTAACTCTTGGATAATCGCAGACTATTCGCCGCCACCACTAATCTGTTTCAGTTGATTAGACACCATTAGACGGTAGCTTATGGCTTTGAGGCGTAGTTTACAGAACAAAAGGAACTTAATTATTAAATTTTATATTTAATCCAAATGGAGGCAGTGTTTATGACAAATATACAAGAGATTTTACAAGGGGGACAAAGAATACAGCATAAACAGTTACATAAAATAAAAGGGATTAACAGGAGAACTTACTACACTGATCCCAGAGACGATTCAGTTTAGCCGAAGGAGAGCGCTTTGATTGGTCTGTCGATAAACAGGGTCCCCAAATACATGAAATATAACTCTCTGTATGAGCACTGATCATAATTGGGATCGATCTTTTATCAGACCCTGACTCCCACCCACACACCCCTCTATGATGACCTCACAAGGTCCCAGTTGTGGGCCGGACTCAGCCCTCCATAATTTTAGGAAATCCCAATTCATGTAATAACTGCTCATAGAGTGATCACAGAAGGTCGAGACTGATGTCATCTTTTCTATCGGGATTTTAGCTATGCTTAGAGAGCAAACATGGCCGAGCTGCTGGTGGTTATATGGCCCCTATGGATTTGGAGTCTTTTGGTGAAGGTTATAATTATGAGAAAATATGTGTATGACTGCCTAGATATCCCAGTGCCGACAATATACGTCTCATTAACATCTGATGGACAGAAATTCCGATATTCCATATTTTTTCCCGGAGACGTACTGTGACTGTGGCTAGTTGTACAGGGTGTCAGAGGTTCTTTGATCATCTTCAGACCCTAATAACATCTTTTCTTGTCTCTGTGGGGCGGCAATAGATTTCCTTTGAAGTTACCTGGACATAAACAGAAATCCTTGGATTTTAATTAATTTGTTTCACATAGCGGTGTCACTGCCATTTTACATGAACGCATCATGGAGTGCACGCTCCTATCTGGTCACGACAAATGGTACATGAAAGAAAGTAAAAGGGACATGAGGGGCCTCAAAGATCTCTAATATTTTCTATGACAAGTATGACACACATTATGATGCCCTGACATTTCTCTCAACACACAGTATGAACCCCACCCATATATAATGGTGCCCTACATTGCCCCAGCAAACAGTGCGATGTCTCCGCAGTCTCCTCACAGTTTGATGCCTCCACATTGCCCCAACACAGTTTGATGCTTTCATAGCTCCCCCAAATATTTTGATGGCTCCATGTTGCGCCTATACACAGTACATTGCCGCCAGTTTCTCCATCACTTTATGATTCCCACAGTACCCCACACAATATGAGGTCCCCACATTCCACACACATTATGATTCCCACAGTCCACTCATGTTATGATGCCTCTACACCTTGTCCAACACACGAAATGAGTGATGCCCTCACATTATGAAGCACATAGTCTCCCCACACACACTGTGATTCCTACAGTCCCTCTCACACAGTATAATGACTATCACTCAGTATTATAGCCTTAAAGTCCCCATACACATTATAATGCCCCCACATTGCCACCAAACTCACAGTATAAGGCCCTCAGATCCCCTCCCAAATTGTGATGCTCCCAAATTGCCAAAACACACTGTATGATGACTCCACAATGCCCCAACAAACATTTTGCAAATTTTATGCCACCATTGTCTCCCAGACTGATACCCTCAGTTCCCCAAGAGTATGATGTCCGTACACATCCGCCCTTATTATGCCCCACACATATTATTCCCACAGCTCCCAGTCCCCACAATCACAAAATGATGCGACCATTTCCCATAATGATGCCCACTATCCTCCCTCACTTATGGGGCATAATACCATGTGACGGGGAACTGGAGATGCTTCATACTGTGTTAGTGGGAATATGGTTGCATTATACTACATGAGAAGTACTATAAGGGCATTATTCTGTGAGCGTGAGGTATTATATTTTGTGTGTGCTGGGACATTGGGAGCATTATACTGTGTGGGGAGGACTGCAAGGTTACCAAACTGCATGGTCGGCGCTTCACAATGTGTAGGGGCATCATACTATGTTTTTGTAGGGACTGTGGGTACATCATATTGTGGGGAAAGTGCTCTAGGAATCATAATATGTGGGGGAGATGGTGAGCATTATAATGTGAAATGGAGGCATCATATTGTACAAGAATATAACTACTATAATACTGCCCTTATGTACAAGAATATAACTACTGTAATACTGCTCCTATGTACAAGAATATACCTACTGTAATACTGCTCCTATGTACAAGAATATAACTACTATAATACTGCCCCTATGTACAAGAATATAACTACTGTAATACTGCCCCTATGTACAAGAATATAACTACTATAATACTGCCCCTATGTACAAGAATATAACTACTATAATACTGCCCCTATGTACAAGAATATAACTACTATAATACTGCTCCTATGTACAATAATATAACTACTATAATACTGCCCCTATGTACAAGAATATAACTACTGTAATACTGCCCCTATGTACAAGAATATAACTACTATAATAGTGGTCCTATGTACAGGAATATAACTACTATAATACTGCTCCTATGTACAAGAATATAACTACTATAATACTGCTCCAATGTACAAAAATATAACTGCTATAATACTGCTCTTATGTACAAGAATATAACTACTATAATACTGCTCCAATGTACAATAATATAACTGCTATAATACTGCCCCTATGTACAGGAATATAACTACTATAATACTGCTCCTATGTACAAGAATATAACTACTATAATACTGCTCCTAAGTACAAGAATATAGCTACTATAATACAGCTCCAATGTACAAGAATATAACTATTATAATACTGCCCCTATGTACAAGAATATAACTACTATAATACAGCTCCTATGTGCAAGAATATAACTTCTATAATACTGCTCCTACGTACAAGAATATACCTACTATAATACTGCTCCAATGTACAAGAATATAACTACTATAATACTGCTCCTATGTGCAAGAATATAACTTCTATAATACTGCCCCTATGTACAAGAATATACCTACTATAATACTGCTCCAATGTACAAGAATATAACTACTATAATACTGCTCCAATGTAAAGAATATAACTACAATAACACTGCTCCTTTGTATAAGAATATAACTACTATAATACTGCCCCCTATGTACAAGAATATAACTACTATAATACTGCTCCAATGTACAAGAATATAACTACTATAATACTGCCCTTATGTACAAGGATATAACTACTGTAATACTGCTCCTATGTACAAGAATATACCTACTGTAATACTGCTCCTATGTACAAGAATATAACTACTATAATACTGCCCCTATGTACAAGAATATAACTACTGTAATACTGCTCCTATGTACAAGAATATACCTACTGTAATACTGCTCCTATGTACAAGAATATAACTACTATAATACTGCCCCTATGTACAAGAATATAACTACTGTAATACTGCTCCTATGTACAAGAATATACCTACTGTAATACTGCTCCTATGTACAAGAATATAACTACTATAATACTGCCCCTATGTACAAGAATATAACTACTGTAATACTGCCCCTATGTACAAGAATATAACTACTATAATACTGCCCCTATGTACAAGAATATAACTACTATAATACTGCCCCTATGTACAAGAATATAACTACTATAATACTGCTTCTATGTACAAGAATATAACTACTATAATACTGCTCCTATGTACAATAATATAACTACTATAATACTGCCCCTATGTACAAGAATATAACTACTGTAATACTGCCCCTATGTACAAGAATATAACTACTATAATAGTGGTCCTATGTACAGGAATATAACTACTATAATACTGCTCCTATGTACAAGAATATAACTACTATAATACTGCTCCAATGTACAAAAATATAACTGCTATAATACTGCTCTTATGTACAAGAATATAACTACTATAATACTGCTCCAATGTACAATAATATAACTGCTATAATACTGCCCCTATGTACAGGAATATAACTACTATAATACTGCTCCTATGTACAAGAATATAACTACTATAATACTGCTCCTAAGTACAAGAATATAGCTACTATAATACAGCTCCAATGTACAAGAATATAACTACTATAATACTGCCCTTATGTACAAGAATATAACTATTATAATACTGCCCCTATGTACAAGAATATAACTACTATAATACAGCTCCTATGTGCAAGAATATAACCTATAATACTGCTCCTACGTACAAGAATATACCTACTATAATATTGCTCCAATGTACAAGAATATAACTACTATAATACTGCTCCTATGTGCAAGAATATAACTTCTATAATACTGCCCCTATGTACAAGAATATACCTACTATAATACTGCTCCAATGTACAAGAATATAACTACTATAATACTGCTCCAATGTAAAGAATATAACTACAATAACACTGCTCCTTTGTATAAGAATATAACTACTATAATACTGCCCCCTATGTACAAGAATATAACTACTATAATACTGCTCCAATGTACAAGAATATAACTACTATAATACTGCCCTTATGTACAAGGATATAACTACTGTAATACTGCTCCTATGTACAAGAATATACCTACTGTAATACTGCTCCTATGTACAAGAATATAACTACTATAATACTGCCCCTATGTACAAGAATATAACTACTGTAATACTGCTCCTATGTACAAGAATATACCTACTGTAATACTGCTCCTATGTACAAGAATATAACTACTATAATACTGCCCCTATGTACAAGAATATAACTACTATAATACTGTTCCTATGTACAAGAATATAACTACTATAATACTGCTCCTATGTACAAGAATATAACTACTATAATACTGCTCCTATGTACAAGAATATAACTACTATAATACTGCCCCTATGTATAAGAATATACCTACTATAATACTGCTCCAATGTACAAGAATATAACTACTATAACACTGCCCCTATGTACAGGAATATAACTACTATAATACTGGCCCTATGTACAAGAATATAACTTCTATAATACTGCCCCTATATACAAGAATATAACTACTATAATACTGCCCCTATGTACAAGAATATAACTACTGTAATACTGCTCCTATGTACAAGAATATACCTACTGTAATACTGCTCCTATGTACAAGAATATAACTACTATAATACTGCCCCTATGTACAAGAATATAACTACTATAATACTGCTCCTATGTACAAGAATATAACTACTATAATACTGCTCCTATGTACAAGAATATAACTACTATAATACTGCTCCTATGTACAAGAATATAACTACGATAATACTGCCCCTATGTACAAGAATATACCTACTATAATACTGCTCCAATGTACAAGAATATAACTACTATAATACTGCCCTTATGTACAAGGATATAACTACTGTAATACTGCTCCTATGTACAAGAATATACCTACTGTAATACTGCTCCTATGTACAAGAATATAACTACTATAATACTGCCCCTATGTACAAGAATATAACTACTGTAATACTGCTCCTATGTACAAGAATATACCTACTGTAATACTGCTCCTATGTACAAGAATATAACTACTATAATACTGCTCCTAAGTACAAGAATATAGCTACTATAATACAGCTCCAATGTACAAGAATATAACTACTATAATACTGCCCTTATGTACAAGAATATAACTATTATAATACAGCTCCAATGTACAAGAATATAACTACTATAATACTGCCCTTATGTACAAGAATATAACTATTATAATACTGCCCCTATGTACAAGAATATAACTTCTATAATACTGCTCCTACGTACAAGAATATACCTACTATAATACTGCTCCAATGTACAAGAATATAACTACTATAATACTGCTCTTATGTGCAAGAATATAACTTCTATAATACTGCCCCTATGTACAAGAATATACCTACTATAATACTGCTCCAATGTACAAGAATATAACTACTATAATACTGCTCTTATGTGCAAGAATATAACTTCTATAATACTGCCCCTATGTACAAGAATATACCTACTATAATACTGCTCCAATGTACAAGAATATAACTACTATAATACTGCTCCAATGTAAAGAATATAACTACAATAACACTGCTCCTTTGTATAAGAATATAACTACTATAATACTGCCCCCTATGTACAAGAATATAACTACTATAATACTGCTCCAATGTACAAGAATATAACTTCTATAATACTGCTCCTACGTACAAGAATATACCTACTATAATACTGCTCCAATGTACAAGAATATAACTACTATAATACTGCTCTTATGTGCAAGAATATAACTTCTATAATACTGCCCCTATGTACAAGGATATAACTACTGTAATACTGCTCCTATGTACAAGAATATACCTACTGTAATACTGCTCCTATGTACAAGAATATAACTACTATAATACTGCTCCTATGTACAAGAATATAACTACTATAATATAGCTCATATGTACAAGAATATAACTACTATAATACTGCTCCTATGTACAAGAATATAACTACTATAATACTATTCCTATGTACAAGAATATAACTACTATAATACTGCTCCTATGTACAAGAATATACCTACTGTAATACTGCTCCTATGTACAAGAATATAACTACTATAATACTATTCCTATGTACAAGGATATAACTACTGTAATACTGCTCCTATGTACAAGAATATACCTACTGTAATACTGCTCCTATGTACAAGAATATAACTACTATAATACTGCTCCTATGTACAAGAATATAACTACTATAATATAGCTCATATGTACAAGAATATAACTACTATAACACTGCCCCTATGTACAAGAATATAACTACTATAATACTATTCCTATGTACAAGAATATAACTACTATAATACTGCTCCTATGTACAAGAATATAACTACTATAATACTGCTCCTATGTACAAGAATATAACTACTATAATACTGCCCCTATGTACAAGAATATACCTACTATAATACTGCTCCAATGTACAAGAATATAACTACTATAACACTGCCCCTATGTACAGGAATATAACTACTATAATACTGGCCCTATGTACAAGAATATAACTTCTATAATACTGCCCCTATATACAAGAATATAACTACTATAATACTGCCCCTATGTGCAAGAATATAACTACTGTAATACTGCTCCTATGTACAAGAATATACCTACTGTAATACTGCTCCTATGTACAAGAATATAACTACTATAATGCTGCCCCTATGTACAAGAATATAACTACTATAATACTGCTCCTATGTACAAGAATATAACTACTATAATACTGCTCCTATGTACAAGAATATAACTACTATAATACTGCTCCTATGTACAAGAATATAACTACTATAATACTGCTCCTATGTACAAGAATATAACTACGATAATACTGCCCCTATGTACAAGAATATACCTACTATAATACTGCTTCTATGTACAAGAATATAACTACTATAATACTGCCCCTATGTACAAGAATATAACTACTATAATACTGCTCCTATGTACAAGAATATGACTACTATAATACTGCTCCTATGTACAAGAATATAACTACTATAATACTGCCCCCTATGTACAAGAATATAACTACTATAATACTGCCCCTATGTACAAGAATATAACTACTATAATACTGCTCCTATGTACAAGAATATAACTACTATAATACTGCTCCTATGTACAAGAATATAACTACTATAATACTGCCCCCTATGTACAAGAATATAACTACTATAATGATCTTTTTATTTAAAAATTGGCAACCATATATTACAAAAATGTTACATTAAAATCTCAAAGCAATAAATAGTAAAGGAGATAAATGTTGTTACATCACTTAATAGCATTAGCAAACATTGACAAATCCCGATACATGAATGTTCCTCCAGTTCACATTCCCTGGGTTCCCCTTTATATCCTTCTTATATACGGCCTTGAGACTTTCTAGGATCTTATACCTGACAGTATCACAGGACAGGACTTCCTTATTGATGAGCAGGCAGCACCGTGCACACCACAGATGGTAGATGGTCACCACATTTACTATATACAGAGAGCTTCTGTCATACGCCCTGAGCTCAGGCTGGAAGTCTCCGTATAGCAGCTGACCATACGACTGTCCCACCAGGTGCGGTAACTTTATGGACAAGGACACAGACTCCCATACCTGCATACTGAAGGGGCACTCTAACAGCAGATGGTCCATCGTCTCCAGTATATGGGGGCACTCTTCTCTGGGACAGGATCTGTCTGATACATTCCTGCACTTTAGATTATCTCTAACGTACATCTTACCATGGAGTGCCAGCCACGCTACGTCTCTCATATGAGGGGGAACTCTGGGATCTAGCACGTTTTTTACAGTCCATTTTACATCCAGACTCGGAGCGCCCCTCAGTTGTACCTGGACACTGAAGTGAGATGACAGGACATTCTTATACAGCTCCTTCCTACTAAGCTGCTTGACGTCATCATACAAGATCCTCCATCTGACGACCTTACTTATTATGTGGACACCATACCAAGAAACATTATTCTTTAGTCGTCCTGAGATTCTCTTGATGGGGTCCCCTACCGACCACACAGACACAAACTGCTGGATATGGCTCTTAAACAAACACGACCATGGCACCTTCTCTGAATTCTTACAAAACGAAAAATTCTTCATGAGAAACAAAAGATTAAAGAAGAGCTCCGGACAAGGCATGGCGAGACCACCATCCTTATGAGGGAGATAAACAATGTTTCTCCTGACCACATTCACCCTGTTGCCCCATAAGAAGTGAAAGAAGACATTGGTGAGTCTGGGGAGCAACGTATCTGGCACCGGGAACACCACACTGATATAGAGGAACAGCGGGAGCAGGAAGGTCTTCAGCAGGCGGATCTTCTCCAGATATGTCAGCTTCCAGTGTCTCCAGCTCTGCACCTTCCGCTCACACACCACCAGCTTCTCCTCCCAGTTCACCTTCCCATCATCTACAGCACCAAACACAACTCCCAAAATCTTTATCTGATCCTGAACTGTTCTGAAGGGCACAGAGAAGACATCACGGTCACTCCCCAGCCACAACGCCTCGCTCTTCTCCATGTTCACAGAGGAGTTAGATACTTGGGAGAAGGCTGTGATCTCCTGCTGTAGAGCCGCACAGTCACCTCTAGAAGACACCACAACCGACACATCATCCGCATAGGCACAGAACTTTACCTCCTCCACCATACTTTGGAGGTGGCACCTCAGCCCTGTAAAATCTCTATGATCCTGCAGTTTTCTGAGGAAAGGATCCAGACTGAAAACATACAACAATGGGCTGAGAGGACAGCCCTGCCTCACCCCTGACATGATCGCAAAGGGCTCAACCAAGTGACCATTAATCAGCGGCAGGCTTATAGCTTCCTCATACAGAAATCGCAGCCACTGCACAAACCGCATCGGGAGGCCATACTGTAACAACACCTGATACAGGTAATCATGATGGACTCTATCAAAGGCTTTACTCTGGTCTAAGCCCACAATATACGCCCCCACATGGTGCTGCTTCATGTACGTCATGGCTTCTCTCACCAACAACGAGTTCTCTGTCGTCCGACCCTTCACACCACACGTCTGGTTGGCAATGATGAGCTCACCCGCCACCTCACTCAGCCGATAATACAAGATCTTGGCCAGAATTTTATAATCCGTGTTCAGCAGAGACAATGGACGCCAGTTCTTTATATCTTTTAGATTTCCTTTTTTTGCCAAAAGGACCAGAACAGATTTATACTGGGACGGTAGAAGCTTCCCTGCAGAGAGGCAATCATTATAGACCTGCGCCAGGTCTGGAGCTAATAAGTCCCGTAACTCTCTATAAAACTCGCTGGTCAGGCCGTCCAGCCCCGGGCTCTTGTTGGCCTTTAAGGAGTCAATGCTCTTCTTCACCTCCTCCTCAGTTATAGGACCGGCCATACTATCTGCCTGTGTGAGGTCTAATGTTGGTAGGGACACCCCCTTCAGGTAGGCATTAATGGCTTCCTTATCAATAGGAGCCCCTTTATAGAGATCACTATAATAATCAGCAATGATCTTGTGGACTTTCTCCTGCTCTGACTGCTCCACCCCATTCTCACCCAACAAACCAGTGATTAGCTTCTTACGGACCCTGTTTTTACAGGCAATGAAAGGATCTGGGTTATGAACGCCCCAATTATCAAACTGTCCCTCCACCTTGAGAGACTTGAGGCGATCATACTCCAGCTCCCTCATTCGCTGCTTTATATGGCTGACGCTCCGTCCATCCACCTCCTCACCACCATTCATCCTGCTATATAGCCGGCTCAGTTGCAGTCTCAGGGCAGAGTATCTCATATAATCCATATTACTATGTCTCCTGGCTGCTCGTATAATAAACTGCTTGATGTCACTTTTCATGGTCTCCCACCACTCAGCTATGTCATCACACATACATTGGGTGGTCCTACGATCATTATAGAAGGTGGTGAAGGCCTCTCTGAACCGTGGATCTTGGATCACGGAGCTATTCACCTTCCAGTACCCCTTTCCACAGACCACAGCTTGGGCCAGATCCAGCATCACGCTCACCATGCAATGGTCAGAGAACTCCAGAGGGCTGATCCTGTACTGAGAGCATCTCACCTCTCTCTTTATATACACCCAGTCTATTCTGCTGGCATTACCACCCTTATGGTATGTGTATGTCTTACTGGTATGGTGGGAACCATAGGGGTCTACTAGATGGGCCTGTTGGACTATATTATTAAGAAATGTCTCATCATATCTCAGTTTCTTGTGACTACTGGATCTATCCACATTACAAGACACATTATTAAAATCCCCACACAATATAAACACTTTAGAGGTAAAGCAATATGGCTTCATATGGTCAAACAGTTCCCTACGCTCTTTCCTTGTCTGCGGAGCATAAATGTTTATTGCTCTATAATGGATGGAGTCCAGTACAAAGGCCAGCATCAGACAGCGGCCAGGACAGATCTCCAGGACTCTGTCCACCTGGACATCCATGGTATTAAAGAGGATTCCCACACCGTCATTCCTCTCCAGCCCGAAGGACCAGAATGATGGACCTAGTCTCCAGTCTCTCTTGGATGCATACACATGGGCATTACATTTCAGATACGTCTCCTGTAAGAAGAAGATGTCAGATCTCTCATCAGACAATCGCTGGTAGATCGCCTGCCGCCGGCTACCAGTCCTCACACTGTTCACATTAATAGAGCTTAGTCTCAGCCGCATCCTGATCACTTAGACTTTCTGGTCTTCTTTCTCCTTCCACTGCTGTCACCTGCAGTACCCCATCTCTTTATGGACACGGGAGGGTCAGGATCCACCTCATCAGAGTCATTTTCTATGATGTATGAAGAACCTTGCTCCATTTGTGCCTCTTCTTCGTCTTCTTCTCCCAGTACATTGTAACATCCTGGACTTATCACCAGCACTGGAGGCTCAGAGGTTTTCTGGACTGTTGTGATTTTCCTGGAGGAATCCACAAAGGCTTTTTTCCTTTTTATGGTCACAAAACCTTCGTCATCCACACTGGACACTGCGGAAAATTTATCTAATAATAATAATAATCTTTATTTTTATATAGCGCTAACATATTCCGCAGCGCTTTACAGTTTGCACACATTTTCATCACTGTCCCCGGTGGGGCTCACAATCTATATTCCCTATCAGTATGTCTTTGGAGCAATCTACTTCTACAGATGTACTGGGCTGAAGCTTGGATGGTTTGGTGACAGGTTTTCTAGACACCTTAGTGACTAGTATTTTAGGTCTTAATTTAGTGGCTGAATATTGCTTAGATCTCACTGATGGTGGCTTAGCTCTGGCTGGTGGTACTTGAGATGTTTCTTCAGTGGCTGGTGGTTCTAATAGTGCAGCATCCATCGATATTATATCAGACTCTGGAGCAGGCTCGCTGTTACTGTGACTTATCTCCTCATCAGTGCCGGCTTCTTGGACAACATCTGCACCTCTTGTGGTTTCTTTTCCCATAATTTCCAAGGAGGTCAGGCCATTATATTTATTATGCTCTGCATGAGGGCAATCACGAAACGTATGCCCGGGTCCTGAGCACAGGTTACAGTTGATGGTTCCTGTGCATTTGTCCTTTGCATGCCCGAACTGTCCACACAATGAGCACGTGATACGAGAGCAGTTCATGGCGAGGTGCCTGCCCCCACATCTATGGCACAGACGTGGCTGACCGGGGTAATAGCATATCCCCCTCTCTGAGCCCAGGTAGAAGGAGTGTGGCAGATGTCTGGTTACACCATTCTCCTGTAGAAGCTGGATTTTCACAGAATATCCTCCATTCCATATTTGCTCCTCATCATAGATCTTCTGGGGATGACTTCTCACCATGCACTGCCGGCTCAACCAGTGCTGCAGATCCGCCAGAGCCACCACCTCAGACTGGAACAGGACAGTGGCCGTTATTTCCTGCGGCTTAGACAGCTGGATTCAATGGAGATGATCCCAGATCTCATCATCTCTAGTGTCATTATAGATGTTCCAGAACATATCCAGATCACACTGAAGCTTAAAGCTGATGTCATAGATCCTGCTGGATGGAACATGGATCAGTGCGTAGACCTCAGATGCCTTAAACCTCATAAAGTCTTTCAGAAGAACTTTTCCAATATAAATTCTGGATGGGATGTTCTCCTCTGGTCCCGTGTACTTTATCCTGACTGCATTCCTCCTCTGAGGTGGAGGGTTCACTAGTCTTGTGACATTGGAGAACAGTCTCCTGAACTGATGTTGGTCAGCAGGAGGATCAGTGCCGGAGGTTTCCCCAGCCGCAGGTGGAGCAGTGCTGGAGCTCTCCCCAGCCGCAGGAGGATCAGTGCTGGAGCTCTCCCCAGCCGCAGGAGGATCAGTGCTGGAGCTCTCCCCAGCCGCAGGAGGATCAGTGCTGGAGCTCTCCCCAGCCGCAGGAGGATCAGTGCTGGAGCTCTCCCCAGCCGCAGGAGGATCAGTGCTGGAGCTCTCCCCAGCCGCAGGAGGATCAGTGCTGGAGCTCTCCCCAGCCGCAGGAGGATCAGTGCTGGAGCTCTCCCCAGCCGCAGGAGGATCAGTGCTGGAGCTCTCCCCAGCCGCAGGTGGAGCAGTGCTGGAGCTCTCCCCAGCCGGAGGAGGAGCAGTGCTGGAGCTCTCCCCAGCTGCAGGTGGAGCAGTGCTGGAGCTCTCCCCAGCTGCAGGTGGAGCAGTGCTGGAGCTCTCCCCAGCTGCAGGTGGAGCAGTGCTGGAGCTCTCCCCAGCTGCAGGTGGAGCAGTGCTGGAGCTCTCCCCAGCTGCAGGTGGAGCAGTGCTGGAGCTCTCCCCAGCTGCAGGTGGAGCAGTGCTGGAGCTCTCCCCAGCTGTAGGAGGAGCAGTGCTGGAACTCTCCCCAGCTGTAGGAGGAGCAGTGCTGGAGCTCTCCCCAGCCGCAGGAGGATCAGTGCTGGAGCTCTCCCCAGCTGTAGGAGGAGCAGTGCTGGAGCTCTCCCCAGCTGCAGGTGGAGCAGTGCTGGAGCTCTCCCCAGCCGCAGGTGGAGCAGTGCTGGAGCTCTCACCAGCCGCAGGAGGATCAGTGCTGGAGCTCTCACCAGCCGCAGGAGGATCAGTGCTGGAGCTCTCCCCAGCTGCAGGAGGATCAGTGCTGGAGCTCTCACCAGCCGCAGGTGGAGCAGTGCTGGAGCTCTCCCCAGCCGCAGGTGGAGCAGTGCTGGAGCTCTCCCCAGCTGCAGGTGGAGCAGTGCTGGAGCTCTCCCCAGCTGCAGGTGGAGCAGTGCTGGAGCTCTCCCCAGCCGCAGGTGGAGCAGTGCTGGAGCTCTCCCCAGCCGCAGGAGGATCAGTGCTGGAGCTCTCCCCAGCTGCAGGAGGATCAGTGCTGGAGCTCTCCCCAGCCGCAGGAGGATCAGTGCTGGAGCTCTCCCCAGCTGCAGGAGGATCAGTGCTGGAGCTCTCCCCAGCTGCAGGAGGATCAGTGCTGGAGCTCTCCCCAGCTGCAGGTGGAGCAGTGCTGGAGCTCTCCCCAGCTGCAGGTGGAGCAGTGCTGGAGCTCTCCCCAGCTGTAGGAGGAGCAGTGCTGGAGCTCTCCCCAGCCGCAGGAGGATCAGTGCTGGAGCTCTCCCCAGCTGCAGGAGGATCAGTGCTGGAGCTCTCCCCAGCTGTAGGAGGAGCAGCGCCGGAGCTCTCCCCAGCTGCAGGAGGATCAGTGCTGGAGCTCTCCCCAGCCGCAGGAGGATCAGTGCTGGAGCTCTCCCCAGCTGCAGGAGGATCAGTGCTGGAGCTCTCCCCAGCCGCAGGAGGATCAGTGCTGGAGCTCTCCCCAGCTGCAGGAGGATCAGTGCTGGAGCTCTCCCCAGCTGCAGGAGGATCAGTGCTGGAGCTCTCCCCAGCCGCAGGAGGATCAGTGCTGGAGCTCTCCCCAGCTGCAGGAGGATCAGTGCTGGAGCTCTCCCCAGCTGCAGGAGGATCAGTGCTGGAACTCTCAATAGCACCATGATCACTGACACGTGTTTGTGCTGAAAAAATGCCCAGATCCACTTCTGATTGTTGCACAATGTGGTCTCCATTCATTGACATGGAGGGTTCAGAGTCCATTACCACTGACGGTTCAGAGTCCATTGTTATTGCAGTGTGGTCTCCATTCACTGACATGGAGGGTTCAGAGTCCATTATAATGTTTGTATCTGTTGCAGACATACATTCACTAGCACCAGTGAGCGGGGTCTCACACATAGCACCAAGTGGAGTCTCACTCACAGCACTGAGCAGGGTCTCGCACACAGTGACAGTACAGGGGACACTTACTTCATCACTTACAGGAGCTGAGCTCCCTTCATTGCTGTACACAGAGTCCACTGCAGTTAACCCCTCGGTTGCTGAACCACTTTCCTCTGCAGCGCTCACAGCATTGTCTGCTGCCTCAGACCCCTCACATCGTGCGGCTGATATAAGTGCTGCACTTCTTACGAGACATCCTTGCCCCACACTGTGCACAATTTCAGATTTAATGTCCTTACTAATGGAGTGTTTTCTATTCTCCTTCTGGGCTCTGGCTCCCCTCTTTTTCTCCATAGCCCAAGTTTCCTTTCTGGGCACAGAGTTCACATCTTTGTCCAGGTTTCCTTTCCAAATGTCCAGCTCTCGTCTGCAAACATCCAGGCTCTCACATTTCACCAGTTTTATCTTTGGATCAGTCTCATTCTTAATTTCATCTTGCAATTTGCTGATTTGCATTTCCAGCTTAAAAATGCTTTGTCTTGTAACTTTACCACTCAATCCAGCAACATAACAAGCAGGTTTAGAAGACTCACCAGCCACCATGTCCAGCTTTCCATTACCATCAGGTCCATGTGGCAGGCCACACTCCAGGCTAGGGGCTTTCCCTGCATCATCAGCCCAGCTTCCCTCCCCTCCACCTGGGTCAGAAGCCATGCCTCCGCCCTGCTGGGAGCTCACAAACACACGTCTATCCTCTCCTATGGACAAGAATATAACTACTATAATACTGCTCCTATGTACAAGAATATAACTACTATAATACTGCCCCTATGTACAAGAATATAGCTACTATAATACTGCTCCTATATACAAGAATATAACTACTCTAATACTGCCTCTACGTACAAGAATATAACTATTATAATACTGCCCCTATGTACAAGAATATAACTACTATAATACTGCCTCTATGTACAAGAATATAACTATTATAATACTGCCCCTATGTACAAGAATATAACTACTATAATACTGCTCCTATGTACAGGAATATAACTACTATAATACTGCTCCTATGTACAAGAATATAACAACTATAATACTGCCTCTATGTACAAGAATATAACTACTATAATACTGCCCCCTATGTACAAGAATATAACTACTATAATACTGCCCCTATGTACAAGAATATAACTATTATAATACTGCTCCTATGTACAAGAATATAACTACTATAATACTGCCCCCTATGTGCAAGAATATAGCTACTATAATACTGCACCTATGTACAAGAATGTAACTACTATAATACTGCTCCTATGTACAAGAATATAACCACTATAATACTGCTCCTATGTACAAGAATATAACTACTATAATACTGCCCAAATGTACAAAAATATAACTACTATAATACTGCTCCTATGTGCAAGAATATAACTACTATAATATTGCTCCTATGTACAAGAATATAACTACTATAATACTGACCCTATGTACAAGAATATAACTACTATAATACTGGCCTATGTACAAGAATATAACTACTATAATACTGCTCCTGTGTACAAGAATATAACTACTATAATACTGCCCCTATGTACAAGAATATATAACTTCTATAATACTGTCCCCTATGTACAAGAATATAACTACTATAATACTGCCCCTATGCACAAGAATATAAATATTATAATACTGCCCCCTATGTACAAGAATATATAACTACTATAATACTGCCCCTATGTACAAGAATATAACTACTATAATACTGCCCCTATGTACAAGAATATAACTAATATAATACTGTCCCCTATGTACAAGAATATAACTACTATAATACTGCCTCTATGTACAAGAATATAACTACTATAATACTCCCCCTATGTACAAGAATATAGCTAATATAATACTGCCCCTATGTACAAGAATATAACTACTATAATACTGTCCCCTATGTACAAGAATATAACTACTATAATACTGCCTCTATGTACAAGAATATAACTACTATAATACTCCCCTATGCACAAGAATATAACTACTATAATACTGCCTCTATGTACAAGAATAAAACTACTATAATACTCCCCCTATGTACAAGAATATAACTACTATAATACTCCCCCTATGTACAAGAATATAACTACTATAATACTGCCCCCTATGTACAAGAATATAACTACTATAATACTGCTCCTATGTGCAAGAATATAACTACTATAATACTCCCCCTATGTACAGGAATATAACTACTATAATACTGCCCCCTATGTACAGGAATATAACTACTATAATACTGCCCCCTATGTACAGGAATATAACTACTATAATACTGCCCCCTATGTACAGGAATATAACTGCCCCTATGAATTGTTCCCTGTGTCCAGGCTGCTCTGGCTAGGATGCGGTATAGACACATGAATAGATGCGGATTCTGACATCAGCTTTTTTATCTGCAGAGTTAGAACTTTTAACTCTCTCATCCCCAGAGCGCTGAGCTTACAGTGGGTAGCGGCTTTTGTCATGTCATGTGTGGCCGGCTCTCGGTTCTTGTATGGCCATTAGTCTGGACGCAGTGATGGTGGACGCAGTGATGGTGGACGCCCAGCGCCGCTGCTGCTCTTCTCTGCTATAAATGGCAGTGAGGTGACTGGAAGCAGAGCCAGCCCTGTGTGTAATGAGGAGTAATGAGGGCTGGAAGCTGCAGTAAGTTGTACTGAGAGCAGAGAGAAATTTCCATTGAGTAACATTCACCCTGTGCAGACCCCCTGCGCTGCCTCGGTGGCTCAGCAGCCTCCTCTGGCCAGATGGGATTTCAGGTCATGGAGGAGCATGTCACTTCTTCATACCTGTCTGCTTGAAGTAAATGAAAACAGATGAGAGCTGCCTCTCGATATTTGGAGCATTCATGGGCGCACTCCATCTCACCAGCTCCCACTGGGAGCCCTCCAGCGCCAAAGTCTGTTCCAGGCGGCCACACCGATCACGGGGATGACACGGGTGAGGACACCTGCAACGTTCAGGCGGTGCAGTGCAGCTCCTCAGCCTGGGGTCTGGTGTAGAAGGAAGAGACATCTCACCAACAGAGACAGGGCTCTATAGACAGCCATGCAGAATGAGACAGTTATGTACGGGCATACAGATGGAGCAGGTTTTATCTGATAGGAATGTCAGGATTCTGGGAAGATTTATTAGGTATTTTATTATGTCACATTGCACAGAAAAACATATTTGGAATTAGTTGACGGAAAAGGTGTGAAAAAAGGAAAATGCAGAATGTCTGAAGTGATGATGATGTTCAGGTATCAGAAATGGGATTTGAGTCCCATATTTATAAGGTCACTAAATACTAAAATGGTAGAGCAGAGAAGTATAGAACACCTGATAAAGCCTCGAAACAGGTGAAGACGGATATACATGGAGAAACCCGTCAGGTGCTACTGCAGAACGACTAACATGTAGTGTAGTCACAGCACGTAATGTGGTGAGAGCACTGTGAAACGGATGGACTAGGAGAGCCATGAGGACACGAAGACCACAACGAGTGAGCTGGTAGAGATAGGAAGACAGATGGGAGCATTTGAAAGCAGAACAGGTGAGGTAATGAGGAAGGACAGGTGAGGCAATGAGGAAGGACAGGTGAGGCAATGAGGAAGAACAGATGAGGCGATGAGGAAGGACAGGTGAGGCGATGAGGAAGAACAGGTGAGGCAATGAGAAAGGACAGGTGAGGCAATGATAAAGAACAGGTGAGGCAATGAGGAAGAACAGGTGAGGCAATGAGGAAGAACAGGTGAGGCAATGAGGAAGGACAGGTGAGGCAATGAGGAAGAACAGGTGAGGCAATGAGGAAGAACAGATGAGGCAATGAGGAAGAACAGGTGAGGCAATGAGGAAGAACAGGTGAGGCAATGAGGAAGAACAGGTGAGGCAATGAGGAAGAACAGATGAGGCAATGAGGAAGAACAGGTGAGGCAATGTGGAAGGACAGGTGAGGCAATGAGGAAGGACAGGTGAGGCAATGAGGAAGGACAGGTGAGGCAATGAGGAAGAACAGGTGAGGCAATGAGGAAGAACAGGTGAGGCAATGAGGAAGGACAGGTGAGGCAATGAGGAAGAACAGGTGAGGCAATGAGGAAGGACAGGTGAGGCAATGAGGAAGAACAGGTGAGGCTATGAAGAAGGACAGGTGAGGCAATGAGGAAGGACAGGTGAGGCTATGAAGAAGGACAGGTGAGGCAATGAGGAAGAACAGGTGAGGCAATGAGGAAGAACAGGTGAGGCAATGAAGAAGAAAGGGTGAGGCAATGAGTAAGAACAGGTGAGGTAATGACAAAGCAGAATAGGTTATGTAATGAGAAAAAACAGGTGAGATGAGGAAGAACAGATGAGGTAACGAGGAAGAACAGGTGAGATAATGTGAAAGCAGAGTAGGTGGGTGATGAGAGGGCAGCACAGGTGAGGTAATGGCAGGGGAGCACAGGTGAGGTAATGAGGCAGCACAGGTGAGGTAATGGGGGGCAGCACGTGAGGTAATGAGGGGGCAGAACAGGTGAGATAATAAGGAGGCAGCACAGTTGAAGTAATGTGGGAGCCCAGGTGAGGTAATGAGGAGGCAGCACAAGTGAGATAATGAGGAAGCACAGGTGAGGTAATGGGGCAGCAAAAGGGAGGTAATGTGGAGGCAGCACAGGTGAGGTAATGAGGGGGCAGAACAGGTGAGGTAATGAGGAAGAGCAAATAACGTAATGAGGAAGAACAGGTGAGGTAATGAAGAAGCAGAACAGATGAGGTAATGAGGGGGCAGCACAGGTGAGGTAATAGGGGGCAGCACAGGTAAGGTAATGAAGAGGCAGCAAAGGTGAGGTAGTGAGTAGAGAGCACAGGTGAGGTAACAAGGAGAGAGCACAGGAGAGGTAATGAGGAGGCAGAATAGGTGAAGTAATGGGGGGCAACACAGGTAAGGTAATGAGGAGAGAGCACAGGTGAGGTAATGATGAAGCAGAGCAGGTGAGGAAATGAGGAGGCAGGAATGCATTTCGGACAGTGCAGCGCAGCAGAGGTGCCAGGTCGGCCTCTTTAGCTTTCCCCTAGTCTTGCATACAGCACTTCTTACATATAGCAGCACAGCAGAGGTGTCAGGTCGGTCTCTAGCTGTCTCCTAGCCCTGCACACAGCACATCTTGCATATAGCAGCACAGCAGAGGTGCCATATCGGTCTCTGTAGCTGTCTCCTAGTTCTGCACACATTACATGTTTCATGTAACAGCACAGCAGAGGTGCCAGGTCGGTCTCTAGCTGTCTCCTAGTCCTGCACACTGCACGTCTTTCATGTAGCAGCACAGCAGAGGTGCCATTTCGGTCTCTGTAGCTGTCTCCTAGGCCTGCACACAGCACATCTGGCATATAGCAGCACAGCAGAGGTGCCATATCGGTCTCTGTAGCTGTCTCCTAGTCCTGCACACAGCACATGTTTCATGTAACAGCACAGCAGAGGTGCCAGGTCGGTCTCTAGCTGTCTCCTAGTCCTGCACACTGCACATCTTTCATGTAGCAGCACAGCAGAGGTGCCATGTCGGTCTCTGTAGCTGTCTCCTAGCCCTGCACACAGCACATCTTGCATATAGCAGCACAGCAGAGGTGCCATGTCGGTCTCTGTAGCAGTCTCCTAGTCCTGCACACAGCACATCTTTCATGTAGCAGCACAGCAGAGGTGTCAGGTCGGTCTCTGTAGCTGTCTCCTAGTCCTGCACACAGCACATGTTTCATGTAACAGCACAGCAGAGGTGCCAAGTCGGTCTCTAGCTGTCTCCTAGTCCTGCACACAGCACATCTTTCATGTAGCAGCACAGCAGAGGTGTCAGGTCGGTCTCTGTAGCAGTCTCCTAGTCCTGCACACAGCACATCTTTCATGTAGCAGCACAGCAGAGGTGTCAGGTCGGTCTCTGTAGCTGTCTCCTAGTCCTGCACACAGCACATCTTTCATGTAGCAGCACAGCAGAGGTGCCAAGTCGGTCTCTAGCTGTCTCCTAGTCCTGCACACAGAACATCTTTCATGTAGCAGCACAGCAGAGGTGCCAGGTCGGTCTCTAGCTGTCTCCTAGTCCTGCACACTACACATCTTTCATGTAGCAGCAGAGCAGAGGTGCCAAGTCGGTCTCTAGCTGTCTCCTAGTCCTGCACACAGCACATCTTTCATGTAACAGCACAGCAGAGGTGTCAGGTCGGTCTCTGTAGCTGTCTCCTAGTCCTGCACACAGCACATGTTTCATGTAGCAGCACAGCAGAGGTGCCAAGTTGGTCTCTAGCTGTCTCCTAGTCCTGCACACAGCACATCTTTCATGTAGCAGCACAGCAGAGGTGTCAGGTCGGTCTCTGTAGCTGTCTCCTAGTCCTGCACACAGCACATCTTTCATGTAGCAGCACAGCAGAGGTGCCAAGTCGGTCTCTAGCTGTCTCCTAGTCCTGCACACAGAACATCTTTCATGTAGCAGCACAGCAGAGGTGCCAGGTCGGTCTCTAGCTGTCTCCTAGTCCTGCACACTACACATCTTTCATGTAGCAGCAGAGCAGAGGTGCCAAATCGGTCTCTAGCTGTCTCCTAGTCCTGCACACAGCACATCTTTCATGTAGCAGCACAGCAGAGGTGTCAGGTCGGTCTCTGTAGCTGTCTCCTAGTCCTGCACACAGCACATCTTTCATGTAGCAGCACAGCAGAGGTGCCAAGTTGGTCTCTAGCTGTCTCCTAGTCCTGCACACAGCACATCTTTCATGTAGCAGCACAGCAGAGGTGCCAAGTCGGTCTCTAGCTGTCTCCTAGTCCTGCACACAGAACATCTTTCATGTAGCAGCACAGCAGAGGTGCTAGGTCGGTCTCTAGCTGTCTCCTAGTCCTGCACACTACACTTCTTTCATGTAGCAGCACAGCAGAGGTGTCAGGTCGATCTCTGTAGCTGTCTCCTAGCCCTGCACACAGCACATCTTGCATGTAGCAGCACAGCAGAGGTGTCAGGTCGGTCTCTGTAGCTGTCTGCTAGTCCTGCACACAGCACATCTTGCATGTAGCAGCACAGCAGAGGTGCCAAGTCGGTCTCTAGCAGTCTCCTAGCCCTGCACACAGCACATCTTTCAAGTAGCAGCACAGCAGAGGTGTCAGGTCGGTCTCTGTAGCTGTCTCCTAGTCCTGCACACAGCACATTTTACATGTAGCAGCACAGCAGAGGTGTCAGGTCGGTCTCTGTAGCTGTCTCCTAGTCCAGCACAGCAGCCAGTTCTCCAGCCTTTTCCTCCTTCACATATAAGGACATAATGGACTGCAATGAGCCGCATAATCCTGAGCCTGACGAGCTCTGCTGCCACCTCCCTGAGCTCTCAGCCACTTCTGCTGCCACCTCAGTGCCATCCCCAGCCCATGTGTGGTGGAAGGCTGCCCCGGTTCTGTCTATGCTACTTTAAGGCTTTCCATTGATTCAGGCTCAGAGCTTTTGGCTATAATGGGACATCTGTCCTGAGCTCGGAAGAGCCGAGATCTCATTTCTGCATTTAACCCTCCGTTAGCCCAAACTGCAGACGAGGCGGCGCGCAGCAGGCAACTTAATTACCCATTTAAAGCCTCTCGTCTCATGCTTAAAGACCCATATACCTACAGAAGACTATGGCTAATGCCAGCACTAACGTCCTCCTATTGCATACAGATGTCTTTCTCCTTTTTTCCCTTTTTTTTTTGCTGCGAGCTCCGCTCATTGGTTCGCTGTTGCTGAGATCTCCCAGTGTCAACTCGTGTTAGAAGCTTCAGGTGCAAAAAAAAGGGACAAAGGGGAAAAAAGGAATATATACAGTACACACGGCTGTATGCAGTCACCATGGTAACCTCCGGCTTGTACGGAACACTTAATCACACAGAGGGGGCTCGGTAAAGTGGAGGGGGCGCCGTGTCTCTCTCCTCTGACTTTCTTCAGTCCCTTCCCATCATTAAAGTGTCTCAGTGGATAACCAAAGAGGCTGTAACTCTCCGACACTGGCAAATGTTTCCAGATCTTTTTTTTTTTCCAAGTTATTATCCATGTAATCATCAGGAAAGTTCTGGTACAGAATCGTGCGAGGACTGCGGTAAAAAAAAAAAAAAACACACACCCACCATCAAGGGTGCTGGTATCCTTTCACAGCTCCCCTAAATCTGCTTTGTCCAGAGTTCATGCATTCATCCAATGGATGGTGAAGACCTCCGCTTGTCTTTGGCTTCATTCTCAGGCTCTAAATGCACCCAACCTCTTGCATGTGCCAACTTGGGCATCCAACCTATCACCACCACCATCGCCCTCATCTGACGCTTCCTGCAGACCTGCAAGCTGCAAACCTTAGGATTTGCTGGAGGAGGAAGCGGAGTTTACTTTGCCTCCTGTGTGTGGCTGGGGTTGATGCATTTTATCCATGCCTCTCTCTGTCTCTGCCTTCCCTCCCTCCTCTCTCTCTCTTTTTTTTTTTCTCCTTTCACTCTCTCTTCCCCCACACATACACACATACTCTCTCTCTCTCCCTCTCTTTCTCTCACTCTAATGTGTGATCTGGAAAGCTTATAAAAGCCTGATGTAATTCTTAATGCAGCCCCTGGCTACAAGGACTGGATCTAGAATCACCGAGTAGCGAGAGGGAAAAAAAAGAATGAAAAATACCAGAGACAGGCAAATACATAGCGGCGGAGGATCTTAAGCAAACAAACATCTCCCTGGGAAGCCAATATTTTTTTTTGTGTGTGTGTTTTGTGGAAGAGCTTGCTTGAATCTGAAGACTTAGATGGTGTCATTGGATGGAATCGTCTTCTTTGGCTTTTCTCGGAACTGGAGATTTCATCTGTCAACCCAAGGCTCTTCTTCTTCTTCTTCATCTTCTTCATATCTATTCATTGTGAGGAGCAAGTTAAAGCATTAAAGCTGAAGACTTTACACAAATTGGTCATTGTGGTGGGGAGGATATGGCTTCTACTGGGCTACTTACTTAATACCTGGAATTTGCTTTAGAAGAAGAGGACATTGAAGTCCAAGGTAAGACAAAGTCTAGATTCTCCTTGTATGAGTTGGATTTCGGCTTCTCGGACAGGTTTGGATTTGGGCTGTCGAATACTCTTAATACCCAGTTAGATATGGTTTTCTTATGCCATCCAGGTTTCTTATTTTTTTTTTTATTTTTTATGAATCTGTCAACTTTTATATACTTCACCCCCCCACACACACCTCACCACCCTTTCACCATCTAACCCTGGTGAGCCACCAACATTTTGCACCTTGCTGAGCGCATGAATGGCTAACCGGGGAAAGGAAGGAAAATAAATGTATGAATATTTGAGAAGGGAGATGAAAAAGGAGCATTATTATACTGTCATAAATAAATCAGTCCTTCAATAATACACAGTCCCCAGCTTTAATATACACTGCTGCATTGGAGAGACAGCATTCCTGGGCAAGCAAGTGCCATCAGCACAGTGGGTCACTGGTGGACCCCCGCTACTGGAGCTCATGTTTGCTCTATGGGAGTTGAGTTGATTAACCCAATGGGGGGGTCTTCTTTCATGTTGACATTATTTTTTTTAAGGATATGATGAGACATATTTTTTTTTCATGTTTTTGCTCCATTGTATCCATCACATGCATTGGGTTATAGCTGTTGTTTTTCAAGGTCTCATCCCTGTGGTTTAGGAGAAAGAGATATAACATGTGCTCTTCTCGTGATAATTCCTAAATGTCTCTCCCGTAACAGATGAGCCTTTATTTCATTATTAAGGGCTGATTGTCTCAGTAATGACCTTTATGGCTCCCTTAATCATTGCTTATCAGCAAGTTCCTAAGAAGACGCCAGAATGCCAATGTATCTATTATGCATCACCGGTGCCTTAAATGTTCCATAGGGCTCCGACACCTCCAGTCTGCCGATGACTATATGAAGACTTAATCAGCGTGGGTAATTATTAGCTAACCTTGTCTGAATCATTGTGCTCGTAGGAGCTAATGGCACATTGAGTTCATCTCATTTTTTTTTTATATATTTTCCAATCATAAGCCTATCTGATTAAGGTTTGAGAATCCCAGACTTTGTAATTTAGTTATTAAAATGTAAATGCCATGGGCGGGAGAGGACAGAATATCAATGACTTCAGTCGAATATTAGAGTCAAGATGATTGGACATTAATATGATTTAAAGACCACCAAAAAAATCATCAACATTCCCTTAGATCCTACAGAAATGATGGGATCATTTCTAAGAATGTGGAGGATTGAGTAACCCCGGGGACATTTGGTGGGTTCATAAATGCATGTTCTCCATACCCTAAATCCCATAAGAGACGTTGGGTCTGTGATGACTTGTTGAGTAGGTGCTTGCATTTCTTGGAAGAGCCAATGGACAGCACAACCCATCGTGATGGGGTCCTTTCGTCTACCGAGAGGGTAAAACTAGGTTTTTCTCCAGAGATTATGGATGTGCTGAAGTGCTACCTAATAGCACTGAGATTTCCACCCTCCTGTGCTATCCTACATTCCAAATGACTAATACCCGATAAGCGATTTAGCCCCAGCAAAAAGGCGAGAAAATTTTCACCGCGAGTTTTATGTCTTGTGATTGCACCTGGCTCTGGAAGGAAATACTGAGAGCTTTCAAAAATAAACTGGGATTTTCTGCTCTATTTTAAGCCCTGGGAATAAGGATTTTCCAGCCAATTCCTATACTTCAGATTATTTCCAATGTCATGATATTGACAATATAGTCCAACCCGGAAAGCCTTGGACTACTGATACATTCGTAAGGGGGGGGGGGGGGTCTTGTAATCTTGTAACATCGAGTGTTAAATGTTACTCATTGGATCAATAGTCAAAAATCTAGATCTATTTGGGTTGATCTGCATGAACTCTTCCCATCATTTGCTCATGCATCCGTTTCTGTAGAGGAATGCTATAACATTTGCTCATGCATCCATGGAGAAGAAGATAAAAAGTCTATGGAAATGGTGATTTTCAGGGTCATCGAGCATCAAAGACTCTCTTAATTGAGTTGTGAGTGGGTAGGGATGGCGCACGGTCACTAAGGCAGGCGCAGGCAGGGCATGCTGAGACTTGTAGTGAGGATTGTAATACACAGAGTCCATTGTTGGCGCTCACTGTCGACGCTCCATACTTGTTTTGTCACCCGCTCAGCTATCAATTGGCCCGAGCCGCTTCTCTCGGGAGGCAGCTAGTTAGTTTTTCAATGGGGGGGAAATGAAATGGATTTAAATCACCCCGGAATGATTAAAGGTTCTCTTCTCGGAGAAGTGACAATTTGATCTCCGTCTCTCTCTCGCTCTCTAACATCGGCCTGATGGATGTCTTTAAAATCATTGGCATTCTGGGCCAGGGGTTGGAAATTGACTTGAATGGTGATGCTGTGATTTAAGTCTTCAGGAAGAAGTGATGTATTGTTGCACAATTTCAGCGGCTGATTATGAGGTTTGCACGTGGGGTTAGTGGTGGCCTCGGCTAATTCATGTCACATTCTGGAGGAGGAGGAGGAGGAGGGGGTGAAGTAAATGCTTGTTAGGTTTGGAAATGTGCATCCGAATGACGCCGGGAGACTGAGCGACCGCCGTATAGCGATTTCATGCATCGCCTGGTATATCAATGTGTATCCGTAATACACGGGATTAACCAGAAACATATATTAACCAGTGCAAAGCGTATCATGTGCAACATGCGTGGATGCTGCAGGGTTAATTTAATGATATAACATATAATTTACTATCCCAAATCTCCCAAAGACCTCAAAACCTTATTTATTTTATTTTTTTTTATTATTTATTTTCCAAGTTTTCATCACATTTGTAGATGAAAAGACAAGCCAAATTTTAAGTATCAGTTTTAACTTTTTTTTAAGGTTCTCACCATTCTTTCGCTTGTTTCCATTAGGAAAAACTAAATTGCACCTGTTGATACAATAACGGTGAGGGATTTACTGAGCCCAGCTCCCCTGGTGACTAGCCAACCGGATGAGTCTGGTGCTTGTAGTACCCTCCATCGGGGAATAGAGGGCGCCAGATAGTCACTTTGGCGCTTTTCTTGCAGAGGGAAGGAGCTGCAAAGTGTTCTGTACAGCTGCGCTATAAACACTGGAGAGGAAGACAACACATAATAAAGCGGCTCAGAGTGCCGTGGCTTCAGATGTCTGATGCCGGTTGATGCCGCGCTCGCCATGCCCCTTGGTGCGCCACTGAAAAAAAAAAAACTAGAAAAAAATGTAGCATGTATCTGTGCTAGACGTGGAAAGGTTAATCACAGACGAAGCGTGTGTGGGATCTGAAGTGTTTATGCCATGCAGTAGATTCATTAACATCTTCATCGCCACCGTTGTCATCATTTTGCTGGTATTTTTAGTCACCCCTTCAAGTATAGGGAGAAAAAAAATCAATAATGATGGGGGAAGTGATCTGTCTGCAAAATGTGCAGCGGTGAAATATCCAGAAATATTTGTAATGTAGAAAGCAATTATGTGTATAGCAGATACTGCAGAATTTATCTCTGATGAAGAGAGGCTTCCTCTTACCAGGACTGGGGTTCAAATGCTGCCATAACCCTGTGTCTAAATACCTTGGCCAAGGCAAAGTGGCTTGTTGGTCTTTCAGTTGCCTCCTAGCTGCAAGACCCAAAAGCTAAAATGGAAAGGATCCCCTCCCATCGTAGAACCAGCAAACACCACAAATCCCAACCTTTTTTTTTTCAATGACCATTGGCTCAATCTTGAGCTGTGTCGACTTGATGGATGGAAGGATCGATCTTGTACAAGTCTAGATAGATCCATCAGGGTCTTCTCAGCCGTTATCTTGATAGTATTAAGCTATTGAGTTGCTGGTCTTCCTCTTCGCCTTGTTCATTTTATTTTCCCACCATGATGTCCTTCTCCAGTAATTGCTCTCTTTGTATGGTGTGTCCAACAATTTGTAGAAAGATCGATGTTGTGCAAGCCTTGATAGGTCCATCAGGATCTTCTCTGCCATAATCTTGATAGTATCAAGCCATTGAATTGCTGGATTTTCTCTTCGCCTTGTTCCTTTTATTTTTCCGACCATGATGTCCTTCTCCAGTAATTGCTCTCTTTGTATGATGTGTCCAAAGTATTCAATTTTATGGATGTTATCTGTAGGAAGATCGATCTTGTGCAAGCCTAGAGAGGTCCACCAGGATCTTCTCCATTGGTATCTTAATAGTGCCAATCCATCGTGTTGCTGGTCTTCGTCTTCACCTTGTTCCTTCTTCTCTTCCGAAAGTGATATCTTTCTCCAGTGATTGTTTTCTTCACATGATGTCTCCAAGGTAGGCAAGTCATAGCTTGGTGATCATTCCTTCCAGCGACATGTCTGGCTTGATTTGTTCTAAGATTGATTTGTTTGCTCTTCTTGCCATCCATGGTATTGATAACATCCTTCTCCAGCACCACATTTGGATTCATCCTGGCCATGAGAAAAATGTGTCTGAAGGTCCAAGTGACAAGCCCAACCAATTTTTACCTGGAAGATAAGCGGTGATGGGGGGGTCTCTTCCTGCAATGGAAATTAAGACAGTCCACATGCCCATTGCCCATTATAAGATGTCTCTACAAGACATAGTCATTCAGACTGATCCCATATCAGATATTTGGAGAAGGAAACCTTCCCTGTTTTCTTGGATCTAAGGCAGGATTATCTCATCACTTTCATTTTGCCGCTATGCTGCTCTTCTCTGTACATCACAATGGATGGACAATGCCCAACACTCTGCCTGGAACCATGGATGGACAGGTCAAAAGAAGACATGAGTGTTTTTATTTTTTTTTTAGATTGAATCTTCATGTATCCATAGTATTGACATTCAGAGTCAAAATGTGACCCACTTGGTCAGCTCTATAGTAACCATGAGGTCCAAAATCATGTAGAAAAGAGAAATGTTCGGTGAAAACTGAGCCTTTGTCCATTTTATAAGAAAATAAAATTGTTGACCAATTTCTAAACCATTTTGAAAACCTCAACATGATACGATGGAAGTTTGACTCAACTGGGCATGTTTGATGGCTATGAAGGCGCCTGGTCACCCGTCAACATCAGTTGACATCACAGCTCTAAGGATCTGATGCAGTAGCCAAAAATAAAGGCAAATATAAAAATTCCACAAAATGCTCTTCCGTTTTGTGGTCATCTCCTTTAACAGGTTGACTTTCTTCTTCTTTGATTGTCGTTAAACCTATATAAATTCCAGATAGAGATTGTGACTTTAGCTGGCCATGCACATTGGAATATTATTGGTTGGGCTCATGAATTTCACACACGGACCCTTTAATTTGTATGGAATCCTCCTGACTCTGCCCAAAAAAAGAAGGTGTTTGGGAAAAATGAAAGATCAGATACTTTCAATGTCAACGCTCAGTTGTTTTGTTCCCAGAGGAGAAAAGTCGAACCCAGAGCTAAACTGCCTTTATCCCATTCAGAACACATTCACGCACCATTACGATGAGCATGAATGTGTACCGGTGGTTGGAAAGGTGTTTGGTCATCATCTATCTGACCTGTAAGATCAACCCAAGAAGGAAGTTTTGGCTATGACTCTATGTGGGGAACCATATTCTCATTGGAATGGAACTTAAAAACTAAAGCTGTCCATACCCAATGCTCATCTAGCATTCTACCCCCTAAACATGCACGCTCGGCTGAGCATGCATGTGTTTTTAATCAGGAAGAAGGAACAAGTCTTACCTTCTACGGGAGCAAAATATTTGCCAACCAACATTCCCGATCTTTCTTTCTCCTGGTATCTTCTATCAAGGGAGAGCGGGGACAACCCCATAGACATTACATAGTTAGTTGGTCCCAACATAATTGTTGGGCTTGACCACCTGTCATCCCACCGAATGGGATCTGTGAGCTGGTATCCAAAAAAACTGTTATCATGGGGAGGATGATGGACCGTTTTGTGTTTTCAGAGGGTTGGAATATCAATGATGAACCCACTGAAGAATCACTGATGGTGACCTTTACAAAGATCACAATGTCCATTACTTTAAGAAAATGGCTGCATCCAATTATTCTGCCGCCATTTATGCCAAAAAATATTCAAAAACAGAGCGGAAAATCGAGACCATAACGTGAACCAGCCAGACGCCCGTCAGATCAAGCTGCTTGTGCCTTTCGATGATGTCCTTCTCTCCCCTCGGCCTTTCTACGCTCGGTCAGAGAGCTCCAGTCTGTGGAGTGGAATGGAAAAAAAAAATAATATAATGGCAAATTCCCGTGAGAATACATTTAATTGGCTATGTTCCCGTTAATTAGAGGAAGCATACAATCAGTGTTACACGGCTTTGTGGTCTTGAACTTTAGGGAATATTCAATTAACACATACGCTTGTGGCCTTGTTTGTATGAACTTTTGTTTCTTTCACCCTGAATGATACTCATATGGAGCAGCGTTTATTGAAGCATTTCGCTTCTTCTCGGAATAATAGCGATTAGGTCTTGTAGTGAAAATACGGATGTTTTATGGACAAATAATCCCAATGCAGGTTTTATAGGGATTTATGATTTTGCTCTTGTTGCCTCCCTCCTGTAGAGTCCGAGCAAAAATATCTGCATTGCTTGGACCTCGTAAGTTACTTTGTATTTTATCTCAGGGATTTCCTTTATTAACAAACCAATTAACCTACAGATATAGTATGTGCTAGAAGAGCTAATGGCCTACTCTGAAGAGTTCAGCAATTTCCGAGCACTGCCTCACGTGCTGCCTTATAAAGTTCCTGGATGAGCTCAGACGACTCATAGTTAAAGGGATTGCCCAGAACTAGAACAACATGGCTGCTTTCTTGCATAAGTCGCACCAAACCCATCTAGATGTTGTTTGAGATACTAACTCTAGAGTTAGTTAGAAGGGATCTCCAGGGTCATCGGGTCCAACCCCCTGCTCAATGCAGGAGTCACTAAACCATCTCAGATGTCTGTCCAGCCACTGTTTGAAGACTTCCATGGAAGGAGAACTCGCCACCTCCCGTGCCAGCCTGTTCCACTCATTGATCACCCTAATTGTCAAAAAGTTTTTTCTAATATCTAATCTGTGTCTCCTCCCATTCAGTTTCATCCCATTGCCTCTAGTCTTTCCTTGTGCAAATGATAATAAAGATGATCCTTCTACAATGTGACAGCCCTTCAGATATTTGTAGGCAGCTATTAAGTCTTCTTTTTTGCAGCTAAACATTCCCAGATCCTGTGACCGTTCCTCATAGGACAATGTTTGCAGTCTACTCACCATCCTGGTCGCTCTTCTCTGAACTTGCTCCAGTTTTTCAATGTCTTTTCGAAATACAGCAGATCAAAGCCATTATTGAGCTGCAATAACGGGCACAACCCATCTGCAGAACAGATGCCATTACTGGAAGAAGGCAGACATTTTTTCCTAATGCCGGACACTGCATTTATTGGTCTTCACTGTGTAATCTAGTCTGGGTCGGGAATGGATAGTTTTCTGAGACAAGGAGTGCCAGACAATTATTAGAATGAGCTGTTACTTGCTAATTACCTTTCACGGCTGTTAACGTCTGACTGTTTTTGCACAACACAGCAACACTCTTGTCGGCTAACTGTCCCTGATATTGCAGCTCAGTCCTATTCACTAAACTGGGACTAAGCTGCAATACCAGATAGAGTCACAGGACAGAATGCCCCAAGGGGTCTTTAAAAAGTGTTTAAGGGGATTTCCACTACTGTGGTAACAAAAAAATCCTTCTACTCACCTCCCGTATCGGCGTAATCTCAGCAATGTCTGGGTTGAGTCTTCCGGCATTCGCATGACCTTGTTATGGCACATTGACCAGTCAGTCTATGACTGCTGCCATCTATAGTGCCACAGACATGGTGCCCAGTGTTTATACCACTGATCTATGAAATGCAGTGTAGAGATAAGCATATAGGGCAATGCTTAAAGGGGTTGTCCAGTCTGAAAGTACAAGACTGCAGTCATTCTATGTGACTGCAGACTTGTGAATCCTCTCAACCCGTGCACTGTGGGGATTCTTCAGTATCAGGAACAGGCAGTCATATGCGATTTGCATACATGCGGTCACATTCCGACTAGATGTGTCCAGCTTTGCTCAATATACTTGCGTCTAGTCGGCATGTGACCACTTGTATACAAATTACATACTTGCAATCACATGAATGTTGGCTCCTGCCGGTATACTTTTTGCTGTGCACATGATGTGAAGAATCACAAGTCTGCAGTTTCAGAGGCGCGGTGAGCTCATGATGATTGACAGTGGCATAGCTGAGCCGCTATTACGAACTCTGCGCTTGCTGAGTCTACTAACAGAGGTAACGTTACCTCTGTAGCGCCGGAGGAATGCAAGGACACAGATCCAAAAATCTGGTCAGCTTCAAAACAGAACTAGCACATTTTAGAGCAAAAAGCTTGTAAGCCTAGGAAACCGGCCACCGCTGATGGACTGCAGAGGTGGCTGGCAACTGAGGTAGCAAAGAGTAAAATATAAAGTTAAAAGTCCTCTACATTTTTGAGAATGAAGAAGATTTTCATTGAAAGGTAAATTGCTACGTTTTTACAGGCAGTTTTCAATTTTACCCATTTTGAAAGATGAAACAATCAGTATCTATTTAGATTAATCCAATGGAGAATGGATGAATCCAAACTATGGGCATACTTGTGGCAGATTAGATGATGGGCACCATGAGCCCCCAGGGGCCACAGACCCTATGGAGCTTCTGGTGTACTTATGGCAGATTGGATGATGGCCACCACAGTCCCCCACGGGCCACAGGTCCTATGGAGCTTCTGGTGTACTTGTGGCAGATTAGATGATGGGCACCACGGTCCCCCAGGGGCCACAGACCCTATGGAGCTTCTGGTGTACTTGTGACGGATTGGATGATGGCCACCACGGTCCCCCAGGGGCCACAGGCCCTATGGATCTTCTGGTGTACTTGTGACGGATTGGATGATGGCCACCACGGTCCCCCAGGGGCCACAGACCCTATGGAGCTTCTGGTGTACTTGTGACGGATTGGATGATGGCCACCACGGTCCCCCAGGGGCCACAGGCCCTATGGATCTTCTGGTGTACTTGTGACGGATTGGATAATGGCCACCACGGTCCCCCAGGGACCACAGGCCCTATAGAGCTTCTGGTGTAGTTGTGGCAGATTGGATGATGGCCACCATGGTTCCCCAGGGGCCACAGACCCTATGGAGCTTCCATATTAGAACCTTTCCAAGCCTCATCGTCAGGGCAAGGAGGAGACACGACCGGCATTCGCCCTCATCCTTCCACTGAGGAGAATGACCATCTCACAATGATATATTGTGAGTTCAAGAAAAAATAGACGAGAAGCACAAAATCCAATCGTGCAGCCGGAATACGTCCTTGACTAATTTAATAAAAATATCAATTTCTCACAATCAATATTACTAATAATAAAATAATCTTGCACTCACTGCCATCAAATATCCCAGCGAATGCCGGCCGGGTCTATTTCAAGGTTGGCTACACAATCGGATATTTTTTTTTTTTAATGGTGGAAAAATCTGAAGTCGGCCAGTTATAAAGCGCAGATAGTGGAAGATGACGGCTTCAGTTGTATTATGAGAATTTCATATTTTAAAGAGGTTGTCCATGATAAGAAAAAAGGATCTGTTTTTTTTTTCACCTTTCTTGTCCATATGCTAGCCTGTGATTAATTCTGCAGCTTTGAGAAAACTCGAGAAAATTGGGCCAAGCACAGTCTATGGTAAAGAGTGCTGCTTTTTGGAAAAAAAAAGTCATGAACGACCCCCTTTAATTATGGAGTAATATTATAAAAATGTATATTGAACTGCAGTACCACTAACAACCACAAGGGGTGCTGCATAATACAAGATGTCAAGGAAAAAATCCAATAGTAATAATAGTACCAATTTTTGGATCTCAATATAAGGACTTGAACAATTCCTTTAAAGGGATAAAAAATGATTTTTACATGCACTTGGTTTTATGTCATTGGTTTACATTACTTGTCCAAGGAGATAAAATTAGTTTTAAAAGGGCTAATTTGGTTTTAAAAAAAAAAAGAAGTAATACTCACCCTCCCCGATCCCTTGAAACCTCCCATTTAGTTTCGTACCTGGTCACAACACGTCTGTTCTTTCCAGATCCAATGGATAAGATGCCCACTCAGCCAATTACTCGCTCGTTAGGTGACCATGGCAGCCACTGATTAACTCAGCAGACGTTTCCGCCCATCTTTGGTGACGCTAGAAAGTAGAGACCGGCTGGGGCTGCGTAAGAGTCTGAATGGGAGCTTCGAGCTATCAGTGAGAGTAGGTATTACTTTTTTATTTTCATATACCATTCTGAACCCTTAACAAAAATGCCATCCCCCAACAATGCTTTTAAAACATGACATGAGAATAAGGTTACTTGCTTATTACCTTTCTTCGACTGTTTTAGAAATCCCCATGATGGGGTCAGCGGCCATATATCTAAGGGGGAACTACAATGTCAGTGTTGTGTAAACTAAATGAAAAGAGTTGTAAAAAATAATAGTAAAAATGATAATTGGACTGGCACTCGCTACTTATCACTTGAGAAAAAGTCTTTAACATGGTGTCAGCTGACAAACAAGACACAAAGTACCGCATTATTGTCTCATAAACATATTGCCCTCATACATACCTAATAAAAAAGTACATTGTAACACCTAATAGATGAGTAGCTCCTGAAAACTAATAAGTAAGTGCCCCCTACTTCAGTGTTAATCACTTTTACTTTCATTTAAACAAACTATAAACTATAATCTTCAGACAGATTCCCTTCTTCTTCTTTGCCGCGTGGCATTTATTAATATTTATTTACTACTTCATCGGAATCTTCTGGGAATATGTAAGCAATTTCTCCTATTGACAAAATAGGACTTGAAGAACAAGATTGGATAATTCTACCCTCCGGCAACAGCATCCACCTCTATATAAATAAAGCAGCTCCATAAATCCACAATTTGCCATGTACACTCTTGGTGTATTCACACTCTATATCAATCCAGCTGCATTCTGCCAGCCAAACCCGCACAATCCACACACACAAATCTTAGAGGAGTCTGCAGCTGAAAGTAAAAGACATTGTAGAGGAAGACTTAACAGAAAGAAACTTTGTACATAATGATAGATTCAGATAATAAACCAGAGTCCAGATAATGATTGCAACTCCTGATAATAAACCAGGGTCCAGATAATGAGTGCAACTCCTGATAATAAACCAGAGTCCAGATAATGAGTGCAACTCCTGATAATAAACCAGAGTCCAGATAATGAGTGCAACTCCTGATAATAAACCAGGGTCCAGATAATGATTGCAACTCCTGATAATAAACCAGGGTCCAGATAATGATTGCATCTCCTGATAATAAACCAGGGTTCAGATAATGATTGCAACTCCTGATAATAAACCAGGGTCCAGATAATGATTGCAACTCCTGAAAATAAACCACTGTCCAGATAATGAGCGCAACTCCTGATAATAAACCAGGGTCCAGATAATGAGTGCAACTCCTGATAATAAACCAGGGTCCAGATAATGAGTGCAACTCCTGATAATAAACCAGGGTCCAGATAATGAGCGCAACTCCTGATAATAAACCAGGGTCCAGATAATGAGTGCAACTCCTGATAATAAACCAGGGTCCAGATAATGATTGCAACTCCTGAAAATAAACCACTGTCCAGATAATGAGCGCAACTCCTGATAATAAACCAGGGTCCAGATAATGAGTGCAACTCCTGATAATAAACCAGGGTCCAGATAATGAGTGCAACTCCTGATAATAAACCAGGGTCCAGATAATGAGCGCAACTCCTGATAATAAACCAGAGTCCAGATAATGAGTGCAACTCCTGATAATAAACCAGGGTCCAGAAAATGATTGCAACTCCTGATAATAAACCAGGGTTCAGATAATGATTGCAACTCCTGATAATAAACCAGGGTCCAGATAATGATTGCAACTCCTGATAATAAACCACTGTCCAGATAATGAGCGCAACTCCTGATAATAAACCAGAGTCCAGATAATGAGTGCAACTCCTGATAATAAACCAGGGTCCAGATAATGAGCGCAACTCCTGATAATAAACCAGGGTTCAGATAATGATTGCAACTCCTGATAATAAACCAGAGTCCAGATAATGATTGCAACTCCTGATAATAAACCAGAGTCCAGATAACGAGAGCAACTCCTGATAATAAACCAGAGTCCAGATAACGAGAGCAACTCCTGATAATAAACCAGGGTTCAGATAATGAGTGCAACTCCAGACAATAAACCAGGGTCCAGATAATGAGTGCAACTCCTGATAATAAACCAGGGTCCAGATTTATGAGTGCAACTCCTGATAATAAACCAGGGTCCAGATAAAAAGTGCAACTCCTGATAATAAACCAGGGTCCAGATAATGAGTGCAACTCCTGATAATAAACCAGGGTTCAGAAAATGAGTTCAACTCCTGATAATAAACCAGGGTCCAGATAATGAGTGCAACTCCTGATAACAAACCAGGGTCCAGATAATAATTACAACTCCTGATAATAAACCAGAGTCCAGATAATAAGCGCAACTTCTGATAATAAACCAGGGTCCAGATAATTAGTGCAATTCCTGATAATAAACCAGGTTCCAGATAATAAGTGCAACTTCTAATAATAAAACAATGCCCGGATAATGAGTGCAACTCCTGATAATAAACCAGGGTCCAGATAATGATTACAACTCCTGATAATAAACCAGGGTTCAGATAATGAGTGCAACTCCTGATATTAAACCAGGGTCCAGATAATGAGTGCAAATCGTGATAATAAACGAGAGTCCAGATAATGAGTGCAACTCCTGATAATAAACCAGGGTCCAGATAATGAGTGTAACTCATGATAATAAATCAGGGTCCAGATAATAAGTGCAACTTCTGATAATAAACCAGTGTCCAGATAATGAGTGCAACTCCTGATAATAAACCAGGGTTCAGATAATGAGTGCAACTTCTGATAATGAACCAGTGTCCAGATAATGAGTGCAACTCCTGATAATAAACCAGGGATCAGATAATGAGTGCAATACCTGATAATAAACCAGGGTCCAGATAATAATTACAACTCCTGATAATAAACCAGGGTCCAGATAAATAGTGCAATTCCTGATAATAAACCAGGTTCCAGATAATAAGTGCAACTTCTGATAATAAAACAATGCCCGGATAATGAGTGCAACTTCTGATAATAAACCAGTGTCCAGATAAATAGTGCAATTCCTGATAATAAACCAGGTTGCAGATAATAAGTGCAACTTCTGATAATAAAACAATGCCCGGATAATGAGTGCAACTCCTGATAATAAACCAGGTTTCAGATAATGAGTGCAACTCCCGATAATAAACCAGGGTCCAGATAATGATTACATCTCCTGATAATAAACCAGGGTTCAGATAATGAGTGCAACTCCTGATATTAAACCAGGGTCCAGATAATGAGTGCAAATCGTGATAAAAAACGAGAGTCCAGATAATGAGTGCAACTCCTGATAATAAACCAGGGTCCAGATAATGAGTGCAACTTCTGATAATAATCCAGTGTCCAGATAATGAGTGCAACTCCTGATAATAAACCAGGGTTCAGATAATGAGTGCAACTCCTGATAATAAACCAGGGTCCAGATAATAAGTGCAACTTCTGATAATGAACCAGTGTCCAGATAATGAGTGAAACTCCTGCTAATAAACCAGGGTTCAGATAATGAGTTCAACTCTTGATAATAAACGAGTGTCCAGATAATGAGTACAACTCCTGATAACAAACCAGAGTACAGATAATGAGTACAACTCCTGATAACAAACCAGGGTTCAGATAATGAGTGCAACTCCTGATAATAAACCAGGGTTCAGATAATGAGTGCAATTCCTGATAATAAACCAGTGTTCAGATAATGAGTGCAACTCCTGATAATAAACCAAGGTCCAGATAATAAGTGCAACTTCTGATAATAAACCAGTGTCCAGATAATGAGTGCAACTCCTGATAATAAACCAGGGTCCAGATAATGATTACAACTCCTGATAATAAACCAGGGTTCAGATAATGAGTGCAATTCCTGATAATAAACCAGTGTTCAGATAATGAGTGCAACTCCTGATAATAAACCAAGGTCCAGATAATAAGTGCAACTTCTGATAATAAACCAGTGTCCAGATAATGAGTGCAACTCCCGATAATAAACCAGGGTCCAGATAATGATTACATCTCCTGATAATAAACCAGGGTTCAGATAATGAGTGCAACTCCTGATATTCAACCAGGGTCCAGATAATGAGTGCAAATCGTGATAATAAACGAGAGTCCAGATAATGAGTGCAACTCCTGATAATAAACCAGGGTCCAGATAATGAGTGCAACTCCTGATAATAAATCAGGGTCCAGATAATGAGTGCAACTTCTGATAATAAACCAGTGTCCAGATAATGAGTGCAACTCCTGATAATAAACCAGTGTCCAGATAATGAGTGAAACTCCTGCTAATAAACCAGGGTTCAGATAATGAGTTCAACTCTTGATAATAAAAGAGTGTCCAGATAATGAGTACAACTCCTGATAACAAACCAGAGTCCAGATAATGAGTGCAACTCCTGATAATAAACCAGGGTCCAGATAACGATTGCAACTCCAGACAATAAACCAGGGTTCAGATAATGAGTGCAACTCCTGATAATCAGGGTTCAGATAATGAGTGCAATTCCTGATAATAAACCAGGGTTCAGATAATGAGTGCAACTCCTGATAATAAATCAGGGTTCAGATAATGAGTGCAACTCCTGATAATATATCAGGGTCCAGATAATGAGTGCAACTCCTGATAATAAACCAAGGTCCAGATAATGAGTGCAACTTCTGATAATAAACCAGTGTCCAGATAATGAGTGCAACTCCTGATAATAAACCAGGGTTCAGATAATGAGTGCAACTCCTGATAATAAACCAGGGTCCAGATAATGATTTCAACTCCTGATAATAAACCAGGGTCCAGATAATGAGTGCAACTCCTGATAATAAACCAGGTTTCAGATAATGAGTGCAACTCCCGATAATAAACCAGGGTCCAGATAACGATTGCAACTCCAGACAATAAACCAGGGTTCAGATAATGAGTGCAACTCCTGATAATCAGGGTTCAGATAATGAGTGCAATTCCTGATAATAAACCAGGGTTCAGATAATGAGTGCAACTCCTGATAATAAATCAGGGTTCAGATAATGAGTGCAACTCCTGATAATATATCAGGGTCCAGATAATGAGTGCAACTCCTGATAATAAACCAAGGTCCAGATAATGAGTGCAACTTCTGATAATAAACCAGTGTCCTGATAATGAGTGCAACTCCTGATAATAAACCAGGGTTCAGATAATGAGTTCAACTTCTGATAATAAACCAGGGTCCAGATAATGATTACAACTCCTGATAATAAACCAGGGTTCAGATAATGAGTGCAACTCCTGATAATAAACCAGGGTCCAGATAATGATTTCAACTCCTGATAATAAACCAGGGTCCAGATAATGAGTGCAACTCCTGATAATAAACCAGGGTTCAGATAATGAGTGCAACTCCTGATAATAAACCAGGGTCCAGATAATGATTACATCTCCTGATAATAAACCAGGGTTCAGATAATGAGTGCAACTCCTGATATTAAACCAGGGTCAAGATAATGACTGCAAATCGTGATAATAAACGAGAGTCCAGATAATGATTACATCTCCTGATAATAAACCAGGGTTCAGATAATGAGTGCAACTCCTGATATTAAACCAGGGTCAAGATAATGACTGCAAATCGTGATAATAAACGAGAGTCCAGATAATGAGTGCAACTCCTGATAATAAACCAGGGTCCAGATAATGAGTGCAACTCATGATAATAAATCAGGGTCCAGATAATAAGTGCAACTTCTGATAATGAACCAGTGTCCAGATAATGAGTGCAACTCCTGATAATAAATCAGGGTCCAGATAATAAGTGCAACTTCTGATAATGAACCAGTGTCCAGATAATGAGTGCAACTCCTGATAATAAACCAGGGTCCAGATAATGATTACATCTCCTGATAATAAACCAGGGTTCAGATAATGAGTGCAACTCCTGATATTAAACCAGGGTCAAGATAATGACTGCAAATCGTGATAATAAACGAGAGTCCAGATAATGAGTGCCACTCCTGATAATAAACCAGGGTCCAGATAATGAGTGCAACTCATGATAATAAATCAGGGTCCAGATAATAAGTGCAACTTCTGATAATGAACCAGTGTCCAGATAATGAGTGCAACTCCTGATAATAAATCAGGGTCCAGATAATAAGTGCAACTTCTGATAATGAACCAGTGTCCAGATAATGAGTGCAACTCCTGATAATAAACCAGTGTCCAGATAATGAGAGAAACTCCTGCTAATAAACCAGGGTCCAGATAATGAGTGCAACTCCTGATAATAAAGCAGGGTTCAGAAAATGAGTGCAACTCCTGATAATAAACCAGGGTCCAGATAATGAGTGCAACTACTGAAAATAAACCAGGGTTCAGATAATGAGTGCAACTCCTGATAATAAACCAGGGTCCAGATAATGATTGCAAATTCTGATAATTAACCAGGGTCCAGATAATGAGTGCAACTCCTGATAATAAACCAGGGTCCAGATATTGAGTGCAACTCCTGATAATAAACCAGGGTCCAGATAATGAGTGCAACTCCTGATAATAAACCAGTGTCCAGATAGTGAGTGCAACTCCTGATAATAAACCAGGGTTCAAATAATGAGTTCAACTCCTGATAATAAATGAGAGTCCAGAAAATGAGTGCAACTCCTGATAATAAACCAGAGTCCAGATAATGAGTGCAACTCCTGATAATAAACCAGAGTCCAGATAATGAGTGCAACTCCTGATAATAAACCAGGGTCCAGATAATGATTGCAACTCCAGACAATAAACCAGGGTTCAGATAATGAGTGCAACTCCTGATAATAAACCAGGGTTCAGATAATGAGTGCAATTCCTGATAATAAATCAGGGTCCAGATAATAAGTGCAACTTCTGATAATAAACCAGTGTCCAGATAATGAGTGAAACTCCTGCTAATAAACCAGGGTTCAGATAATGAGTTCAACTCTTAATAATAAATCAGGGTCCAGATAATGAGTGCAACTCCTGATAATAAACTAGGGTCCAGATAATAAGTTCAACTCCTGATAATAAACCAGGGTCTAGATAATGATTGCAACTCCAGACAATAAACCAGGGTCCAGATAATGAGTGCAACTCCTGATAATAAACTAGGGTCCAGATAATACAGTAAGTTCAACTTCTGATAATAAACCAGTGTCCAGATAATGAGTGCAACTCCTGATAATAAACCAGGGTTCAGATAATGAGTGCAACTCCTGATAATAAACCAGGGTCCAGATAATGATTACAACTCCTGATAATAAACCAGGGTCCAGATAATGATTACAACTCCTGATAATAAACCAAGGTTCAGATAATGAGTGCAACTCCTGGTAATAAACCAGGGTCCAGATAATGAGTGCAACTCCTGATAATAAACCAGGCTTCAGATAATGAGTGCAACTCCTGATAATAAACCAGGGTTCAGATAATGAGTGCAATTCCTGATAATAAACCAGTGTTCAGTTAATGAGTGCAACTCCTGATAATATATCAGGGTCCAGATAATGAGTGCAACTCCTGATAATAAACCAAGGTCCAGATAAAAAGTGCAACTTCTGATAATAAACCAGTGTCCAGATAATGAGTGCAACTCCTGATAATAAACCAGGGTTCAGATAATGAGTGCAACTTCTGATAATAAACCAGGGTCTAGATAATGATTACAACTCCTGATAATAAACCAGGTTTCAGATAATGAGTGCAACTCCCGATAATAAACCAGGGTCCAGATAATGATTACATCTCCTGATAATAAACCAGGGTACAGATAATGAGTGCAACTCCTGATATTCAACCAGGGTCAAGATAATGAGTGCAAATCGTGATAATAAACGAGAGTCCAGATAATGAGTGCAACTCCTGATAATAAACCAGGGTCCAGATAATGAGTGCAACTCCTGATAATAAACCATTGTCCAGATAATAAGTGCAACTTCTGATAATGAACCAGTGTCCAGATAATGAGTGCAACTCCTGATAATAAACCAGGGTTCAAATAATGAGTTCAACTCTTGATAATAAACGAGTGTCCAGATAATGAGTACAACTCCTGATAACAAACCAGAGTACAGATAATGAGTACAACTCCTGATAACAAACCAGGGTTCAGATAATGAGTGCAACTCCTAATAATAAACCAGGGTTCAGATAATGAGTGCAATTCCTGATAATATATCAGGGTCCAGATAATGAGTGCAACTCCTGATAATAAACCAAGGTCCAGATAATAAGTGCAACTTCTGATAATAAACCAGTGTCCAGATAATGAGTGCAACTCCTGATAATAAACCAGGGTCCAGATAATGATTACAACTCCTGATAATAAACCAGGTTTCAGATAATGAGTGCAACTCCCGATAATAAACCAGGGTCCAGATAATGATTACATCTCCTGATAATAAACCAGGGTTCAGATAATGAGTGCAACTCCTGATATTCAACCAGGGTCCAGATAATGAGTGCAAATCGTGATAATAAACGAGAGTCCAGATAATGAGTGCAACTCCTGATAATAAACCAGGGTCCAGATAATGAGTGCAACTCCTGATAATAAATCAGGGTCCAGATAATAAGTGCAACTTCTGATAATAAACCAGTGTCCAGATAATGAGTGCAACTCCTGATAATAAACCAGTGTCCAGATAATGAGTGAAACTCCTGCTAATAAACCAGGGTTCAGATAATGAGTTCAACTCTTGATAATAAACGAGTGTCCAGATAATGAGTACAACTCCTGATAACAAACCAGAGTCCAGATAATGTGTGCAACTCCTGATAATAAACCAGGGTCCAGATAACGATTGCAACTCCAGAGAATAAACCAGGGTTCAGATAATGAGTGCAACTCCTGATAATCAGGGTTCAGATAATGAGTGCAATTCCTGATAATAAACCAGGGTTCAGATAATGAGTGCAACTCCTGATAATAAATCAGGGTTCAGATAATGAGTGCAACTCCTGATAATATATCAGGGTCCAGATAATGAGTGCAACTCCTGATAATAAACCAAGGTCCAGATAATGAGTGCAACTTCTGATAATAAACCAGTGTCCAGATAATGAGTGCAACTCCTGATAATAAACCAGGGTTCAGATAATGAGTTCAACTTCTGATAATAAACCAGGGTCCAGATAATGATTACAACTCCTGATAATAAACCAGGGTTCAGATAATGAGTGCAACTCCTGATAATAAACCAGGGTCCAGATAATGATTTCAACTCCTGATAATAAACCAGGGTCCAGATAATGAGTGCAACTCCTGATAATAAACCAGGTTTCAGATAATGAGTGCAACTCCCGATAATAAACCAGGGTCCAGATAACGATTGCAACTCCAGACAATAAACCAGGGTTCAGATAATGAGTGCAACTCCTGATAATCAGGGTTCAGATAATGAGTGCAATTCCTGATAATAAACCAGGGTTCAGATAATGAGTGCAACTCCTGATAATAAATCAGGGTTCAGATAATGAGTGCAACTCCTGATAATATATCAGGGTCCAGATAATGAGTGCAACTCCTGATAATAAACCAAGGTCCAGATAATGAGTGCAACTTCTGATAATAAACCAGTGTCCAGATAATGAGTGCAACTCCTGATAATAAACCAGGGTTCAGATAATGAGTTCAACTTCTGATAATAAACCAGGGTCCAGATAATGATTACAACTCCTGATAATAAACCAGGGTTCAGATAATGAGTGCAACTCCTGATAATAAACCAGGGTCCAGATAATGATTTCAACTCCTGATAATAAACCAGGGTCCAGATAATGAGTGCAACTCCTGATAATAAACCAGGGTTCAGATAATGAGTGCAACTCCTGATAATAAACCAGGGTCCAGATAATGATTACATCTCCTGATAATAAACCAGGGTTCAGATAATGAGTGCAACTCCTGATATTAAACCAGGGTCAAGATAATGACTGCAAATCGTGATAATAAACGAGAGTCCAGATAATGAGTGCAACTCCTGATAATAAACCAGGGTCCAGATAATGAGTGCAACTCATGATAATAAATCAGGGTCCAGATAATAAGTGCAACTTCTGATAATGAACCAGTGTCCAGATAATGAGTGCAACTCCTGATAATAAATCAGGGTCCAGATAATAAGTGCAACTTCTGATAATGAACCAGTGTCCAGATAATGAGTGCAACTCCTGATAATAAACGAGTGTCCAGATAATGAGAGAAACTCCTGCTAATAAACCAGGGTCCAGATAATGAGTGCAACTCCTGATAATAAAGCAGGGTTCAGAAAATGAGTGCAACTCCTGATAATAAACCAGGGTCCAGATAATGAGTGCAACTACTGAAAATAAACCAGGGTTCAGATAATGAGTGCAACTCCTGATAATAAACCAGGGTCCAGATAATGATTGCAAATTCTGATAATTAACCAGGGTCCAGATAATGAGTGCAACTCCTGATAATAAACCAGGGTCCAGATATTGAGTGCAACTCCTGATAATAAACCAGGGTCCAGATAATGAGTGCAACTCCTGATAATAAACCAGTGTCCAGATAGTGAGTGCAACTCCTGATAATAAACCAGGGTTCAAATAATGAGTTCAACTCCTGATAATAAATGAGAGTCCAGAAAATGAGTGCAACTCCTGATAATAAACCAGAGTCCAGATAATGAGTGCAACTCCTGATAATAAACCAGAGTCCAGATAATGAGTGCAACTCCTGATAATAAACCAGGGTCCAGATAATGATTGCAACTCCAGACAATAAACCAGGGTTCAGATAATGAGTGCAACTCCTGATAATAAACCAGGGTTCAGATGAGTGCAACTCCTGCTAATAAACCAGGGTCCAGATAATGATTGCAACTCCAGACAATAAACCAGGGTTCAGATAATGAGTGCAACTCCTGATAATAAACCAGGGTTCAGATAATGAGTGCAATTCCTGATAATAAATCAGGGTCCAGATAATAAGTGCAACTTCTGATAATAAACCAGTGTCCAGATAATGAGTGCAACTCCTGATAATAAACCAGTGTCCAGATAATGAGTGAAACTCCTGCTAATAAACCAGGGTTCAGATAATGAGTTCAACTCTTAATAATAAATCAGGGTCCAGATAATGAGTGCAACTCCTGATAATAAACTAGGGTCCAGATAATAAGTTCAACTCCTGATAATAAACCAGGGTCTAGATAATGATTGCAACTCCAGACAATAAACCAGGGTCCAGATAATGAGTGCAACTCCTTATAATAAACTAGGGTCCAGATAATAAGTTCAACTCCTGATAATAAACCAGGGTCTAGATAATGATTGCAACTCCAGACAATAAACCAGTGTCCACATAATGAGTGCAACTCCTGATAATAAACCAGGGTTCAGATAATGAGTGCAACTCCTGATAATAAACCAGGGTCCAGATAATGATTACAACTCCTGATAATAAACCAGGGTCCAGATAATGATTACAACTCCTTATAATAAACCAAGGTTCAGATAATGAGTGCAACTCCTGGTAATAAACCAGGGTCCAGATAATGAGTGCAACTCCTGATAATAAACCAGGATTCAGATAATGAGTGCAACTCCTGATAATAAACCAGGGTTCAGATAATGAGTGCAATTCCTGATAATAAACCAGTGTTCAGTTAATGAGTGCAACTCCTGATAATATATCAGGGTCCAGATAATGAGTGCAACTCCTGATAATAAACCAAGGTCCAGATAAAAAGTGCAACTTCTGATAATAAACCAGTGTCCAGATAATGAGTGCAACTCCTGATAATAAAACAGGGTTCAGATAATGAGTGCAACTTCTGATAATAAACCAGGGTCTAGATAATGATTACAACTCCTGATAATAAACCAGGTTTCAGATAATGAGTGCAACTCCCGATAATAAACCAGGGTCCAGATAATGATTACATCTCCTGATAATAAACCAGGGTACAGATAATGAGTGCAACTCCTGATATTCAACCAGGGTCAAGATAATGAGTGCAAATCGTGATAATAAACGAGAGTCCAGATAATGAGTGCAACTCCTGATAATAAACCAGGGTCCAGATAATGAGTGCAACTCCTGATAATAAATCAGGGTCCAGATAATAAGTGCAACTTCTGATAATAAACCAGTGTCCAGATAATGAGTGCAACTCCTGATAATAAACCAGTGTCCAGATAATGAGTGAAACTCCTGCTAATAAACCAGGGTTCAGATATTGAGTTCAACTCTTGATAATAAACGAGTGTCCAGATAATGAGTACAACTCCTGATAACAAACCAGAGTCCAGATAATGAGTGCAACTCCTGATAATAAACCAGGGTCCAGATAACGATTGCAACTCCAGACAATAAACCAGGGTTCAGATAATGAGTGCAACTCCTGATAATCAGGGTTCAGATAATGAGTGCAATTCCTGATAATAAACCAGGGTTCAGATAATGAGTGCAACTCCTGATAATAAATCAGGGTTCAGATAATGAGTGCAACTCCTGATAATATATCAGGGTCCAGATAATGAGTGCAACTCCTGATAATAAACCAAGGTCCAGATAATGAGTGCAACTTCTGATAATAAACCAGTGTCCAGATAATGAGTGCAACTCCTGATAATAAACCAGGGTTCAGATAATGAGTGCAACTCCTGATAATAAACCAGGGTCCAGATAATGATTTCAACTCCTGATAATAAACCAGGGTCCAGATAATGAGTGCAACTCCTGATAATAAACCAGGTTTCAGATAATGAGTGCAACTCCCGATAATAAACCAGGGTCCAGATAACGATTGCAACTCCAGACAATAAACCAGGGTTCAGATAATGAGTGCAACTCCTGATAATCAGGGTTCAGATAATGAGTGCAATTCCTGATAATAAACCAGGGTTCAGATAATGAGTGCAACTCCTGATAATAAATCAGGGTTCAGATAATGAGTGCAACTCCTGATAATATATCAGGGTCCAGATAATGAGTGCAACTCCTGATAATAAACCAAGGTCCAGATAATGAGTGCAACTTCTGATAATAAACCAGTGTCCTGATAATGAGTGCAACTCCTGATAATAAACCAGGGTTCAGATAATGAGTTCAACTTCTGATAATAAACCAGGGTCCAGATAATGATTACAACTCCTGATAATAAACCAGGGTTCAGATAATGAGTGCAACTCCTGATAATAAACCAGGGTCCAGATAATGATTTCAACTCCTGATAATAAACCAGGGTCCAGATAATGAGTGCAACTCCTGATAATAAACCAGGGTCCAGATAATGATTACATCTCCTGATAATAAACCAGGGTTCAGATAATGAGTGCAACTCCTGATATTAAACCAGGGTCAAGATAATGACTGCAAATCGTGATAATAAACGAGAGTCCAGATAATGATTACATCTCCTGATAATAAACCAGGGTTCAGATAATGAGTGCAACTCCTGATATTAAACCAGGGTCAAGATAATGACTGCAAATCGTGATAATAAACGAGAGTCCAGATAATGAGTGCAACTCCTGATAATAAACCAGGGTCCAGATAATGAGTGCAACTCATGATAATAAATCAGGGTCCAGATAATAAGTGCAACTTCTGATAATGAACCAGTGTCCAGATAATGAGTGCAACTCCTGATAATAAATCAGGGTCCAGATAATAAGTGCAACTTCTGATAATGAACCAGTGTCCAGATAATGAGTGCAACTCCTGATAATAAACCAGGGTCCAGATAATGATTACATCTCCTGATAATAAACCAGGGTTCAGATAATGAGTGCAACTCCTGATATTAAACCAGGGTCAAGATAATGACTGCAAATCGTGATAATAAACGAGAGTCCAGATAATGAGTGCCACTCCTGATAATAAACCAGGGTCCAGATAATGAGTGCAACTCATGATAATAAATCAGGGTCCAGATAATAAGTGCAACTTCTGATAATGAACCAGTGTCCAGATAATGAGTGCAACTCCTGATAATAAATCAGGGTCCAGATAATAAGTGCAACTTCTGATAATGAACCAGTGTCCAGATAATGAGTGCAACTCCTGATAATAAACCAGTGTCCAGATAATGAGAGAAACTCCTGCTAATAAACCAGGGTCCAGATAATGAGTGCAACTCCTGATAATAAAGCAGGGTTCAGAAAATGAGTGCAACTCCTGATAATAAACCAGGGTCCAGATAATGAGTGCAACTACTGAAAATAAACCAGGGTTCAGATAATGAGTGCAACTCCTGATAATAAACCAGGGTCCAGATAATGATTGCAAATTCTGATAATTAACCAGGGTCCAGATAATGAGTGCAACTCCTGATAATAAACCAGGGTCCAGATATTGAGTGCAACTCCTGATAATAAACCAGGGTCCAGATAATGAGTGCAACTCCTGATAATAAACCAGTGTCCAGATAGTGAGTGCAACTCCTGATAATAAACCAGGGTTCAAATAATGAGTTCAACTCCTGATAATAAATGAGAGTCCAGAAAATGAGTGCAACTCCTGATAATAAACCAGAGTCCAGATAATGAGTGCAACTCCTGATAATAAACCAGAGTCCAGATAATGAGTGCAACTCCTGATAATAAACCAGGGTCCAGATAATGATTGCAACTCCAGACAATAAACCAGGGTTCAGATAATGAGTGCAACTCCTGATAATAAACCAGGGTTCAGATAATGAGTGCAATTCCTGATAATAAATCAGGGTCCAGATAATAAGTGCAACTTCTGATAATAAACCAGTGTCCAGATAATGAGTGCAACTCCTGATAATAAACCAGTGTCCAGATAATGAGTGAAACTCCTGCTAATAAACCAGGGTTCAGATAATGAGTTCAACTCTTAATAATAAATCAGGGTCCAGATAATGAGTGCAACTCCTGATAATAAACTAGGGTCCAGATAATAAGTTCAACTCCTGATAATAAACCAGGGTCTAGATAATGATTGCAACTCCAGACAATAAACCAGGGTCCAGATAATGAGTGCAACTCCTGATAATAAACTAGGGTCCAGATAATACAGTAAGTTCAACTTCTGATAATAAACCAGTGTCCAGATAATGAGTGCAACTCCTGATAATAAACCAGGGTTCAGATAATGAGTGCAACTCCTGATAATAAACCAGGGTCCAGATAATGATTACAACTCCTGATAATAAACCAGGGTCCAGATAATGATTACAACTCCTGATAATAAACCAAGGTTCAGATAATGAGTGCAACTCCTGGTAATAAACCAGGGTCCAGATAATGAGTGCAACTCCTGATAATAAACCAGGCTTCAGATAATGAGTGCAACTCCTGATAATAAACCAGGGTTCAGATAATGAGTGCAATTCCTGATAATAAACCAGTGTTCAGTTAATGAGTGCAACTCCTGATAATATATCAGGGTCCAGATAATGAGTGCAACTCCTGATAATAAACCAAGGTCCAGATAAAAAGTGCAACTTCTGATAATAAACCAGTGTCCAGATAATGAGTGCAACTCCTGATAATAAACCAGGGTTCAGATAATGAGTGCAACTTCTGATAATAAACCAGGGTCTAGATAATGATTACAACTCCTGATAATAAACCAGGTTTCAGATAATGAGTGCAACTCCCGATAATAAACCAGGGTCCAGATAATGATTACATCTCCTGATAATAAACCAGGGTACAGATAATGAGTGCAACTCCTGATATTCAACCAGGGTCAAGATAATGAGTGCAAATCGTGATAATAAACGAGAGTCCAGATAATGAGTGCAACTCCTGATAATAAACCAGGGTCCAGATAATGAGTGCAACTCCTGATAATAAACCATTGTCCAGATAATAAGTGCAACTTCTGATAATGAACCAGTGTCCAGATAATGAGTGCAACTCCTGATAATAAACCAGGGTTCAAATAATGAGTTCAACTCTTGATAATAAACGAGTGTCCAGATAATGAGTACAACTCCTGATAACAAACCAGAGTACAGATAATGAGTACAACTCCTGATAACAAACCAGGGTTCAGATAATGAGTGCAACTCCTAATAATAAACCAGGGTTCAGATAATGAGTGCAATTCCTGATAATATATCAGGGTCCAGATAATGAGTGCAACTCCTGATAATAAACCAAGGTCCAGATAATAAGTGCAACTTCTGATAATAAACCAGTGTCCAGATAATGAGTGCAACTCCTGATAATAAACCAGGGTCCAGATAATGATTACAACTCCTGATAATAAACCAGGTTTCAGATAATGAGTGCAACTCCCGATAATAAACCAGGGTCCAGATAATGATTACATCTCCTGATAATAAACCAGGGTTCAGATAATGAGTGCAACTCCTGATATTCAACCAGGGTCCAGATAATGAGTGCAAATCGTGATAATAAACGAGAGTCCAGATAATGAGTGCAACTCCTGATAATAAACCAGGGTCCAGATAATGAGTGCAACTCCTGATAATAAATCAGGGTCCAGATAATAAGTGCAACTTCTGATAATAAACCAGTGTCCAGATAATGAGTGCAACTCCTGATAATAAACCAGTGTCCAGATAATGAGTGAAACTCCTGCTAATAAACCAGGGTTCAGATAATGAGTTCAACTCTTGATAATAAACGAGTGTCCAGATAATGAGTACAACTCCTGATAACAAACCAGAGTCCAGATAATGTGTGCAACTCCTGATAATAAACCAGGGTCCAGATAACGATTGCAACTCCAGAGAATAAACCAGGGTTCAGATAATGAGTGCAACTCCTGATAATCAGGGTTCAGATAATGAGTGCAATTCCTGATAATAAACCAGGGTTCAGATAATGAGTGCAACTCCTGATAATAAATCAGGGTTCAGATAATGAGTGCAACTCCTGATAATATATCAGGGTCCAGATAATGAGTGCAACTCCTGATAATAAACCAAGGTCCAGATAATGAGTGCAACTTCTGATAATAAACCAGTGTCCAGATAATGAGTGCAACTCCTGATAATAAACCAGGGTTCAGATAATGAGTTCAACTTCTGATAATAAACCAGGGTCCAGATAATGATTACAACTCCTGATAATAAACCAGGGTTCAGATAATGAGTGCAACTCCTGATAATAAACCAGGGTCCAGATAATGATTTCAACTCCTGATAATAAACCAGGGTCCAGATAATGAGTGCAACTCCTGATAATAAACCAGGTTTCAGATAATGAGTGCAACTCCCGATAATAAACCAGGGTCCAGATAACGATTGCAACTCCAGACAATAAACCAGGGTTCAGATAATGAGTGCAACTCCTGATAATCAGGGTTCAGATAATGAGTGCAATTCCTGATAATAAACCAGGGTTCAGATAATGAGTGCAACTCCTGATAATAAATCAGGGTTCAGATAATGAGTGCAACTCCTGATAATATATCAGGGTCCAGATAATGAGTGCAACTCCTGATAATAAACCAAGGTCCAGATAATGAGTGCAACTTCTGATAATAAACCAGTGTCCAGATAATGAGTGCAACTCCTGATAATAAACCAGGGTTCAGATAATGAGTTCAACTTCTGATAATAAACCAGGGTCCAGATAATGATTACAACTCCTGATAATAAACCAGGGTTCAGATAATGAGTGCAACTCCTGATAATAAACCAGGGTCCAGATAATGATTTCAACTCCTGATAATAAACCAGGGTCCAGATAATGAGTGCAACTCCTGATAATAAACCAGGGTTCAGATAATGAGTGCAACTCCTGATAATAAACCAGGGTCCAGATAATGATTACATCTCCTGATAATAAACCAGGGTTCAGATAATGAGTGCAACTCCTGATATTAAACCAGGGTCAAGATAATGACTGCAAATCGTGATAATAAACGAGAGTCCAGATAATGAGTGCAACTCCTGATAATAAACCAGGGTCCAGATAATGAGTGCAACTCATGATAATAAATCAGGGTCCAGATAATAAGTGCAACTTCTGATAATGAACCAGTGTCCAGATAATGAGTGCAACTCCTGATAATAAATCAGGGTCCAGATAATAAGTGCAACTTCTGATAATGAACCAGTGTCCAGATAATGAGTGCAACTCCTGATAATAAACGAGTGTCCAGATAATGAGAGAAACTCCTGCTAATAAACCAGGGTCCAGATAATGAGTGCAACTCCTGATAATAAAGCAGGGTTCAGAAAATGAGTGCAACTCCTGATAATAAACCAGGGTCCAGATAATGAGTGCAACTACTGAAAATAAACCAGGGTTCAGATAATGAGTGCAACTCCTGATAATAAACCAGGGTCCAGATAATGATTGCAAATTCTGATAATTAACCAGGGTCCAGATAATGAGTGCAACTCCTGATAATAAACCAGGGTCCAGATATTGAGTGCAACTCCTGATAATAAACCAGGGTCCAGATAATGAGTGCAACTCCTGATAATAAACCAGTGTCCAGATAGTGAGTGCAACTCCTGATAATAAACCAGGGTTCAAATAATGAGTTCAACTCCTGATAATAAATGAGAGTCCAGAAAATGAGTGCAACTCCTGATAATAAACCAGAGTCCAGATAATGAGTGCAACTCCTGATAATAAACCAGAGTCCAGATAATGAGTGCAACTCCTGATATTAAACCAGGGTCCAGATAATGATTGCAACTCCAGACAATAAACCAGGGTTCAGATAATGAGTGCAACTCCTGATAATAAACCAGGGTTCAGATGAGTGCAACTCCTGCTAATAAACCAGGGTCCAGATAATGATTGCAACTCCAGACAATAAACCAGGGTTCAGATAATGAGTGCAACTCCTGATAATAAACCAGGGTTCAGATAATGAGTGCAATTCCTGATAATAAATCAGGGTCCAGATAATAAGTGCAACTTCTGATAATAAACCAGTGTCCAGATAATGAGTGCAACTCCTGATAATAAACCAGTGTCCAGATAATGAGTGAAACTCCTGCTAATAAACCAGGGTTCAGATAATGAGTTCAACTCTTAATAATAAATCAGGGTCCAGATAATGAGTGCAACTCCTGATAATAAACTAGGGTCCAGATAATAAGTTCAACTCCTGATAATAAACCAGGGTCTAGATAATGATTGCAACTCCAGACAATAAACCAGGGTCCAGATAATGAGTGCAACTCCTGATAATAAACTAGGGTCCAGATAATAAGTTCAACTCCTGATAATAAACCAGGGTCTAGATAATGATTGCAACTCCAGACAATAAACCAGTGTCCACATAATGAGTGCAACTCCTGATAATAAACCAGGGTTCAGATATTGAGTGCAACTCCTGATAATAAACCAGGGTCCAGATAATGATTACAACTCCTGATAATAAACCAGGGTCCAGATAATGATTACAACTCCTGATAATAAACCAAGGTTCAGATAATGAGTGCAACTCCTGGTAATAAACCAGGGTCCAGATAATGAGTGCAACTCCTGATAATAAACCAGGATTCAGATAATGAGTGCAACTCCTGATAATAAACCAGGGTTCAGATAATGAGTGCAATTCCTGATAATAAACCAGTGTTCAGTTAATGAGTGCAACTCCTGATAATATATCAGGGTCCAGATAATGAGTGCAACTCCTGATAATAAACCAAGGTCCAGATAAAAAGTGCAACTTCTGATAATAAACCAGTGTCCAGATAATGAGTGCAACTCCTGATAATAAACCAGGGTTCAGATAATGAGTGCAACTTCTGATAATAAACCAGGGTCTAGATAATGATTACAACTCCTGATAATAAACCAGGTTTCAGATAATGAGTGCAACTCCCGATAATAAACCAGGGTCCAGATAATGATTACATCTCCTGATAATAAACCAGGGTACAGATAATGAGTGCAACTCCTGATATTCAACCAGGGTCAAGATAATGAGTGCAAATCGTGATAATAAACGAGAGTCCAGATAATGAGTGCAACTCCTGATAATAAACCAGGGTCCAGATAATGAGTGCAACTCCTGATAATAAATCAGGGTCCAGATAATAAGTGCAACTTCTGATAATAAACCAGTGTCCAGATAATGAGTGCAACTCCTGATAATAAACCAGTGTCCAGATAATGAGTGAAACTCCTGCTAATAAACCAGGGTTCAGATATTGAGTTCAACTCTTGATAATAAACGAGTGTCCAGATAATGAGTGAAACTCCTGCTAATAAACCAGGGTCCAGATAATGAGTACAACTCCTGATAACAAACCAGAGTCCAGATAATGAGTGCAACTCCTGATAATAAACCAGGGTCCAGATAACGTTTGCAACTCCAGACAATAAACCAGGGTTCAGATAATGAGTGCAACTCCTGATAATAAACCAGTGTTCAGATAATGAGTGCAACTTCTGATAATATATCAGGGTCCAGATAATGAGTGCAACTCCTGATAATAAACCAAGATCCAGATAATAAGTGCAACTTCTGATAATAAACCAGTGTCCAGATAATGAGTGCAACTCCTGATAATAAACCAGGGTTCAGATAATGAGTTCAACTTCTGATAATAAACCAGGGTCCAGATAATGATTACAACTCCTGATAATAAACCAGGGTTCAGATAATGAGTGCAACTCCTGATAATAAACCAGGGTCCAGATAATGATTTCAACTCCCGATAATAAACCAGGGTCCAGATAATGATTACATCTCCAGATAATAAACCAGGGTTCAGATATTGAGTGCAACTCCTGATATTAAACCAGGGTCAAGATAATGAGTGCAAATCGTGATAATAAACGAGAGTCCAGATAATGAGTGCAACTCCTGATAATAAACCAGGGTCCAGATAATGAGTGCAACTCCTGATAATAAATCAGGGTCCAGATAATAAGTGCAACTTCTGATAATGAACCAGTGTCCAGATAATGAGTGCAACTCCTGATAATAAATCAGGGTCCAGATAATGAGTGAAACTGCTGCTAATAAACCAGGGTCCAGATAATGAGTGCAACTCCTGATAATAAACCAGGGTCCAGATAATGAGTGCAACTCCTGATAATAAACCAGGGTCCAGATAATGAGTGCAACTACTGAAAATAAACCAGGATTCAGATAATGAGTGCAACTCCTGATAATAAACCAGGGTCCAGATAATGACGGCAACTCCTGATAATAAACCAGGGTCCAGATAACGATTGCAAATTCTGATAATTAACCAGGGTCCAGATAATGAGTGCAACTCCTGATAATAAACCAGGGTCCAGATATTGAGTGCAACTCCTGATAATAAACCAGGGTCCAGATAATGAGTGCAACTCCTGATAATAAACCAGTGTCCAGATAGTGAGTGCAACTCCTGATAATAAACCAGGGTTCAAATAATGAGTTCAACTCCTGATAATAAATGAGAGTCCAGAAAATGAGTGCAACTCCTGATAATAAACCAGAGTCCAGATAATGAGTGCAACTCCTGATAATAAACCAGGGTCCAGGTAATGATTGCAACTCCAGACAATAAACCAGGGTTCAGATAATGAGTGCAACTCCTGATAATAAACCAGGGTTCAGATAATGAGTGCAATTCCTGATAATAAACCAGTGTTCAGATAATGAGTGCAACTCCTGATAATATATCAGGGTCCAGATAATGAGTGCAACTCCTGATAATAAACCAAGGTCCAGATAATATGTGCAACTTCTGATAATAAACCAGTGTCCAGATAATGAGTGCAACTCCTGATAATAAACCAGGGTTCAGATAATGAGTTCAACTTCTGATAATAAACCAGGGTCCAGATAATGATTACAACTCCTGATAATAAACCAGGGTTCAGATAATGAGTGCAACTCCTGATAATAAACCAGGGTCCAGATAATGATTTCAACTCCCGATAATAAACCAGGGTCCAGATAATGATTACATCTCCAGATAATAAACCAGGGTTCAGATATTGAGTGCAACTCCTGATATTAAACCAGGGTCAAGATAATGAGTGCAAATCGTGATAATAAACGAGAGTCCAGATAATGAGTGCAACTCCTGATAATGAACCAGTGTCCAGATAATGAGTGCAACTCCTGATAATAAATCAGGGTCCAGATAATGAGTGAAACTGCTGCTAATAAACCAGGGTCCAGATAATGAGTGCAACTCCTGATAATAAACCAGGGTCCAGATAATGAGTGCAACTCCTGATAATAAACCACGGTCCAGATAATGAGTGCAACTACTGAAAATAAACCAGGATTCAGATAATGAGTGCAACTCCTGATAATAAACCAGGGTCCAGATAATGACGGCAACTCCTGATAATAAACCAGGGTCCAGATAACGATTGCAAATTCTGATAATTAACCAGGGTCCAGATAATGAGTGCAACTCCTGATAATAAACCAGGGTCCAGATATTGAGTGCAACTCCTGATAATAAACCAGGGTCCAGATAATGAGTGCAACTCCTGATAATAAACCAGTGTCCAGATAGTGAGTGCAACTCCTGATAATAAACCAGGGTTCAAATAATGAGTTCAACTCCTGATAATAAATGAGAGTCCAGAAAATGAGTGCAACTCCTGATAATAAACCAGAGTCCAGATAATGAGTGCAACTCCTGATAATAAACCAGGGTCCAGGTAATGATTGCAACTCCAGACAATAAACCAGGGTTCAGATAATGAGTGCAACTCCTGATAATAAACCAGGGTTCAGATAATGAGTGCAATTCCTGATAATAAACCAGTGTTCAGATAATGAGTGCAACTCCTGATAATAAACCAAGGTCCAGATAATAAGTGCAACTTCTGATAATAAACCAGTGTCCAGATAATGAGTGCAACTCCTGATAATAAACCAGGGTTCAGATAATGAGTTCAACTTCTGATAATAAACCAGGGTCCAGATAATGATTACAACTCCTGATAATAAACCAGGGTTCAGATAATGAGTGCAACTCCTGATAATAAACCAGGGTCCAGATAATGATTTCAACTCCTGATAATAAACCAGGGTCCAGATAATGATTACATCTCCTGATAATAAACCAGGGTTCAGATATTGAGTGCAACTCCTGATATTAAACCAGGGTCAAGATAATGAGTGCAAATCGTGATAATAAACGAGAGTCCAGATAATGAGTGCAACTCCTGATAATAAACCAGGGTCCAGATAATGAGTGCAACTCCTGATAATAAATCAGGGTCCAGATAATAAGTGCAACTTCTGATAATGAACCAGTGTCCAGATAATGAGTGCAACTCCTGATAATAAATCAGGGTCCAGATAATGAGTGAAACTCCTGCTAATAAACCAGGGTCCAGATAATGAGTGCAACTCCTGATAATAAACCAGGGTCCAGATAATGAGTGCAACTCCTGATAATAAACCAGGGTCCAGATAATGAGTGCAACTACTGAAAATAAACCAGGATTCAGATAATGAGTGCAACTCCTGATAATAAACCAGGGTCCAGATAATGACAGCAACTCCTGATAATAAACCAGGGTCCAGATAACGATTGCAAATTCTGATAATTAACCAGGGTCCAGATAATGAGTGCAACTCCTGATAATAAACCAGGGTCCAGATATTGAGTGCAACTCCTGATAATAAACCAGGGTCCAGATAATGAGTGCAACTCCTGATAATAAACCAGTGTCCAGATAGTGAGTGCAACTCCTGATAATAAACCAGGGTTCAAATAATGAGTTCAACTCCTGATAATAAATGAGTCCAGAAAATGAGTGCAACTCCTGATAATAAACCAGTGTCCAGGTAATGATTGCAACTCCAGACAATAAACCAGGGTTCAGATAATGAGTGCAACTCCTGATAATAAACCAGGGTTCAGATGAGTGCAACTCCTGATAATAAACCAGGGTCCAGATAATGATTGCAACTCCAGACAATAAACCAGTGTCCAGATAATGAGTGCAACTCCTGATAATAAACCAGGGTCCAGATAATGATTGCAACTCCTGATAATAAACCAGGGTCCAGATAATGATTACATCTCCTGATAATAAACCAGGGTTCAGATAATGAGTGCAATTCCTGATAATAAACCAGTGTTCAGATAATGAGTGCAACTCCTGATAATAAATCAGGGTCCAGATAATGAGTGCAACTCCTGATAATAAACTAGGGTCCAGATAATAAGCTGAACTTCTGATAATAAACCAGTGTCCAGATAATGAGTGCAACTCCTGATAATAAACCAGGGTTCAGATAATGAGTGCAACTCCTGATAATAAACCAGGGTCCAGATAATGATTACAACTCCTGATAATAAACCAGGGTTCAGATAATGAGTGCAACTCCTGATCATAAACCAGGGTTCAGATATTGAGTGCAATTCCTGATAATAAACCAGTGTTCAGATAATGAGTGCAACTCCTGATAATAAATCAGGTTCCAGATAATGAGTGCAACTCCTGATAATAAACTAGGGTCCAGATAATAAGTTCAACTCCTGATAATAAACCAGGGTTCAGATAATGAGTGCAACTCCTGATAATAAACCAGGGTTCAGATAATGAGTGCAACTCCTGATAATAAACCAGGGTCCAGATAATGATTACAACTCCTGATAATAAACCAGGGTCCAGATAATGATTACAACTCCTGATAATAAACCAGGGTTCAGATAATGAGTGCAACTCCTGGTAATAAACCAGGGTCCAGATAATGAGTGCAACTCCTGATAATAAACCAGGGTTCAAATAATGATTTCAACTCCTGATAATAAATGAGAGTCCAGATAATGAGTGCAACTCCTGATAATAAACCAGAGTCCAGATAATGAGCGCAACTCCTGATAATAAACCAGGGTCCAGATAATGATTGCAACTCCAGACAATAAACCAGGGTCCAGATAATGACATCAACTCTTGATAATAAACCAGGTTCCAGATAATGATTGGAACTTCTGATAATTAACCAGGGTCCAGATAATGAGTGCAACTCCTGATAATAAACCAGGGTCCAGATATTGAGTGCAACTCCTGATAATAAACCAGGGTCCAGATAATAAGTACAACACCTGATAATAAACCAGAGTCCAGATAATGAGTGCAACTCCTGATAATAAACCAGTGTCCAGATAGTGAGTGCAACTCCTGATAATAAACCAGGGTTCAAATAATGAGTTCAACTCCTGATAATAAATGAGAGTCCAGAAAATGAGTGCAACTCCTGATAATAAACCAGAGTCCAGATAATGAGTGCAACTCCTGATAATAAACCAGGGTCCAGATAATGAGTGCAACTCCTGATAATAAACCAGGGTCCAGATATTGAATGCAACTCCTGATAATAAACCAGGGTCCAGATAATAAGTACAACTCCTGTTAATAAATGAGAGTCCAGAAAATGAGTGCAACTCCTGATAATAAACCAGAGTCCAGATAATGAGTGCAACTCCTGATAATAAACCAGGGTTCAGATGAGTGCAACTCCTGATAATAAACCAAGGTCAAGATCATAAGTGAAACTTCTGATAATAAACCAGTGTCCCGATAATGAGTGCAACTCCTGATAATAAACCAGAATTCAGATAATGAGTGCAACTCCTGATAATAAACCATGGTCCAGATAATGAGTGCAACTCCTGATAATAAACCAGGGTTCAGATAATGAGTGCAACTCCTGATAATAAAACAGGGTCCAGATAATGAGTGCAACTCCTGATAACAAGACAGAGTCCAGATAATAACCCAAGGTCCAGTTAAAAAAAAACCCTCCAAATAATGAGTTCAACTCCGGATAATAAAGTAGAGTCCAAACAATGAGTATAGCTCCTGATATTAAAGCAGAGTCCAGATAATACACTGGAGTTCAGATAATGAGTATGCAACTAGATAATAAAGCAGTGTCCATATAATTAGTATGGAACTAAATAATAACCCAGAGCCCAGATAATGAGTTCAACTCCTGATAATAAAGCAAAGTCCAAATAAGATATTCAACTTCAGATACTAAAGCTGAAACAAGATAACGAGTATGAGTCCCAATAAAAAAGCAGAGTCTAGATAATGAATAAAAGTCCAGATAATGAGTGTGAGTCCAGATCATATAGTTGAGTCCAGATGATTATGAGTCCAGTATAAACCATAGTCCAATAATGGAGTATAAGTACAGATAATAACCCAGATATCTGATAATGAGTATGAGTCCAGATAATGAATATGGGTCCATATAACGAACTTGAGTTCAGAAAATTAGTAAAACTCCAGATAATCATAAGTATGAATCCACATATTTAACAAGAGTCCATGTGAGTATGAGTCCAGATAATGAGCACAAATCCAGATAATAAATGGGAAGCTGAGGCTGGACAATGAGTAGAATTCCAAAATGTTATAATGCGTATGAGCTTAGATAATAATAATGAGTATTTTTCAAGATAACAAACCAGAGTCCAGATTATAAACCCAAATCCAGATAATTAATATGAGTCTAGATAATAAACTAAGGAGTCCAGATATGAATATGAGCCCATAAAATAAAGCCAAGGCGGTATAATACACCCATTGAGTGTACGGTGTTTCCTCAGAGAATGAATAGACTATAGACTTCTGCTTAGACTTTATCTACTTGTGAAGCATTGTAGAAGCAGTGAAGATATAAATGTGTATATTCTGTATATATATGTACAATGAAAATCAAGAGCATTTGGTACAAATGTATCAAGCCGGTTCTCATTGGTTACATTGTCATGGATGTCACCAGAGGAGGAGGAGGGCTCCGTAAATTAGTGTTTCTGTCTGGGGGACGATGGTCCCTGGGATCTTCATCAGTCTGGCAGAGAATTACTGGCCAGTGATGTTCCACTGGTTTTGGTGGAGTCTCCTTTGTTCCACCAGATTGGCATTGCCGCGGGTCGGTGAGAATCATTGTTTGAGAGCCTGCCAAGTGGGCAGGGACTGTAAAAATGGAATAATTCACCAGAACACAGGGGGCCAGCCGCCCATAAGATAACCCGAGCATGTCATTCAGTACGCCGCTGCCTGACGAGAACTTCTCTGATTCATTTTTTAGGATTCAAGAGCTGAAAACATTTGTGACTTCAATTTCCAGATAAATCTGCTTCTCATTGCGAGCCTGCAGTCGTCTCCCATTACTCGGTGATATATTTTATGCAGATGGATGTACGGCTTTTTACTCGGTGGAAAATATGATTTGTCAAATTAAAGCAAACAAGGTTTTGTAAAAATTCTGCTGCAGGAAATCCAGTGATTTACAAATACACAGACGTCAGGTCTCAGGAATTGTCAAATGTCGATCCGAAAGAATCTACAACAAAAAACTAAGAAAAGCCGAATATACTGTCCAATATTATAGTATTCTCTGCAAGGAGCAGTATAAGAGCAGTTATAGTCCTGTACATAGGAGGCAGTATTATAGTAGTTATATTCTTGTACATAGGGGCAGTATTATAGTAGTTATAGTACTGTACATAGGGGCAGTATTATAGTAGTTATATTCTTGTACATAGGGGCAGTATTATAGTAGTTATAGTCTTGTACATAGGAGCAGTATTATAGTAGTTATATTCTTGTACATAGGAGCAGTATTATAGTAGTTATATTCTTGTACATAGGAGCAGTATTATAGTAGTTATATTCTTGTACATAGGGGGCAGTATTATAGTAGTTATATTCTTGTACATAGCAGCAGTATTATAGCAGTTATATTCTTGTACATAGGAAGCAGTATTATAGTAGTTATATTCTTGTACATATGGGCAGTATTATAGTATTTATATTCTTGTACATATGGGCAGTATTATAGTATTTATATTCTTGTACATAGGAGCAGTATTATAGTAGTTATATTCTTGTACATAGGGGCAGTATTATAGTAGTTATATTCTTGTACATAGGGGCAGTATTATAGTAGTTATAGTCTTGTACATAGGAGCAGTATTATAGTAGTTATATTCTTGTACATAGGAGCAGTATTATAGTAGTTATATTCTTGTACATAGGAGCAGTATTATAGTAGTTATATTCTTGTACATAGGGGGCAGTATTATAGTAGTTATATTCTTGTACATAGCAGCAGTATTATAGCAGTTATATTCTTGTACATAGGAAGCAGTATTATAGTAGTTATATTCTTGTACATAGGGGCAGTATTATAGTAGTTATATTCTTGTACATATGGGCAGTATTATAGTATTTATATTCTTGTACATAGGAGCAGTATTATAGTAGTTATATCCTTGTACATAGGAGCAGTATTATAGTAGTTATATTCTTGTACATAAGGGGCAGTATTATAGTAGTTATATTCTTGTACATAGGGGGCAGTATTATAGTAGTTATATTCTTGTACATAGGAGCAGTATTATAGTAGTTATATTCTTGTACATAGGAGCAGTATTATAGTAGTTATATTCTTGTACATAAGGGGCAGTATTATAGTAGTTATAGTCTTGTACATAGGAGCAGTATTATAGTAGTTATATTCTTGTACATAGGAGCAGTATTATAGTAGTTATATCCTTGTACAGAGGAGCAGTATTATAGTAGTTATATTCTTGTACATAGGAGCAGTATTATAGTAGTTATATTCTTGTACATAGGGGGCAGTATTATAGTAGTTATATTCTTGTACATAGGAGCAGTATTATAGTAGTTATATTCTTGTACATAGGAGCAGTATTATAGTAGTTATATTCTTGTACATAAGGGGCAGTATTATAGTAGTTATAGTCTTGTACATAGGAGCAGTATTATAGTAGTTATATTCTTGTACATAGGAGCAGTATTATAGTAGTTATATTCTTGTACATAGGGGGCAGTATTATAGTAGTTATATTCTTGTACATAGCAGCAGTATTATAGCAGTTATATTCTTGTACATAGGAAGCAGTATTATAGTAGTTATATTCTTGTACATAGGGGCAGTATTATAGTAGTTATATTCTTGTACATATGGGCAGTATTATAGTATTTATATTCTTGTACATAGGAGCAGTATTATAGTAGTTATATCCTTGTACATAGGAGCAGTATTATAGAAGTTATATTCTTGTACATAAGGCGCAGTATTATAGTAGTTATATTCTTGTACATAGGGGGCAGTATTATAGTAGTTATATTCTTGTACATAGGAGCAGTATTATAGTAGTTATATTCTTGTACATAGGAGCAGTATTATAGTAGTTATATTCTTGTACATAAGGGGCAGTATTATAGTAGTTATAGTCTTGTACATAGGAGCAGTATTATAGTAGTTATATTCTTGTACATAGGAGCAGTATTATAGTAGTTATATCCTTGTACATAGGAGCAGTATTATAGAAGTTATATTCTTGTACATAAGGGGCAGTATTATAGTAGTTATATTCTTGTACATAGGGGGCAGTATTATAGTAGTTATATTCTTGTACATAGGAGCAGTATTATAGTAGTTATATTCTTGTACATAGGAGCAGTATTATAGTAGTTATATTCTTGTACATAAGGGGCAGTATTATAGTAGTTATAGTCTTGTACATAGGAGCAGTATTATAGTAGTTATATTCTTGTACATAGGAGCAGTATTATAGAAGTTATATTCTTTTACATAGGGGGCAGTATTATAGTAGTTATATTCTTGTACATAGCAGCAGTATTATAGCAGTTATATTCTTGTACATAGGGGCAGTATTATAGTAGTTATATTCTTGTACATATGGGCAGTATTATAGTAGTTATATTCTTGTACATATGGGAAGTATTATAGTATTTATATTCTTGTACATAGGAGCAGTATTATAGTAGTTATATTCTTGTACATAGGGGCAGTATTATAGTAGTTATATTCTTGTACATATGGGCAGTATTATAGTATTTATATTCTTGTACATAGGAGCAGTATTATAGTAGTTATATTCTTGTACATAGGGGGCAGTATTATAGTAGTTATATTCTTGTACATAGGAGCATTATTATAGTAGTTATATTCTTGTACATAGGTGGCAGTATTAGAGTAGTTATATTCTTGTACATAGAAGCAGTATTATAGTAGTTATATTATTGTACATAAGAGCAGTATTATAGTAGTTATATTCTTGTACATAGGTGGCAGTATTATCATAGATATATTCTTGTACATAGGGGGCAGTATTATAATTGTTATATTCTTGTACATAGGAGCAGTATTATAGTAGTTATATTCTTGTTCATAGGGGCAGTATTATAGTAGTTATATTCTTGTACATAAGGGGCAGTATTATAGTAGTTATATTCTTGTACATAGGGGGCAGTATTATAGTAGGTATATTCTTGTACATAGGGGCAGTATTATAGTAGTTATATTCTTGTACGTAGGGGGCAGTATTATAGTAGTTATATTCTTGTACATAGGGGGCAGTATTATAGTAGATATATTCTTGTACATAGGGGCAGTATTATAGTAGTTATATTCTTGTACATAGAGGGCAGTATTATAGTGGTTATATTCTTGTACATAGGGGCAGTATTATAGTAGTTATATTCTTGTACATAGGAGCAGTATTATAGTAGTTATATTCTTGTACATAGGGGGCAGTATTATAGTAGGTATATTCTTGTACATAGGGGCAGTATTATAGTAGTTATATTCTTGTACATAGGGCAGTATTATAGTAGTTATATTCTTGTACATAGGGGCAGTATTATAGTAGTTATATTCTTGTACATAGGAGCAATATTATAGTAGTTATATTCTTGTACATAGGGGCAGTATTATAGTAGTTATATTCTTGCACATAGGGGGCAGTATTATAGTAGTTATATTCTTGTACATAGGAGCAGTATTATAGTAGTTATATTCTTGTACATAGGGGGCAGTATTATAGTAGGTATATTCTTGTACATAGGGGCAGTATTATAGTAGTTATATTCTTGTACATAGGAGCAGTATTATAGTAGTTATATTCTTGTACATAGGGGGCGGTATTATAGTAGGTATATTCTTGTACATAGGGGCAGTATTATAGTAGTTATATTCTTGTACATAGGGGCAGTATTATAGTAGTTATATTCTTGTAGATAGCAGCAGTATTATAGTAGTTATATTCTTGTACATAGGGGCAGTATTATAGTAGTTATATTCTTTCTTGTACATAGGGGGCAGTATTATAGTAGTTATATTCTTGTACATAGGGGGCAGTATTATAGTAGTTATATTCTTGTACATAGAGGCAGTATTATAGTAGTTATATTCTTGTACATAGGAGCAGTATTATAGTAGTTATATTCTTGTACATAGGAGCAGTATTATAGTAGTTATATTCTTGTACATAAGGGGCAGTATTATAGTAGTTATAGTCTTGTACATAGGAGCAGTATTATAGTAGTTATATTCTTGTACATAGGAGCAGTATTATAGTAGTTATATCCTTGTACAGAGGAGCAGTATTATAGAAGTTATATTCTTGTACATAAGGGGCAGTATTATAGTAGTTATATTCTTGTACATAGGGGGCAGTATTATAGTAGTTATATTCTTGTACATAGGAGCAGTATTATAGTAGTTATATTCTTGTACATAGGAGCAGTATTATAGTAGTTATATTCTTGTACATAAGGGGCAGTATTATAGTAGTTATAGTCTTGTACATAGGAGCAGTATTATAGTAGTTATATTCTTGTACATAGGAGCAGTATTATAGTAGTTATATTCTTGTACATAGGGGGCAGTATTATAGTAGTTATATTCTTGTACATAGCAGCAGTATTATAGCAGTTATATTCTTGTACATAGGAAGCAGTATTATAGTAGTTATATTCTTGTACATAGGGGCAGTATTATAGTAGTTATATTCTTGTACATATGGGCAGTATTATAGTATTTATATTCTTGTACATAGGAGCAGTATTATAGTAGTTATATCCTTGTACATAGGAGCAGTATTATAGTAGTTATATTCTTGTACATAAGGCGCAGTATTATAGTAGTTATATTCTTGTACATAAGGGGCAGTATTATAGTAGTTATATTCTTGTACATAGGAGCAGTATTATAGTAGTTATATTCTTGTACATAGGAGCAGTATTATAGTAGTTATATTCTTGTACATAGGAGCAGTATTATAGTAGTTATATTCTTGTACATAAGGGGCAATTTTTATTATAAAACCCAAACATAAATACAATTATAATAAAACAAAAATCATCCAGTATTACAAAACACAAACCACTTAGGTAATATATACACAGCACTAATAATCAGATCATATTCATCAATAAATTAAAGTGTCCACACCTGGGGATGGAAAAAGAAAGTTAGAGGGAAAAAAAAAAAAAAAAAAAAAAAAAAAAAAAAAAAAAAAACAAAAAAAACAAAAACACACACACAAAAAAAAACATTATCATATTTTCTAACTGAATTTTACGTTTCTCCATAACGTTATGTTTCTTGGACTCCTTCCAACTTCTAGTGATTTTATCCACCGGAGTTCTGACATAACCTGATTGGCGGCAGCGGTGTGATCGAACGGCTCATTGTGCAGTGACACCCGGGTTCTCATGTGCCAGTGATAGTATTTGATGACACTGATTATAATGTACATTGTCTCTCTGTTGATGTTACTAACAGTGGAGGGGACACCATAGATTATGTCAGGATACTTTAGAGTCCGCAGTCTGGGGATTTTTAGATTATCTGACACTTCCTCCCAGATCTTCCTCCCTCCCCAGCAATCACATATAAAGTGCTCCATAGTTTCCTCCTGCTGACAACCAAGGGGACAATTCCGATCAGAGACACACAGATGTTTCAGGTTCCCTCTGACAAAGAGCCGACTATGCAGTGAAAGCCAAGTGACATCAAACAGTTTAGGAGGAAGCCGTTTCCCGTTTAGGAACCTAAGGCTTTCCTGCAGGGTGGTGGTGACACAATCTCTCAGGGCCAGTGGAGAGTAGAAGAAAGTCCTACATACACGAGCATACAGGTCTCTTCTCGTACTGCTCTCAATGTAAGACCTCTCCAGTCCCCACCTCCTAACACACTTCAGACCATAGTCCAGATACTGGGGGAGGTGGTCACCTGTCCATCTCCTCCTCTTGAGACTGCCGCCTCGCACCCAAGATTCTGCAAAAGGCAATATCCAGTACCTGATACTATTTACCCACAGGGAGCTACTGTTTGAGTCCATGTTCCCAAAATTCACCTTTAGAAACAAGGAGTCAAAGAAAACCCTTGGATTCAACATATCCAGCCCACCCTCTCTCCGCCGTAGGTATGTTATTCCCCTCTTTATCAGGTTCATCCTATTCCCCCACAAGAGCTGGAAGAACAGGCTGAAGAGCCTCGCTGAGAAAGATTCTGGTAAAGGGAAAATGACAGAGACATACAAGAAAACGGGGACCAGGTAAGTCTTCAACATTGTGACCCTTTCTCTGTAGGTCAGCCTCCAGTTCTTCCATCGCTGAACCTTTGCATTTCCGGTTTCCAATTTCTCCTCCCAATTTAGCGTGGCATTATCATCCCTCCCAAATTTAACCCCTAGGATCTTAATATGGGTGGAGGCTTTGGAAAACTGCGGCAGATCAAAGCTGGGCTCAGTATCTAATGTCCACAGAGCTTGACTCTTTTCAAGGTTGACCAGAGACCCGGAGGCCTCTGAGTAGCTTCTGATGGACGCAGATAACATCTGCACCTCACGAGGATTGGAGATCACCAGCGTCACATCGTCCGCATAGGCAACAACATTCAGAGGCGGGCAGTGGGGGACCGGCACCCCCTGAAAATCGCACTCCTGCAGTGACCTCAGAAACGGGTCTAGGGCAAAAACATACAGGAGCGGACTCATTGGGCAACCCTGTCTCACCCCCGCCCCAACTCCAAAAGTGTCACCCTGCCAACCATTAATCAGAGGAAAGCTCACCGCCTCTCTGTACAACGTCTTCACCCAATCCACAAATTGTCCCGGAATACCGTACTTTGACAAAGTGGCCCACAGATAGTCATGATCAACCCTGTCAAAGGCTTTAGCCTGGTCCAGACTAACAACATATCTCCCACACCGCAGAGCTTTACATCTCTCAAACATCTCTCGTATCGAGATGACTGCTCCAGAGATGTTCCGCCCTTTTACTGTGCCAAACTGAGAGCCTGCCAACAGTGCCGGGGACAAACAGACTAATCTAGAAAATAGGATCTTTGCTAGAATCTTCCTGTCCACATTCAAGAGGGCAATCGGCCTCCAGTTCTTGATGTCACTCGGCTCTTTACCTTTAGACAGCAGAATTAACGAGGACACTCTCATGGATGGAGGCATCAGGTGATTTTCTAGACAATTTCTATACACATCCACGAGAATTGGAGCCAGGAGGTCTCTGAATTTCTTATAAAATTCTGCTGTTATACCATCTGGACCTGGTGCCTTCTTCAGATGTAACTTATCAATAGCCTCCTTAACTTCTTCCACCGTTAATTCTGCTGTCAAAGGAGAAAAGTCCAGATCATTAGTATCAGGCGCTGGAGTTGCCTCCAAGAATTGAGCCATCTTATCTTTATCCAAAACTTTCCTCTGAAACAAGTCAGCATAGTAAGATCTCACTACCTCCAGGATACCCTCCCGTGAATCCTGCAATACACCCTGGGAGTCAATGAGACCCGTGACCATTTTTTTGGCCACCCTCTCCCTGCAATTCTCAAAGGGATCAGGGGCCCCTAAGGACCCATAATCCCGTTCAAGAACCAGGGAGGTATACCTGCTATACTGATACTGCTTTATCTCAGATTTCAGCCGGTCGATCTTCACTTTGTCATCCCCGCCCGCCGAATACAGTGACTCCAATTCTTTGCGCAGCTTTAGGTACTGGCTGTACTTATTCCTCCCTTTATTAACTGACAGTCTCTTTAAGAGGGATCTGATATCCTCCTTGACGTCCTCCCACCAGTCGGTCATGTTGTCATAGAAGTCAACCCTGTCTAGATGAAGCTGGATAAGGGAGTGAACACGGCTCTGAACATAGGCATCATCCAGGAGACTGGAATTGAGCTTCCACAACCCTCTACCAATGTCCGGACGGTTAGAGGAACCCAAAGAGAAGCACAAGGCGAGGTGATCAGAGTAAGGGACGACCTTCTCACTCAGGGCGCCGACAGCCTCAGTAGGACTGACAAAAGCAAAATCTATCCTACTGCTCCTGTTGGAACATGAATACGTGAATTTTGGCTGTCGCCCACCCTGTGTGAAAACGTCGGTCAGTCCTGCCTGCATTATAACGTTATGTAGGACCTTACCGTCCCTGGTCACTGCCCTGCCCGAGGAGCTGTCACCTGATGTCATTATGGCATTAAAGTCCCCCGCCATCACCACTGGAAGAGAAGTGAAGAGGTAAGGCTTGACGTCATTAAACAGCTGGATCCTGTCCGTCACTGTCTGTGGCCCATAGATGTTAATAAGCCGGAGTCGCCTCCCATGGACAGTGACTTCCAGGACCAGACATCTTCCCATGACCACCTCCGTCATCCTATGCACAGTCACATCATTGGTGTTAAACAGGACAGCGACCCCGGCGTAAGGCTCCACAGCCAGTGACCAGAAAGAAGGACCGGACCGCCATTCCCTCTCAGCCTCTCTCATAAGCCCCAGAGATGTCAGTCGTGTCTCCTGCAGGAAGATGACATCTGTGTCCAGATATTTGAGATGTTCATACACCGTGTGTCTAGTTCTCCTCAGCTTAATGCTATTCACATTGCTCGAGGTCACTGTCAATGAGAACCCCGCCATCACAACACAATATAGAAAGAGCAGAGTAATAGCCATCATCATGAGTCAGAGATGTTCTGTCCACCACTGGTGTCCATGTCAGACTCTACCTGAGGGTCTACAGATAAGGGCTTCCGCTTTGGTGGGGGATGGTCCTCTATGTCCCTGTCACACTCAGCATCAACTTTCCTCAACTCTTCCTCATAATCGTCACCATTGGAGTCAGATAAAACTCCATACTTGTTGGACACGACCATCACTCCTGCAGAATTCTGAACCTTCTTACTAGCACTCTGACCAGTGTCATATTCTGCCTCAGGTTTACGGGAGGATGTGTTCTTTTTCTTCCTTTTATTATTATTAATGTTCCAGTCATCAGATACAGACAGCGATGCTGAAGGGGGGGCTATCTGAGGCTGCTGGACCTGATGGACGACCTCCATGTTCCCCTCTGCACCCTGCTTCTCTGGTGCTGCCTGAGTGGACTCCTGGTGGGCATCTGAGCTGGTCAACATCTCTCCTGACATTAAACACTCCTCCTCATGTGTCCCTGCCACCACATCCTCATCCTCCTGAGCCTCTGCCCCTGCCATCACTAACTCATCAGGGAAGACTCTGCAGATGTTGTGCCAGGCGTCTGGACAGTCCCTGTGAGGGTGGCCCATCTTACCACAGAGGTTGCACCTGACGTCCCGGCAGTCTGCAGCGACATGGCCGATTGCCCCACACAGACTGCACTTCACCACAGTACAGGCGTTAGCCAGATGACCTTTCCCACCACATTTGAAGCACTTTCTGGGTTGCCCGGGATAATAACACCTTCCCTTCTCCCTCCCAATGAAGAAGGAGTTGGGTAAGTGGGCAGTGATGTTATTACATTGCCGCAATTTTACCAAGACCCGCCACCCCATTGTCCAGATACCATCCTCATCTCTGACCTTGGTGAGTCCAGAGACGAGGTCACAGTGTCTCCGGAGCCACACCTCGATGTCCTGTGGAGGAACGGCCTCATTCCAGAAGGTGATATTCACTGTGACAGTGTCTGGCCTGGAGATAGGAACCAACACAAACTTATTCCAGCCCTCAGCATCTCTGAACTTGGGGTAATTGGCCCAGAATCTGTCCAGGTCAGACATGAGCTTGAAGCTGACCTCGTAGCCCTGCCTGTCCTGAAGATTAGACACTGCCAGTATCTCATTTGCCACAAACCCCATCTGGCCGCAGAGCAGCTCTCTCACCACATACCTGCGTTGTGGCAGATCCTCCTTGGCACCTATGTATTTAAACCGCACCACATTAATGCGCTTGAATGTCTGGCCGGTGTACCTGGCGCTGGAAGTGAAGGATGGGGCGCCGCGGCTCCAGGCATTCCTGGGGGGCACCTGCCGGGTAACACTGGGCTGACTGACAGGGAGAGGGCCTGCAGCAGGGGGGGCTGTCACACCTTGTGGACTGGATGGCAAAGGGGGATAATCACACATATCATGCACATTATCATGAGCAGCATCACTATCATCAGACAGTGCGACGTCCAATACAGAATATGAAACCCCTCCAACCCCCGACCCCATGGGCACAGCATCCCCAGCCACAGTCTGTGCCTCAGCCTCAGCCTCGGCCTCATCAGCACAAACAGTCTCACAAACACTGTCCTGCTCCTGTGTGGGGCATTCTGGGACCTGTGGTGCCTCTGCTGCAGTCTGCAGTGTGTGCTCCTGTTCACACTCGGCTGTCTCATCAGCACAAACAGTCTCAGAAATACTGTCCTGCTCCTGTGTGGGGCACTCTGGGACCTGTGGTGCCTCTGCTGCAGTCTGAAGTGTATGCTCCTGTTCACACTGAGCTGCCTGCTGCTGCAGTTGTTTACCCTCCTGGAAGCAGAAGCGGGCAGCCTGTAACACTGGCCGTGTCCGCTGCTGGGGGGTCCCGTCCTGAACATCAGGGGTCCTGGCCTCTACAGCACAGTCCTGCTTATAGGAGGCGAACCGCTCGCGGTTCCTGTAGGTCTCTGCCAGGGGCCCCATGCTCTCCAGCACAGATTCAGTGTCCTGCACAACACTCGCCAGCTGTACACCCAGTGTGTTCAGTCTCAGGTCATAGGCGTCATTACTGGCAGGATTAGCGGTCTTTAGACTATAGATGAAGTCTACCTCCATTTGCAGCGCTTTTTTTTGCTGCTGTAACTCACCCAGTTTTCGGACAAGTCCCGGTATCTCATCCGCTAGCTGCAGCTCGGGTGCACGCGCCGGCCCCACAGGATTAGTATTGACCACGGGTACAGGGGTTTTGAATCCTGTCTTGTGCGGGTCCACCACGGATGGTTTTGTGGCCCCTTGGCTGGATGCAGGCTCCGCAGCAGGTTTATCGCTGCCACCTGACTGTGACCGTGTGCGTCCTGACCGCGCCATACTGCCATGTTGCTGTAGGTTCTCCTGCATTGTCTGCCTTTCCAAAGACGTCCGTCTCTGCCTGGAAGCAGCAGAGGTGATCTGTACAGCTGGGGCCGATCTCACCTGTGCACCTGGCAGGAGCTGCTTACCGACTGGGGAGCTACAAGACTTCATGTTCTGCTGGTTTCCATCACTCACAGAGACTTTTCCTTCTGGCTTCTTTGCTGGAACTGGAGAAAGTTTTCCTCCCAAAACTTTACTCACAACTGTTTCTTTCTTCATAGAACTGCTGCAGCTTTGACTCGCTGCATTCACTGGACTCATAGTGGCTTTGGGATTAACATTCCCATTAGTAGAAGCCTGAGAGGCTAGTCCCAGTGTAGGCCGGGAAGCCTGGGCCTTGCCAGGGGAGCTTCCCCGCCCAGGGTGGCCACTCCCTGGGCTTGCTCCAGACATCAGGAGAACCACTGACACACAACCTCACAGCTAGGAGGCAGTATTATAGTAGTTATATTCTTGTACATAGGAGCAGTATTATAGTAGTTATATTCTTGTACATAGGAGCAGTATTATAGTAGTTATATTCTTGTACATAGGAGCAGTATTATAGTAGTTATATTCTTGTACATAAGGGGCAGTATTATAGTAGTTATATTCTTGTACATAGGGGGCAGTATTATAGTAGTTATATTCTTGTACATAGGAGCAGTATTATAGTAGTTATATTCTTGTACATAGGAGCAGTATTATAGTAGTTATATTCTTGTACATAAGGGGCAGTATTATAGTAGTTATAGTCTTGTACATAGGAGCAGTATTATAGTAGTTATATTCTTGTACATAGGAGCAGTATTATAGAAGTTATATTCTTTTACATAGGGGGCAGTATTATAGTAGTTATATTCTTGTACATAGCAGCAGTATTATAGCAGTTATATTCTTGTACATAGGGGCAGTATTATAGTAGTTATATTCTTGTACATATGGGCAGTATTATAGTAGTTATATTCTTGTACATATGGGAAGTATTATAGTATTTATATTCTTGTACATAGGAGCAGTATTATAGTAGTTATATTCTTGTACATAGGGGCAGTATTATAGTAGTTATATTCTTGTACATATGGGCAGTATTATAGTATTTATATTCTTGTACATAGGAGCAGTATTATAGTAGTTATATTCTTGTACATAGGGGGCAGTATTATAGTAGTTATATTCTTGTACATAGGAGCATTATTATAGTAGTTATATTCTTGTACATAGGTGGCAGTATTAGAGTAGTTATATTCTTGTACATAGAAGCAGTATTATAGTAGTTATATTATTGTACATAAGAGCAGTATTATAGTAGTTATATTCTTGTACATAGGTGGCAGTATTATCATAGATATATTCTTGTACATAGGGGGCAGTATTATAATTGTTATATTCTTGTACATAGGAGCAGTATTATAGTAGTTATATTCTTGTTCATAGGGGCAGTATTATAGTAGTTATATTCTTGTACATAGGGGGCAGTATTATAGTAGTTATATTCTTGTACATAGGGGGCAGTATTATAGTAGGTATATTCTTGTACATAGGGGCAGTATTATAGTAGTTATATTCTTGTACGTAGGGGGCAGTATTATAGTAGTTATATTCTTGTACATAGGGGGCAGTATTATAGTAGATATATTCTTGTACATAGGGGCAGTATTATAGTAGTTATATTCTTGTACATAGGGGGCAGTATTATAGTGGTTATATTCTTGTACATAGGGGCAGTATTATAGTAGTTATATTCTTGTACATAGGAGCAGTATTATAGTAGTTATATTCTTGTACATAGGGGGCAGTATTATAGTAGGTATATTCTTGTACATAGGGGCAGTATTATAGTAGTTATATTCTTGTACATAGGGCAGTATTATAGTAGTTATATTCTTGTACATAGGGGCAGTATTATAGTAGTTATATTCTTGTACATAGGAGCAATATTATAGTAGTTATATTCTTGTACATAGGGGCAGTATTATAGTAGTTATATTCTTGCACATAGGGGGCAGTATTATAGTAGTTATATTCTTGTACATAGGAGCAGTATTATAGTAGTTATATTCTTGTACATAGGGGGCAGTATTATAGTAGGTATATTCTTGTACATAGGGGCAGTATTATAGTAGTTATATTCTTGTACATAGGAGCAGTATTATAGTAGTTATATTCTTGTACATAGGGGCGGTATTATAGTAGGTATATTCTTGTACATAGGGGCAGTATTATAGTAGTTATATTCTTGTACATAGGGGCAGTATTATAGTAGTTATATTCTTGTAGATAGCAGCAGTATTATAGTAGTTATATTCTTGTACATAGGGGCAGTATTATAGTAGTTATATTCTTTCTTGTACATAGGGGGCAGTATTATAGTAGTTATATTCTTGTACATAGGGGGCAGTATTATAGTAGTTATATTCTTGTACATAGAGGCAGTATTATAGTAGTTATATTCTTGGACATAGGAGCAGTATTATAGCAGTTATATACTTGTACATAGGAAGCAGTATTATAGTAGTTATATTCTTAGACATAGGATCAGTATTATAGCAGTTATATTCTTGTACATAGGAAGCAGTTTTATAGTAGTTATATTCTTGTACATAGGGGCAGTATTATAGTAGTTATATTCTTGTACATAGGGGCAGTATTATAGTAGTTATATTCTTGTACATAGGGGCAGTATTATAGTAGTTATATTCTTGTACATAGGGGCAGCATTATAGTAGTTATATTCTTGTACATAGGTGGCAGTATTAGAGTAGTTATATTCTTGTACATAGAAGCAGTATTATCATAGATATATTCTTGTACATAGGGGGCAGTATTATAATTGTTATATTCTTGTACATAGGAGCAGTATTATAGTAGTTATATTCTTGTACATAGGGGCAGTATTATAGTAGTTATATTCTTGTACATAGGGGGCAGTATTATAGTAGTTATATTCTTGTACATAGGGGCAGTATTATAGTAGTTATATTCTTGTACTTAGGAGCAGTATTATAGTAGTTATATTCTTGTACATAGGGGGCAGTATTATAGTAGTTATATTCTTGTACATAGGAGCAGTATTATAGTAGTTATATTCTTGTACATAGGGGCAATTTTTATTATAAAAACCCAAACATAAATACAATTATAATAAAACAAAAATCATCCAGTATTACAAAACACAAACCACTTAGGTAATATATACGCAGCACTAATGATCAGATCATATTCATAAATAAATTAAAGTGTCCACACCTGGGGATGGAAAAAGAAAGTTAGAGGGATAAAAAAACAAAAAAACATTATCATATTTTCTAACTGAACTTTACGTTTCTCCATAACGTTATGTTTCTTGGACTCCTTCCAACTTCTAGTGATTTTATCCACCGGAGTTCTGACATAACCTGATTGGCGGCAGCGGTGTGATCGAACGGCTCATTGTGCAGGGACACCCGGGTTCTCATGTGCCAGTGATAGTATTTGATGACACTGATTATAATGTACATCGTCTCTCTGTTGATGTTACTAACAGTGGAGGGGACACCATAGATTATGTCAGGATACTTTAGAGTCCGCAGTCTGGGGATTTTTAGATTATCTGACACTTCCTCCCAAATCTTCCTCCCTCCCCAGCAATCACATATAAAGTGCTCCATAGTCTCCTCCTGCTGACAACCAAGGGGACACGTCCGATCAGAGACACACAGATGTTTCAGGTTCCCTTTGACAAAGAGCCGACTATGCAGTGAAAGCCAAGTGACATCAAACAGTTTAGGAGGTAGCCGTTTCCCGTTTAGGAACCTAAGGCTTTCCTGCAGGGTGGTGGTGACACAATCTCTCAGGGCCAGTGGAGAGTAGAAGAAAGTCCTACATACACGAGCATACAGGTCTCTTCTCGTAATGCTCTCAATGTAAGACCTCTCCAGTCCCCACCTCCTAACACACTTCAGACCATAGTCCAGATACTGGGGGAGGTGGTCACCTGTCCATCTCCTCCTCTTGAGACTGCCGCCCCGCACCCAAGATTCTGCAAAAGGCAATATCCAGTACCTGATACTATTTACCCACAGGGAGCTACTGTTTGAGTCCATGTTCCCAAAATTCACCTTTAGAAACAAGGAGTCAAAGAAAACCCTTGGATTCAACATATCCAGCCCACCCTCTCTCCGCCGTAGGTACGTTATTCCCCTCTTTATCAGGTTCATCCTATTCTCCCACAAGAGCTGGAAGAACAGGCTGAAGAGCCTCGCTGAGAAAGATTCTGGCAAAGGGAAAATGACAGAGACATACAAGAAAACGGGGACCAGGTAAGTCTTCAACATTGTGACCCTTTCTCTGTAGGTCAGCCTCCATTTCTTCCATCGCTGAACCTTTGCATTTCCGGTTTCTAATTTCTCCTCCCAATTTAGCGTGGCATTATCATCCCTCCCAAATTTAACCCCTAGGATCTTAATATGGGTGGAGGCTTTGGAAAACTGCGGCAGATCAAAGCTGGGCTCAGTATCTAATGTCCACAGAGCTTGACTCTTTTCAAGGTTGACCAGAGACCCGGAGGCCTCTGAGTAGCTTCTGATGGACGCAGATAACATCTGCACCTCACAAGGATTGGAGATCACCAGTGTCACATCGTCCGCATAGGCAACAACATTCAGAGGCGGGCAGTGGGGGACCGGCACCCCCTGAAAATCGCACTCCTGCAGTGACCTCAGAAATGGGTCTAGGGCAAAAACATACAGGAGCGGACTCATTGGGCAGCCCTGTCTCACCCCCGCCCCAACTCCAAAAGTGTCACCCTGCCAACCATTAATCAGAGGAAAGCTCACCGCCTCTCTGTACAACGTCTTCAATCAATCCACAAATTGTCCCAGAATACCGTACTTTGACAAAGTGGCCCACAGATAGTCATGATCAACCCTGTCAAAGGCTTTAGCCTGGTCCAGACTAACAACATATCTCCCACACCGCAGAGCTTTACATCTCTCAAACATCTCTCGTATCGAGATGACTGCTCCAGAGATGTTCCGCCCTTTTACTGTGCCAAACTGAGAGCCTGCCAACAGTGCCGGGGACAAACAGACTAATCTAGAAAATAGGATCTTTGCTAGAATCTTCCTGTCCACATTCAAGAGGGCAATCGGCCTCCAGTTCTTGATGTCACTCGGCTCTTTACCTTTAGACAGCAGAATTAACGAGGACACCCTCATGGATGGAGGCATCAGGTGATTTTCTAGACAATTTCTATACACATCCACGAGAATTGGAGCCAGGAGGTCTCTGAATTTCTTATAAAATTCTGCCGTTATACCATCTGGACCTGGTGCCTTCTTCAGATATAACTTATCAATAGCCTCCTTAACTTCTTCCACCGTTAATTCTGCTGTCAAAGGAGAAAAGTCCAGATCATTAGTATCAGGCACTGGAGTTGCCTCCAAGAATTGAGTCATCTTATCTTTATCCAAAACTTTCCTCTGAAACAAGTCAGCATAGTAAGATCTCACCACCTCCAGGATACCCTCCCGTGAATCCTGCAATACACCCTGGGAGTCAATGAGACCCGTGACCATTTTTTTGGCCACCCTCTCCCTGCAATTCCCAAAGGGATCAGGGGCCCCTAAGGACCCATAATCCCGTTCAAGAACCAGGGAGGTATACCTGCTATACTGATACTGCTTTATCTCAGATTTCAGCCGGTCGATCTTCACTTTGTCATCCCCGCCCGCCGAATACAGTGACTCCAATTCTTTGCGCAGCTTTAGGTACTGGCTGTACTTATTCCTCCCTTTATTAACTGACAGTCTCTTTAAGAGGGATCTGATATCCTCCTTGACGTCCTCCCACCAGTGGTCATGTTGTCATAGAAGTCAACCCTGTCTAGATGAAGCTGGATAAGGGAGTGAACACGGCTCTGAACATAGGCATCATGTTGGAACCTGAATACGTGAATTTTGGCTGTCGCCCATCCTGTGTGAAAACGTCGGTCAATCCTGCCTGCATTATGACGTTATGTAGGACCTTACCGTCCCTGGTCACTGCCCTGCCCGAGGAGCTGTCACCTGATGTCATTATGGCATTAAAGTCCCCCGCCATCACCACTGGAAGAGAAGTGAAGAGGTAAGGCTTGACGTCATTAAACAGCTGGATCCTGTCCGTCACTGTCTGTGGCCCATAGATGTTAATAAGCCGGAGTCGCCTTCCATGGACAGTGACTTCCAGGACCAGACATCTTCCCATGACCACCTCCGTCATCCTATGCACAGTCACATCATTGTTGTTAAACAGGACAGCGACTCCGGCGTAAGGCTCCACTGCCAGTGACCAGAAAGAAAGACCGGACCGCCATTCCCTCTCAGCCTCTCTCATAAGCCCCAGAGATGTCAGTCGTGTCTCCTGCAGGAAGATGACATCTGTGTCCAGATATTTGAGATGTTCATACACCGTGTGTCTAGTTCTCCTCAGCTTAATGCTATTCACATTGCTCGAGGTCACTGTCAATGAGAACCCCGCCATCACAGCACAATATAGAAGGAGCAGAGTAACAGCCATCATCATGAGTCAGAGGTGTTCTGTCCACCACTGGTGTCCATGTCAGACTCTACCTGAGGGTCCACAGATAAGGGCTTCCGCTTTGGTGGGGGATGGTCCTCTATGTCCCTGTCACACTCAGCATCAACTTTCCTCAACTCTTCCTCATAATCGTCACCATTGGACTCAGATAAAACGCCATACTTGTTGGACACGACCATCACTCCTGCAGAATTCTGAACCTTCTTACTAGCACTCTGACCAGTGTCATATTCTGCCTCAGGTTTACGGGAGGATGTGTTCTTTTTCTTCCTTTTATTATTATTAATGCTCCAGTCATCAGATACAGACAGCGATGCTGAAGGGGGGGCTATCTGAGGCTGCTGGACCTGATGGACGACCTCCATGTTCCCCTCTGCACCCTGCTTCTCTGGTGCTGCCTGAGTGGACTCCTGGTGGGCATCTGAGCTGGTCAGCATCTCTCCTGACATTAAACTCTCCTCCTCATGTGTCCCTGCCACCACATCCTCATCCTCCTGAGCCTCTGCCCCTGCCATCACTAACTCATCAGGGAAGACTCTGCAGATGTTGTGCCAGGCGTCTGGACAGTCCCTGTGAGGGTGGCCCATCCTACCACAGAGGTTGCACCTGACGTCCCGGCAGTCTGCAGCGACATGGCCAATTGCCCCACACAGACTGCACTTCACCACAGTACAGGCGTTAGCCAGATGACCTTTCCCACCACATTTGAAGCACTTTCTGGGTTGCCCGGGATAATAACACCTTCCCTTCTCCCTCCCAATGAAGAAGGAGATGGGTAAGTGGGCAGTGATGTTATCACATTGCCGCAATTTTACCAAGACCCGCCACCCCATTGTCCAGATATCATCCTCATCTCTGACCTTGGTGAGTCCAGAGACGAGGTCACAGTGTCTCCGGAACCACACCTCGATGTGGAGGAACGGCCTCATTCCAGAAGGTGATATTCACTGTGACAGTGTCCGGCCTGGAGATAGGAACCAACACAAACTTATTCCAGCCCTCAGCATCTCTGAACTTGGGGTAATTGGCCCAGAATCGTCCAGGTCAGACATGAGCTTGAAGCTGACCTCGTAGCCCTGCCTGTCCTGAAGATTAGACACTGCCAGTATTTCCTTTGCTACAAACCCCATCTGACCGCAGAGCAGCTCTCTCACCACATACCTGCGTTGTGGCAGATCCTCCTTGGCACCTATGTATTTAAACCGCACCACATTAATGCGTTTGAATGTCTGGCCGGTATACCTGGCGCTGGAAGTGAAGGATGAGGCGCCGCGGCTCCAGGCATTCCTGGGGGGCACCTGCCGGGTCACACTGGGCTGACTGACAGGGAGAGGGCCTGCAGCAGGGGGGGCTGTCACACCTTGTGGACTGGATGGCAAAGGGGGATAGTCACACATATCATGCACATTATCATGAGCAGCATCATTATTATCAGACAGTGCGACGTCCAATACAGAGTGTGAAACCCCTCCAACCCCCGACCCCATGGGCACAGCATCACCAGCCACAGTCTGTGCTTCAGCCTCAGCCTCGGCCTCATCAACACAAAGTCTCACATATACTGTCCTGCTCCTGTGTGGGGCATTCTGGGACCTGTGGTGCCTCTGCTGCAGTCTGAAGTGTATGCTCCTGTTCACACTGAGCTGCCTGCTGCTGCAGCTGTTTTCCCTCCTGGAAGCAGAAGCGGGCAGCCTGTAACACTGGCCGTGTCCGCTGCTGGGGGGTCCCGTCGTGAACATCAGGGGTCCTGGCCTCTACAGCACAGTCCTGCTTATAGGAGGCGAACCGCTCCCGGTTCCTGTAGGTCTCTGCCAGGGGCCCCATGCTCTCCAGCACAGATTCAGTGTCCTGCACAACACTCGCCACCTGTACACCCAGTGTGTTCAGTCTCAGGTCATAGGCGTCATTACTGGCAGGATTAGTGGTCTTTAGGCTATAGATGAAGTCTACCTCCATTTGCAGCGCTTTTTTTTGCTGCTGTAACTCACCCAGTTTTCGGACAAGTCCCGGTATCTCATCCGCTAGCTGCAGCTCGGGTGCACGCGCCGGCCCCACAGGTTTAGTCTTGACCACGGGTACAGGGGTTTTGAACACAGTCTTGTGCGGGTCCACCACGGATGGTTTTGTGGCCATTGGCTGGATGCAGGCTCCGCAGCAGGTTTATCGCTGCAACCTGACTGTGACCGTGAGCGTCCTGACCGCGCCATACTGCCATGCTGCTGTAGGTTCTCCTGCATTGTCTGCCTTTCCAAAGACGTCCGTCTCTGCCTGGAAGCAGGAGAGGTGATCTGCACAGCTGGGGCTGATCTCACCTGTGCACCTGGCAGGAGCTGCTTACTGACTGGGGAGCTACAAGACTTCACATTCTGCAGGATTCCATCACTCACTGACACATTGCCTTCTTGCTTCTTTGCTGGAACTGGAGAAGGTTTTCCTCCCAAAACTTTACTCACAACTGTTTCCTTCTTCATAGAACTGCTGCAGCTTTGACTCGCTGCATTCACTGGACTCACAGTGGCTTTGGGATTAACATTCCCATTAGAAGCCTGGGAGGCTAGTCCCAGTGTAGGCCGGGAAGCCTGGGCCTTGCCAGGGGAGCTTCCCCGCCCAGGGTGGCCCCTCCCTGGGCTTGCTCCAGACATCAGGAGAACCACTGACACACAACCTCACAGCTAGGAGGCAGTATTATAGTAGTTATATTCTTGTACACAGGAGCAGTATTATAGTAGTTATATTCTTGTACATAGGGGCAGTATTATAGTAGTTATATTCTTGAACATAGGGGCAGTATTATAGTAGTTATATTCTTGTACATAGGGGCAGTATTATAGTAGTTATATTCTTGTACATAGCAGCAGTATTATAGTAGTTATATTCTTGTACATAGGGGCAGTATTATAGTAGTTATATTCTTGTACGTAGGAGCAGTATTATAGTAGTTATATTCTTAGACATAGGATCAGTATTATAGCAGTTATATTCTTGTACATAGGAAGCAGTTTTATAGTAGTTATATTCTTGTACATAGCAGCAGTATTATAGCAGTTATATTCTTGTACATAGGAAGCAGTATTATAGTAGTTATATTCTTGTACATAGGGGCAGTATTATAGTATTTATATTCTTGTACATAAGAGCAGTATTATAGTAGTTATATTCTTGTACATAGGAGCAGTATTATAGTAGTTATATTCTTGTACATAGGGGCAGTATTATAGCAGTTATATTCTTGTACATAGAGGCAGTATTATAGTAGTTATATTCTTGTACATAGGGGGCAGTATTATAGTAGTTATATTCTTGTACATAGGAGCAGTATTATAGTAGTTATATTCTTGTACATAGGAGCAGTATTATAGTAGTTATATTCTTGTACATAGGAGCAGTATTATAGTAGTTATATTCTTGTACATAGGGGCAGTATTATAGAAGTTATATTCTTGTACATAGGGGGCAGTATTATAGTAGTTATATTCTTGTACATAGGGGGCAGTATTATAGTAGTTATATTCTTGTACATAGGGGCAGTATTATAGTAGTTATATTCTTGTACATAGGGGGCAGTATTATAGTAGTTATATTCTTGTACATAGGAGCAGTATTATAGTAGTTATATTCTTGTACATAGGAGCAGTATTATAGTAGTTATATTCTTGTACATAGGAGCAGTATTATAGTAGTTATATTCTTGTACATAGGGGCAGTATTATAGAAGTTATATTCTTGTACATAGAGGCAGTATTATAGCAGTTATATTCTTGTACATAGGGGCAGTATTATAGTAGTTATATTCTTGTACATAGGAGCAGTATTATAGTAGTTATATTGTTGTACATAGGAGCAGTATTATAGTAGTTATATTCTTGTACATAGGAAGCAGTATTATAGTAGTTATATTCTTGTATATAGGAGCAGTATTATAGTAGTTATATTCTTGTACATAGGGGCAGCATTATAGTAGTTATATTCTTGTACATAGGGGCAGTATTATAGTAGTTATGTTCTTGTACATAAGGGGCAGTATTACAATAGTTATATTCTTGTACATAGGGGCAGTATTATAGTAGTTATATTCTTGTACATGGGAGCAGTATTATAGTAGTTATATTCTTGTACATAGGGGCAGTATTATAGTAGTTATATTCTTGTACATAAGGGGCAGTATTATAGTAGTTATATTCTTGTACATAGGGGCAGTATTATAGTAGTTATATTCTTGTACATGGGAGCAATATTATAGTATTTATATTCTTGTACATAGGGAGCAGTATTATAGTAGTTATTTTCTTGTACATAGGGGGCAGTATTATAGTAGTTATGTTCTTGTACATAGGGGCAGTATTATAGTAGTTATATTCTTGTTCATAGGGGCAGTATTATAGTAGTTATATTCTTGTTCATAGGGGCAGTATTATAGTAGTTATATTCTTGTACATAGGGGCAGTATTATAGTAGTTATATTCTTGTACATAGGGGGTAGTATTATAGTAGTTATATTCTTGTACATAGGGGGCAGTATTATAGTAGTTATATTCTTGTACATAGGGGGCAGTATTATAGTAGTTATATTCTTGTACATATGGTCAGTATTATAGTAGTTATATTTTTGTACATAGGAGGCAGTATTATAGTAGTTATATTCTTGTACATAGGGGGCAGTATTATAGTAGTTATATTCTTGTACATAGGGGCAGTATTATAGTAGTTATATTCTTGTACACAGGAGCAGTATTATAGTAGTTATATTCTTGTACATAGGGGCAGTATTGTAGTAGTTATATTCTTGTACATAGGACCAGTATTATAGTAGTTATATTCTTGTAATAGGGGGCAGTATTATAGTAGTTATATTCTTGTACATAGGACCAGTATTATAGTAGTTATATTCTTGTACATAGGGAGCAGTATTATAGTAGTTATATTCTTGTAATAGGGGGCAGTATTATAGTAGTTATATTCTTGTACATAGGGGCAGTATTATAGTAGTTATATTCTTGTACATAGGGGGCAGTATTATAGTAGTTATATTCTTGTACATAGGGGGCAGTATTATAGTAGTTATATTCTTGTACATAGGGGCAGTATTATAGTAGTTATATTCTTGTACATAGGGGACAGTATTATAGTAGTTATATTCTTGTACATAGGGGCAGTATTATAGTAGTTATATTCTTGTACATAGGGGACAGTATTATAGTAGTTATATTCTTGTACATACAGTCATGGCCAAAAGTATTGACACCCCTGCAATTCTGTCAGATAATACTCAGTTTCTTCCTGAAAATGATTGCAAACACAAATTCTTTGTTATTATTATCTTCATTTCATTTGTCTTAAATGAAAAAACACAAAAAGAATTGTCCTAAAGCCAAATTGGATATAATTCCACACCAAACATAACAAAGAGGGTGGACAAAAGTATTGGCACTGTTCGAAAAATCATGTGATGCTTCTCTAATTTGTGTAATTAACAGCACCTGTAACTTACCTGTGGCACCTAACAGGTGTTGGCAATAACTAAATCACACTTGCAGCTAGGTGACATGGATTAAAGTTGACGCAACCTCTGTCCTGTGTCCTTGTGTGTACCACATTGAGCATGGAGAAAAGAAAGAAGACCAAAGAACTGTCTGAGGACTTGAGAAACCAAATTGTGAGTAAGCATGAGCAATCTCAAGGCTACAAGTCCATCTCCAAAGACCTGATTGTTCCTGTGTCTACCATGCGCAGTGTCATCAAGAAGTTTAAAGACCATGGCACTGTGGCTAACCTAACTAGATGTGGACGGAAAAGAAAAATTGACAAGAGATTTCAAGGCAAGATTGTGCGGATGTTGGATAAAGAACCTCGACTAACATCCAAACAAGTTCAAGCTGCCCTGCAGTCCGAGGGTACAACAGTGTCAACCCGTACTATCCGTCGGCATCTGAATGAAAAGGGACTGTATGGTAGGAGACCCAGGAAGACCCCACTTCTTACCCCGAGACATAAAAAAGCCAGGCTGGAGTTTGCCAAAACTTACCTGAAAAAGCCTAAAACATTTTGGAAGAATGTTCTTTGGTCAGATGAGACAAAAGTAGAGCTTTTTGGACAAAAGCATCAACATAGAGTTTACAGGAGAAAAAAGAGGCATTGAAAGAAAAGTACATGGTCCCTACAGTCAAACATGGCGGAGGTTCCCTGATGTTTTGGGGTTGCTTTGCTGCCTCTGGCACTGGACTGCTTGACCGTGTGCATGGCATTATGAAGTCTGAAGACTACCAACAAATTTTGCAGCATAATGTAGGGCCCAGTGTGAGAAAGCTGGGTCTCTCTCAGAGGTCATGGGTCTTCCAGCAGGACAATGACCCAAAACACACTTCAAAAAGCACTAGAAAATGGTTTGAGAGAAAGCACTGGAGACTTCTAAGGTGGCCAGCAATGAGTCCAGACCTGAATCCCATAGGACACCTGTGGAGAGATCTAAAAATGGCAGTTTGGAGAAGGCACCCTTCAAATATCAGGGACCTGGAGCAGTTTGCCAAAGAAGAATGGTCTAAAATTCCAGCAGAGCATTGTAAGAAACTCATTGATGTTTACCGGAAGCAGTTGGTCGCAGTTATTTTGGCTAAAGGTTGTGCAACCAAGTATTAGGCTGAGGGTGCCAATACTTTTGTCCGGCCCATTTTTGGAGTTTTGTGTGAAATGATCAATATTTTGCTTTTTGCTTCATTCTCTTTTGTGTTTTTTCACTTAAGACAAATTAAATGAAGATAATAATACCAAAGAATTTGTGTTTGCAATCATTTTCAGGAAGAAACTGAATATTATTTGACAGAATTGCAGGGGTGTCAATACTTTTGGCCATGGCTGTAGGTGCAGTATTATAGTAGATACATTCCATGGAGCAGTTCATTATTGGTACATTACATTTTATGTAATGCATTAGGCTACTTTCACACATGCATTTTTTTGTGCTGCGCTGCGTGCGCAGTGCAAACACGCATAAAAACGCGTCATGCGGTTTTAATGCGTTTTCTTGTTTTTTGCGCATGGTTTTTGCAAAAATAAGCATGCTTTTTTTGCACTGACGTGCGCATGACCTTGCACACGTCAGCGCTCCCATAGACTTTAATGAGTTTTGGGTGAATTTCGTGCGCATGCGTTTTTTTGAGACAGGTCGGACACACAAACAATGCAACAGGATGCATTTTGTGCGCCCGGGCGCACTCTACGAAAAAACGCATGCGCATACAAACGCATGACAATGCGCACCTATGTTAAATATAGGGGGAAAAAACGAATGCGCATTTATGCGCAAAAACGCAAGTGTGAAAGTAGCCTTAAGTCTACATTGTGGTGGAGAGTCACTTTCAGACCATGGACAGCTCCTCGCAGCTTTTCTTCCTGCTCTGGTTTGCAGATCTTTGGAGTAAGAAAACTGTATCTCTAAATCCTACAGTAAACTCTTTCCCTCACGCCTCCTATAGAGTCGCTGTGTGCGGCGGCGGCTTCAGAGGGTTCTACCTCCCTAGATCTGCCTGAGACAATTCCTTCAGTCTGCCGCTGATCCTTTGAGTGTTAGACTTTTCAGGCATCTAAACCCCAGATGGTCCATTGATGCTTATCTGATAAATTCTTTTTTTTTTCCATGAGATGAAAAATTTTCTAGAATTGTTATTCCTTGAAGGCTGAAATCCCATTAAGCGACGATCTCAACACGTGGCCATTTTCTAGTTCATCATAAGCCGAAAATAAACGTTGGTCAGAGTCGGAGTATTTTTATCCGCACGTTCAGCTGGAAACAATAACCGCTATCTGCGGACACAACAGCTGCATTCTGCAGGAGTGTCCAACGCCGCCCCCACCGGATGAGAAGGCCACGCAACAATGTATATTTAATGTGTCATTACTTGTCACCGCTCAGCGGTACATTAATGTGCCATAGCTGGCAGCACTACGTATGGACAACGGCGACGACACTCAACTAGACGAGGGTCAGGTCATGTTACGTCTCTTACTGCCAAAAAATTACCCAAGAAAGGATACCATCAATCAAACTAACACTATTCAGTATTATTTATTGCTCTATGGCGGCATTAATGAGAAAATGAATTGTAGTATAGGAGTATAGTATGTGGAAAGTACATGGCAGTAGTATTTTAATAATTTAGCTTAGTATTATATGGATAATGCACGAATGTTAGATACTATATGGTTGTATTATGTGTGCTGTATATGATAATTTTTGGGCATGAGATAGCGGTATTATGTTGCTTCTTTAGCGGAGTATTATTTGGATACAGCCTAATTTTGTAATACTATGTGGTGGGCTGCATATCTTTGCCAAGATATAAGGAAGTATACTTTGTATAAGGCATATGTTGCATACTATATCTGGGCTGGATATGACGGTATTATTTTTGCACAAAATAACAGTACTAAGTGGACTTGGCACGAGATGGCGGTATCGTGTGGGTTTTTAAAGGAAATATTATTTTATAAAGAGTATTGATTGGATAATATGTAGTGGCATCAGATGGGCTGTTTAGAGTTAATAATATTTTGACACAATGGGGGTTGAAATTATTTGACGCTGCCTAAAATTTTCAATTGGAGTAGAGCGGGAATACTTTCTTTGTTGCCCGAGGCACCACATTTTATAAAAATATTGTATAAATGGCAGATAAGTAATTGTCAATAGTCTGCGCCTTTACTTGAATTATTCTCTAGTCACATCCAAAGCTGCACTTCTACTTGAGAGCAGGCAGGACAGTGCCAACTGGCATGCCGTATCTCTATGCTTATCCCAGACTCCTGCGCTCTGCATTCTGGATAATTACAAATTGTTTTAATGGATCAAGGGGCGATAAATGGAAAATGGAAAATTTAAAAAAGGATTTTGACTTTGCAAAAAAAAATTAAAGAAGCTGCATTTGCCGTTTGGATGAATTTGGTGCAACAGAAAGAAAGTGATAAAACAAAAGGAATAAATAAAAGCATCTTTTAAAAAAAAAAAAATTCATTTTAGAAATTGGGCCTGATGTGTCATCAAAGATTCTCATATTTTTGCGCAGTCAGCTGACAAGTGCGTGCAGCTTTGGGTGTGACTGGAGTAGAAGAGTAAAAAAAAAAAAAATCAGTAAAATAATTTTCTTATTTAATTTTATATTAGTTATTTATCTTATATCATTTTATGTATTTATTTTACATTTTTAAGCAGTTTATATAGATTGAAATGATATATGGGTGAGGATAAAACTTCACAGTGGAAGAAGCAAGGGGCGGCGCAGAATAAGGACTAATGTTTATTTTATTGCAATCATTACTTTTTAATGTATCTAAGATAAAGTTAAGCAGATTTTCCCTTAGACTTTGTAAGTTCTAGATCCTAAATGGCTGAATATTAAATGATAAGATTGCTACTTCCTATAGGTGGCGCTAGAGTCCCTGCTCTCGTCCTTTTTTTTTTAGCCTCCTAGATAACTGGCGTTGACTTTTATGACAAGTAATTCTTGAAAAACTGGCCACAGAGAAGTGTTTGATGTAATTGTCGTTCCCGTACGATCCATCATCCTATCTGATCCATCTCTTCCTTCTCTCCGTGCTAATCCCAGGATCCATGTATCAATCTATGCCAAACGCTAAACATCTGGCGCCCGTCCGCTCCGATAAGGTTCCCTCTTCCCTGTGATTTGTGGTTTCTCTAATGGCTTCAGACAGTGACCCATGTAAACGTGGCAGTCTAACAACGCCGGCCGGCGGTGGAGTCTCATCCGCCATCCTACGTGTCGAAAAAAAATTAGACTTGGCTTTTTTTAATTACCAAACAGATTCCATATATCGGATCTTCTCCAAAGACTTGGAAGTCAATTACAAGGACAACGAGGTTGTCACGCTCGGCCGGACTCCGCATCTTCTTGTCTTTACTTCTTGTAAAAACAATGAAGTCATCAAAGCAGACTATCAGGATCTGGCTCCTTGGCTCGTAGACAGCTCGTCAGGGTCTCTGTCCAGTCACGTCGATTTTTGTCTTTAGCTTTGGGCTCATCTTATGTACCTGGCGCCTCTTGACCCACTGATTGATATATTTTGTAGCATTGATTTGTCTCTGGTCGTCAATGAGTTTCTCAGCAGTTTCTCTGGTTCTTTACCAAAGGATTCTTCTCCAAGTCCAACAATCCATCTGTGATGACCAAAGATCTTCAAAAATAGACCTCCGAAAGGATTTACAATGGTTTTCTGCTTGATTTCGCTCATTGGAATGTGTCTGATGTCATTTCTGGTGGTGATGAACGCCAGGTCAGAATAGACTTTGTGCTTGTCTTTTCGTATCTCAACTTTGGATCCATTGACCTCCCACTTGTTGGATTCAGCCTTTGCTTTATACTATAGGAAACCTCAGAGGTAATTCCCGAGAGTGTCCAATTATTGGCCATGAAAATCATTAGTGGAGAGTGCCGATATTGGAGTCAAACATTGGCCCTGATGTCTAAGAGGTCTCCAACAGCCATCTATAGCAACTGAATTTAAAGGAAATCTTTCATAAACTTTATAGTCCCCCAACAGGGTGTAGGCCTTGAATATTGAACATAATGGTTAACAGTAGAGATGAGCGACTTTGCCTTTTTTAGGGTCGAGTCGGGTTTCATGAAACCCAACTTTCTCAAAAGTCGAGTCGAACGAAATCGGCCAACTATCGGGAAAGGTCGAAGGTCTGACTGAAACACGAAACCCAATGCAATTAAATGGGGAAGCAAAGTCGGCAGGGAGTGGAGGACAATAAACACACCTACATGCCGGACCGCTTTTTTAAAGTGCACAAAATCTCTCTCTCCCCGGACGCTGCACATGTCATCTCATTGCCCACAGTGTACGTCCTTGCTCAGTGGCTGAAAAAAGTCACGTGCAAGCACTCTGGGAAATCTGACTTTGGCGCTCGTTTTGCTCACCGCATGGCCGACTTCACGCTGTGGTCGGGTTTCGGTCGGCGAAACCCGACATTGCCATAAGTCGGCAACTTATGAATCAGGCCGACCTGTTTCGCTCAACTCTAGTTACCAGTATGGTTCCTGCCCCAGTGCTGCCAAATCCCATTCTGAACTCCTATGATAAACAGTGTGGAGGTGCGTTGAGGGACGGGCGATGCAACCCAAATCCAACAATCTTCTTCATTCCTCTCCACCTTGAGCCATCTCTCCTCTTCTTGGTTGATAGATCTGCCTTCTAGGCATTTGTCTGACACCAAGCCGAGCTGTGAATTAACGAAGAGCTAGTTTATTGGAGGGACACAACCCCTTAAGTTGCCCATATTGGTTTTGGATCCCTACCGAGACCGAGAAATTTCAAGTTTTCATCTCTGGTCATTGAACTCGGCTAAATTCCAAATTTACAGTTCTATAACTAATGATCATATCGCATTTCTTGGCCATCCATTGACTTTGCATTTTAGTGACAGCTGTTAGGATTGGAACCACTTACCAGAAGAGGACAACTCAAGGGCGTATGTTTACAGGGGCTGTAAGTGTGTTTACCGGCCCGGCCCTCCAGAGCGGCCGTTCTGCCCATTTACTTGGCCTGTACGACCTGCATCCTTTAGGCAATTATCTGAGAACCGATGAGTTCGGCTAATAAAGATTCATTACCTTCCCGGCTAATGGCTCCTTTGTACTTTAACTGAAAGAGCGAGTAAAGGAGCGAGATGCCATTAATATACATCAAAGTCTGGGAATTAATGAGCTGAGTAATATACATGAAATAATTGGAGCCTTCACCAGTGATTAGATATTCCGGACGCGCTCGATGTCGGGGTGGTCGGCACAGAATCAGAAAGGCGCCATTTATGGGGTCAGAGACATCGAATGACTGCAACCTCCACAAGGAGACTGGAATCCCATCGATGGCGCTGACTAGCATGGACAACACCTTACATGTGTCAGGGCCATTGATGACTGGCTGATTGTGGGGTCCCCTATTGGGACCCCAGTACTAGAAGTGGTGGCTCCTGCATGAAAACCATCACTTGTAACCTTGGTTACACAGATATTCACCAGGAACTCGTAGGGACTTGTCATTTTTTGCACTTTCTTATTTTCCTCTTCTTCCAAGACCCAGAAGTTTCTTTTTTTAACTTTGTTCAGTTGATATTTTACTGATTTCATTTTGGGGGATGTGCAACTTCTTGATCACTTTTTATTTCTTTTTTTTTGTTGGAGAGATGCCGAGTTATAAAAAAAAATGTCAACTCTGGTGATTCTATTCAATTCTTGGGTTATTTACTTTTCCATTTTGATGGATCAAACTTTTTTGGACTTGCCTATATCAGTTTATTTTTTATTTATTTTTTTTGGTTAATGCTTGAACTTTTACATTGTTTTTAGATTTTTTTTTATATTTATTCTCTAAGGGACATGAACGCAAGATCCTTTAATCGCTTGTTCTGGATCCTGCAATACCACTGTCTATAGCACAAGTTATGGTCACCTATGAAACGCAGCCTGTGCAGGAAAATGGCAGCTGGACCCATCAGCTGATGGGAGACGGTGGGGGAATACACTGGCGATTGCTCTATTTAAATGCCGATCAGTGATTAATAGCAGATTTGAAAGGATTAAATAGCAGCGATTGGAGCTCGGCTCCGGTTGCTGCAGTTTCAGGCAGATGTTGGCTGTGTAACACAGCCGGCATCTGCCACGTGTGGAGTGGACTCAGCTCCTCACTGTGTATCCCAAAGGCTGTTCTAAAATTATAAAAACAGCGCCACCATTGCCTACAGGTTACATCTGGTATTGCAAGTCAGCTCCAATAACCTATAAAATGTATTGAAGGGCGTGGGCTGGACTGCACAATCCTTAAAAACCCTTGTGTGTTGGGAGCGAGGGTTTTGCTGCCGTTTCTACATACTCCAAATGTTTTAAGTAGCCGTTGTCACCAGTTGGGACAGGCATGTCCCACCAGTCATGGCAGGTCTTAAGCTCTTTCTGGGAGATGTATTGGGTTTCAGTTGGGGTACCCCTTTAATTGTCTTAGAGACCCCCAACCTCCTGGGCTTCTGTAGGGTGCAGGACGTGTGTGGAGGTCCGTTCCCACCACTCGTCTGAAGTCTTCTAACGCACTTCTCCATTCAGGTGCTCTCATAATCAGATCTATGGCATCGATCTGACCCCGGGTTAATTGCCAATGGCGAGTTCCCAGCGAACTTCTTTCCTTTTTTTTCTCACGTGCAGGACCGGAGCGCGGCGCGGCTCAGTGTCAGGAAGGTGTAGATTGGTGGGAGTTTAATGCACAGGCGAGCTGAATATATGAACACGGGATCATACAAATGAACCTGCGATCAGAAAATCGATACGAGCGATGATGTGTGCGCCGTATCTCCCGGTGCAGCTGCTTAACATATCTGGAGAGGACTTTCCACCGGGACACTTATGGAGTACATTAAGAAAATGCAGCGGCTGAGTGCAGAGCGATATGTTATCCGGAGGAGGCAGAAATCATCCACTCTGGGGGTCGTAGTCCCAATGTCCTTCATGCAGCCCATCTATCAGGTCTTCATCTGTCTACATCAGCTCTGCTGCTCCCGATCACCTTCCGCCATGGCCGGAGCCAAAGTATCACACCAGGCAGTATCCACAGTATCTACACCTATGTTTGATCAGACACTGCAGGCAAAGCCATCACCTGGCCATTGGCGTGACTACAGTCCACTGAGCACTGCGGCAAAATCTGGACCAGGACCCCTAACTGATGTATGAAGCCTTCTAGATCCTATACAAGCATACATGGCTACCCCCCATGATACAGTGTCCCCCATCCTGGCCCTTCCTGTAACAATGCTCTCATCATTGTCCCTTGCTGGTAAAATGTCTCCATCCCGGCCCCATCATGGCATTATGTCCCCCATCCTGGCTGGGCCCCTTCCTGATATAATGTCCCCAATCATGAGCCGCTTCCAGTAATAATGTTCCCCATCCTGGGCCCCTTCCTAACATAATGTCTCCCAACACGAACTACACAGGACCACTAGGAATAGTAGCATTAATACACTACACAGGACCACCAGGGATAGTAGTATTAATGCACAACACAGGACCACCAAGGATAGCATCAATAATGCACAACACAGGACCACCAAGGATAGCATCAATAATGCACAACACAAGACCACCAGGAATAGTAGCTTTAATACACTACTCAGGACCATCAGGGATAGTAACATTAGTGCACTTCTCGGGACCAACAGGTATAGTAACATTAATGCACTACTCGGGACCACCAGGGATAGTATCAATAATGCACTGCACAGAACCACCAGGGATAGTAACATTAATGCACTACTCGGGACCACCAGGGATAGTATCAATAATGCACTGCACAGAACCACCAGGGATAGTAACATTAATGCACTACTCGGGACCACCAGGGATAGTATCAATAATGCACTGCACAGAACCACCAGGGATAGTGACATTAATGCACTACACTAGGGATGCTACCTACAGAGATACCTGAACTACACAAGACCCCCGGAACTCTGTGCAGCTGAACAGACTCGGTGGCCCATCTGTCCTCCTCAGACCTGCAGTCCTAGGCTAATCAATGACAATACTCTCCTGCATGTCTATTATCAGACAGTATCGGGCACGACATAACTAGGAGGCCATTGATGTGTCTGTGTGTAATGTGCAGTCAGCGGAGCAGGGAATATCCGGCGTGTGGGCTCCGAGCACTGTAGTCTAAAGATGCGCAGTGTACAGCCCTGGTGGCCAGTGGCCGAAGAACACATTCCAGTGCATGGACTGGATGTTCCTGGCTCCGACACTGTGACGAACATCCCACCGCTGCCACCAATATGTGAGGAACGGCGGACCGCTGTCGCCAACTTGTGACGGACAGCGGACCCTGTGCCACCAATAGGTCACGATCCCACCACCGACACGGGTTTGTCAGCGGACGGAGGGGCGTGACGCACTGCCGGCACACGGCTATCACAGGCACAGTGGGGGCTTATCTTAGTTATCCCACCACCGGCAGCACGTGACAAAAATGCAGAAAGCTAATCTTGCTCTAACAATTTACTGCAGGGGGGTATTTTGGATGCCCCACCACTGCTAACAACCTTCCAAGAACTGCGGGGATTTATGTATATCCCACTTTCTCAGTTCCACTTTGGAACTCGCAGCTCTCCGGCGCCCCCTTACCCTCAGGTCAGTCAGGGAACTGCACCTAGGATAATTAGTCGCCGGACGGGCTGCTTGTTGTGCACGGGCAACTAGACTACGGCAGTAAGGAAATTATCAATGCTGTGGCCTCCACCACTCATTCAGCAATATAAGACCCTTCTGTGCTGCCAGCTAGCCTCGCCAGCCACGCACACCACGCTGCCACCAGCCACACTTTACTTAATCAAAGAGTTAATTAAGAGGGTCCGCGGCAAACCCCAAATTAGTAGCGATTATCTAAAAAAAGGCGCATAGTTCGTTTCTTAGAGCATGGAGTCAAACTGATAATTTTACGATTTATTCCCCAAAGTCTGGCAGTGATTGCAAATACAAAAGTTGTAATAAATTGAGACATTACATATGTACAAATACAAATATAAAACAAAGGGATTAAGAGACAGAAAGTAACACTCACATGTGTTCAGTCGGTATCAGGCAGACCATGTGGAGGGAGAAGGCGGAGCCACACATCTCCACTCATCTGCACGTCTTGTCAGCACGGACTCTGTAGCTCCAACTGACTGGAATTTGGTAGGAAATACCTTATACCCTAGGGTCTGTGACCTCACGAAATGGGTGGTCTGGAGAGGTCCAACCTCCCTCTCTCCAAGTTATGATTTGGCTGCAAAACTTAGAATAACTATATCTAAATGAGAAAAGCCCGTACCAACACACATAGGGCATCATTGTTTATGATTTACCGAATAGAATCCTAAGACACCAAGCATGCCATAATTAAGACACTCCGTTTGGGAGCAATCCATATCTCAGTTTCTGGAGGGATTAGGATTATGAAAATTAGAGATTGGTAAGCTGCTTTCGTTGCCTACGCAGTGATATGGTTATTATATCTCCTAGTTGTATGGTTTTTGCAATATGACTTGTTTTAATACTTCCCATATACTGGCATCCAGCCTCTGCCAGAACAAAGAGATCTGTTCCCCCTAGCTGTGCTTCGAGAGGAAATGCCCGGTATCAGGTTTCAGATGCCGGCAGAAAGCACACACACAGACAGCTGCTAAGGGGGGCAAAAGGAGGGGGGCTGTAAGGGAGGGGGGAAGTGCTGCCAGCTGACAGTGGACAATGTCCTCAGTAGTGTGAAATGGGAGATTTCTAGAAGGTTCTAGAAACATCATACTTTATAGACATTTTACATTACAGACACGTTTGATTGGGAAATTAAGGCCTTTCTGTCATCTCTAAGACCCACGATACTCAGGGGAGTAACACTGGGAACAGTTCACACTGCAGCGCACAATTCTCAAAAGATCCAAGTTTTGCAGCTAACATTTTCTTAAAAGATACAGCAAACATAAATATCATAAATGTGCAGAATTTAGGCAGCACTTTCTGGAATTCCCATGGACTTCAATGGAAATTACTAGGAACAGGTGCAAACACCAAGCTTTGCTAATCTCATACATCACTTTTGGTCTTCTTCTCCTCCCATCAAAGATTTTATCCTCTTAATATATCGCAGTCATCATATTATACAGCTCTGTGCAGTTACAATTGATCATGTTGCCTTTCTACCCAGATACATTTTTTTTCCATTAGGTCCATGACATCACGTGATTAAAAACTGACTAGCTGAATCCTTTTAAGCTCTATGAATAAAACGCTAGTCTCTTCCTTGCATGAGTCATCATTAGAACTACAATTCTACATCACTGCAAAGCCCCTGGCAGGCCAGCTCCTCCCCCTCTTCAACTCCTGACCCAGCTGATCCTCTGTATCGCTAAGCCAAGGACTTTGCAGTAATGTAGAATTTTAGTTCTGATGATGACTCATACAGGGAAAAGATACTTCCTGTTCCTACATAGGGGGTAGAAAGGCAAAATGAGCAATTGTAAGTGCATAGTGCTATATAAAATGTTGATTACCATATATTAAGAGGATACAAACTTTGATGTGAGTAGGAGCATGAGGATAAGAAGGAGGAAGAGGAGAAGGAGAATGAGGAGGAAGAGGAAAATGAGAAGGAAGTGGAGGAGGAGGAAGAGGAGGAGGAGGAAAAGGAGGAGTGCTTCTTTTAAAGAGATATAATAATTAATAAATAAAAAGAACATTTGGAAGTCAAAATAAAAGTTTTTTTTTTTTTATAATTTTGCCTCCAACTATCCCGCTCGTAAGATACTTGCCACCTTTGTTCCTGGCAGAATCGGGACTTCCACGTGCCGCCCCCAGCTTTGCCTATATTTCCTACAAATGGGGCGGTGGCACCACTGACTTCTGGGGGGAATACACACCATCAGTTTTGAGCTTTTGGAAAGTCTGGAATTTATTAAAATTGCAACCAAAAGTTGTGTGAGTCCCGACACATTCCAGCTGGGCCGTCACCTCCTCTTCCCACGGCCCAAGCAATGAGAATGTAGGGCGTCTTACGAGGAGTGCCATAACACCAAGGACAGAATGTTTCACCCCACAAGGTCCACTTCCAGAATGTAGGGGGGATATTTTTGTGCTAGGCTTCCCCCATAATACTCACTTGTCCTGGTACTGGTCATTGCTTGCTTTCTTACGACCATCATGTCATGGTGTAGACCACCAGTGCTCCAATGATTCCGGCAAAATTTGCTCACTCATCCGGTTTTACAGCAGAGAGCTGCGGCATCGGCCCGGGTGCTCATTGCACCCACTGAGCCTAACTTACCCTCCCGGCCGCAGACATTAAGTCCATGGACACGTGGACTGGTGACATTTTCTACCTCGATGCCTCACACCACCAGATATTTAGCAACAAATTGGAAATTTTCACAAGCTAAAACCGCGCTCTATATTTCCTCATGTTTGTGTCTGCGGCGCCACAAGAAGCGCAGGTAATGGCAATCACTGCGCATCACGGAGGCAGCAGCCGGCCACGGATAGCACACCACTCAAAATAAATGAGAATCGTCCTGTCATTTCTGGGCCAGATAAAGTAAAACAGCGAAGACTACAAGTGTCAGAGGAGAGGAAGCTTCGTCCTGTAATTAATGGAGATCTCGCTGATGAGGAAGGAAAATGCTTTACAAACGTATGCTGCAACACGCAGATAGCGCCCTGGGGACAGTGAAAGAAATCAGCTGTAATGCTACTTATCATGGGAATGCATGCTCACATGCACGGGCGACGGAGCAGGGAGCTACGAAAGCGATACTGCACAGGGAATACCGTCCCAGAAAAAATAACTAACCCTATAATACTTGTGATGAACAGCACGGCCAGTGCCACCAATACGTGACGATCCCACCACTGACACGGGTATGTCAGCGGACGGAGGGACGCGACACACTGCTGGCACATGGCTATCACAGGCACAGTTGGGGCTTATCTTAGGTATCCCACCACTGGCACTGTGTGACCAAAACACAGCAAATTAATCTTGCTCTAACAATTTACTGAAGGGGGGTATTTTGGATGCCCCACCACTGCTAACAACCTTCCAAGAACTGCGGGGATTTATGTATAGCCCACTTTCTCAGTTCCACTTTGGAACTCGCAGCTCTCCGGTGCCCCCCTTACCCTCAGGTCAGTCAGGGAACTGCAACTGGGATAATTAGTCGCTGGACGGGCTGCTTGTTGTGCATGGGCAATTAGGCTACTGCAGTGAGGGAATTATCAATGCTGTGACCTCAAACACTCATCTAGCAATATAAGACCCTTCCGGACTGCCAACCAGCCTAACTAACCGCACACACCACGCTGCCACCAGCCATGCTTTACTTAATCACAGAGTTAATTAAGAGGGTCCGTGACAAACCCCAAATTAGTAGCGTTTATCTAAAAAAGGCGCATAGTTCGCTTCTTAGAGCATGGAGACAGAGCTAATAGATTTTATCATTTATTCCCAAAAGGGCAGTAATTACATAGATAAAAGTTGCTATAAAGTTGAGACATAAAATATGTACAATACAAATATAACATAACAGGGATGAAGGTAGAAACTAAGCACTTACATGTGCTTAGTTGGTGTTAGGCAACCCATGCGGCTCAGAGGATGGGCGGCGGCCAAACATCCCAAGACATGGGGTAGGTCTGTTCAGCATCAGAACTCCAGTTTAACTGACTGGAAGTTGGTAGGGAATACCTTACAGCCTAGGGTCTGTGACATCACGAAAGGGGCAGTCTGCAGAAGTTCATCCCCCCTTTCTCCAAGTTGCCAATTAACTAAAAAACTTAAGATAACCATATCTCAATGAGGGAAGCTCGTATCAACTCACTGAGGGCCTCATAGGTTGTAGTTCATCGAATGTAATAGAACGACATCAGACATGCCATACTTAGGACACTCCGTTTGGGAGCAATCAATATCTCAGTTTCTGGAGGGATTGGGATTATGAAAAATAGAGGTTATAAAAGCTGGTTTTGTTGCCCACGCAGTGATATGATTATTATATCTTGGCGGTGTATGGTTTTTGCGGTACAGTCTCTTTAATATCACCCATCGTTTCATTCAGCCACAAATCTGAGAACAAAAGAAACGCTTTCCCTTAACAAATTAGCATTCCCTTCTGTGGAGAGGGGCCAAATGTTATAGAGGAACTGTCCTATTACCAGTGCGGACACACAGCTGATAAGGAGGGGGATGCTGCTGTGTGACAAGGCGATTTTCTGGAAAGAATTGAGGATTCTAGAAAGTTCTACCTTACAGACATTTTACATTACAGTACTGCCTGCTTCATAACGACAAATAATGCGTCCTCATCATAAACATCATAATTGCTATAATACTGCTCCTATGTACAAGAATATATCTATTATAATACTGCCCCTTTGTACAAGACTATAACTACTATAATACTGCTCCTATGAACAAGAATATAACTACTATAATACTGCTCCTATGTACAAGAATATAACTACTATAATACTGCTCCTATGTACAAGAATATAACTACTATAATACTGCCCCTATGTACAAGAATATAACTACTATAATACTGCCCCTATGTACAAGAATATAACTACTATAATACTGCCCCTATGTACAAGAATATAACTACTATAATACTGCCCCTATGTACAAGAATATAACTACTATAATACTGCCCCTATGTACAAGAATAAAACTTCTATAATACTGCTTCTATGTACAAGAATATAACTACTATAATATTGCCCCTATGTACAAGAATATAACTACTATAATACTGCCCCTATGTGCAAGAATATAACTACTATAATACTGCCCCTATGTAAAAGAATATAACTACTATAATACTGCCCCCTAAGTACAAGAATATAACTACTATAATACTGCCCCTATGTACAAGAATATAACTACTATAATACTGTCCCCTAAGTGCAAGAATATAACTACTATAATACTGCCCCTATGTACAAGAATAAAACTACTATAATACTGCCTCCTATGTACAGGAATATAACTACTATAATACTGCTCCTATGTACAAGAATATAACTACTATTATACTCTCCTATGTACAAGAATATATCTACTATAATACTGCCCCTATGTACAAGAATATATCTATTATAATACTGCCCCTATGTACAAGAATATAACTACTATAATACTGCCCCATATGTTCAAGAATATAACTACTATAATACTGCCCCTATGTACAAGAATATAACTACTATAATGCTCTCCTATGTGCAAGAATATTTCTACTATAATACTGCCCCTATGTACAAGAATATGACTACTATAATACAGCTCCTATGTACAAGAATATAACTGCTATAATACTGCCCCTATGTACAAGAATATAACTGCTATAATACTGCCCCCTATGTACAAGAATATAACTGCTATAATACTGCCCCCATGTCCAAGAATATAACTACTATAATACTGCCCCTATGTACAAGAATATAACTACTATAATACTGCCCCCTATGTACAAGAATATATCTACTATAATACTGCTCCTATGTGCCAGAATATAATTACTATAATACTGCCCCCTATGTACAAGAATATAACTACTATAATACTGCTCCTATGTACAAGAATTTAAGTACCATAATACTGCCCCTATGTATAAGAATATAACTACTATAATACTGCCCTCTATGTACAAGAATATATCTACTATAATACTGCTCCTATGTACAAGAATATAACTACTATAATACTTCCCCTATGTACAAGAATATAACTACTATAATACTGCCCCCTATGTACAAGAATATAACTACTATAATACTGCCCCCTATGTACAAGAATATAACTACTATAATACTGCTCCTATGTACAAGAATTTAGCTACTATAATACTGCTCCTATGTACAAGAATATAACTACTATAATACTGCCCCTATGTACAAGAATATAACTACTATAATACTGCTCCTATATATAAGAATATAACTACTATAATACTGCTCCTATGTAGAAGAATATAACTACTATAATACTGCCCCCTATGTACAAGAATATATCTACTATAGTACTGCTCCTATGTACAAGAATATAACTACTATAATACTGCTCCTATGTACAGGAATATAATACAATACTGCCCCCTATGTACAAGAATATAACTACTATAATACTGCCCCTATGTACAATAATAAAACTACTATAATACTGGCCATATATACAAGAATATAACTACTATAATACTGCCCTCTATGTGCAAGAATATAACTACTATAATACTGCCCCTATGTACAAGAATATAACTACTATAATACTGCCCCTATATACAAGAATATAACTACTATAATACTGCCCTCTATGTGCAAGAATATAACTACTATAATACTGCTCCTATGTACAAGAATATAACTACTATAATACTGCCCCTATGTACAAGAGTATGTCTACTATAATACTGCCTGTTAAGTGTAATTTGTTGGTGTGTGAGACAGTAGATTTTTGTTGGTTCTTTCTCCTGTTTTCAGTCAGGAAATAATAAAGCAATTTGTTTGTGTGAGTTGACGCTTTCTTAGTCCGTCTGACCTTGGTTGTATTAAATAGCCGGGAGAAGAATAACTGGAAACAATTTGTTTTTTCCACCGGTTTTCCATCCTCCGCTCCCTGTTGTGCCTTACAGTGTTACGGTATTGAACAGCACAACAGGAAACCATCCTACAAAAATGAAAGACGGCACAATACTTGCCAAGCCCTGGATGCGGTATGAATCGGGCCCATGAATGAATGTCCGGGCTGTGTGTGCTGTAATGGGGGTGAAGGAGGTGAAGTCATTACAAAATGTTTAAAGCTTTACAACATTTTATTTCGCGGGGACCAAAACAAATGGGAATTTTTATTTTTCATTCTTTTCGTACCAGATAATGAGGTTCAGTGTTCATGGGCAAAGAACATTTGCCAAATGTCCCAATGTGTTATCCAAAGGGAGAGCGACAAAAACGGTTTATTAAGGGTCCATGTGGCTCAGAAGAAGAAAGTAAAGATGAGCGAATATATTTGAGTGGAATTAAATTCTACCTAAACTATACAAAATTCCACCTTCGTCAAAATGTAGATTTTTTTTTGTACTTCGCTTCCAATCCTCCATTTTTCTGAAATGTAAGGCGTCAAAGAGAGACTAAAACTGGACGGATGACAGGAGGAGTGAAGGAGAGGACCACGGTGAAGAGGCATTAAGGATGTTTTTTTACTTATTAATATCATAATAACTGTCAAGGGGTCCTTCTCCAATACCACACAATCAACAGAGCGAGTTAAGTGTGAACAATCACAAGACTTTTATTATAGGCAAAACTAAAAGGTCCATAAACAATCCACCACACTGAGGATACAATAGTCCAGAACACGAATGCAGTTCAGTAACAGGATGAATGTCCAAGGAGATGAGAGTCCAATAATCCAGCAGACAGAGGATAAAATGGGTCCATATGCTTCACCTTCTCTCTGACGTGCCGTCTTCACATGATCATCACCACACAGGGTCTGACTTGAACAGGTCCTGTCCTCCCCTGCCCCCTCCTTATGTCCAGGGGTAGTCAGACAGGTTGGGGCGGTTTTCAGGCCTCCCGGACATGACAAAGGTGCCTTGGGGATTAAGGCACTACAGGGGGTTCATCAAGAGGCATAGATAGAGTCAGGCTGCAGACAGTAAGTGAGCTAATTCAATTATCAGACTTTTGGAAGGTAATTGAGACTCTAGACAATAAGGGAATACACGGAATGATACAGGGCCACAAGAGAACACTATGGAAATCCGTAAAATATAAATAGACACAAAATGATACCCATATAACATATCACACCATCACAATAACTGACATTAAATTCACAGATAATAATAACTTCTCCGAGAATCGAATGTCCCGGGGAAAATGCTCAAAATGGAAGGTTAGAATATTGTCTGATCTCTTTGTCTCTAGAAGAAACCAATATTGTAAATGATGCAGGCAGGTGGCGGTCCCGTTAATGGATTGTGCAATGGGATATTGAGCTTTAAATGATTGAAGAGGAAGAAATGGTCAATAAGAAGCCGTGTGCTGCCAAACCAGTGGCCCTAAAAGCATTCAAAGAAGAAAAAGTGACCTGGAAGGGGCTTTCAAAGAGAAGAAAAAACAGCAAACTATCAACTAAACCTATGAAAATATACAAGATTGCAAAATATTTGTGATTTTGGAAAACTCGTAATTTGTAGTTCTGCTCGTGTTTCTTTTGATACAAGTAGCCAACATTGACAAAATAAAATTTGCAATATTTAATCCATTTCCCTAAATCATCCAGAAACGACCAGGAACAATCTACTTTCGTGTTTTGTTACGTCGCGTCCATTTTACTGTTTCTCTTGGGACTGTTGGCCAATATTCTGATGTCTTGTCCATTGCCGTCATCGGCATTTCCTGCCGGTAATTTACTACCGTCACTGACTCTCATACATCGGGCAGGAACTTCTGCTAAATCTGCAGAGTGGGCACTGTGGGGCACGACAAGAAGGTGTAGGGGTCGGGACCAGAGGCGGCTATGATTACTTTCATAGCTTTACTATTTTATAGTTTTTGGGTTTTTTTTCAAAGTAAATGAAGTCGCCCTTCAATTTTCAAGCTGCGTTTAAATAGCGGAGGACCTGCCTGGATTATATAGGAGGACTATATACAGAACTTAATAATATTCACACCCTCCATCCTCTTGGAAACACTTTCCACTCGCGAATCAGACAAGTGATGGAGAGAAAATCTGATATTTTTGAGAAACATTAATTTTTTTATTTTTTAGAATTTTTGAACCTTTTCCAAAAATTGGAGCAACAGTGTAGAACGTATCCTGCTCGGCGCCATCTGCACTGGAGATTTACTCTACTCACTATCGACTAATTATTGCAGCTCCAAAGTTATAATTAGGAAGATACTCATTCACTTCATTGACTCCTTTAGCTTTCTCCTCTGTGAAGGGGCCGCGGCTGCGCTCCCATCTGTGCGCGGCGTTCGATCTACTCGCCTAATATTACGCTGGGGCCGCGCCGCCTGCGATCTCCTTCTCCTAAATATAGCTTGTCAACCAGCAAAGTCTCCATAGTAACTCTCTAGCATCTTGTATCAAGCAGGCAAAAATATAGATTTGTTACATATTCCAAAAACATCAGAACATTTGCAAAGTTGGTGGAAGATACAATGCATTCATCGCCGCTGGTTCTAGTAGATGGTTGTGTCGGGAGACGGGGTTTATGAGCAGGGATGGAGTCAATATTGTGAAAGAATGTTCTACACTGTTATACCCCGTGATCAAGAATGTTCTTGGATTCTTGCGCATGATCATGGTGTTACATATATTAAGGCAGCAGTTTGTGTTCCACTGCAGTTATTCCTAAAATTAAGGACTTCAAAGGGGTCGTTTCATCTTGTTAAATAGGTAGATAAGCAGTCTGCTTGCTGTTTGGATTCTCTGGTGACAATTTGCTTAAGGGTCACCTGTCGACTAGACATGCATGGCCTCGCTCAATACAAAAGAGCTGAGCAAGGTTGGGCATGTCTAGTTGGAATGTGGCCAGAAGTTTGCAAATCGCATACTTTCCGTCACATCCTGACAGTGGTCATACTGCACACTGGGAGCATTGACAAGTTTACAGTTACAAAGGGTGATTGCAGTCTTGAGCCCCAAGCCTGAACAACCCCTTTAAAACGTGCAAGTGCTCCTCTAAAGCTTACCAGGTTTAGTCCCTCTGTACGCTTCCGACAGCAAGGTCTGTAGCACCTTCGATAGCACAGGTCAGAGTAGCTTCTGGCCCGAACTGTCAGAAGTCAGACTGTGTGTCATCAGAAACATACAGACATATAGTCTGGTCCTCCAGAATTTTATAGGAGCCGTGTTAAGCACATTATTGTGATAAGTTATGGTCCTATGGTCACTTTGATTTGGAAGTAGCACAAAACAGGACCCGATGTAAATTCTTCTGTTCTCATGAGATCAGCGATGTTTTTCTTTTGGTCCTGCTCCTCTCTGTTCCTCATTTCACCAAATGTTTACAGCTATGCTTTTTAGCCAAGTGGGTGTGGTCTTCAAGACAACTTTATGGAGGACCATGCCTACTTGTCTAGGAAGGCTAGATTTTGTTACAGGGAAGGAATGGAGAGGCACTGGAACCAAAGAAAAACGCCGGATTCAGGAGAAGAAGCAGCATTTACCACATGTAAAAAACTGATGTATTTATGACGAGTGATGGCAAGAATTTATGGACTAAATCTCGTCATCCAACATGTAAGATGAAATGGTCCCAATCCCAACACAAAATGAACAAAAAGAAAAAGCCGCCATTGTCCGCAGTCATGTGATGTCTGTCCTCTCGGGGAGGCAGCGCCTGTTGGTTGGTTATTTGCGACTTTTGATGTCTCTTTTTGGTCCTCTCTCTTGGAAACCATTTCTAAAATTGTTTGGAAGAAGGGAGTGAAAAACCTCAGTCGCGAGCGGAAAAATGTCAACCGGCCGGTCGTGAATCAATGATGTTGTCCGAGCGAATTCTCACGGGTTGTTGGTTCTGTGTGATGTAAATAATGGGACTCAGGACTTTTTCAGCTCGAGCAAACAAATCACTTCGGAAAGGAACCTCTTTATCACTGGGCAGCAATATGTCTGCACGGTCAACAGAGGCATGAAAGAGGGAATACGGACATACGTTATGAGGAGACATCTCCCAGGTTCACTCGAGGTTCACCGCTTGTTACAGTCGAGGAGTCTATTCTGCACAAAGACACTAGAACCTTATCCTACTGCCAAGGATCCCACAGATCGCCCATTGAGGGGCAACTGGGGAAGAAACCAGACACCAGAAAGCTACAAATTATTACCCATTCTGCCCGTGATTCATTCCCATTTGGAACGGCCAAGAACATGGTGGCGGCATTTTGTAGAAAGCAGATTAATAGTTATTCTGCCTCAATTTCAGATAAAAGATTTATTTTCCAAGACCAAAACAAAAATTTCCCCAAAAAAATAACAAAAGAGCCATTACTCAACTGATAAACTCTCCGCCACTCCAGATCTATTGCTGATCCGGTTATTCACACCAGTATATATCTATGTACTGCACCGATCATATGTCTATCCACCCATATGCCAGTTACAGCCGATCATTGGTCTCAGCGGTCTTGTGCTGTACCCCATTAAAGTCCGTGATTTAATTGCTCTGGTCATGTGGATGTATGGCACAGCACTGGTGGATCGTCAGGACGCGATGGACTGGTAGGGGATATATCACGTATCAGTTCTATCTCGGCAATCCCTTCCAACATTTTCTTAGTCTGAGACTCAGGGACACTCTCCGTTTATGCATTTCTCCCATACAATCTAGATGTAATTTGCATTCAGAATGGCTGAGCACTCACTGGGCCTTAAGCTCCTCACACCGATGCTTCACTTTCTATTGGCTGATGTAACAACAACTGACAGCAGTCGGCTGAAAAAGTAAACGCCCCTGCAGAATTTTGCATAGAATATTTAGTACAATTTTGGGGATTGGTAAAAAAAAAAAAAAAAATATCACTATGATAGTGTTTATAAGGGTGTTTTATATCATCTTAAGAACCAGTTTAAACTTTTCCCAGTTAGGACTGTCCATTTTAGCCAAACATTTTTTACTTGGATAACGAACATTTAACCTGTTATACTGTAAATATTTCTGTGCAAAAAAGAAAAATGATCATGTATTAAATTGATAGATAGGTAGAGAGATAGATAATAGATTATGAACAGATAGATAGATAGAGAATAGATTTCATAGGAGTTGGTTGGATGGATAAATAGTTAAAATATTGATAGGTGGACATGAGATAGATTCATGATAGATAGATGATAGATACATACAGTGGGGAAAAAAGTATGTATACTTATTTTCCACCATAATTTGCAAGATAAATCTTCCCAAATCAGACAAGGTGATTTTCTGGATTTGTTTTCTCACATTGACTCTCATAGTTGGGGTCTATCTATGATGTCAATTACAGGCCTCTCTCATCTTTTTAAGTGGGGGAACTTGCACAATTGGTGGCTGACTAAATACTTTTCTTCCCCACTGTAGATGGATGGATGGGCAGAATGATAGATGTTAACGATATGATTGCAAGCTCTTGAGACTTCCTATAGATTTTCAATCTAACAAGTTACTTTTACAAGACTCTCTAATTTGAAAACAGGTAATTAAGGAAAATCTTAACGGCTAGCTGATGTAAAGCCACTCAGCTTGTCACACAAGAATGCAGCGAAGGGCAGATTTACGACCAGTAGAGATAAGAGCCTCAGCTAACAAGAAAATGGAAAATCCTTTGTTTACTTTATAGAAATTATGAAGTGAGGTTTTACGAATTGCGTTGATTTAATAGATACGAAAGTCATATTATCAGAAACATGATAAAATGGCGAATGCAGAGCATGTTTTTGTGTCGCTGGACGATGGCCCGGATCTGTCTAATGGATATTGGACAGATAGATTATTATTATTATTTATTTATATAGCACCATTGAGTCCATGGTGCTGTACATGAGAAGGGGTTACATACAAATTACAGATATGACTTACAGTAAACAAACTTACAATGACAGGCTGATATAGAGGGGAGAGAGGACCCTGCCCTTTCGGGCTTACATGCTACAGGATGGTGGGGAAGGAGACAGTAGGTTGGTGGGTTGCAGCAGTTCCAGTGTTGGTTGAGGTGATATCTCCGGTAGTGTTGAGAGAGAAGGAGATAGCGGGGTCAATGCAGGCTGTAGGCTATCTTGAAGAGGTGGGTTTTCAGGTTCCGTCTGAAGGATCCTTATGTGGTTGATAGTCGGACTTGTTGGGGCAAAGAATTCCAGAGGACAGGGGCAATTCGGGAGAAGTCTTGGAGGCGGTTGGATGAGGAGCGAATGAATGTGGAGGAGAGAAGGAGGTCTTGGGAAGACTGGAGATTACGTGAGGGAAGGTATCAGGAGATTAGTTCAGAGAGATATGGGGGAGACAGGTTATAGATGGCCTTGTAGGTCAGTATTAGTAATTTGAGCTAGATACGTTGAGGGAATGGGAGCCAGTGAAGAGATTTGCAGAGGGGAGAAGCGGAGGAGCAGCAAGGAGAGAGATGAATTAGTCAGGCAGCAGAGTTAAGGATGGACTGGAGAGGTGCGAGGGTGTTAGCAGGGAGACCACAGATAAGGATGTTGCAGTAGTCGAGGTGGGAGATGATGAGGGCATGCACAAGCATTTTAGTAGATTGAGGGTTGAGGAAAGGACAGATTCTGGAAATATTTTTGCGCTGGAGGCGACAGGAGGTAGAAAGAGCTTGGATGTGCAGTTTGAAGGACAGGGCAGAGTCATAGGTTACTCCGAGGCAGCGGGCTTCCGGTACTGGGGAATGCGTGATGTCATTAATTGTTATAACTAGGTCGGGTAAGGAAGATCTGTGAGATGGAGGAAAGATGATGAGTTCAGATTTGTCCACATTGAGCTTGAGGAAGCCAGAGGAGAAGAGGGAGGATATATATGACTGATAGACACTCTGGGATTCTGGACAGCAGAGAGGTGATGTCTGGGCCAGAGAGGTAGACCTGAGTGTCATCAGCATAAAGGTGGGACTTTATGAGTTGCCCCAGACCAAGTGTATAGATTGAGAAGAGTAGGGGTCCTAAAACAGAGGCTTGGGAGACTCCAACAGAGAGAGGGTGGGATGAGGAGGTGGAGTAGGAGTGGGAGACGCTGAATGTGCGGTTGGAAAGGTATGAGGAGATCCAGGATAGGGCGAGGTCTTTGATGCAGAAGGAGGAGAGGATCTGTAGTAGGAGGCAGTGTTCAACTGTGTCGAATGCAGAGGACAGGTCTAGAAGCAGGAGTATAGAGTATTGTCCATTTGATCTGGCTGTAAGTTGGTCATTAGTAATTTTGGTCAGGGCTATCTCAGTGGAGTGATGGGGGCGGAAACCAGATTGTAGGTTGTCAAAAAGCAAGTTAGATGATAGGTGGGAGGAAAGTTCAGCATGGACGTGCTGCTCCAGGAGTTTGGAAGTGAATGGGAGCAACAATATTGGGCGATAGCTGGACTTAGCGGTTGGGTCCAGGGTTGGCTTTTTAAGGATAGGCGCGATTGTGGCATGTTTGAAAGCAGAAGGGAAGGTACCAGACATTAGTGATAGGTTGAAGAGGTGGGTTAGGGATGGGATAAGTGTGGTGGTGAGGTTGGGGAGGAGGTGGGATGGAATGAGGTCAAGTGCACGGATTGTGAGGTGCGATTTGGAGAAGAAACAATTAAGCTCACCTTTATTGATGTTGAAGAGTAAGGTTATGGGGTTTGGGCATTGGTCTGGTATACAAAGGGGTTGTGGTGGTTGAACGATGAAGACTTACCTTGTTTGGTCTATCTTATTTTTGAAGTGTGTGGCAAAGTCCTCGGCAGAGATGAGGGAGGTTGGAGGGGGCAGTGGTGGGCGGAGGAGGGAGTTAAAAGTTTTGAATAACTGTTTTGGGTTGTAAGATAGGGAAGATACGAGGGTTGTGAAGTAGGCCTGTTTAGCAGAGGTGAGGGAAGATTTGAAAGCGAGTGTTGCCTGTTTGAATGCAGTGAAGTCGTCTTGCGAATTTGTTTTCTTCCAGCGCCGCTCTGCAATCCTGGACACTTGCCGGAGCTTTTAGTGGTGTTATTGTGCCAGGGTTGTCTGTTGATACGTCGCATTCTGCCATGAATGAGAGGGGCAACCACATCAACAGCTGATGCAAGAGTGGCATTGTAGAAAATAGTGGCAGTGTCGGTGTCGTAGAGTGAGGATATGGATGCCAGTGGTAGAATAGAGTCAGAGAGCGTGTGGGAGTCTAGGTGTGCAAGGTTTCTGCGGGGGTGCACGTGTTGCTGGACATGGGTGACAGGTGAGGAGGACAGGGATGAGAAAGTGAGTAGATGGTGGTCAGATAGAGGGAGAGGGGAGGTGAAGTTAGAAAGAGAGCAGAGGCGGGTGAAGACCAGGTCTAATGTGTGGGTGGTTGAGGAGGACCACTGAGTAAGTCCAAAGGATGAAGTATGGGACAGGAGTTTGGAGGCTGCTGACTGAAGGGTATCAGTGGGGATGTTGAAGTCACCCATGATGATAGTTGGAAAGATTGCGGTAGTTCTTATTAGATAGGGAGCGGTAGGAAGGGGTAGTAATGGGGGTATGAGCTGTGGGGGTCTAGGATTGGGAGATATGTCGCCAGCAATGAGGAGAAGCAGAGAAAGGGAGAGCAGATGAGAGAAGGAGAGTGGGCAGCTTGTTTTATGTTTCATTCGGACAGGTTTGAGGTTGAGGAGCAGTTCAGCAGAGGAGGTCAGGTGGGGAGGAAAGAGAGAAGGGGAGATGATTATTTGGTTAGAGGGTGCTGGATTTTGGGAATAGCGAAGGAGAGTGAGGATTAAAGGAGCAAACACTGTGAGGCCATATGTAAACATGGTGGAGGAGTAGGAGGGTTAATAGAAAAGCTAGATCCAACTAATAAAAAGTGCTTACTCAGCAGACATACCCAAAATAGACAGGTGTATAGTGAGGGGTCCTGACTCCTGCTGTGACTTACTGCCATAGTATTAACTGCATCTTCACGATACTTTTGCTGCAGTGATACTTATGCTGCAGGGAGACATGTGCCTAACCCCGCACACATGCCCCCCTAGGAAGCATCTGAATTTATAGGACTGAGTGGAGGATCAGGTGAGAGGGATTGTGGGAACTGATTTGGGATAAATTACCAATTGGCTAGCACACCAGGGGATGTTATACAATCAAAGGCACAGGGCCTGGCTACATCCATATGCTAGTAACACCTTGACAATAGATGACAATATCTATGCCATGTCTCCTATCTATAAACAGATAAAATCATGATAGGATAGATGACGTTAATATCTCCCGCCTGGGACCTCCAGGAGCAAAGATATTGCAAATGTTGGGAATCGCATGATTTTCTAAAACTAAGACATCCTATAGTTCTCTGAACTCCAGCCCTTTGATTAGTCACCAGGGCAGAGGTGTGTGGGCATAACTTGTGCTAATGCAAAGTCAGTGCCAATTATGATCCTTGTTTAATGCCAGGAAGATACATTGCTGTGTAGGATTGATCCATGTTTCACTGGAGTTCTTCCCTACATAAATATGAGCCATTTCTGTTATTCGTTTTTATTTTATGTCATTGTATATGCTGTGTTGTTTTGTCTCCTTTCTAAAATCTTTTGCATATTTTTTATAAGCACTGCCTAGTTTTTGAATTACGTATATAAAAATGTTTTAGCTTTGTTCCTTTTGTTCTATAAACCGCATCTCCAAAGCAATACTCTACCAGGTCACTGGGTGTCCTATCGGCCTGTAAAGCGATTGGTGGTGGCAGTGAGTAGTTTTTGGGGGTTATTTCGGAGCTTGACAGTAACCATACTGGGGAATATATATACTGTATATTCCATGCATTGGAATATTGGAATTGCTGGTATATTTACTATATGGTCACTGCGTGTTCCCCAATAGCTGGCCTAGCAGTGAAAGCAGCCATCAATCACTGGTCAATTGCGTATTGTCCTGACGATTGGAGGCAGTGGAGTGCTGTTCCCTGACAATAAATATGAGATAGATATGATTTATAAAGATAGGATATAGATAGTTGTTGCACATCTAAATGCCCATAATGTCCATGTTATCCACATTTCCCTTCATTCTTGGACTGTTTGGACCATAAAGCATGAAGCATGGCAATGTGTACCCGATCTGTGCACGGGGGCCGGAGCAGTCGCGAGCGCGGGGAGCGCATCACTCGTCTCTTTTCTCCCTTTAGGTTATATTTCAACTTTAACTTTTGAGAGAACATACGGATGTGAGCCGCTATTGAATTGTGCTGAGCTAAGTGGACTCTGGAGATTTGCAATCACAGTAAATATTGTAGACTCTGACTCAATACTTACATTAGTTTCCCAAATGCCTGACACTTTTTTTTTTGTCTAAAACCTGAACATGCCTTATTAGCAGACAAATGGCTGAGTGTCGGGCGGCGAAGCTTTCACCGACAAACGGGGGGATGAAAATTGAATCAATGATGGGTTGCAAATGTATTCAAAAAGGACAGAAAAGTAATGTGTTCATGGTAACCGCTTCCCGCGCTGGTCTGACTCCTCTCGTGCTGCCCCTCCTCTTCAGAATACTCTTCCCTATTCATCATAATATATAAAGCTTTCAGAGGGCTGTAAAAATCCAGCCCAAAAAATTACCTAGCTAATAAACTGTATTAAGTTTATCTCCCTTCCTATACGTGACAAAATCTCCACCCGTGGCTTGACTATAAATGGTGGCAACTTGTCAGGCAACCTCTGTGCCATGTGCCACCATCAGAAATCTAGGACAGCTATTAACTATTGAAATTCTTTCAGGGTCATTTGTTGGCCCCACCTTCTTGCAGTAAGCTCCACCCATTTGGCAAGGCCCATAAAAAAGGTTGCAAAATATTTTGTGCAAAAATTTGCTACCTTTCAAGACAGAAAATGGAGGAAAAAAATCATTGAATCGTCCCTAAAGAGTTCATGTTTGCACGACTGGGCGTAGACAAGCAATTTCGCAAATAAGAAAAATCATATCATTCGCTCTTCTGGTCTGTTTTAGGGACAGGAATAGTGCTTAAAATAGAAGGCAGCTTCTTCTCCTCTCAACAAACAGGCATACAGAGCTGGCATTTCCTCGGTTTGCTTGTCTTTTCATGTGTTGTCTTCAGGCTCGCGGATAAAGTCTGAAATCACTCTATGTGACTGCAGAGTGGTGAATCCTCACAGTGCGCAGTGTGCACACTGTCAGGACTCTCTGATGCTGGGGGCGAGTGGTCATTTGTGATGCTTCTGGCCACATTCCGGCTAGTAGTGTAGTTGTATTAAATGAGGCCGCGTATGTCTAGTTGGCAAGTGACTGCATGTATGCCAATTGCATCCTTGCAGACACACGCCCAACCGCTCTTGGCACCGGTACAGGAGGATCCTGAAAGCACGCAGTGTGTGCTATGGGGATTCATTAGCCTACTGTCATAAATAGTGACTACAGATTGTGCCCCAAGCCTGGTTGTCCCCTTTACGAGTACTTTGGAAGCCAAAAGACCTGAACTCATTTTTTGTTAAGTAATTTAAAGCAACCCTCCACCTTGGCACTAAAAAGTTACTATATTTTTGTCACACATAGTTCTCCTACCTTGTGTGCTCTCTGTGCCTTCTGCTACCTCTCCGCTACGACCGGCAGTCTGACCTTACTGGATCCAAGATGGCCATAGCAGTGACAATGGGAGCAATTGTAAGCCTGAACCATGATTCTACAACAAAGGCAAGGCAAGCGTGGTTCATGGGTACCACGGCACTCCCCATGCCACTGTTGGAAGCAGGAGGACTAAAACATGGTCATCAGGAAGCAGCAAAAGGTAAATGGTGCACATCAGGTGGGACGATGATCCATGACAAAAGCATAGTCTCTTTTCAGTGCCGAGGTGGAGGATTACATTGGTGAGAATCACATTGTTAGACCTCATGTTGGCCTGTAGATCTCAATAGCTGACTAGGTAAGAGGCAAAGTGGAACATTAAAGCTCCCACCCCACCATAGTTATTCATGTTTGTGGTGTCATACCATGGCAATATGGCTCCATGGCAAAACATTTCATGTCTTGAACTTTCAACTTCCCAAAAAGTTTGCAAATTTTAGTAAACAGAACATGAAGTTGAGCTTCACCCCGGTGTCATGGTTTCCATCCAAAATGTCAGCCATAAAGGTTTGATGGATCCAAACCATCATGAAGGACCCAATTAAGTCCACCAGAAATCCACCAAGTCTCTTGACACTTTGAGGGCAATAACATTAACAGAAGTGACAAAAATTCAGAAGAAATCTACAATAAAGACTCCAAATTCTAAAGTGTATAGAGTTTAACTAAGAATGCTTCATCTATGAACTAAGAAATCTACAGTGGATTATTAGGACATTTCTATACTATGGCTCTCCAAAAAATGTGCCTGACACTGCAGTAGGTTGATTCTCTTCTTTCCCGACAGAGAAGTCCCCGTACAACCACCAGTGTCACAGCATCTGCTCATTGTCTCAGAGAAGGAGCCCAGGGTGCAATTTCTGGAAGAGAATCTAAAACCTGCATCCTCGCTGACATTTATAGCGTGAATACACTCGGAATAGACACAGCACCTTCACGCTTCACGAGTAAACTGCAGATAATAATACAATGAACAGAAAAGAAATTGGAGCCAAATAGAGGCATTAGGACAACGGCAGTAGTCGATGCAACCTTTTCAAAATTTGTGGATGTTTTCGACACGTGTTCCAAATACTGGGTTAGTACAGTCAGGGTTTCACTAGTGGGAGGGTCACTGGAGCGGATTTAGTATGGCAAATTGAGACTGTCGACATTGCTATCCGGAGTCCTATATTGTGCCAAAATTTTTATTGACGTGCCACAACTTTGTCAAAAATATTGGTATAATATAAGCCAACCAAGAAAGTCATCAAAAGCAGCTGCAAAAATGTGAACAATTGTGACTAATTTGCCACATCTTCTGCCCGTTTCCTCTAAACCCATACTTCCAAATTTGCCCCAATGTCACTGATTTGAGTTTTGGTGAATCACCACTCATTTTGCAACCAACATTTGGGACTTACAAGCCAGGAGATCCTTGTATGTTGTGTTCTGGTCCATTAGTCAAAATTCTCTCATGTTTTCACCATTATGGTTCATTCATATTAGTACCTAATTAATAATAATGATAATTATTGTTATTACTAGTCCCTCTTTAACTATTCATGACCAAAATTTGGACGAGGTATCATTAGAGGTCAAGAAGATGCTCAATTTTGGGTAGGATTTTAATATAAGTCAATAGTGTTGAGCTCAAAGCGATCCAATGAAACTATCCATGACCATCCAACAACCATGCCCCTCTTTGTGCACCACTGGCTTTTGTTGGTCCCAGTCAAGAAGGACAGAAATTTGACACTGGGACTTGGTGGACTCAGTCTCACTCAATGTGAACCTGGCAGTTGAGTTGATAGCAAATCTCGTTCTCCTACACCTCGACGCTTGGCAAACATTGGCAGATACTAGGACCCACTAGACTTTGGACGGCCCATGGAAATTCCAAGTGGTCATGGTCCACATTGTTACCTCTAGAGGTAGACAGGGGACTGATCTTTTATGTCATGGATCCTTAAACATCTGGAGGCAGCCTTGCTCGAGAAGACTTGATGGAACAACTCGAAATCCATGAGATGTCCATCTACCGATGTTTCAGTCCTCCGTGCACAAAAACATTTTTCCATTACTTTGTTGTTGTTTTTTTATCATATGAAGGTTTTTTCTGGCTGAACCCCGACTATACCCTGATCTCTCAGGTCTGTCAGCAAACTCCACTCTCGCTGTATTCTCCTAGCATTAATTGTAGCCATAGAAACAAAAGTGCTTCCATTGTGCGGGTGGAAAACAAGAGCGAGGCATTTAATTTACCAACTTGCAGAGCGCTTGATTGGCAGCAGTGCGGCATTATTGCAGCGCCTTCTCCAATGTGTTATGTTGTTTTTATTGTTATTGCTTTATATTACTGCAGAGGTTTGGGTTTTGAATACTGTGATATTAAGTAGTCATTATGCGAATACAATTCTCAGGGACACTTTGCTGCTAAGTGATTCTTCTATGTATATTGAATTGACTCAAGGCAGACGAAAGGCAATGTCGCTATAATGGAACCTGACTAAATATATGGAGTAAAAATTGATTTTGGTAAAGCAGGAGACGTGGCCGCATGTATATGATGCACAGCGGGTGTTAGATCTAATGTGTCAAGTGGAGATGTCGTCACATAGATTGCATCCTGCATACGGAGCACAGACTTAAAGGGCAATTCCACCGAGAGAGGACACATGCGCGGACACAACTCCATTCCAACCGGGAATTTCAGAGCCTGTTCTCAGGATTGTTGGGGTCTGATCTCAACACCTTTTTTGGGAGGATAGGACATCCATGTACGATCGATGGGGCTCAAAACTCTTGAAGTCCAAGTCATCAATTGTGATTTTTTTTTTTGCAGTCGCTTTGTTTGTAATCTTGTTGTGTTCATTGCTGTTTTAGCACCAAATTCTTCAAAGTGGCTCAAGTGGGTTCACAAATTTTGCTCCAAACTCAAGAACGCTCTTTTTTTTACCTTTTTTTTGCTCGTTGATAGAGAATAGGAATGTCTCAAGCAACTCTAACATTTAACTTTTTAAAAAGCCGCAAACATCCACATCAAAGTGGGAGACGCGGCTTCACAAATTTTGTGCCAAATCAAAAACTCTCTTTTGTCTTTTACTTTTTTTTTTTTTGCACAATTTTATAGCAAAAATTTGCACCATCCGTTATAATGTTGCACGCAAAAGTAATTTTTTACATAGTCAGAAATAATGAATTAGGTGGAAACATATGGATTAGAACAAAATGGCCCAGGAAAAGTGAAGAAGTAAAAAAATAGACAAAATAGGGAAAAGTTAAAAGAGGAATCCGGCGCAAAACAAGAAACACCCGGAAAATTGAAAAAAATTAGACGGAAAATAATGGAATAATGGACCTGTTTTTAAGACACCAAGAGTTAAGACACCAAGATCGGGATGCATTGTTGGCAGGAGTGACAAGGCCTCTCTATTGTCCTGACTGCTGGTGGACTTGTGTGACCCCAACCTATGAAGCATTGACGAACTCTTCTGAGGAAAGGCCATTCCGAGACCTAGAACCAAACACAAAGTGAAAAAAATCTAGATGACAACAAAATGTTAACCCTCAATTTCCATCATTTTATTTAAAAGAGCAGGTAGGGATGTGAAGTTTTCCACTCACATAGATCCAAGTAGTCCAAGAACTTCATGAAGAGTCTTGGAAGACCATTGTATGGTTGTGTTGACTATCTACAAAGAAGCTTTTTCTCGTGGTTCCTTGTGAAGTTTAGGAATAAAATGGGCAATAGAGATTGGAAATAATTAGTACTTATTGCTGTTGGAAGCACTTGGTATCAGAAGAAGCTTGGTGATCTCCATTCTAGGTGTCATTGGATGGGCAGATGCAGTAATGTCATGTGCACAGAGGTGATAGTGTTTCCAAAGCAAACTCTGCCAATGCTGAAGAGCAATGTGCTCTTTCTCCCAATGCTTACAAAATAGGAATAACCTTGGCATATTCAGGAGAAGAACTGTACTAGCACGGCGTTGGAAAGTCCACCACTATTGGGGTCATCTGGGTCTTTTGAGATCTTTATAACAGCATAGAAAGGATTTTTGTGGAATTAGATGAAGGATTCTGGGGGTCCCCAATGCAATATCTCTTCATTATGAAGCGGCACATCTATCTTTGTGACATTTACTGTGCCTATCAGAACATCCAACCCCAATTATCAGCAACCTGTCATCTCAGCGCCAGCAGGCGACATCTGCAGCTGAATGTGCTAAACAGAAATTTATTCCACGTAGTCTGTGATTGATAAGAGATGACAGTCCCATCTTAACAGACTGCAGAGGAAAAAGAATAGACGCAAGGAGAAAAGCATCACCCCAAGATGGGGAAGGCCCACCAGCGATTGGAGCAGACGATGATTAATGGGCCCCCCTGGCAAGGCCACACTCATCATCTGCACTTAGGTTCCTCTATGTAATAACTCTATTGCCTTCTCTTTCAGTTTTTGTCTTTTTTGACACTATCAGTTCTTCCTTTGTTATATGCCATCATTTCTGACCGCTTGTGCCAAACCTTTGGCAGACTGACAAATTGGGCAAATAGACTATGCCGCGGGGATTAAAAGGATCCATTTCAGGCAGGGGCAAAAGTAGACCTTCCAGTTGGCATGCAATCATCTTGGTCCAGGGCTCTTGTGGTCATTCTTCCTTTATATTGTGAGGACGCTCCGTCTGGTGCACTGGCAAAACTTTACAGTTCCTGGACCCAATGTAAAATCTGTAACAGGGCCGCCATATTGTCATATTCCATTTATATAAAATGGCATCTTATTATGTGATAAATGGCTTTTTCTCAGTCGCCGGACTTAATTTTATCTTTTCTGTTCACCTTTTCCTCTTACTCATTAACTCACCTTTTCACTTCTATCTATTTTCACCTCTTTTTCCTATTTTCTCTTCTGCCCGGCCCCTCATGTGATTATTGTCTTCTTCATCTTTCCTCTTCTCTTCTTTTTCCCTTTTTCTTCTTTTTGCCATTTCCTTTTTCTCTTCATCTTCAGAAAAGATCTTTCTTTTACTCTCTTCATCTTATCTTTTCTTCTTCTTTTTCAATTCTCACCATATTTTTTCTGATCCTCTCCTTTCTCTCATCCTGTTTTTCTCTTTTTATCATCTTTCTCATCTTTTCATCCTTTTCACATCTTATTCTTTTCCTCTTCTTATGCTCTCTTTCTCTCTTCTATTCTCTTCTTCTCTCTTCTCTTTTTCATCTTTTATATTTTCTTCTTTTTCTCATCTTCCTCCTTTTTTTCTTATCATAATTTTTTCTTTGTCTTTTTCCCCGTTATTCTCATCTCGTGCTTTTCTCTCTTTTTTCATCTTTCTTTTTTCATCCTTTTTACCTCTTATTCTTTTCCTCTCTTCTCCATTTTCCTTATATTTACTCTTCCAGTCTTTTAACCTTTTTTTCTTCTTTTCATCATTTCCTTTTACTCTTCATATCTTCTTTGCATTTTTTATCTCTTCCTCTTCTTTTCTCATGTTCCTCCTTTCACTTCTCTTCATACTTTTTTCTTTCTCTTTCCTTCTTTTCATCTCTTATACTTTGCTCTTTTCTTTATCTTTTCCTCTTCTCTTCCTTTAGTCGTCTCTTCCTCGTTTCCTCTTCTCTTAATTCTTTCCTCCTCTTTTTTTTTTATCTTTAGCCCCCCATTCCCCTCTTCTAGTCTTCTTTTCCTCTTTTCCTCTAATTTTTTTTCCTTCCACCCAAATCTCTCCTTTAGCCTCCCTTCCACACTCCTCCTATCACTCACCCCCTCCATGCTCTACTACCTTCTCTCCACCTTCCTCCTCCATTCTCTTTCTTTTCTTCTCTCCTCTGTCTTTCCATCTCGTTCTGGTCCCTGTATTATAAGCAGGACAGCAACATTGTACCTTTATCAGCGGATTGTTCTGTCTGGACACCGGTAGTTTCTTCAGAAAAAAATACTTTATCTTGTTTTTGTCATAGCAAGACTAATTATTTTTTACATTTTATGCTTTTCTCCTTTACTTCAAAAACTATTTCCAAGTCTTTAATGGTAAAATGAAACAATGTCCATTGCATAGTGGAGGAATTTGGATAAAGACCTCCCGGGATGTAGTTTCCATCAGTAATTGATGTTTTGCATATTACAGCAACCTGCGGTCTCATCAATTGTCTCTTGTGTAGTCACCCTGATAATTAAAATACAGCAACTGCATCAAAGCTATAACTGATCAGTAGGGAACTATAGCTATAATATGCTCATCTATGGCGGAAAGTCTCCGGGAGCCTAGAGAAGGTTACTTACATACCTCCCCCCTCGAGCGCAGTACAAAGGTTACTTTGTGCACCGATTGGCTCCATCAAAGGATGGGTGTGTGAACGAGGATCAATTAGCGGCGAGCTGATGGCAGAGAGATGGATTAATTAAGATTGAATTCCTCAACGTGATATTGAAAGACACTAAATATGGAACATTAACATGTAGAAATAAAAATCTCTAAATCAGATGTGATTGTCTTTGGAAACTTTCCGATGAAATCACACTGGTTATGTCATATGTATCAAATTCTGGAGCGATAAAGTATCGAAGTGAAATAATGTGGACTTCACTCACCATCCAAATCAGTATCTACATCCATACGTGAAGGACGTGAGTATACATGTGAATATTTGTGGAAAAGCCACATTTGTAGGAAAATAAGGGCTATGTCATCAAAATTTTCATTTTTTTCTTCTGCATCTTCAAAGAGCCATATCTTATTTATTTTTTCCTCCACATAGCCGTAAGAGGGCTTGTTTTATTGTGGGACGAGTTGTACTTTTGAATGGCACCATTTATTTTATCGTGTGATGTACTAGAAAGCAGGAAAAAAAATTCCAAGTGCGGCGAACTAGAGAAAAAAAAGCAATTCTGTCATTGTTTTTTGGAATTTTTATTTATAGCGTTTATTTTACTGAATAAATGACCGGATAATATGGTTTTCCAGGTCAGAATGATTACGTAGATACCAAACATGCATAGTTGAGAAACTTGTAAAGGAAAATTTTGCCTGTGTCACCAGTTTCCGAGAGCCATAATGTTCTCAATTTTGGGGATATTGGGCTGGGTGAGGGCTGCTTTTTGCACCCCAAGTTGTCATCCAATATATAGAGAAAATCAGGATCTCCTATGAACGCCGGCCACTGGCTGGCTTCCTCAGGAGAACCATCATGACAGACACAGGGGTCTTCATGAGGTCCTCAGCTGTCAGGGCAAACCGATCATATCGATGGGTTCCTGGAATGGCGTGCCCCCCTGCTGGTGCACGTTAAATGCTGCTGTCACAGATTAGCAGTGGAATTTAAAAGGTTAATAGCCGCAGGCTTGTGAGTGCGCATAAAAGTCAGGGAGACGGCATAAACGTACCTGTACATCATATGTCGGTAAGAGGTTAAAGAGATTTTCTCAACAAACTTCCACTGTCCCAACCAAAAAGTTTGATTGTGCTAATCAATCTGTTTACAGCCGTGCAATCCTGGGCAAATGTAGTATTACTTGGCACCAGTGGCGTAACTACAAAGTTATGGGCCCCGATGCAAACTTTCAAATGGGGCCTCCCCATGCCAAAATACACGCACATCTCCGCTCCGTACACCTCATACACACAAGGCTCTGCTCCGTACACCTCGTACACACACGGCTCCACTCACCTCGTACACACACGGCTCCACTCACCTCGTACACACACGGCTCTGCTCCGTACACCCCGTACACACATGTCACGGGGTCCTTCTCTGATACCACACAATTAACAGAGCGAGGGAAGGGTGAACAATCCCAAGACCTTTATTACAGGCAAAATTAGAAGGTCCATAAACAATCCACCACACTGAGGATACAATAGTCCAGAACAAGAATGTAGCCCAGTAACAGGATAAAGTGTCCAGGGAAATGAGAGTCCAAAACTCTAGAACCAGAGGATAAAATGGGTCCTTCTCTCTGAAGTGCAGTCTTTTCGCAATCCTCTCCACACAGGAACTGACTTGACCAGCTCCTGTCCTCCCCACCCCCTTCCTTGTGTCCAGGGGTAGTCAAACAGGTTGAGGCAGTTTCCAGGCCTCCCAGAGGAGAACAAAGGAGCCTTGGGGATTAAAGAACTACAGGGGTCATCAAGAGACAGATACAGTCAGGCTATAGACATACAAGAAAAACACTATGAAAATAAGTGAAATAGAAATATACACAAAATGATATCCACATAGCCTATCACACCATCACAACCCATGACTCTGCTCCGTACACCTCGTACACACACGGCTCCACACACCTCATACACACACGGCTCCATGCCGTACACCTCGTACACACTCAGCTCTGCTCTGCACACCCCATACATACACATCTTCGCTCCGTACATCTCGTATACACACAGCTCTGCTCCGTACACCTCGTACACACACAGCTCTGCTACATCCACCCTGTAAACCCCTCCTGACCCCACACAGAAACTTTACCTCATCCAGCATCATGACAACCAGCACAGCAGAGTCCTGCAGACAACGAGGCTCCTGATCATGTGACCCCTGACAGGTCCTATGCGCACAGCCACAGAACAGTCTAGGACTTCATTGCAGGCTGTGGGGGACTGCGGTGGGTCTATCTGGGAGGGCGAGGATGGGGTGCATGGGGGCGTGGCGACTCAGTGCAGGACGCGGGGGGGGTCAAAAATGGGACTATCCCGCGAGTATCGGCATGGTTGGGAGATAACATGGTCTGACCTGCCGGGCCCCTGACTCCCCCAGACCTGGTCGCAGTGGTGACCGCTGAGACCGTGGTAGTTACGCCCCTGCTTGGCACCAACTCAATGTCCTGGGACTGTAGTAGACGACCAGGACCAGAGCTGCTCTTACAGAGTGACTCTTGGTTCTGGCTCTTGAGCAGAATTATTAGGCAATTTTGTATTTTTTATGATTAATTTCATTATTGAACATCTCCAGTGCTGTCGAAACCTGAAACTTGTGAGTAGTGATAGGCCGATTGTATCTTTCTTAGGCTGGGGTCACGTTAGAAATGTATTTTGAACATTTTGAACTGTTTGTTTCTAATTCTCACTGTAACAGATGAAAATAAACAAGTGAGATGAGAAAACTTACTTTTTTTTCTGCTATTTGCCCAATAATTCTGCACACAGAGATATTCTCTTAAGGCTGGGGTCAGATTTGCGAGAAACTCACACGAATCTCGCATCTCAACACACGGCACTGCCGCCGGCACACGGGACCGGAGTGTGCAGCTGCTGAGCGTCTGGAAACAAAATCACCAATTTTCATCCTCATGAAAAAAAATAAAAATCTAAAAATCCTAGTTTTCTGGAGAAACGCAGACTTTTTCCAGCACCACTGCTGGAAGAAAGTGTCTTCTAAACACTGGTAGTATTCGGGAGGAGATTTTGAGTCCATCTTCAACCTAAAAGCAGGAGTGAGAAATCAGCACAAAAATGATGATTTGGCCACCATGCCCACAGCTAATAATTCTGCACTCGGTGTAGAGGGACATCCAGATCAGCAGGGATACCCTTTATGATGCCCAACTACCGTCAACGGGCTTACATAAAGGCGATGTCTTTATGAGTCAACCTCTTAAATAGTGCATGGAGTTGGGCAACTGGCTGGGATCCGGGCAGACAACGTGCCACGGCGTGCTAGACTCTTTGTTTAGCTTGGAAAAAGCTATTTTTTTAGAATGTTGGTGTAGACTGAAGAACGCGGGACTCAACAGTAAAGATAGCACTGGGTCTCTCATTGTGGTGCTACATTATATTTGGAAACTCAAACAAACGCTACTAAGGACTTTTGCTTCCTATTGTTTCCCCTTTTCTAGGGCCAAAACCTCACAGCAATGTTTGTTAATTTATTCATTTTGCTCCCACTCTTCAGTAAGTAAAAGTTATCTGCACGATATGGAAGCACGAGATTGGTGTCCAGTATCAGTGAGTGGGTTCACAGTTCATAGGGCTAGGCCGGTATTTTGGGTCCCCTAACCAGTGAACCATTAACGCTGCTGTAGTTCCTTCCGCCAGTCCAGTATTGGACCCTTATCTATTCTTGTAATTAGCGGAAATAATTGAACTAATAAGTTTGTGCTTCAATATTATATTTCTCAGATTTTTGAAAAAACTAGAAAAATATAAGTGTGCATTATTTTGTTTATGCTTTTATTATTAATTTTTGTTTTATTTATGTAACAATTTTATTACACTAGCCCTGTCACTAACTCTAGTTCTTTCCCTACCCATAGTTCTATCTCTAACCCTCACCCTAGCTTTATCCCTAACCCAAGCACTATCCCCAGCCTTATCCATAACTCTAGCTCTATCCCTAACCATAGCTCTATCCCTAACCCTAGTCCTATCCCAAACTCTAGCTCTATCTCTATCCCTAACCCTACCTTTATCCATAACTCTAGCCTTATCCCTTGCCCTATCCATAACCCTAACCCTATACCTAGCCCTTGCTCTATTCCTAACTTTATCTCTATCCCTAACCCTAGCTGTATCCCTAACCCTAGCTCTATCCCTAACCCTAGCTCTATCCCTAACCCTAGCTATATCCCTCGCCCTAGCTGTATCCTTCAGCCTAGCTGTATCCCTAACTCTATTCCTATCCCAAACCCTAGCTCTATCCGTAGCCCTATCCATAAACCTAGCTCTATCCCTAACCAGAGCTCTTTCCCTAACCCTAGTCATATCCCAAACTCTAGCTCTATCTCTATCCCTAACCCTACCTTTATCCCTAACTCTAGCTTTATCCCTAGCCCTATCCATAACCATAACCCTGTACCTAGCCCTAGCTCTATTCCTAACTCTACCTCTATCCCTAATCCTAGCTCTATCCCTAACTCTACCTATATCAAAACCCTATCTCTGTCCCTAACCCTAGCTGTATCTCTCACCCTATTCCTATCCCAAACCCTAGCTCTATCCCTAGCCCTATCCATAACTCTAGCTCTATTGCTAACCCAAGACCTATCCATAACCCTAGCTCTATCCCTAGCCCTACCTTTATCCCTAACCCTAGCCCTATCCATTACACTTGCCCTAGCTCTATCCTTAACTCTACCTCTATCCCTAACGCTACCTCTATCCCTAACCCTAGCTCTATCCAAAACTCTATCTCTACCTCTATCCCTAACCCTACCTTTATCCCTAACCTATCCATTACACTAGCCCTATCCCTAGCTCTATCCCTAACCCTACCTTTATCCCTAACTCTACCTCTATCCCTAACGCTACCTCTATCCCTAACCCTACCTTTATCCCTAACCCTAGCCCTATCCATTACACTAGCCCTATCCCTAGCTCTGTCCCTAACCCTACCTTTATCCCTAACTCTACCTCTATCCCTAACGCTACCTCTATCCCTAACCCTAGCTCTATCCAAAACTCTATCTCTACCTCTATCCCTAACCCTACCGTTATCCCTAACTCTACCTCTATCCCTAACTCTACCTCTATCCCTAACTCTACCTCTATCCCTAACTCTACCTCTATCCCTAACCCTAGCTCTATCCAAAACTCTATCTCTACCTCTATCCATAACCCTAGCTTTGTCCCTAACCCTAGCTCTATCCCTAACCCTAGCCCTAGCTCTATCCCTAACTCTACCTCTATCCCTAACCCTACCTTTATCCCTAACTCTAGCCCTATCCATTACACTAGCCCTATCCCTAGCTCTATCCCTAACTCTACCTCTATCCCTAACTCTACCTCTATCCCTAACCCTAGCTTTGTCCCTAACCCTATCCCTATCCATAATTCTACTTTTATCTCTAAGCCTAGCTCTACGTTTATCCCTAACCCTAGCCTTATCCCTAGCTCTATCCATAGCCCTAACTATTTCACTAACCCTAATCCTATCCTTAACCTGGCTCTACCCCTAACCGTAGGCCTATGCCTAACTCTATCCCTATCCCTGTATTCATACAGTACAAGCTAATCAGTTGTCATCTCAGTTGCTCTTTATGCCGAGTGCAGAAGTGACGATGAGTTTGTGATCGGCTGCTCCTCTCTGCAGAGGCAGCAACCAACATGAGAAATCTCACTTAACAATACTGAGTGTTTTGTCATTTCAATTGCTGCTATGCAGAGTGCAGAAACCCATGACAAACTCATCTCAGCTGTTGCCCTGTGCATAGGCAGATCCAGGCAGACATTCACTTGTAGGCGCCATTCACCTCACAAGTTCCATATGAAAAGGGGCCAGGAGGTGAAATGTTTCTCCCCCTTAGTCTGCGGAGACCACAAAATGCGCTCCTATGTTACACCACAGACTACAGGATGCTGATGAATATTACCTTCTGGTCCGTTATACGCCATAAGACAAGGAAGATTCCTCGTCTTGGCCAGCGTCATAATATATAATATTTCCCCATTTTACAGCTACAAACATAACCCCAAAGTCATCCTATAAATGCACAATATTCCGGTTTCTTATGTATAAATTAGGTAACAGCGTTGAAGTAAGATCTTCTACAAGTTCTTCTTCTCCGAAGCCTCATCTGACAGTCAACGATGACCCGTGAGCCATCTCTGGTGGTGCCTGTTATTCTAGCAGACAGCCATAAGATCAGGTCCATCCCTTCTGTGCACGCTTTATTGTCATAAGCAACGAGTTCGTCACAACGAATCAAATCTCCCGTGCCGATCTCCTCCATACAATTATCGTGTCATTCCAATTATGCAAGAAAACAGAGCGGACATAATCATAATGCATAGCCCCTGACACTGCCGATCCCATCAGGAGGAGGACGCCGATGTGCTGCCATGTCTGTAAAGCAATCTACGAGCAACGGTTCACAGATCTAAGGACCCACTTGCCAAATACCAAGTAGGACAACAAGAAAGAAGCCACCTACAACTATAAGAGAAATGTATGTGAATTGTACACAATTTACTCATAAAGGACTTACAACATAGAGCTCAGTATCAAGTGAAAAGTAACAAAAAGAAGAATTAAATGCGGCACAAAGATGTATAAAAAACTTATACAATTCTTCTACATAGGGCAGTATTATAGCAGCTATATTCTTGTACAAAGGGGCAGTATTATAGTAGTAATATTCTTGTTCATAGGAGCAGTATTATAGTAGTTATATTCTTGTACATAGGGGGCAGTATTATAGTTATATTCTTGTACATAGGGGCAGTATTATAGTAGTTATATTCTTGTACATAGGAGCAGTATTATAGTAGTTATATTCTTGTACATAGGGGGCAGTATTATAGTAGTTATATTCTTGTACATAGGAGCAGTATTATAGTAGTTATATTCTTGTACATAGGAGCAGTATTATAGTAGTTATATTCTTGTACATAGGGGGCAGTATTATAGTAGTTATATTCTTGTACATAGGGGCAGTATTATAGTAGTTATATTCTTGTACATAAAGAGCAGTATTATAGTAGTTATATTCTTGTACATAGGAGCAGTATTATAGTAGTGATATTCTTGTACATAGGGGCAGTATTATAGTAGTTATATTCTTGTACATAGGGAGCAGTATTATAGTAGTTATATTCTTGTACATAGGAGCAGTATTATAGTAGTTATATTCTTTTACATAGGGAGCAGTATTATAGTAGTTATATTCTTGTACATAGGAGCAGTATTATAGTAGTTATATTCTTGTACATAGGGGGCAGTATTATAGTAGTTATATTCTTGTAAATAGGGGCAGTATTATAGTAGTTATATTCTTGTACATAAAGAGCAGTATTATAGTAGTTATATTCTTGTACATAGGAGCAGTATTATAGTAGTGATATTCTTGTACATAGGGGCAGTATTATAGTAGTTATATTCTTGTACATAGGGAGCAGTATTATAGTAGTTATATTCTTGTACATAGGAGCAGTATTATAGTAGTTATATTCTTTTACATAGGGAGCAGTATTATAGTAGTTATATTCTTGTACATAGGAGCAGTATTATAGTAGTTATATTCTTGTAGATAGGGGGCAGTATTATAGTAGTTATATTCTTGTATATAGGAGCAGTATTATAGTAGTTATATTCTTGTACATAGGAGCAGTATTATAGTAGTTATATTCTTGTATATAGGAGCAGTATTATAGTAGTTATATTCTTGTACATAGGGGCAGTATTATAGTAGTTTTATTCTTGTACATAGGGGGCAGTATTATAGTAGTTATATACAGTCATATGTAAAAGTTTGGGCACCCCTATTAATGTTAACCTTTTTTCTTAATAGCAATTTTGTTTTTTGCAACAGGTATTTCAGTTTCATATATCTAATAACTGATGGACTCAGTTATATTTCTGGATTCAAATGAGGTTTATTGTACTAACAGAAAACGTGCAATCTGCAGTTAAACAAAATTTGACCGGTGCAAAAGTATGGGCACCCTTATCATTTTCTTGATTTGAACACTCCTAACTACTTTTTACTGACTTCCTGAAGCACTAAATTGGTTTTGTAACCTCATTGAGCTTTGAACTTCATAGCCAGGTGTATCAAATCATGAGAAAAGGTATTTAAAGTGGCCACTTGCAAGTAGTTCTCCTATTTGATTCTCCTATGAAGAGTGGCATCATGGGCTCCTCAAAACAACTCTCAAATGATCTGAAAACAAAGATTATTCAACATAGCTTTTCAGGGGAAGGATACAAAAAGTTGTCTCAGAGATTTAACCTGTCAGTTTCCACTGTGAGGAACATAGTAAGGAAATGGAAGAACACAGGTACAGTTCTTGTTAAGCCCAGAAGTGGCAGGCCAAGAAAAATATCAGAAAGGCAGAGAAGAAGAATGGTGAGAACAGTCAAGGACAGTCCACAGACCACCTCCAAAGACCTGCAGCATCATCTTGCTGCAGATGATGTCACTGTGCATCGGTCAACAATACAGCGCACTTTGCACAAGGAGACGCTGTATGGGAGAGTGATGCGAAAGAAGCCGTTTCTGCAAGCACGCCACAAACAGAGTCGCCTGAGGTCTGCAAAAGCACATTAGAACAAGCCAGTTACATTTTGGAAGAAGGTCCTGTGGACTGATGAAACAAAGATTGAGTTGTTTGGTCATACAAAAAGGCGTTATGCATGCGCTGTATTGTTGACCGATGCACAGTGACACCATCTGCAGCAAGATGATGCTGCAGGTCTTTGGAGGTGGTCTGTGGATTGTCCTTGACTGTTCTCACCATTCTTCTTCTCTGCCTTTCTGATATTTTTCTTGGCCTGCCACTTCTGGGCTTAACAAGAACTGTACCTGTGTTCTTCCATTTCCTTACTATGTTCCTCACAGTGGAAACTGACAGGTTAAATCTCTGAGACAACTTTTTGTATCCTTCCCCTGAAAAGCTATGTTGAATAATCTTTGTTTTCAGATCATTTGAGAGTTGTTTTGAGGAGCCCATGATGCCACTCTTCATAGGAGAATCAAATAGGAGAACTACTTGCAAGTGGCCACTTTAAATACCTTTTCTCATGATTTGATACACCTGACTATGAAGTTCAAAGCTCAATGAGGTTACAAAACCAATTTAGTGCTTCAGGAAGTCAGTAAAAAGTAGTTAGGAGTGTTCAAATCAAGAAAATGATAAGGGTGCCCATACTTATGCACCGGTCAAATTTTGTTTAAATGCAGATTGCTCATTTTCTGTTAGTACAATAAACCTCATTTGAATCCAGAAATATAACTGAGTCCATCAGTTATTAGATATATGAAACTGAAATAGCTGTTGCAAAAACCAAAATTGTTATAAAGAAAAAAGGTTAACATTAATAGGGGTGCCCAAACTTTTACATATGACTGTACATGTACATAGGAGAAGTATTATAGTAGTTATATTCTTGTACATAGGAGCAGTATTATAGTAGTTATATTCTTGTACATAGGAGCAGTATTATAGTAGTTGTATTCATGTACATAGGGGGCAGTATTATAGTAGTTATATTCTTGTACATAGGAGCAGTATTATAGTAGTTATATTCTTGTACATAGGAGCAGTATTATAGTAGTTATATTCTTGTACATAGGGAGCAGTATTATAGTAGTTATATTCTTGTACACAGGAGCAGTATTATAGTAGTTATATTCTTGTACATAGGGGGCAGTATTATAGTAGTGATATTCTTGTACATAGGAGCAGTATTATAGTAGTTATATTCTTGTACATAGGGGCCAGTATTATAGTAGTTATATTCTTGTACATAGGAGCAGTATTATAGTAGTTATATTCTTGTACATAGGGGGCAGTATTATAGTAGTTATATTCTTGTACATAGGAGCAGTATTATAGTATTTATATTCTTGTACATAGGGAGCAGTATTATAGTAGTTATATTCTTGTACATAGGAGCAGTATTATAGTAGTTATATTCTTGTACATAGGGAGCAGTATTATAGTAGTTATATTCTTGTACATAGGGAGCAGTATTATAGTAGTTATATTCTTGTACATAGGGGCAGTATTATGGTAGTTATATTCTTGTACATAGGGAGCAGTATTATAGTAGTTATATTCTTGTACATAGGGCCAGTATTATAGTAGTTATATTCTTCTACATAGGGGCAGTATTATAGTAGCTATATTCTTGTACATAGGGGGCAGTATTATAGTAGTTATATTCTTGTACATAGGAGCAGTATTATAGTAATTACATTCTTGTACATAGGGAGCAGTATTATAGTAGTTATACTCTTGTACATAGGGGGCAGTATTATAGTAGTTATATTCTTGTACATAGGGGGCAGTATTATAGTAGTTATATTCTTGTACATAGGAGCAGTATTATAGTAGTTATATTCTTGTACATAGGAGCAGTATTATAGTAGTTATATTCTTGTACATAGGGGCCAGTATTATAGTAGTTATATTCTTGTACATAGGAGCAGTATTATAGTAGTTATATTCTTGTACATAGGGGGCAGTATTATAGTAGTTATATTCTTGTACATAGGGAGCAGTATTATAGTAGTTATATTCTTGTACATAGGAGCAGTATTATAGTAGTTATATTCTTGTACATAGGGAGCAGTATTATAGTAGTTATATTCTTGTACATAGGGAGCAGTATTATAGTAGTTATATTCTTGTACATAGGGGCAGTATTATAGTAGTTATATTCTTGTACATAGGGAGCAGTATTATAGTAGTTATATTCTTGTACATAGGGGGCAGTATTATAGTAGTTATATTCTTGTACATAGGAGCAGTATTATAGTAGTTATATTCTTGTACATAGGGGGCAGTATTATAGTAGTTATATTCTTGTACATAGGAGCAGTATTATAGTAGTTATATTCTTGTACATAGGGGGCAGTATTATAGTAGTTATATTCTTGTACATAGGAGCAGTATTATAGTAGTTATATTCTTGTACATAGGGGGCAGTATTATAGTAGTTATATTCTTGTACATAGGAGCAGTATTATAGTAGATATATTCTTGTACATAGGGGCAGTATTATAGTAGTTATATTATTGTACATAGGAGCAGTATTATAGTAGTTATATTCTTGTACATAGGGGACAGTATTAAAGTAGTTATATTCTTGTACATAGGAGCAGTATTATAGTAGTTATATTCTTGCACATAGGGGCAGTATTATAGTAGTTATATTCTTGTACATAGGAGCAGTATTATAGTAGTTATATTCTTGTATATAGGAGCAGTATTATAGTAGTTATATTCTTGTACATAGGGGGCAGTATTGTAGTTAATAATAATAATAATAATAATAATAATACATTTTATTTGTATAGCGCCGACATATTCCGCAGCACTTTGCATTTCAGAGGGGACTTGTACAGACAATAGACATTACAGCATAACAATAATCACATAGATTATAACAGATACCAAGAGGAGTGAGGGCCCTGCTCGCAAGCTTACAGTCTATGAAGAAAGAGGGAGACACGAAAGGTGGGTGGTAACAGTTGCCCTGATTGTATGGACCAGCCATAATGTTAAGTGTGTAACAGTACAGACACAGAGGGCTAATGGATGCATAAAGCATGTGGGAACATGATACGGGGAACCTGGTTATGGTAAAACTTTTGGCTGTGCCACACAGGGATAGATTAGTGTGTTGAGGCGATAGGCCAGTCTGAATAAATGAGTTTTCAGGGCACGCTTAAAATTGTAGGGATTGGGGATTACTCGTATTGACCTGGGAAGTGCATTCCAAAGAATTGGCGCAGCACGTGTAAAGTCTTGGAAACAGGAGTGGGAGGTTCTGATTATTGAGGATGCTAATCTCAGGTCATCAGCAGAACGGAGGGCACGGGTAGGGTGGTAGACTGAAACAAGGGAGGAGATGTAGGGTGGTGCTGAGCCATGAAGTGCTTTGTGGGTGAGGGCAATAAATTTGTACTGAATTCTGGAGTGGATGGGTAGCCAGTGTAATGACTGGCACAAGGTAGAGGCATCGGTGTAACGATTGGCGAGGAATATGATCCTGGCTGCAGCATTCAAGACAGATTGGATGGGGGAAAGTTTGGTAAGAGGGAGACCGATTAGAAGAGAGTTACAATAGTCGAGACGAGAATGAATAAGAGAAACAGTAAGAGTTTTTGCAGAGTTAAAAGTAAGAAAAGGTCGAATTCTAGAAATGTTTTTGAGGTGCAGATGACAAGAGCGAGCCAGTGATCGAATGTGGGGGGCAAAGGAAAGCTCGGAATCAAGTATGACCCCAAGACAGCGGGCATGTTGCTGGGGAGTAATAGTGGAACCACACACAGAAATGGCAATGTCGGGTATAGGTACATTAGTAGAGGGAGGAAACACCAGGAGTTCAGTCTTTGACAGGTTCAGTTTCAGATATAGTGAGGACATGATGTTAGACACAGCGTTTAGACAATCGCCGGTGTTTTCTAGAAAGGCTGGGGTGATGTCAGGAGAAGAAGCGTATAATTGGGTGTCATCAGCATAGAGATGGTCCTGGAAACAAAATCTACTGATTGTTTGACCAATAGGGGCAGTATACAAGGAGAAGAGGAGGGGGCCTAGAACCGATCATTGAGGAACCCCAACAGTAAGGGGAAGATGAGAGGAGGAGGAACCGGCAAAAGAAACAGTAAAGGAGCGGTCAGAGAGATAGGAGGAGAACCAGGAGAGAACGGTGTCCTTGAGGCCAATGGAACGGAGCATAGTGAGGAGGAGCTGATGATCCACAGTGTCGAATGCTGCAGAGAGATCCAAGAGAATTAGCATGGAGTAATGACCATTTGATTTAGCTGTTAGTAGATCATTAGAGACTTTAGTGAGGGCAGTTTCAGTAGAGTGTAAAGAGCGGAAACCGGATTGGAGAGGGTCGAGAAGAGAGTTATCAGAGAGATAGCGGATAAGATGGGAGTGGACCAGGCGTTCCAGGAGTTTAGAGATGAAGGGAAGATTAGAGACAGATCTGTAGTTAGTGGCACAGTTTTGGTCGAGGGATGGTTTTTTAAGTAGTGGATGTATGACGGCATGCTTAAATGAGGAGGGAAAGATACCAGAAGAGAGAGAGAGGTTAAATATTTTAGTTAGGTGAGGGGAGACAGCAGGGGAAAGGGACTGGAGCATAATGTGACGGAAAAGGGGTCACTGGTGCAAGTGGTTGGGCGAGAAGATGCAAGGAGCCTGCTTACTTCTTCTTCTGTGACTGGTTCAAACTCAGAGAGTGAGCTAGATGCAGTGGGGGAGGAAGGACAGTGCATGGTATCAGGTGATTGGGAGATAATTTACTGTCGGATAAGATCAATTTTTTCTTTGAAGTAATTGGCCTGATCGTCAGCTCAGAGCTCCGTGGTTGGGGCCTGTACTCTTGGATTAAGTAGGGAATGAAAAGTGTCAAAGAGACGTTTCGGGTTATTGGACAGTGAGGTGATGAGGGTGTTGAAATAGGTTTGTTTGGAGAGGTGAAGGGCAGTGTTGTATGTTCTAAGCATGAACTTATAATGGATGAAATCTTCGGGTAGATTGGATTTTCTCCACAGACGTTCGGCGCACCTGGAGCACCGCTGCAGGAAACGTGTTTGCAGGGTGTGCCAGGGTTGTCACCATCTGTGTTGTGGTGTTCTGTGTATAGGAGGTGCAAATTCATCCAGGGCACTTTGAAGTGTTTCATTGTAATGCTTCAATGCAGAATCAGGACATGAGAGGGAGGAGATAGGGGCCAATGAAGACTGCAAGTTCTTCATAAGTTTCTGGGTGTTAATGGCCTGTATGTTTCTATAAATATGGACAGTGGGGGTGACCTGAGCGGCCTGGCAGTTCTTGATAGAGAATGAAAGAAGGTTGTGGTCAGAGAGCGGGAGAGGGGAGTTTGCAAAATCATCCACTGCACAAAGCCGAGAGAAGACCAAGTCGAGGGAGTTTCCGTCTTCATGCGTAGTTGTTAATCCACAGAATTTTGCTGTAATGAAACATATATTTTTCCAGCATTTTATTCAGCGTTAGATAATTATTAGCTTACAGCTACATGACCACAGATATAAATATGCTGCTTGTTTGGAAAAACACATTAAATTGCATCAACCTTTTATTTAATGTCAAAAATTAAAGCAGAATTCTGTTGTGGATCATGCCTATGCTACCAGCAATTGTAAGCCTGTTTGGAGCCGGGTCAGCATCTCTGGAAATGATTATCTGTTTCCTTCACATTTACCGCTTAGTCACAAAGCGCCCGCGCAGACCCCCCATCTGCTTTACAGCTTGGCAGTGTCACCTCTTTCCACTCTGCACCAGCGATTAATCATATTAATTAAATATCTGTGTTATTGAGGCGCTCTGTGGATTATGTGAGATCACTTGGCATGTAGAACAATGACAATTATGCTGATTTCTACTTTCTATAAGCAATGAGTGATTGATTTTACATTTCTGACTTGTTGCGTTTGGTAAAGGGCAGCCGTGCACACAGTGAAGTTTCTGGTAATGAAAAGCATTGAGGGATGAGACATTATTTATGTCGAAGATGAGTTGTTCAACAAGAATGAATCATTGTAACTGCTGAAATGATATTTTCATTGCAGTTACAATTTGGGGAATTATTACTTTCTGCACAAAGGTCTGAAAATGACATCCCTACCGGTGAGATCCCTGATTGTCCGACACTACCGGCTCCATTTCTCCTATCATTACCAATCATGGATAAACGATTGAAGGTTCCAAACATCAACATTTCTAATGGTCGAGTTAGTGTCCTCATACCAGGACCTCATTGTCATCCACCCAGTCATAACCAGTCCATAACCATATAACCCTTCACATTTGTTGACTTGTTGGTGCCAGGGATGATCTTGGTCAAATGCAATGCAAACCCTCTGGGGATACAAATTACCCCAGGACTGGATGGTACTGGATAGTTGACATTGAGGTCCTGCCATGAGCATCCAAACTCATCCATTAGAAATTTGGTTGTTTGTCCTCCTCTAATTTTTTTTTCATGGTGGAGAGTAAACATGAGAGATTTGGTGGTGGTGGTGGACAATCATGGACCAAACATCATCTAGATTAACGATCACCTAATAATTGGCTTTTATTCTCGCTGAATACTAGAAAGCCAAATGTTGGTGGCCAGTGACCAATCAAGGAGATTGTTTCCCATGACAATTGGAAATGTTGACTCCATGCAGAAAGACACCTGGGACTTCTCAGACCAGATGGTCATTTTCTGGTTCTTACTTTTTCTTTCCAGTTCACTATTGATTTTTACATCAAGTTAGCCAAATTAGAAAATTTTTAGACAGCTGCTATATGACAGACTAGTTGGTCTGTGCACATTATGACATCCAAATTTTGCAGCATGTTGAGACTCTGGTCTCCAGTCCATAATTATATAACCCTTCACATTTGTTGGCTTGTTGGTGCTAAGGAATAGGAATGAATTTCGGCAAATGCAATCACGCTGAGATGGATGGTACTGGATAGGTAATGCTGAGGTTCTGCCATGGGCACCGAAACTCATCCATTAGAAATTTGGTTGTTTGTCCTCCTTTAATCTTTTTCCATGGTGGAGAGGAAACATGACAGATATGGTGGTGGACAATCAAGGAACAAGCATGAACTAGATTAATGATCGCCTAATAATTAGCTTTTATGCTCACAGTATACTCAAGAAATACTGGAAAGCCAAAGGTTGGTGGCCAGTGACCAATAAAGGAGAATAGAAAATGCAGTCAGCTCACCGCTGTGTAGACTCTGCCAGCCAACGCCCAGCACGGTTCCATGTGAGCAAACTTCAAATAAGCAGGAAGGAAGGATCCAGCGATGTTGGTAACAATTAAAAATTAGCTTTTATTCGATTTCAAATAATACATGGGAAAATGGCACATATTGTCAGGTATATCGCACATGTGAACAGATCGACGCGTTTCGACAGAAAAAGTCTTTGTCAACATCTGATGGAATAAAAGCTCATTTTTAACGGTTACCAACATCGCTGGATCCTCCCTTCCTGCTCAATAAAGGAGAATGTTTCCCATGACAAATTGAAAAGTTGACTCCACGCAGAAAGACACCTTGGACTCATCAGACCAGATGGTCTTTTTCTGGTTCTTACTTTTTCTTTCCAGTTCATTATTGCTTTTTACATCAAGTTGGCCAAACTAGAAAGTTTACGGATGGCTGCTGTACGACGGACTAGTTGGTCTGTGCACATTATGACACCCAAATTTAGCAGGATGGTTGAGTCTCTGGTCACAGAAGACTTTCCAAATATTCCCGCTAATTGCACTTGAAAATTTTTTTTTTAAAAATCCAACACTATTTTGACTCCTCCACCCACATCTATTGCTGAAGTGAGCAACCTAATATATACTGCACCGTTGTATTAAAGGAGCAGTCCTGTAAAAATAAGCTACAACCTTTTCTCAGGATAGGCGATAAATACTAGATTAATCAGTTTTGATTGCAGAAACCATGAATAATTGGAAGAACAGGGGTGAGATCAGTGGGCAGGAACGAAGTAACAGAGCAGATACCAATCACTCTATTTCCACAAGACAACAGTCACCATTCCGGTGATCAGTGGGGTGTTAGTGGTCGCCCACCCCCCCACCACCTCTAATCTAGTAGTTATTACCTGTACTATTGATAGGTTATAATTTCACTTTACTGGAGTACTGGAAGTGTAGACGGGTAATTAGGAGGAATGAGCCCAACTATGGCTACAGAAACACACATTTTTGTATAAGAAATCATTTTGCTACTTTCTTTCACCCGTAGTATACAAAAACCCTTTAGTGTAACCAAACTTTTAATACTTTTTATTTTCTTTATAGCCTCTCTTGTCAACGCTCCGAGCTCCCACTGATTGCTTCAATCAAGGAGTAAAATCTAGATGAGCAGATCCGCCAAAATAAAAATTTGCCAAATCACTTGGATTTTCCCAGTAAATTCGATTTGCAGCTAAGTTATTCTCCGCAAATTGAACGTCCATTATTATATTCTGGGTTCTCTCCAGATTCCACAGCATAATAAGCGTAACATGTAAAACAACAAAAGAAAACTTATACTGGCCTCATGGCTCAACTGTCCAGCCCCTCCGATGCTCGCCATCCGTCCTCAGAACCGCCTCTTCTTTAGCTGTATCTCCCGGGAACTTCACTCTAGGCCAGGACCTCTGGCCACAACAAGGCCTTAGTGGTCACTGCGTGTCACACGTACGTGACATCCAGTGGCATCATTTGAAGCTCATTGGCCCCAATGCAAAATCTCCAATAATTCCCCCAATTATTGGAAGTCTTAAATAGCATGGGTCTTTTTATACAGGCAAAAGGAACTTTTGGGGACCCTTGGTTCAACAGTCTGGTTGCAATTGCAACCCCTGCACCTATTTAGTTCCGTCCCTGCTGACATCATGACATGTGATGCCCAGTGACCTCTGAGGCTTGGTCATAACCAGAAGTGGAAGGATAGTGGGCAGTGAGCATGGAAGGCGCTGGTACAGGTGAGTGGTGAAGTTGTTTTAAGTTGTTTTTTTGTTTTTTTTGCCGTCCCTCTATGGTTCAGCAAAATGGCGGTCAGTTACCAAAATCCTTATTCTCAAAAATGCAAATTTTTTTTCATATATTCAAATAGAATTCAATTCTTCTTGAATAACTTTGCTCATTTTTAGGGCAGAAGCTTCCAGCGTATGCAAGAGCACAATAGAAGGTATCTTGACCCACACACTGCTCTGCGCATGCTCAAGCATAGAGAAATCAACAAGTGCAGGGGATTCAAAATGTTAAAAAAAATATTAAAAAATGATACTCTCACTAGGATTGGCTATGTTACCTTCCATACACATGCTATTTCCGATTTGAAGACTTCTATTCCAGGTTTGGTCATTCTAAGGCTATGTGCACATGCTGTGGTTTTTGCTGCGGATCCGCTGCGGATTTGGCCGCTGCGGATCTGCAGCAGTTCTGCAGACAGTGTACAGTAGCATTATAGTCTATGTGATTTACATTCTGCTGTGCACATGCTGCGGATCTTTAACTGAATTGGAATTGACATATCAATTCTTTCTGCAGATTCCGCTGCGGTTTGCCACCTATTCCCTTATCCAGGTGTCAAACCGCAGGGGAAAACCGCAGGCCAATCCGCAGGTAAAACCGCAGGTCATTTGACCTGCGGTTTTACCTGCAGATCCGCAGATACAAATCCGCAGGTGAATCCGCAGCATGTGCACATAGCCTTAGGTGGGGTACAACCAAATTGTTTTTTTGGGGGGCCGCTCAGTCATCAGATATTAGTATGGATTTTTCTAAATTTCCATAGCTTTTATATAATGAAATGTAATCTGAGAAACGTAAAAAGTACAAGTGGTGAGAGCTGAAGATGTTGGGTAAAAAAAGTGTCCTCAAGTCTAGTGTTGAGCGAATGTGGTCAGATAAGGCAGAGAAGGTGTTATACAATCACACTTGGGTGCTAACCAAGTGTCTTCGGCTGCTCGAATACTGTATTCGAGTCCCCGTGGCTGTTCGACAGCCGCATCACATGTAAGAATTGCCTGTTTGTTAGGCAATCCCTGCATTTGTTGCGGCTGTCGAACAGCCGCAGGGAATCGAACATAGTATTCGAGCATGCCAGATACCCTGTTAGCACACGAGCTTGCTCGCTCAACGCTAATCAACTCAACGAAAAATTCTTAGTTACCGTGAAAAATTTTTGTAATTTTTTTTTGCAATTTTTTGTCCTAAATTGTGATCCAGTAGTTGAGTTTTCCATGTGTTGGTTTACAGCTCTTGTTTATGATGTATGAGACTCATCCAGGTAAGACATCTTGCGATTCAGCGAGGCGGTGACCTCTCTTACTGTTTTCATTTTCATTTCTGAACATTCAGCAAATTGAAAATTTTCTCAACCGTCCATTAACATGTAAGTTTGCAGCTCTGGAGAAATTAAGTTGATATCTAGTTACTTAATAGGGTATTAGCTGGAGGCAGATATCATTGTGCTTCCGAATAGTCTCTCTGGAGGTTTACAGGAAAAGTGCCGATCTCACATGTAATCTCTTAGCTCTCTAAATATATTTGCAGGGTGGGGAAAGTTAATGAAGTCTGTTTACAAGAAGGGGTTATGGTAGAGGTCACCTGTCATTTCGTAGCATGGATACTTGTGATATTCCGGGCACAAATTGACCTTACAAGATCTCGTTGCACAGTGTCTTAGGTTAAGGTGAAAGAACAATGACATTGACTGATACTGGAGCCAAGCGGCTGTCATTTCAGGCCAATTCGCATAGTGCCCTAGTCTAGATGGCAAGACTTGCAAAAAAAAAAAAATTCTGGGCAGATTGCCATTATTTCACAAGAGACAAGGATGAATCTATCTAGTCTTACCACTTTAATGGCTGCAGGTCCCAAGCTGTAATTAATTGCTAACATAACCGAACTGTATTGGTAGAGCACAGAGAAAACTGCAAACCATCACTGATAATGAAGGAGTTATTTGGGTTCACCCATCCACCCCCCCCATTGTCCGTTAATGGAAAAAAATCATCTGGAGTATCGTAAAATTCTGCAAATACCATAAAGTTTGGCTGACTCTATTACAGAACTTAGTCTACCGGTAGCCAAATGCGGTGCAAGCAATTTTTGAGGAGGTGTCAGCAAATTAGTACTCATTAAATTACACTAACCCTAAAAGGCAAGCATCGGAACCTACATAAGAGGACCATAGAAGTACAAAACAATGCGGGGGTTCAATGGTGGTACTCGAAATTTCCAGTGAATGCCACTGTATTCATTTACTTGGAATTAGGGACATCAATGAAGCATGAGTTGCTTTCATCATATTGCTGTTATGGGGTAACACGTCCAATCACAGGTCAGAACAGGGGTCAGTTATGTTCGAAATGGACTAATTATGGATGCAGTTGAGGGTATTAAAAAGTCAAGTGATACCCAAGATGGCAAGGGAGAGACAAGTGGCAATACAATAGTCCCAGTTGACCCCTAAGCCAGTGCACAGCCAAGAAACCAATAGGTTTTCCCAAAGAATGGTTAAATGTCTGAAATTCATGATGGGCAACTGACATTCAGGAGTTGCTCATGCAAACCACATGTTACCACCAGTGACTATCACTGAACCCTTCCTGTGGACACCAGAGTAAGACTGATCAGTTCTGTGCATATATTAATGAATGCCAAAATATGTTTGGCATGCTGTAGACTTATGTCCAATATTTATTGATAAGGTTCAATATACGATCCATTATGGTCATTTTTTGGGCCTGGTTGTCAGAAACCATTAATATACAACATGTTTAGAATGAAGAACAATAGATTTATGTTCTATATAGATATTATCCCATTTTAATACGTACATGCTCATAATAAGGTCTTATAAATCACTAGGAAATAAATGATCTTTCAATGGATCAGGGGAAATGTAGGTGCAACTTTTTAATGGAAAAAATATTGAAAATGCGTTTCTGTATTTGGAAAAGTTTAGGTTCCACTGTGTTGCTTGAAGAGTTTAGTTTTGTTTTTTATCTTTATTTAGAATTACATCAACATGTTTGTTTGTGAAGCTACAAGCTCAGAGTTCAGTGGGTGTTTCCTGCTTGTGAAGCTACAAGCTCAGAGTTCAGTGGGTGTTTCCTGCTTGTGAAGCTACAAGCTCAGAGTTCAGTGGGTGTTTCCTGCTTGTGAAGCTACAAGCTCAGAGTTCAGTGGGTGTTTCCTGCTTGTGAAGCTACAAGCTCAGAGTTCAGTGGGTGTTTCCTGCTTGTGAAGCTACAAGCTCAGAGTTCAGTGGGTGTTTCCTGCTTGTGAAGCTACAAGCTCAGAGTTCAGTGGGTGTTTCCTGCTTGTGAAGCTACAAGCTCAGAGTTAAGTGGGTGTTTCCTGTGTCACGGTCACGTGTGTCCAGACGCAGCGAGTACCGCAAGGCGAACCCATATGACACACGTGACCCCGGATACTCCGCCTCCAGTGGGGCGAATTTAAATAATAAACACGTGCAGCTGGATACACCACCTCCAACTGGCGAATTTAGACATTACACGTATATACAAGTCTGGAAACCTCGCCTCCAGTAAGGTGAATTTAAACAATAAGGGAAACCTGGGAAACATTAACAATGGTGGGCCCTGCGATAGGGAATAGGGAAGTGGAGACCTCCTGAGCTCCCCTGAGCCAGTGTCCCTGCACTCCTAATGTTCCCTATGCCGGTTCCGCGCCAGGCGACACACGCGTACCTTAAACCCTAGCTCGCCCTGACCTAAACCCTCACTAGGAAATTGGTCGGTGCAGAAACTAATCCCACCACTGCACTAAAACACACATGAGGAAAGATGACAAAACAGGGGAAACACTACTCAGCTTTGCTCTGTTGCGTACGCTCCTAGCAACAGAGCCCCCCACCTGCGTGCATCTTCTCCTCCACCCAGATCCATCACCATAACAGGATCCTTCACATTAGTGCAGCCTTGGAGCAGAGTTCACCACCAGTTGCAGCTGCCCAGTAAACAGAGTCCCAAGGATGAGTCCAGCTTCTGCCAAAAAGTCCAGCATGCTCGAGTCCAACTTTCCTGCCAAGAAGTCAAGCATGCTTGAGTCCAGCTTTCAGCAGCCAAGTCCAGCATGCTGAGTGCAACTTTCACCATAGTCGCCACTCCACCAAGCCATGCAAGCACTTCCTGCTGACACCATAAACTGCGACTCCACCACGCCATGCCAGCCCTTCTTGCAGACACCAATGATGAACTCCACCAATCCATGCCAGCACTCCTTGTAGACTCCATAGCTGACTCAACCCCTCTGGCTGCGCTGCACAGGACTCATGTTCAGCTCCTTCCTTCACCCAGGCATACTTGAAAATGACTCACAATTTCACCAACAAGTGATTGCACACACCTGACACTCTTTTATAGAGCGTCACCCCTGACCTATAATATGTGCACATTAAACCAAAGAACTAAAGTGCACTACCGCTCACCACCACTGGGGCAACTTAGAATGAACGACACCACATGTAAAAATTCTAATGGCCACCGGGGGCAATCACACCACTTTGGCACTAAGCCAAAGGAAAAAAGTTCACTTTGTGCATTTAAAACTGTCAGATCCACTTCAGATCATGACATCCTGCTTGTGAAGCTACAAGCTCAGAGTTCAGTGGGTGTTTCCTGCTTCTGAAGCTACAAGCTCAGAGTTCAGTGGGTGTTTCCTGCTTGTTGTACAATCTCAGAGTTTAGTGGGTGTTTCCTGCTTGTGCTACAAGCTCAGAGTTCAGTGAGTGTTTCCTGCTTCTGAAGCTACAAGCTCAGAGTTCAGTGGGTGTTTCCTGCTTGTCGTACAATCTCAGAGTTTAGTGGGTGTTTCCTGCTTGTGCTACAAGCTCAGAGTTCAGTGAGTGTTTCCTGCTTGTGAAGCTACTAGCTCAGAGTTAAGTGGGTGTTGCCTGCTTGTGAAGCTACTAGCTCAGAGTTCAGTGGGTGTTTCCTGCTTGTTGTACAATCTCAGAGTTTAGTGGGTGTTTCCTGCTTGTGCTACAAGCTCAGAGTTCAGTGAGTGTTTCCTGCTTCTGAAGCTACAAGCTCAGAGTTCAGTGGGTGTTTCCTGTTTGTTGTACAATCTCAGAGTTTAGTGGGTGTTCCCTGCTTGTGAAGCTACAAACTCAGAGTTAAGTGGGTGTTTCCTGCTTGTGAAGCTACAAGCTCAGAGTTAAGTGGGTGTTTCCTGCTTGTCAAGCTACAAGCTCAGAGTTCAGTGGGTGTTTCCTGCTTGTGAAGCTACAAGCTCAGAGTTAAGTGGGTGTTTCCTGCTTGTGAAGCTACAAGCTCAGAGTTCAGTGGGTGTTTCCTGCTTGTGAATCTACAAGCTCAGAGTTCAGTGGGTGTTTCCTGCTTCTGAAGCTACAAGCTCAGAGTTCAGTGGGTGTTTCCTGCTTGTTGTACAATCTCAGAGTTTAGTGGGTGTTCCCTGCTTCTGAAGCTACAAACTCAGAGTTCAGTGGGTGTTTACTGCTTGTGAAGCTACAAGCTCAGAGTTAAGTGGGTGTTTCCTGCTTGTGAAGCTTCAAGCTCAGAGTTCAGTGGGTGTTTCCTGCTTGTTGTAGATTCTCAGATTTTAGTGGGTGTTTCCTGCTTGTACTACAAGCTCAGAGTTCAGTGAGTGTTTCCTGCTTCTGAAGCTACAAGCTCTGAGTTCAGTGGGTGCTTCCTGCTTGTGAAACTACAATCTCAGAGTTCAGTGGGTGTTTCCTGTTTGTTGTACGATCTCAGAGTTTAGTGGGTGTTTCCTGCTTGTGCTACAAGCTCAGAGTTCAGTGAATGTTTCCTGCTTCTGAAGCTACAAGCTCAGAGTTCAGTGAGTGTTTCCTGCTTGTTGTACAATCTCAGAGTTTAGTGGGTTTTTCCTGCTTGTGCTACAAGCTCAGAGTTGAGTGGGTGTTTCCTGCTTCTGAAGCTACAAGCTCAGAGTTCAGTGGGTGTTTCCTGCTTGTTGTACAATCTCAGAGTTTAGTGGGTGTTTCCTGCTTGTGAAGCTACAAGCTCAGAGTAAAGTGGGTGTTTCCTGCTTGTGCTACAAGCTCAGAGTTCAATGGGTGTTCCCTGCTTCTGAAGCTACAAACTCAGAGTTCAGTGGGTGTTCCCTGCTTCTGAAGCTACAAACTCAGAATTCAGTGGGTGTTCCCTGCTTCTGAAGCTACAAACTCAGACTTCAGTGGGTGTTTCCTGCTTGTTGTAGATTCTCAGAGTTCAGTGGGTGTTCCCTGCTTCTGAAGCTACAAACTCAGAATTCAGTGGGTGTTCCCTGCTTCTGAAGCTACAAACTCAGACTTCAGTGGGTGTTTCCTGCTTGTTGTAGATTCTCAGAGTTCAGTGGGTGTTCCCTGCTTCTGAAGCTACAAACTCAGAATTCAGTGGGTGTTCCCTGCTTCTGAAGCTACAAACTCAGACTTCAGTGGGTGTTTCCTGCTTGTTGTAGATTCTCAGAGTTTAGTGGGTGTTTCCTGCTTCTGAAGCTACAATCTCAGAGTTCAGTGGGTGTTTCCTGTTTGTTGTACGATCTCAGAGTTTAGTGGGTGTTTCCTGCTTGTGCTACAAGCTCAGAGTTCAGTGAATGTTTCCTGCTTCTGAAGCTACAAGCTCAGAGTTCAGTGGGTGTTTCCTGTTTGTTGTACAATCTCAGAATTTAGTGGGTGTTTGCTGCTTGTGAAGCTACAAGCTCAGAGTTCAGTGGATGTTTCTTGCTTGTGAATCCAATGCTCTTGATGCTCTTGCCTACAGTATATATGTGGGTATCTTCTAATTCCCCATCTTAAACAATGTTGCCTGTGTATGCAACAAACGAGCTGTAAGGAAAAAATGCAATTTGAAAGCCTCCTTCAAAAGGGAGATAGCAAGAGCCTACATGTATTTTGGGATAGCAACTGCATTAACCTGTTTGCATATGTCTGTATCCTAGCTGTATATACAGTACAAAGCAATGGGAGCTGAAAAGCTGCAGATGACTTTTAAGGCAAGAATTTTTTGAAAAAAAAACAAACAAATACCTTTCCTTATATCATCAGCACAAAACATAAGTGCTTCATAACTATAATAATCTTTATTTTTATATAGCGCTAACATATTCCACAGCGCTTTACAGTTTGCACACATTATCATCACTGTCCCCGATGGGGCTCACAATCTGAATTCCCTATCGGTATATGTCTTTGGAATGTGGGAGGAAACCCACGCAATCACGGGTAGAACATACAAACTCCTTGCAGATGTTGTCCTTGGTGGGATTTGAACCCAGGACTCCAGTGCTGCAAGGCTGCAGTGCTAACCACTGAGCCACCGTGCTGCCCTGTGAGAAAAGACATTGATAAAGGCCATCTCCTAGAGTTGGTGCTAACCAATTTGAAGGACATGGTGCACTGGCCACATCAGTAAACTGTGGACACCAGATTGGAGCTCCGAAAACCTCCTCTTCCCTGGTGGCATCGTGGCTCTTCTTTTGGTTAGCCAGCCTGGTGAGGTGGTGCAACCTGAAAAACATGCAACATTGTGCAAGGCTGGCTACTCACCATAAGAGCCGTGGATGCTGTCTGTCAAGAGGCCATTCTCCACTCTGGTGGCCATGGATCATGGCAGCCATCGGACGTGACTGGTGGACCATGTTCTGCAAATCGATTCACATCAACTCTGCAATATCTGGGAGTATGGACAATCAGCAGAAAGTTCTAAGCCAGCCCTTACTGTGTGCTGATGTACAGTATATGAACAGAGAGACCCAGATCTGCTCACCCTCCCTCATGTGATATGCAAGGCACATTCCCAGACGTCTAGAGGAGAGAGCCAGGTAAATTACATTTTACAGGCACTTCTCGTCTTTTTTTGGAAAAAAAAAAAACAAATTAAAAATTCAAGTAAAATCCCTTTTACATATAAGAATAATAATGCAGAATTTATCTTTGGGTTTTATGAATGGAAACGAGGCTGATACATCTCTGTATATTAATTACCGTAGTTCCAGTTGTAGTTTTGTGTTTCCAGGAAAAAAAAGGTTACTGGAATGAATCGCTCTGTGCAATCTTAATCTAGTATCTGCTGAGCAGGCTCCTGACACACACAGGTTTCTGGTTCACTGCATCGGAGCAAGGTTAATCATATTGGAAAATACATTTCCAGGATCAGCTTTACATTTTCTTTGGGGAGTGTAAATAATATGATTTCATGATATTGCCATCAAAGCGGTGCCATCATCCAGTGAGACCCATAGACTTCCATTAGCGGCTACCGCGGATACGTCAAAAAAAGGATGTGTTTGCATCAGTTTGTGGCAAAACGGAAACAGATCCGTTTTTTCACACTTTGGCGGATGCATGCGGATGCAAAACAACGGATGTGTGAAACAGGCCTTAGACAGTTCTGTTATGATGTTGAAAAATTAAAAAAAAAGCCTTATATATCTACCTATTACTAAAACAGTGTGGAAGAAGGTCAAAAAACATATCAGAATGTAAAAAAAATACTCACTAGTACTCCATAGATGACATCCATTATCAGGAGAGGAAGCGAAAAATGTGTGGACTGGATCATTAATAATATCATTAATTGATATGTACACCACAAAAAAAAAATGTAATACAATTCCTATATCTACTACAATACTGTTCCTATGTGCAAGAATATAACTACTATAATACTGCTCCTATGTACAAGAATATAACTACTATAATACTGCCCCTATGTACAAGAAAATAACTACTATAATACTGCCCCCTATGTACAAGAATATAACTACTATAATACTGCCCCTATGTACAAGAATATAACTACTATAATACTGCCCCTATGTACAAGAATATAACTACTATAATACTGCCCCTATGTACAAGAATATAACTACTATAATACTGCCTCCTATGTACAAGAATATAACTACTATAATACTGCTCCTATGTACAAGAATATAACTACTATAATACTGCCCCTATATACAAGAATATAACTACTATAATACTGCCTCCAATGTGCAAGAATATAACTACTATAATACTGCCCCCTATGTACAAGAATATAACTACTATAATACTGCCCCCTATGTACAAGAATATAACTACTATAATACTGCTCCAATGTACAAGAATATAACTACTATAATACTGCTCCCATGTACAAGAATATAACTACTATAATACTGCCCCTATGTACAAGAATATAACTACTATAATACTGCCCCTATATGCAAGAATATAACTACTATAATACTGCCTCCTATGTACAAGAATATAACTACTATAATACTGCTCCTATATACAAGAATATAACTACTATAATACTGCTCCCTATGTGCAAGAATATAACTACTATAATGCTGCCCCTATGTACAAGAATATAACTACTATAATGCTGCCCCTATGTACAAGAATATAACTACTATAATACTGCTCCTATGTACAAGAATATAACTACTGTAATACTGCCCCTATGTACAAGAATATAACTACTATAATACTGCTCCTATATACAAGAATATAACTACTATAATACTGCTCCCTATGTACAAGAATATAACTACTATAATGCTGCCCCTATGTACAAGAATATAACTACTCTAATACTGCTCCCTATGTACAAGAATATAACTACTATAATACTGCCCCTATATACAAGAATATAACTACTATAATACTCCTCCTATATGCAAGAATATAACTACTATAATACTGCTCCGATGTACAAGAATATAAGTAATATAATACTGCCCCTATGTACAAGAATATAACTAATATAATACTGCCCCTATGTACAAAAATATAACTACTACAAGAATATAACTACTATAATACTGCCCCCTATGTACAAGAATATAACTACTATAATACTGCCCCCTATATACAAGAATATAACAACTATAATACTGCCCCTATGTACAAGAATATAACTACTATAATACTGCTCCTATGTACAAGAATATAACTACTATAATACTGCACCTATGAGCAAGAATATAACTACTATAATATTGCTCCTATATGCAAGAATATAACAACTATAATACTGCTCCTATGTACAAGAATATAACTACTATAATACTGCCCCCTATGTACAAGAATATAACTACTATAATACTACTCCTATGTACAAGAATATAACTACTATAATACTGTTCCCATGTGCAAGAATATAACTGCTATAATACTGCCCCTATGTACAAGAATATAACTACTATAATACTGCTCCCATGTACAAGAATATAACTACTATAATACTGCCCCTATATGCAAGAATATAACTACTATAATACTGCCTCCTATGTACAAGAATATAACTACTATAATACTGCTCCTATATACAAGAATATAACTACTATAATACTGCTCCCTATGTGCAAGAATATAACTACTATAATGCTGCCCCTATGTACAAGAATATAACTACTATAATGCTGCCCCTATGTACAAGAATATAACTACTATAATACTGCTCCTATGTACAAGAATATAACTACTATAATACTGCCCCTATGTACAAGAATATAACTACTATAATACTGCTCCTATATACAAGAATATAACTACTATAATACTGCTCCCTATGTACAAGAATATAACTACTATAATGCTGCCCCTATGTACAAGAATATAACTACTCTAATACTGCTCCCTATGTACAAGAATATAACTACTATAATACTGCCCCTATATACAAGAATATAACTACTATAATACTCCTCCTATATGCAAGAATATAACTACTATAATACTGCTCCGATGTACAAGAATATAAGTAATATAATACTGCCCCTATGTACAAGAATATAACTAATATAATACTGCCCCTATGTACAAAAATATAACTACTACAAGAATATAACTACTATAATACTGCCCCCTATGTACAAGAATATAACTACTATAATACTGCCCCCTATATACAAGAATATAACAACTATAATACTGCCCCTATGTACAAGAATATAACTACTATAATACTGCTCCTATGTACAAGAATATAACTACTATAATACTGCACCTATGAGCAAGAATATAACTACTATAATATTGCTCCTATATGCAAGAATATAACTACTATAATACTGCTCCTATGTACAAGAATATAACTACTATAATACTGCCCCCTATGTACAAGAATATAACTACTATAATACTACTCCTATGTACAAGAATATAACTACTATAATACTGTTCCCATGTGCAAGAATATAACTGCTATAATACTGCCCCTATGTACAAGAATATAACTACTATCATACTGCTCCTATGTACAAGAATATGACTACTATAATACTGCTCCTATGTACAAGAATATGACTACTATAATACTGCTCCTATGTACAAGAATATGACTACTATAATACTGCTCCTATGTACAAGAATATAACTACTACAATACTGCCCCTATGTACAAGAATATAACTACTATAATACTGTTCCCATGTGCAAGAATATAACTACTATAATACTGCCCCTATGTACAAGAATATAACTACTATCATACTGCTCCTATGTACAAGAATATAACTACTGTCATACTGCTCCTATGTACAAGAATATAACTACTATAATACTGCTCCTATATACAAGAATATAACTACTATAATACTGCTCCCTATGTACAAGAATATAACTACTATAATGCTGCCCCTATGTACAAGAATATAACTACTATAATACTGCTCCCTATGTACAAGAATATAACTACTATAATACTGCCCCTATATACAAGAATATAACTACTATAATACTCATATATGCAAGAATATAACTACTATAATACTGCTCCGATGTACAAGAATATAAGTAATATAATACTGCCCCTATGTACAAGAATATAACTAACATAATACTGCCCCTATGTACAAAAATATAACTACTACAAGAATATAACTACTATAATACTGCCCCCTATGTACAAGAATATAACTACTATAATACTGCCCCCTATATACAAGAATATAGCAACTATAATACTGCCCCTATGTACAAGAATATAACTACTATAATACTGCTCCTATTTACAAGAATATAACTACTATAATACTGCCCCTATGAGCAAGAATATAACTACTATAATATTGCTCCTATATGCAAGAATATAACTACTATAATACTGCTCCTATGTACAAGAATATAACTACTATAATATGCCCGTTATGTACAAGAATATAACTACTATAATACTGCCCTATGTACAAGAATATAACTACTATAATACTGTCCCCTATGTACAAGAATATATCTACTATAATACTGCCCCTATGTACAAGAATATAACTACTATAATACTGCCCCCTATGTACAAGAATATGACTACTATAATACTGCTCCTATGTACAAAAATATAACTACTACAATACTGCCCCTATGTACAAGAATATAACTACTATAATACTGTTCCCATGTGCAAGAATATAACTACTATAATACTGCCCCTATGTACAAGAATATAACTACTATCATACTGCTCCTATGTACAAGAATATAACTACTATAATACTGCTCCTATGTACAAGAATATAACTACTATAATACTGCTCCTATGTACAAGAATATGACTACTATAATACTGCTCCTATGTACAAGAATATAACTACTATAATACTGCTCCTATGTACAAGATTATAACTACTATAATACTGCTCCTATGTACAAGAATATGACTACTATAATACTGCTCCTATGTACAAGAATATAACTGCTACAATACTGCCCCTATGTACAAGAATATAACTAATATAATACTGTTCCTATGTACAAGAATATAACTACTATAATACTGCTCCTATGTACAAGAATATAACTACTATAATACTGCCCTCTATGTACAAGAATATGACTACTATAATACTGCTATGTACAAGAATATGACTACTATAATACTGCTCCTATGTACAAGAATATAACTACTACAATACTGCCCCTATGTACAAGAATATAACTACTATAATACTGTTCCCATGTGCAAGAATATAACTACTATAATACTGCTCCTATGTACAAGAATATAACTACTATAATACTGCTCCTATGTACAAGAATATAACTACTATAATACTGCCCCTATGTACAAGAATATAACTACTATCATACTGATCCTATGTACAAGAATATAACTACTATAATACTGCTCCTATGTACAAGAATATAACTACTATAATTCTGCCTCCTATGTACAAGAATATAACTACTATAATACTGCTCCCTATGTACAAGAATATAACTACTATAATACTGCCCCTATGTACAAGAATATAACTACTATAATTCTGCCTCCTATGTACAAGAATATAACTACTATAATACTGCTCCTATATACAAGAATATAACTACTATAATTCTGCCTCCTATGTACAAGAATATAACTACTATAATACTGCCCCTATGTACAAGAATATAACTACTATAATACTGCTCCTATATACAAGAATATAACTACTATAATTCTGCCTCCTATGTACAAGAATATAACTAATATAATACTGCTCCCTATGTACAAGAATATAACTACTATAATACTGCCTCCTATGTACAAGAATATAACTACTATAATACTGCCCCTATGTACAAGAATATAACTACTATAATACTGCTCCTATGTACAAGAATATAACTACTATAATACTGCCTCCTATATGTAAGAATATAACTAGGACAGGACTTCCATTTACAGATGTAGAATTTGTTGTTACTTGTTTTATATTTTTCTATGGTTTCTTTTTTTTTACTATTGTTGCTTATTTTTTATAACACTAAAGGTGCTGCAGTTTTTACTCAGTAGCGTTTTTTGCTGCAGTTTCCCAAATCAGGTCTGTAAAAACTCCACCAAATCCTCTATAAAAATATTTTGTGATGGATTTCGTGAAGGTAACGTAAGAGTCAAAAATACAGTATGGTCACATTTAGTTGTTTGGCTTCATACAATATATTGGACGGACATTTCTCTTTTCTCATAGTTAATATGCCTTGACGATCCGGGACTGCTGGAATAACCTGATATCGGCACTGGGTGCTGTCGGGGGGGGACGGTACATAATTAATGTTGCTTTTTGCCTTGCCTATCAGTTGCTCTCCAGGCCATACAGATGCAGTTTTCCGTCTCTGCAGTCTACTTTTGAAGAATATGTATTTCTTCGCCTGCACTTCGGACGCCTTTCCCACCAGCCACATGTGCAGGAATGTGCAATCAGTCAGCTTCTCTTATTGTAAGTGAAAATCTGAGATACATTTTTTTTGGTGATTTAAATTCCCATTTTGTCATTTACGGGTCATCGTGTTAAGTGGAAAAGGTTCATGCGCCACAAATGCTGCATTCAACATAAAGCTGAAATGGGACTTGTCTCTTGTTAATAAACGGCCATCTGATGAGACATTAATTCAGATCAGCCGGAGCAAGGGCAGCGCGGGTCGTGCATTCCCCAGTGCATCGGAGCCGCGTCTCTCCACGAAATTAAGTGCATTTTGCCAAACTACTGGCAGATATGGCTTTCCGAAAGCAATAGCTGGCCGTGCATTAGAGTGAGAGCGGCAGAGGCGTCGCGCGCGAGCGCCACATTACAGTGCTTTTTAAATGAACTGAAAAGAGGCATCGATGGATCTGCAAACAGAAACACAAAGCAAAGGTGCGAAGATTATCATTCCGCCAAGTGCACTCAAGTGTCTGGAGATTTTCTTTCCCGAAGAAAAGTGTTTTTTCAAGACAGAGCCTTGATGGTTGGAGTCAAATGTCATTAATAGAGCATAAAAATAAAAAAGAATTGTGCCCAAACAACAGCCAATGTTCCTTTCTGCCTACATTATCAGATGAATCCCACCCAATAATGGGTAAACTCTTCTTATTTGCCCTTATAGGCAACTTCGAGCACGCGCCACCTAATAATCAAAGCAGAGAATATGGGTTCCAGTCTTCTATGAGCATCTTTTCGTATTATATCCCGTCCCTGTTGTCGGGAGTGAAAGGCGTAAATGTGAGGAAGACTGATGTAGATTTTTTATTTTACGGTACTTTAGTGGGTGAGGCAAAGACTGTCTATGCTTGTCAAACTAAAGGAGTGTTAGATAGGGGCCTGGAAACACAAAGCTTCTGAAAGTGGTGGAAGGGTTTGAGATACAAGATCCAAACCACCGCTGTCCACATCAAGAAAGGATGTCACTGACATGAGGTGGTATGACTTTTTTTCAAACCCGATGATGTTGGTAGAGTATTGGTCACTTACCTCTCAGATCGAAAGATTTTCATTAGTGGCACAGTGTAGTATACTGCGTCTCTTGTGGCTCCACCAACTTTCAGTCTTGAACCAAATCATACATCATTTGGAGATAGAGACTAAGCATCAATCAGGAAGTCACTGCAATTAGACAGCAACCCAAGCCCCTTAACGATGGAAGTGTATTGCTCCATCCCAGCCTCTAACAAATGGCTGATAACTAAAAATTTTCTTTGCCTTCAGAGCGGTCATGGCCTAGAAGGAAGCCAGCGAAGCTCATCTGGTGGGGTGGTTGGAGAACACCAACCTCTGCACTATCCATGGTCACCATCATGCCCAAAGCCATCCAGCTAGAGGTAGCAACCAAAATAAGTCAATAGGATGGGTTGACCTTGATCTCCCGCTTTGTCCCATCCCACACCTCCAACCTTCTGTAAACCACATCAGGCACTGGTCAGGCAGATATTACTGCACTGTGAAGTGTCATCATTGATGATGGAAGGTTTTTGGCTTCTTCTCCGTGGCATTTGCTTGCCACTGTCAATAGAGGGGGAATTTGGTTGACAATGACAAGGGTCAGCCATGTTGAGAGTTGTGTGGTCCCAGTTGGGGAGGTGGGAATTACAGTGGGGTATTTGTTGGGTAATGTCAGCGGGGTAATTTGGGCATTGTATGGCGGTCTTTTTTCTCACTGCTGTGAAGGTAAAATGGTGGTTCAGTTGGGGAAATCCAAGTAGGCAAAAGATGAAGAAACCTGACACTATCACGACTCCGGCCCAAGTCATTCTTGGTGTTTCTATGCTTACTTGTATATCATTTTATATATAAGTAAGTAATTAAAATTTGCGCTTAATAATGAACCCCTTTAGCTTGTAGTGACCGTAAAAAAATACACACAACTGAATTGGATTGCTCCAAGTTATGTAGTTATTACCGTAAGGTGTAATCTGAGCGAATGTCTGGACTCCAGAGGACCAGTAAAGAGCGCTGTGTGTCTTGATGTGAAGTCAGATTGAATGATGTTTGCCAGATAAACGTGGGTTAATACCACGGTTCTTCGGGAGTGCTGTCCCGGCCGGAGACAGACACTCCACGATCCCTCATGATATTCGAATATCATGGGGGATCCCCTATGGGAACAACAATCACAGGTCTCCAAGTTGTGCGCAAAAGTTGGAGAAAAGGAGACTATATTAAGCAAATGTCCCGCATGATTTTTAATATGGACAGTCTTGCACCTAAGGGGTTAAACTGTGAGGTTGAATTATTTGGATTCAATTAAGGGTTGTACCGGAAGATATTTAAGGTGACCCATTCCTCCGTTGGACCATCCCTGATGAAGGAAACCGTGTTTTTTCCGAAACTAGTCAGAGAGGAATTGGTCCACTGTGTTCCCTGTAATCTTTCACGTGACCGGTGACATCACGAAGGTCCTGTTGGCTCATCGTGCACACTGCTGGAAGAGGGGAGCATGGAATGTCTGTCACCGGCTAGGACAGCACTCCTGAAGAGCCGTCGTATTAACCCACATTTATCTGGCAAACATCATTCAATCTGACTTCACATCAAGACACACAGCGCTCTTTACTGGTCCTCTGGAGTCCAGACATTCGCTCAGATTACACCTTAAGGTAATAACTACTTAACTTGGAGCAATCCAATTCATTTGTGTGTATTTTTTAGGTCACTACAAGCTAAAGGGGTTCATTATTAAGCTAAGCGCAAATTTTAATTATTTATATTTTATTGATCACATTGGTGGTGTGTGTTCCTAATTTGCAGCAAGTGTTCCTCTCTCTTTTCTACAGTTACTAGCGCCACCTACAGTCTATACTAGATATTTTATATATAAGCTCCAGTATGCGGCCACGTGTATCGTGCCCTAACATCAATCTGATCTTTATTCTAAGAGTGACGATATTATCTGTATTAGAGACTGTCAGGAATAAAGAAGAATAGCCACTTGATGGAACGAGATCAGAGATGGCACCACCGGCTTCACAAAGGGCAACGATCTGTCAGGAGCGCAACCACCGCTGACAAATGACAGATGAGAAAACCATTTCTTTAAGTGGCAGCTGTCAGAACAAAAACATCTCTGTGAATTCTGCAGGCAAAATTGACAAAAATGGGCTGTTTTCTGTGGATAAATGCTCTTTGTGTGCAGATATTTTCACAAGTCAACAACTCTATCTGACATACACCCCCAAACCCTAATAAAGGTTTAGGATAAAGGGCAGTTGTGCCGGGTGAGCGGAGGGCGGCATATTCACTAACGGAAATCCTATCTACTAATGTAGCATTTCCGTCTATTTAGAACATTTTTTTCAAATTTTGCGCAAATTGTACATTACTCAACATATGGTAGCCATAAGTGACCCAGCCAGTAGTGGTGAGCGAATGTGCCAAAATTGGAATTCAGAAAATTCCCTCAAAATCGTATGGGAAATTTGATTTGCATTGAATTTATTTAATGGAAATTTAATGAGCCCCAATTGCCTTTATAAATGTTTTTAATATGCTCCGAGGTCCCCAGACCACAAAACAGAATAAACAAATGGGCCGTGGATTGATTAAAAATACAATAAAAATTCATAGTCGCCGAGTCCCTGACCGGTGAGTACAGCCGGAGCTCTCCACTAGTCCTCCACTGCATTCTTCCTCTTCACTCTCTACCAGTGCCAGCAATGCCTAAACATATGTCCTGTCATCATGTTGTGGACCGCCCTACGTGACCCCATGGGGCGACACTTGTTCTGATGTCATGATGCTGGAAGGACCAGCAAAAGAGTGAAGAGGAGACTGTCACCAGAGCAGAGCGGGGCAGGGACAGGTGAGTCCAATTCCCATGCTTACCGGACATCTATTTTTGATGCTAGCTTTTAGTGTTACAATAGATATTGTTGAGTTATTAAAATGTAATGCAAAGAGTGCAGAATGCTTGTAGGCACCGGAGATTAGACTTAGAACCAAGAAAAATCCAAGATAAGCTCGGCCAAATTATGGGTGTCAGGTGACTGGCAGCCGCTAATGTTTGTGAGGCTGTGATGTTGCAGAGGAGGGTCTTACATGTTTCAAATCACATATACTGTACACAGACACATCTTATATAGGTGCATAGATGCACACGCAACACTTCTGGGAGCTAGGACAATCCATGGCTCCAACGTCAAGACTGAGTATGTGCAAGCCTCAAACAAAAACATCGGCAGATGTAGCAAAAGTCAATGATTCTGCCATATCTACCATCAAGATTCCACCGTATCTACGGTGAGTGTTCATTACTATGTACTTAGGCGGTACTATGCAATGTATGTACACTGTATGCACCACTTTGAGATTTTTTTTTTATTTCTCCACCAGTGTGGTATCAGTAATGTATGTTTCCTCTGTGTAGTCAAATAATTACCGGTCGTCCTCTTCTACCGGTTCCCTGGCTGCTTGTGTCCCTCTCCGCCATCTTGTGACTGCAGGTAGTCACTCCTAACGGTCACTAACTCACAATATCAGTCTATGAGAGCCTCATTCTGAGTCCTATAGACTTACATTGAGAAGTGACTTCCGGTCCATCCAGCAAACACTAGAGCCATTCAACAGGTCACAACTCCGATCATGTGGTGTAGAAGAGGAGCAGAGTGGCACCAAGAAAAGCAGAAGACAGCGGATGGTAAGTATTTTACTATACACAGGAAAAATACATTAATGATACCACTCTAAACATAAAAAATACACCAGAGTTGTTCTATAAAACTACCCGGTGGGCCATTTATATGGATACACCTGGGTTGGGCATTTATAAAGTTGGATACAAAATGGCCAATTTCAAAATGGCATCTTGAAAAGTTTCCCCCCTCCCGTATACTAATGTGCCACAAACAGGAAGTTGATATCACCAACCATTCCCATTTAGGTGTATCCATATAAATGGCCCACCCTGTCTAGACTCGGTAGGATTTGCTTATCCTAAGCCCTAAGGCACACAACATGTAGGAGGCTATATGGAGGCCATCAAAATCATCACTATCAGGCCAGTGGTGGTCCGAAGCCCAGCTCCCCCACGATCAGCTTTTATCAGGTCCCACAGCCATCGGTAGGAGATGGAACACCACAGCAACTTACTCTGGGTAGTGGCCATGGATGGGTACTGCAGCTTGGTTCATAATTACTACACTTGGATCTGAATTGAAGTATCTGAGATCGGCCGCCATGCTGAGCTCTCGTGTTCTGCCTCTGTACACTGTCTACTTTTAGATTTCATGGATCCTGGTAACAAGTTAGGAGTACCGGGTGTCACACCTCCACCGATCTGATGTTGGTGACCTACCCGATGACTAGATCATGAATTTCTAGACCCTGGACTACCCTTTTTATCCTCTATAAAATGACCCCTGAATTTTTTTCTGTACCCTGGACATCTATGGGTGCCATATTACATCTCCATACAAGGTCCATGCATTGAGTCGTAACCTGAGCCGGCTATCTGTCAATTTTAGGAATTTATGACTGTCATATTAAAGGTAAGCTGTATCTGATCTGGAGATTGAACGCAAATCCACCGTATTTACCCAAACCTCAAGTCATCTATTTTTCTAGATGTAGTCATTTTCTTTTGCATAAATCCCATTCCCCCCCCCCCCCCGCGCTTCGTACTTTTTCATATTATAACTTTTGTTTAACCTATTTTTCTAAAGGGGATAAAATCAAACACTTGTGAAATGGCAGACTTAAAAAAAATCCATAGAAAGTAATAATTTATATTGCACTTATAAGATCATTACGTTGTGCGGAAACTTTATCAGGCGATATTGATCGGGTTGTGTCAAATTCTGCTACCGGAGCTCACCGGGGACCGGGTAAAAGTCAAGTGAAAGAAGATATAGGCAGGAGCGCAATCTTTAAGACTCAAGCATTTTCATTCTGGACAATTACTCAGATTTTAAAGCCCATTCTTAGTCTTAGACTCTTTAAGATTTATTTTAATATGTCTCTTATAAAAAAAATCGTAAAAAAAACTAACTACAAATTTAATATAGCAAAATAATACAAAAATGGTAAAATAAAGTTAAAGTAAATTATTATTATTAGCAGTAGTAATAATAATAATGTTAATTAAAAAATGTAATGCAAAATATATTTAAAAAAATCTAAAAATAATAATTCTAATTATTTCCTCACAGGAAAATAAAGATAAAATAAACATAAAAACGTTTAGATTTTAAATATAAATGTAAAATGTATATAACTTATAAAAATAATGATTTAAAATATATCGCCCTTCTAAGAAAATAAAGGTAATATAAAAAATAAAAAATAAACATAAAAGCTGGTAGATTCTAAAAGTACAGTATATACTCCTGTATAAGCCGACCCATGTATAAGCTGACCCCCCTAATTTTGCTACAAAAAAATGGAAAAACTTATTGACTCGAATATAAGCCTAGGGTGGAAAATGCAGCAGCTACTGGTAAATTTCAAAAATAAAAATAGATATCAATAAAGGTGAAATTAATTGAGACATCAGCAGGTTAAATATTTTTGAATATCCATATTGAATCAGGAGCCCCATATAATGCTCCATACAGTTCATGATGGCCCCATAAGATGCTCCATACAAAATACACCCCATATAATGCTGCACAAGGGTTAATAATGGCCCCATAAGATGCCCAATACAAAATACGCCACATATAATGCTGCACAAAGGTTAATAATTGCCCCATATGCTGCTCCATAGATTATGCCCCATATGCTGCCCCATAAGATGCTCCATAGATTATGCCCCATATGCTGCTCCATAGATTATTCCCCATATGCTGCGCCACAGATTATGCCCCCATAAGATGCTCCATAGATTATGTCCCCATAAGAGGACGCAGAGGACAGAGCGGCGTGCAGCGATAGAACAGGGACAGGTGAATATCACATATACTTACCCCCTCCTGGCACGGTCTCTGCAGCCCTGCTTCTCCCACGGTCTCTGGCAGCTATTCCTTCCTTCAGCGGTCACGTGGTACCGCTCATTAAAGTCATGAATATGCGCATATTCATGACTTTAATGAGCGGAACCACGTGACCGCTGAAGGAAGGAATAGCTACCGGAGACCATGGGAGAAGCGGGGGGGTTGTAGAGATGCGCCAGAGGGGGGTCAGTATGATCTGACACCCCTGCTCCCCCTCCCCCGCGGACCCCCTGGCATATATGATTCGCGTATAAGCCGAGAGGGGGACTTTTAGCCAAAAAATGGGCTGAAAATCTCGGTTTATACACAAGTATATACGGTATGTATGAATAAATGTAAAATAACATTATAATTCTAAAAATAATAAATTAGGAATTAAATGCAACTACAGGAAAAAAATGGATTAAAACTGTAAAAACAAAAACCGTAAACGTTGTTCTAAGTTCTAATTAATTCTAAAAATAAAGGCAAAAGATGAAAGAAAATATCAGTTAATATCAGTAAATTTTTAAACAAAAAGGTGATAAATATTAATAAAATAAGCCAAAATATAGTTAGAAATGTAACGAAAAGCAAAAAAATAAAGAGAGAGGCAGTGAAAAATGTGTAATAATAGTAAATATAAATATACAGGTAAAGCTTTACAATAAAAACACTACAACTGTTGCTACTAATAATCCCTGATCGTGCCCGTTTTGCATTCACAGAAGACTATTTTTTTTGCATGTAATATATAAAACTATGCAGCAATTTCTATGATATTGAAGCAGCTCCCGAAACTTTTTAGATTGCAATAGAAATCAATGCTTAAACTCAATGTTCTTATTAGGTTTACTAAAAGCTAGTCAAACACATAAGATAAAAGTTATCGGAACGCCGGTCTTCTCGTAAGAGATTATCCAACTATCTAAAGTGACTTAACCCCTAATGGAAGATGTTGGCCAAACAGTTTTGGATTGCAATTTGACCCTTTGTACCCTTGGTGGAGAAGCTTCTACTAGTGAATTATTTATTACTCTCTTCTTTCCACTAAAATGAGCATTGATTATTTTTCCTTTTCCCTTCTTTGTTCCCTTGTCATAGAGACCTGGGATATCGGCACAGGCTTTACATCCCATAACAATAAGTTATGCAGTTGAGCATTGCTTGTCTCTATGCACATCCACCCCTGACAGCACCCAACAATATGGATGTCATATACTAGTATGGGTGGGCTAAGCCCCTTAAAGAAGGAAAAACTACATCTAGGCTACGAATGTATCTCCATAGTGAGGACTTAGACCTATGGCCTAATAGGTGTTACCGAAAGGAGCTGGCAGAATAAAATAATTGTGGGCACCTTTTGGGGGCATTTTTAGCGTAAATGCTTGAATTTTTTTTCCCAAAATATGATTTTTACAACTTGGCTTTATTCAAAATGATGAACTGTTTAGTTTCTACAGTCTGGATGTATAAGAGTACATAGCAAACTGCAGAATGAGTTACCACGGAATCCGCAACAAAGCTTGTTCTGGTGATAAGGTCAGCAGCGTGAATCTTTCTTCTGTTGAAAATTTCACCAAATTAAATTTCATCTAAACTTTGATGTGGTCTTCAATCCGCTTAGAACACATCACAAACGTTTCGGACTGTCAAGACCTTCATCAGTGTGCTAAAGAGATTAGCCTTGATATTTACAACAGGCACAAATAGAGTGGTAGGCAATAGAATGGGTATGGTGGAGGCACGACGGTTTCCTCATATGGAGGATCAGAGAGAATTTGAGGGGGCGTATCTATCCTCAGGATGTAGTATCCACTTTGTGACAAGCAGTGGATACTGCGTCCTGAGGATAGCTATGCTCGCTCATATTCTCTCTGATCCTCCATATGAGGAAACCGTCGTGCTTCCACCATACCCATTCTATTGCCTACCACTCTATTTGTGCCCGTTGTAAATATCAAGGCTAATCTCTTTAGCACACTGATGAAGGTCTTGACAGACCGAAACGTTTGTGATGTGACTACTGTATGTATTGCACAATAAAATTCTTCACTGCATTTAAGAGAGTGTGCCCGGTCTTCTATACCATATTCCACGGTTTGGGATCCTACCAGCGGCACCTCCACTGGCTGTGCTAGCATTTTTTCAATCTGCTTAGATGATAGTTTGGGGGGGGAATGTAAGCGTTATAAGGGCTCGTTTTGGCCCACCGGAGAATCCTCCGGTGGGCCCTCCTTGGAGAAATAGGCTCTCCACTCCACCTATATTAGAAGTAGTTGGCAAAATACATTTGTTTCACTATGGACAGACAAGGGCATCATCTCAACGTTTATTATAATATAGAAACATAGGCAAATTTGTGAACGTGGGAAATGTGATAATTGCATGTAGCTGAACAGTGGGCCACCAGTGTCAATGTTACCGGTGGGCCCTTGGCTAACCAGTCATTCTACCGATAGCTACGTACCGTGATGCATAAAGACCGTAAGAGCTAAACGGGTCATAATTTTAAATGAAACCCAATTATGAAAATATTTTTTTACCAAAAATGCATGCATTATGGGGGAAGGGGGAATGCCCTCTGTGTTGTCCACATCGTTTAATCATTTAAAGTGGTAAAGCTTTCTGACATGGCTTTTTTTGTGACTTATCTTTGGAGTTCTTTCATCTACGACACCAGCCGAAATTCTTAACTTTAATTTAAAGAAAAAAATAAAAAAAAGATTGAATCTTTTTTAGAATTTGCGATTCCTTTGCATCAAAGACGTTTGCCATCGTTTGATACGGTTTAGAAGACAAATTCTGTCACTTGAAGCCTTTTGTAGAACAAAGAGACGACGTTACATTACAGCTCTACATCAAGAAATTAATTACATCAATTCCTTCATTCCTCCCAAAGATTGCTGCCCAAAGCTGCTATTTCATGTAGCTTCGTTATGCGCTTCCCTATTAGCGATCATCACAAGTTATTATCATACAAGCTACAAAACAGCGCACAAAAGAAATCCCAGGTGCCGTCGACAATCATCAAGTTGTAGCAAGTTTGTGGGTTGGAGGAGACACTTGGGGACCTCGGAAACATTTCTTTTTTTCTGACCAATGGTCCCAATTTGGCTTTGAATTCTTAGCTGAACATTTCTTTTCATGGTTCCTATGAAGAAAGCACCAAAGAAAGAGGCAATAAAAATAGGAAACAAATAACATAAATTACCCCCTCAAACTAAAAAAATCTAACTTTTTTGTAATCGGCCATTTTGCACTGCCTTGTAGGTCTGCAGATTTTGTGACATTTTGAACAAGATAACATAAGAATCACTCTAGAAATTAAGATTAACTTCTATTTTTTGGACGTTTTTGGCCATTTGGGCCATTTTTATTGCTTTTTGTCACAGTATTTTTGGAATTTTTGGTGTCAGAAGGCAGAAAAAACGTATCCTTCAAAGGCTTACAATGAGTAAATCACGTTTTTTTTCCTATGCTTAAAATGCATTTTTGCATGTAGTCGTTTCCAAAATATTTTTACCATTACAGTAATTTATAAAATTGAAGTCACTTTATTTTGCATTAAAAAGCTACAATCGTAAGTAGAGTTGAGCGACTTTTGTTTTTTTAGGGTCGCGTTTCGTTTCGTGAAACCCGACTTTTCCAAAAGTCGGGTCGAGCAAGATCGTCCGATTATAGGGAAAAGTCGGGGTCGTCCCGAAACACGAAACCCAATGTAAGTCAATGGGGAATAAAAGTCGGCAGTGAGAGGAGGACAGGAAACACACCTACAGTGCCCATTTGAATGCCAAAAGCATCAATTCTTCTTACTTAAGCTTGTCAACCTTAATTAACTTCATAATACAAGTTACGCACTGAAAAATGGGGGTTATTTGGCTAAAGTTGTGGGGGGGGAGGGCTGGCTGCAGGTTTTCATGTGCCCTGGGCGAAAGAGCACCCCTTTAACACATACCACAACTCATCATGCTCCGATACGGCAGATAAATAGCGGTATAGTACAATGAAAAATACCTCACTTTTTACATCTCATGACGAGGCCCATCTATTTCTCCATACAGAATCATTGGTCCCATATAATGTTTGAAACAGTATATGATGAGCTCCACATAATGCTACAGTATATGTTGGTCCCCATGGATGAAGCTCCACTGTCTTATGGGCCCAAATAATGCTCCAAACATAATGGGCCCCATTTCTAATGCTCTAGTGTATAATGGGCCCTGTAAATGCTGCTCCAGTGTCTGATGTCCACCTTTGGAATGTTCCAGTGTATGGTGGGCCCCATCTATCATTCTCCAGAGTATAGTGCTCCCCAAAAATTGCTGTCCCAACATTGAAAACAATCAAATAAGTCTCCTCGCTAGGGAATCCCTGTACTTGTCTGGACAGGTGCTGTAGCTTGCTTAACAGCTCGCCAGCCGTTCTCACGCCCAGTATGGATTGCACGTGATTGCACAAAGGTTAGAAAGGGTACCGTATCCCTGGATAACATGTATGGATAGCGTACACATTCAAAATATATGTCTCAGGAGGCAGGCTCAGACGGTGTCAGGCCCAGTATGGATTGCACGTGATTGCACAAAGGTTAGAAAGGGTACCGTATCCCTGGATAACATGTATGGATAGCGTACACATTCAAAATATATGTCTCAGGAGGCAGGCTCAGACGGTGTCAGGCCCAGTATGGATTGCACGTGATTGCACAAAGGTTAGAAAGGGTACCGTATCCCTGGATAACATGTATGGATAGCGTACACATTCAAAATATATGTCTATACAGCATGAGGCAGGCTCAGACGGTGTTAGGCCCAGTATGGATTGCACGTGATTGCACAAAGGTTAGAAAGGGTACCGTATCCCCGGATAACATGTATGGATAGCGTACACATTCAAAATATATGTCTATACAGCATGAGGCAGGCTCAGACGGTGTTAGGCCCAGTATGGATTGCACGTGATTGCACAAAGGTTAGAAAGGGTACCGTATCCCTGGATAACATGTATGGATAGCGTACACATTCAAAATATATGTCTATACAGCATGAGGCAGGCTCAGACGGTGTTAGGCCCAGTATGGATTGCACGTGATTGCACAAAGGTTAGAAAGGGTACCGTATCCCTGGATAACATGTATGGATAGCGTACACATTCAAAATATATGTCTATACAGCATGAGGCAGGCTCAGACGGTGTTAGGCCCAGTATGGATTGCACGTGATTGCACAAAGGTTAGAAAGGGTACCGTATCCCTGGATAACATGTATGGATAGCGTACACATTCAAAATATATGTCTATACAGCATGAGGCAGGCTCAGACAGTGTTAGGCCCAGTATGGATTGCACGTGATTGCACAAAGGTTAGAAAGGGTACCGTATCCCCGGATAACATGTATGGATAGCGTACACATTCAAAATATATGTCTCAGGAGGCAGGCTCAGACGGTGTCAGGCACAGTATGGATTTGATGGCCCAGATTACACAGCGGAGGAGCAGGGAGAGGTAAAGATTGCAAATGCTGGGGCCCTGCCCAAGCAAGGGGGGCCCACTCGTGGGCGTCGGTACTGGCACTGGGCCCCTCATAGTACAGCGGTGTGTCTGACGGCGGGTGTGCACCACCACCGTCAGAGACACTTGATTGCACTATGAGGGACCCTGTGCCAGTGCCCGCGCCCAAGAGTCGGCCTACCCACCTGTCCAGGGCAACGGCACTCGCACGGTGTCGTGCGGTAGGTGGTGACCCCGGCCATGGGGGGGGAGGCAGCACAGTTAGGGAGTTTTAGAAAGTGGCATATGTTGATGTTGGACATTCAGCTGATGCAAAAGGCGAAATAGGTGAAGTACCAGGAAGAGGTGGACCAAAGCAAGCCATTTTTCTGTCACCCTATGTGTCATCAGGGGAAGGTGGGACAAAATCCTTGGAAACCCATGCGTGGTTCATTTTAATGAAGGTTAGATCATCCACATTTTGGGTTGACAGACGGGTCCTTTTTTCTGTCAGGATTGATCCAGCTGCATTGAAGACTCTTTCCGATAGCACACTTGCAGCTGGGCAAGCGAGCTCCTGTAAGGCATATTGGGCCAATTCAGGCCAGGTGTCCAGTTTAGCGGCCCAATAGTCAAAGGGGAATGACCTGTGTGGGAGAACATCGATATGGGAGGAAAAGTAGTTTGTAACCATAGTTGACAACTGCTGTCTCCTGTCACTTTCCATCGATGCAGTATTACCAGTTGTGTGAGCGGTATTTGAAAAATCAGTCCACAACATTGTCATGAAACCCCTGTCTCCAACGCCCCTTCTGCTGTGTGCACCACGAACACCTCTGCCAAGCTGCCCCCGGCCCGTACGGCTCGTGTGAGAACCATCACCGCTGCTGTGTGCTGGGAATGCCTCAAGCAACCGATTTACCAGAGTTGCTTGTTTATTAGCCAATATTAGGTCAAGGTTCTCCTGTGGCATGATGTTTTGTAATTTGCCTTTATAGCGTGTATCCAGGATGCTGGCCAACCAGTAGTCGTCATCGTTCATCATTTTGGCAATGCGGGGGTCCCTTTTTAGGATCCGCAAGGCATAATCTGACATGTGGGCCAATGTTCCCGGTGTCAATGATGCACTGCGAGTGCTGGGTGGAGGAGCACTTTCTGGCAAATCCACATCCCTCCAGTCACGCACAAACCCTGTACCAGACCTTGCCACGCCAACATTTTCACTTGCCCCACGAGATGCATCCTCCTCCCCTAAGTAATCATCCCCATCATCCTCCTCCTCCTCCTCTTCTTCCTCCACCTCGTCCAGGAGAGGTCCCTGAGCAGACAATGGCTGAATGTCATCAAGGATTCCCTCCTCCTCTTCCTCCTCATCAACATTGGCTGCAGACGCCTGCTCCTTAAGGTGCGTCAAAGTTTGCATGAGCAGACGCATAAGTGGGATGCTCATGCTTAGGATGGCGTCGTCTGCGCTTACCAGCCGTGTGCATTCCTCAAAACACTGAAGGATTTTACAAAGGTCTTTCAGCTTCGACCACTGCACGCCTGTCAACTCCATGTCTGCTCTCAAAGTGCCTGGCCGTGTATCCTCCCACAAATGCATTATGGCCTGCCTCTGCTCGCACAGCCGCTCCACCATGTGCAGGGTGGAGTTCCACCTTGTTGCAATGTCGATAATGAGGCGGTGGTTGGGAAGGTGGAGCAATCGTTGCAGCTTCTGCATACGAACGGAGTGTACAGGCGACCGGCGGATGTGCGCGCACAGTCTTCGCACCTTCTGGAGCAGGGCTGTTAACTCCGGATAATTTTTGAGGAAGCACTGCACCACCAGGTTCAAGGTGTGAGCCAAGCAAGGTATGTGGCTGAGTTTTGAAAGGGCTATGGCTGCCACAAAATTACGGCCGTTATCACTAACTACCTTGCCTGCCTCAAGATGTACACTGCCCAGCCATGACTCAGTTTGTCGCTTCAAGTACTCGGCCAGCACCTCGGCGGTGTGTCTGTCGCCCAAACACATCATCTGCAACACAGCCTGCTGACGCTTTCCACTAGCTGCTCGATAGGAGGACACATCGTGTGCAACAGTGGCAGCTGCAGATGGAGTGCTCGTACGACTGCGCTCTGTGGACGAGCTTTCGCTTCTGGAGGAGGAGGAGGAGGGTCGAACGCCTACAGCCAACTGTTTCCTATACCGTGGGCTAGGCAGCACTGTCCCACCACCGCTGTCCCCTGTGGACCCTGCATCCACCACATTAACCCAGTGCGCAGTGATGGACACGTAATGGCCCTGGCCATGCCGACTGGACCATGCATCAGTTGTGAGGTGCACCTTTCCTCTCACTGACTGCTTGAGTGCATGGACAATGCGGTCTTTCACATGATGGTGGAGGGCTGGGATGGCTTTGCGAGAGAAGAAGTGGCGACTGGGTAGGTCATAGCGTGGTACTGCATAGGCCATGAGTTCGCGGAAAGCTGTGCTTTCCACCAACCGAAAGGGCATCATCTCAAACGAGATTAGTTTGGCAATGTGGGCGTTCAAACCCAGTGTACGTGGATGAGAGACTGAGTACTTTCTTGACCTACTCATAGTGTCTGGGAGGGTGAGCTGGACTTGAGAGCTGCATATGGTGGAAGTAGCGGTGGACAGGGCGGACTGAGAGAGGGTTGATGATGGTGATGGAGTTGGTGTTCTTTCTGATGGCCTAGAATCAGTCTTTCGTTGATATAACAGTGGGATTCCCTGACTGCTGTGGTCTTGCAACGACACCTCAACATTTGCTGCTGTGCTAACCGGTGGGCTTACAGTGGGGGAAACAATGTAGCGTTGCTGACTACCTTCATTGTGATCAGTTGCACATGTGGCACTTGAGGTTTGGTGTTGTGTCCACGCTTGCAAGTGCATGCTGGTTAAATGTCTAAGCATGCAACTGGTATTCAAATTTTTCAGATTTTTCCCTCGGCTAAAGGTCTTTGCGCACTTCTTACAGATAACCTTGGCCTGATCATGAGGATTTTGTTCAAAAAAGTGCCACACTGCACTCTTCCTACTTTGGCAGACATTTTGCGGCCTAGCACGCTGTGATCTTTTGACCCTCTGGACAAGCTGTCCAGCAACTCTTTTGATGTTTGGAACCTGTCTTTGGAGTGCTCCGGGCCTCCCAGATAACAGCTGTTGCGATGTCGATGTCTGCTGTGGATGCTCCTCATCTGAGCTATTGGAAGCAGCACCCTCTTCCCCCAATGGATGCCAATCTGGGTCAACAACTGGGTCATCCATCACCTCCTCTTCTATGTCATGTGCACCTTTCTCTGTGTCACCGTGTATGGTGGTATAGTGTGCGGGAAGGGGCACCTGAGTCTCATCAGGGTCAGAATCTGGCTCTGTACACTGCGAGGACAATGTAGTGCTCTGAGTGAATGTACCAGCAGAATCATCCATCAGCGGCTGTGCATCAGTGCACTCCATGTCAGATTCATCTTGGCCTGGGTAATTCACCATTTCACTTGATAATCCAGGCATGGTATGTGAAAACAGCTCCATGGAGTAATCAGTAGTATGGCCTGCGTCATCCTTCAATCTTTTTTGGGGTGAAGGACACAAGGAAAGGTGTGGTTCATGAACATGAGCCTCCAATGACGACTCAGTGCTTTTACTTTTTACAACTGAAGAAGAGGAGGCAATAGAGCTGGAGGCTGAGTCAGCAATGTAAGACAAAACTTTTTCCTGATGCTCTGCCTTTAAAAGCGGTTTGCCAACTCCTAGAAAACTAAGCGTTCGAGGCCTTATGTAGCCAGACGATGACGCAGGGTCAGCACCTCCTGCATTCGGTCCTATTTTGCTCTTGCCACTACCATCAGATCCACCACCAACACCATCATTACCAGCTGCCAACCCCCGCCCAATTCCACGGCCTCTTCCACCAGCCTTCCTCATTTTTGGTAGAAATGTAGACAAAATCCAACAAACTATATAGTAATGTAAAACAAGGTACAAGGTGTCTATAGGACAGGGGAGATTTAGAATTTCTGCACACACTTGTGGACAGTGGACACTTTTGGATTGTGTGAGGCCCACTGATATCTGAGCGCTATGTGACACGCTCGATGGCACAGCTGCCTGTGACCAAAGTGACGAGAGGATAATGGAGATTTTGAATCTCTGCGCACACTTTTGGACACTGGACACTTGTGGATTGTGTGAGGCCCACTGATATCTGAGCGCTATGTGACACGCTCGATGGCACAGCTGCCTGTGACAAAAGTGACGAGAGGATAATGGAGATTTTGAATCTCTGCGCACACTTTTGGACACTGGACACTTGTGGATTGTGTGAGGCCCACTGATATCTGAGCGCTATGTGACAGGCTCGATGGCACAGCTGCCTGTGACAAAAGTGACGAGAGGATAATGGAGATTTTGAATCTCTGCGCACACTTTTGGACACTGGACACTTGTGGATTGTGTGAGGCCCACTGATATCTGAGCGCTATGTGACAGGCTCGATGGCACAGCTGTGACCAAAGTGACGAGAGGATAATGGAGATTTTGAATCTCTGCGCACACTTTTGGACACTGGACACTTGTGGATTGTGTGAGGCCCACTGATATCTGAGCGCTATGTGACACGCTCGATGGCACAGCTGCCTGTGACCAAAGTGACGAGAGGATAATGGAGATTTTGAATCTCTGCGCACACTTTTGGACACTGGACACTTGTGGATTGTGTGAGGCCCACTGATATCTGAGCGCTATGTGACACGCTCGATGGCACAGCTGCCTGTGACCAAAGTGACGAGAGGATAATGGAGATTTTGAATCTCTGCGCACACTTTTGGACACTGGACACTTGTGGATTGTGTGAGGCCCACTGATATCTGAGCGCTATGTGACAGGCTCGATGGCACAGCTGCCTGTGACCAAAGTGACGAGAGGATAATGGAGATTTTGAATCTCTGCGCACACTTTTGGACACTGGACACTTGTGGATTGTGTGAGGCCCACTGATATCTGAGCGCTATGTGACACGCTCGATGGCACAGCTGCCTGTGACCAAAGTGACGAGAGGATAATGGAGATTTTGAATCTCTACGCACACTTTTGGACACTGGACACTTGTGGATTGTGTGAGGCCCACTGATATCTGAGCGCTATGTGACAGGCTCGATGGCACAGCTGCCTGTGACCAAAGTGACGAGAGGATAATGGAGATTTTGAATCTCTGCGCACACTTTTGGACACTGGACACTTGTGGATTGTGTGAGGCCCACTGATATCTGAGCGCTATGTGACACGCTCGATGGCACAGCTGTGACAAAAGTGACTAGAGGATAAGGGAGATTGGATTGCTTTTAAAAAAGCAGTTTGCGGAGCAGTGGGTAAACAGCAATGCCAGCGTGTCAGGAAGCCTTAAAAGGCAGCCCAACAACCAACACCACTGATACACCACAATATAGCCTCCCCTTGCACTGCACACACAGTGACTTGTGTGTTGTGCAGGCCAAATCGCTAGCAGCAGAAGCAGTTTTTTTGTCTTCTTCCCTGCCTAACGCTCTCCCTACAGAATCAGCAGCAACCTCTCCCTATACTAAGATCGGCAGAAGTAAGATGGCGGTCGGCGTGCACGCCCTTTTATACCCCCTGTGACGCCCACCAAAGCAAGCCAATCACTTGCATGCCCTTCTGAAAGATGGTGGTGACCCGTGCCTAGGTCATCACGTTGCCCACAGTGTCCGTGGATCCTGATTGGCTGAAAAAGAGCGCAAAACAAACTTTTGAAACGCGACTTTGGCGCGTAAATCGCCGACCTCGTGGCCGACCTCATCCTAGGGTCGGGTTTCGTTTCATGAAACCTGACTTTGCCAAAAGTCGGCGACTTTTGAATTTTTTCGACCCGTTTCGCTCAACTCTAATCGTAAGGCCTTCCATTGTGATGGCTTTCCAAAACAAGAGAGGCTCCGTTACATGGTAATGTATCCATTGTGGTTTCCACGCTTTTACTTGCACACTCTGTGGCGGGGCGCTCTGTCCAACAGTATTCAATAGGTCTAAGCCTAAATTAAACCATAACTTAATTTTCATAGATTTTTTTCATCGACTGACTAAATCTTGTGAGCAGACAACACAAGGCTTTGTGGTTCTGTGCTCTCGGTCTTAATGCATGGGACAATTGATATTTCAGGGTATAACCAGTTTGCATTTACTGGATTGCTGCAAACGTCTAATTTTAAGTCCCATGTAATGTCTATGTATGCCTTCTAGAAATCTATACTCATACTGAAAATAGTTTGCACAGTTTTTGTTTCTTTTTTTCATTTTGATGAACATTATTTTTGCATTCTATACATATTTTTTAAAACATTGTGCTTTGTAAGAGCTTATTGATAAAAAAAAGAAAATGAAAAAAGAATCAGATTTTAAATCTGGCTACTGGAGCATAAAAAATATTCTCCCATTGCCTGCTTACTGCACCTGACTTTTCCGCTTTGTTGTGTTGACTGAGATCGAGTCAGCAGTCATCTCATTATCATTAGAGATCAGGGTCATCATAGTTATCTCATTATTATTAAAGGCAGAGTCAGTAGTCATCTTATTATCCTTTGTGGGAAGAATCATCAGATTAATTCAATTAATTTTAGGGGGTGAGATCAGAAGAGTCATGTCAACAACAGCAGTCATCTCATTTTCATTGGAGGGCAGGGTCAGCAGAGTCATCTCATTATCATTAGAGGGCAAGGTCAGCAGAGTCATCTCATTATTATTAGCGAGCAGGGTCACCAGAGTCATCTCATTATCATTAGAGAGCAGGGTCAGCAGAGTCATCTCATTTTCATTAGAGAGCAGGGTCAGCAGAATCATCTCATTATCATTAGAGGGATGGATAAGGAGTGTCATCTCAACATTAGAGGGCAGGGTCAGCAGAGTCATCTGATTATCAATAGAGGGAGCAGTCTGCAGTCATATCATTATTATAGGGTGGGGTCAATAGAGTCATCTGATGATCATTACAGATTGTGGTCAGCAGAGTTATTTCCTTTTCATTATTAGAGTCCATAGAGGGCAGGGCCTGCAATCATCTTATTATTATTACAGGGCAGGATCAGTAGAGTCAAATCATTATTATTAGAGATCAGAGTCAGTAGGGTTATCTAATCATTTGAGGGATTTTTCTGCAGTCATCTCATTATCATTAGAGTCCAGGGTCAATAGAGTAAGCTCATTAATACTAGTGTGCAGGGTCAATAGGGTCATCCAAATATCATTAGAAGGGCAGTCTGCAGTCATTTCATTATCATTAGAGGGCAGGGTCAGCAGCGTAATCTCATTATAGAGGTGGTGAATTGCAGTCATCTCATTATTACTAGAGGGCAGGGTCAGCAAAGTCATCTCATTATCATTAGAGGGCAGCATCATTAGGGTCATCCAAATATCATTAGATGGGCAGTCTGCAGTCATCTCTATCATCTATCAGTAATTAGAAAGCAATCCTGACACTTGCTGACAAATAATATTAGTTGGTTCAACTGATGGCCTATAAAAAGATCTCTCATTACCAAGGTGCCACACAAGAAACAACTCAGGATGGGAAAAACCAGTATCTCAATACCTTTGCAACCTTATTGAGGAAAAACATACTAATGGCTTTGGTTACAGAAGAATTTCTAAGCTACGGAAGGTTCCAGCGAGCACTGTTGTGGCTATAATCCAGAATTGAAAAGAACATCATTTCACCATAAACCGACCATGACCAGGTTCTCCTCACAAGATTTCAGACAGAGGAGTGAAAAGAATTATCAGAACAATTATCCATGATCCAAAGTACACCAGAGTAGAGCTACAGAAGGACCTGGAAGAAGCAGGTACAAGTGTTTCAAAGAAAGCTATAAGTAATGCACTCAACCTCCATGGCCTGTATGGACGCTCACCACACAAGTCTCTGATGCTAAGCAAATAACATGTTCAAGCAAAATTGAACTCTTTGCCATAATACACACTGTGCTTGGAGGTCAAAAGGCACTGCATATCATCCCAAAAATACCACACCAACAGTGACATTTGGAGATGGGAATGTCATGATGTTGGGCTATTTTTCAGCATACGGCACTGGCAAACTTCATGAAATTGAAGGAAGGATGAATTAACAAATATACTGAGACATTCTTGATAAAAATCTGCTTCCATCTACTGGGATGATCAAGACATAAGGAGGGTGGACATTTCAGCAAGACAATGATCCCAAACACACAGCCAAGAAAACTCTCAACTGGTTTCAGAGGAAGAAAACAGCCGAGCCAATCACCGGACCTGAAACCAATACAAAATATGTAGAAGGAACTAAAGCTCACAGTTCATAGAAGGATCTCACGGAAGCTTCAGGATGTGAAGAGTGTTTGTGTGGAAGAAGGAGCCAAAATCACACTTGAGCAATGCCTGTGACTAGTTTCTCCATACAGTAGGTGTCTTAAAGATAAATCACCAACAAAGGCTTTAGTGCGAAGTACTAAATAAATTTCAGTAAGTGTGGTTCAATAGTTTTTCCAGTGACATCTCATTGTTACACATGATTTAATTTATGGATATCTATGATTTGATTTCTTTGCCTGTGCGAATTGGTTGCTGCCAATACCTGGTACAAATTTCATGTCGGTAGAACCTTTAGAAATAGATTTACTTAGAAAATTGGTGACGTCACTTGTTCAATACTTATTCCACCAGCTGTATATATATATATATATAATCTTTTCTGTATAGAGTTCTGTTTTTTGTCTTGCAGTGTTCATGTGTTTTTATGTCCTTTTGTATCCTTGAGCACATTGCCTTCCTTTTAATGACACGGAGCCGCAGAGAAGCAATTCCACATAGGAAATACAGTTGTTTATGGTGTTGGATTAAACATTGAGAACACAAGAACAGAAACACTAATCTACAATATATCTCTCCTGTTGCGATCGCTCACTTTGCCACAAAGATAAGTCACAAATTCTACCAGATTTGCATTTATATTGGGAATTGCGCTGAACAAGGGGCTCTCTGTTCAGATTCATGCCAACAGTCCTAAAGCCTTTCAGTCCGGGAGAAAGCCAAGCTCTGTATTATGGAAGCAAATGGTAGTGCGGGCAATAAAATCGGCCAATGTGAGATGTTTCTGGGACTCCTGTAAATCTTTTTTATGCTCCTTTTTATTGTTCTTTCATTTTTCATCTTTCTTCGTTTGCAACCTGCGCCGTACTAGTACTGCGCTCCTGCGCAGGTTGCATACCTTTGATGTGAGCTCCGGCGCAGGTCGCCCCCTGTTGTGCCTTGTATTTGTGTACGCTGCTTAGAGGAATGAGGATCATCACAATGGCATCTTTAGCTCAAACATTGGGCAAGGTGATTATGTACCGTGTCTTTATTCAGTAGGTCACAATTATAGAGGTTGACCCAGTCTGCTACTGAAACAATGCTGCTTTGGTCTATGCCTGTCTGTTTTTCACTTTTTAAGTGGCATCCACCCCAGCACCGCTGCTCCAGTGGCCGTCCGCAGGTCTGTATTGGCCTCACCATTCTAGTCCAAGTACCACTGCTAAGGCCATTGATTGGCTGCAGGGGTCAAGTGTCTATGAGTGGTAGAGATTTACATAAAGTCACTTTGGCGGTGACCATTGCTCGGTAGCACTTAAGCAGAGTTTTACCTTTGTAAAATTGCTCCAAACTGTTGGGTCTGTCTGTTGTAAAGTGCAATCTGTCTCTAGCAGCCGATAAGCCGAGATAAATTAATTACAGGAAATGATGTTAGGGCTTTTTTTTTTCTCTTTAGTAATTAAGGACAGGTTTTTCATTGTTTACAGGCGATGTAGGAGGGTTTTAGTCTGTACAGAGGAAAGGGGGATGGATTTTTTTGTTGTTGTCAAACTAGATAAATACATAACAGAGAGGCGGGCTTCCAATTCAGGAAGGAAAGCCAATAGACATTGTGCGCTCGTCACACCGTCAAAAGGACGCATGTGCCGCAAAATGCATACCTGCGCACGGCCTGCGTCCCCAATGCTAAAGATAGGGGATGCAGGTCGTATGCAGCGTCCTGCGCCCATAGGCGGAGCTAACCAGAAGAGGCGTGGCAGGGACGGAGCTTAGCGGTGGCCGTGCGCAGACCGACGCAGGTCTGTGAAACGCCAATGTGAAACCAGCCTAAGACCACAAGAAAATTTGTGTTAAACCTCAGAATTTCAATTTTATCTGGAATTGATCGAGGAAATGTATAAATAAAGGTTGAAGCAAAATTTGTTATGTCCAAGGAAAGAGTGTTACTAAGCCTGGTGGAACGTACAGTCTGGGGGTCATACAGAGGCACGCACCTGCTAACAAAAGCAAACCTAAGATGGATACAAGCAGGTGTAAATTTTTACCTTAATTTTTGATAATTTTTAGTGTCAGTTATTGTAGGTCAGTCGGCCTCCAACCTCTCTAGAAATGTTTGAAAAGTGGCAGGAGAAGCACAACATTCTGGAAAAAGTCCCACAATTTGATCTAATTTGTTATCAACAAAATTTTAGATTTTTTTTTTTTAATTTGAAAATTGCCATCAATTCTTCTCTTGTGTCAATGATCAACGTGCTGTAATATCACTAAGTATCTCTGCGGTATGATTTCTATTTTCACACGGGGAATTCATAGCTGCTTCTTATCTGCATTGTGATTACTCACAATAGTCACCGGACCACAAAAATAATCCCTAATATGGCCGACAGGAAGTGGCAGGAAGTCATCTTCTGTCAACTCCCAGAGGCCGGAGAGTTCGGGAGCAATAACGACAGAAATGAATATTTACTACTTAGATTCAGGAGATCAAGAGTTTTTATCTTTGACCGGAAATATTTTCGGAATTTGCTGTCTCAAAGGCTTTGGTGGCACAACAACTTTTCAATTTGGATCTCGGCAATAGTCAACTAATCTTCACTGGTTCAGATCCTTGAGTCAAAATGCCTATTTTTTAGAAGCACAGCAGTTCATGAAGTCAATTATCGTTATGGTAGGATTGGGTTATGTGTCAAACTGAGCAGAATATGAGCCACTGATGGTCATCCATCTAGTTCCTAAAAAAAGTCCCAAGGGAGAACCTTTTATATGTTGTCCATATACTCGAATATATATGGAAAATTTGCCAATTTTCTGAGACAACCCTCTGGGAAACTGGTCAATGTGATCCCTTCTGCCAAAATCTTTTTCCATGCCAGGAAACCTTTATAACGAAGGTTTGGGGTTGCACCTATGAGATTTCCCGATTCCATCGAGAGTGACGGAAACTTCCCCAATTTGTAGGAGCCTCCAGGAGGTTCCAGATGAGTTGACGAGCATTGTATATGGGCAGGAATAGTGTTTGTGACACAATCCTTAAGGACCCCACCCATGTTGCGGGTTGCGGATTGCATGGTGCTGTTGTAGACACAACCACGGGAGGCACGAGAGTTCTCCAACCATCGTGTTAAACTGGAGAATACAAACGTAAATCTAATTGGGGGGTTGCCTTTATTTAGGCATTAGCCCTTCAGAAATAATTTGAAAGTGTCTAAAAGTCTACCTCCTCACTACTCATAATGGGAATTAATGGACTAGAATCATAGAATCATAGAATCGTAGAGTTGGATGGGACCTCCTGGGCCATCTGGTCCAACCCCCTGCTCAAAGCAGGATTCGCTAAATCATCCCAGTCAGATGTCTGTCCAGCCTCTGTTTGAAGACTTCCATTGAAGGAGAACTCACCACTTCTCGTGGCCGCCTGTTCCACTCATTGATCACTCTAACTGTCAAAAAGTTTTTTCTAATATCTAATCTGTGTCTCCTCCCATTCAGTTTCATCCCATTGCTTCTAGTCTTTCCTTGTGCAAATGAGAATAAAGATGATCCTTCTACAATGTGACAGCCCTTTAGATATTTGTAGACAGCTATTAAGTCTCCCCTCAGTCTTCTCTTTTGCAAACTAAACATTCCCAAATCCTGCAACCTTTCCTCATAAGACAGGGTTTGCAGACCGGTCACCATTCTGGTCGCTCTTTTCTGAACTTGCTCCAGTTTGTTGATGTCTTTTTAAAATGTGGTGCCCAAAACTGGACACAATATTCCAGATGAGGTCTGACCAAAGAGGAGTAGAGGGAAATAATGACTTCACGTGATCTAGACTGTATGCTTCTGTTAATACATCCTAGAATTGCATTTGTCTTTTTTGCTGCTGTATCACACTGTTGACTCATATTCAGTCTGTGATCTATTAGTATACCCAAGTCTTTTTCACATGTGCTGTCACTTAGCCCTATTCCTCCCATTCTGTATATGCTTTTTTTCATTTTTATTGCCCAAATGTAGTACTTTGCATTTTTCCCCTGTTAAAAAAAAGAAGTTCCCCTTTAGTTAGGAGGAACATAGGAAAATCTCTAAGTGTCGTCTAGGGTGAGAAAAATATGGCTACCCTAATAAAAAAAAAGGAAAACGAGTTGTGTGTGGAATTGCCGCTAAGTTTTATTCATTTTATTGAAGCGGAGCTGCAGTACCACACACAACCTGTTGAACAGTGTGGCGCTGTTTACGAGAAAAAGCATCCATGTTTTTCTAAACTTCTTCAACTCTCCCCTTGAATTAAGACATTTTTGGAAATTGGTGGCAGCTGATGAATATGCCAACAGGCTGATGAGGAACGTGCTGCAGACTGACGGTGACGTGGCAGAATTCTCATCAGCGCTATTGCTCTTTCATGTAGCTGTATTATTTAGCCTATATTAGCATGCAACCTTCTCGGCTCCAGCTGTTTGTGTGTTTTTTTTTATACACAGCCTCTTAAACAATTAACTTTGCAATTAAGCTTAATTATAGTGAATAGCAGATGAAAGTGTCCTATCTCCTGACTGCACATTTACCAGCGAAGCCGGGCCAGGGAGATGAATGCAGTCATTTATGGAGACTATGGAGGCAATTGTCGGGTCAGCCACTTCAAATCGAGGACATGGAAAATCCATTCTGCATCGCTGATCTACAGTGGGATCACATAGACAAACAACAGATGAATAGAAGCCTTCCCTTTATAGAATGCAGATGAGACCCCTATATACAGACTACTGCTTTATGGCTATCATCCAGGGGGCACAGCACTATTGGATCCTTATTGTAGGGGTAGGGCGACCTGACATTGTAGGCAGTGGCGGAACTAGAGTCAAACTTGGACCTGGACAACCCCTACATGTTGGCCAGATGTATGGCCCCTTATAGTGTTCTAAATCCTATAAAAACATACGTGTTCATCCCCCCTTCATTATGTAGTAATGTCCCCCATCCTGGGCCCCTTACATTTATATATTTTAGTCCATCATCAGTCCCTTTTAGGTACATATGTCCCCCATCCTGGCATACAGTATATGTCCTTCAATTTTGATATATATATATATCTGTTATACTGGGTCCCTTCCTGCCATATAAGTCCGCCATGTTTATATACCTGTCCCCCATCCCGGTGTATATGTTCCCAATTCCGGTATATATACCCTCCTTCCGGGTATATATAATAATAATAATTTTATTTCTATAGCGCCAACATATTTCGCAGCACTTTACATTTTAGAGGGGACTTGTACAGACAATAAGAGACATTACAGCATAACAATAATCACATATATCAACAGATACCAAAAGGAATGATTGTCCTGCTCACAAGCTTACAATCTATGAGTATGCCCCCCATCCTGGTATATATGTCCCTTATCCTGGTATATATGCCCCCATCCTGGTATATATGTCCCCCATCCTGGTATATATGTCCCTTATCCTGGTATATATCCCCCATCCTGGTATATATGTCCCCCATCCTGGTATATATGTCCCTTATCCTGGTATATATGTCCCCCATCCTGGTATATATCCCCCATCCTGGAATATATGTCCCCCATCCTGGTATATATGTCCCCCATCCTGGTATATATATCCCCCATCCTGGTATATATGCCCCCCATCCTGGTATATATGTCCCCCATCCTGGTATATATGTCCCCCATCCTGGTATATATGTCCCCTATCCTGGTATATGTCCCCCATCCTGGTATATATGTCCCCCATCCTGGTATATATGTCCCCCATCCTGGTATATATCCCCCATCCTGGTATATATCCCCATCCTGGTATATATGCCCCCCATCCTGGTATATATCCCCCATCCTGGAATATATGTCCCCCATCCTGGAATATATGTCCCCCATCCTGGTATATATGTCCCCCATCCTGGTATATATGTCCCCCATCCTGGTATATATATCCCCCATCCTGGTATATATGTCCCCCATCCTGGTATATATGCCCCCCATCCTGGTATATATGTCCCCCATCCTGGAATATATGTCCCCCATCCTGGTATATATGTCCCCCATCCTGGTATATATGTCCCCCATCCTGGAATATATGTCCCCCATCCTGGTATATATGTCCCCCATCCTGGTATATATATCCCCCATCCTGGTATATATGCCCCCCATCCTGGTATATATGTCCCCCATCCTGGTATATATGTCCCCCATCCTGGTATATATGTCCCCTATCCTGGTATATGTCCCCCATCCTGGTATATATGTCCCCCATCCTGGTATATATCCCCCATCCTGGTATATATCCCCCATCCTGGTATATATGCCCCCCATCCTGGTATATATCCCCCATCCTGGAATATATGTCCCCCATCCTGGAATATATGTCCCCCATCCTGGTATATATGTCCCCCATCCTGGTATATATGTCCCCCATCCTGGTATATATATCCCCCATCCTGGAATATATGTCCCCCATCCTGGTATATATGTCCCCCATCCTGGTATATATGTCCCCCATCCTGGTATATATCCCCCATCCTGGTATATATGCCCCCCATCCTGGTATATATCCCCCATCCTGGAATATATGCCCCCCATCCCAGTATATATCCCCCATCCAGGTATATATATCCCACATCCTGGTATATATGTCCCCCATCCTGGTATATATGTCCCCCATCCTGGTATATATGTACCCCATCCTGGTATATGCCCCCCATCCTGGTATATTTGCCCCCCATCCTGGTATATACACTCACTGGCCACTTTATTAGGTACACCTGTCCAACTGTGTGTTAAGACTTAATTTCTAATCAGCCAATCACATGGCGGCAACTCAGTGCATTTAGGCATGTAGACATGGTCAAGACAATCTCCTGCAGTTCAAACCGAGCATCAGTATGGGGAAGAAAGGTGATTTGAGTGCCTTTGAACGTGGCATGATTGTTGGTGCCAGAAGGGCTGGTCTGAGTATTTCAGAAACTGCTGATCTACTGGGATTTTCACGCACAACCATCTCTAGGGTTTACAGAGAATGGTCCGAAAAAGAAAAAAAATCCAGTGAGCGGCAGTTCTGTGGCCGGAAATGCCTTGTTGATGCGAGAGGTCAGAGGAGAATGGGCAGACTGGTTCGAGCTGATAGAAAGGCAACAGTGACTCAAATTGCCACCCGTTACAACCAAGGTAGGCAGAAGAGCATCTCTGAACGCACAGTGCGTCGAACTTTGAGGCAGATGGGCTACAGCAGCAGAAGACCACACTGGGTACCACTCCTCTCAGCTAAGAACAGGAAACTGAGGCTACAATTTGCACAAGCTCATCGAAATTGGACAGTAGAAGATTGGAAAAACGTTGCCTGGTCTGATGAGTCTCGATTTCTGCTGCGACATTCGGATGGTAGGGTCAGAATTTGGCGTAAACAACATGAAAGCATGGATCCATCCTGCCTTGTATCAACGGTTCAGGCTGGTGGTGGTGGTGTCATGGTGTGGGGAATTTTTTCTGGGCACTCTTTGGGCCCCTTGGTACCAATTGAGCATCGTTGCAACGCCACAGCCTACCTGAGTATTGTTGCTGACCATGTCCATCCCTTTATGACCACAATGTACCCAACATCTGATGGCTACTTTCAGCAGCATAATGCGCCATGTCATAAAGCTCGAATCATCTCAGATTGGTTTCTTGAACATGACAATGAGTTCACTGTACTCAAATGGCCTCCTCAGTCACCAGATCTCAATCCAATAGAGCATCTTTGGGATGTGGTGGAACGGGAGATTCGCATCAGGGATGTGCAGCCGACAAATCTGCGCCAACTGTGTGATGCCATCATGTCAATATGGTCCAAAATCTCTGAGGAATGCTTCCAGCACCTTGTTGAATCTCTGCCACGAAGAATTGAGGCAGTTCTGAAGGCAAAAGGGGGTCCAACCCGTTACTAGCATGGTGTACCTAATAAAGTGGCCAGTGAGTGTATGTCTCCCATCCTGGTATATCCCTCCATCCCAGTATATATGTCCCTTATCATGGTATATACCCTCCATCCTGGTATATACCCCCATCCTGGTATATGGCCCCAATATTGATATATATGTCCCCCATCCTGGTATATATATCCCCCATCCTGGTATATATATCCCACATCCTGGTATATATGTCCCCCATCCTGGTATATATGTCCCCCATCCTGGTATATGCCCCCCATCCTGGTATATTTGCACCACATCCTGGTATATATGTCTCCCATCCTGGTATATCCCTCCATCCTGGTATATATGTCCCTTATCATGGTATATACCCCCCATCCTGGTATATACCCCCCCATCCTGGTATATGGCCCCAATACTGATATATATGTCCCCCATCCTGGTATATCCCCCCATCCTGGTATATATATATCCCCCATCCTGGTATATATGTCTCCCATCCTGGTATATATCCCCCATCCTGGTATATATGCCTCCCATCCTGGTATATATATGTCCCCTATCCTGGGCCCCTTTCTGGCATTTATGTCATCAATTCTGTCTCTGCATAAAAAAAATCCATTCCTCTCCCCTTCATCCACTCCCCTCAACATGCAAGTATCCTCTTCTGTAGCCAGTCCTAGGCAGCTGACAGGCATTAGGGATGAGCGAGTACTAAAGTATTGGGACTCGCTATACTCGTACCGAGTATACCCTAATACTCAGGTATTCGGTACGAATAGCGAGTCCAATGATAGTCAATGGAAAATGTGAGTAATTGTCTGCTGGACCCGACAAAGCGGTCTGGGGGCCGAGGAAAAGGGTAAAAAATGCGTATGTTAAAAAATGTATGCTGTAAACAAATGTATATAACATGGGGGCACCTGGACAGGGGCTGCACGATCGGTTTTACACCACTGCTTCACTAGAATGTACAAGCACTCTTTGAAGTCCTGTGGTTTTTTGCCGACTGAGCGGGACTCGTACGCCACTTACGCAGTGCCAGTGTTATATCAGAAGTGCCGTAAGAGAGAGTGATGATGGAGGCAATCTACTGACAGCTAAGTGTGTAAGTGGTGTAAGGAGAGCAATCTGCCCTAGGGGCTGTGTTATGGCTAATGCAGGAAGAAGCCACCCATCATCATCACCACAAGGGATTCACAATAAGAAAGCTTGGACTACTGTCCTTGTTGTGCCACTGCCCAACGTGTAGGCATAGACAAAATGTCTTCAAAACCTTAGCCCTAGGGGCTGTATCATGGTTGATGAAGGAAGCAAGGCAGGTCTGAAGGGCCAAACAATTATGATAAAGCCAGGACTACTAGCATAGAGGTGGCTGTGCCCAGTGTCCAGGCATAGCCATAGTGTCTCCAAAAATTAGCCCAAGGGGCTGTATCATAGTTGATGAAGTACGTAAGACAGGTCTGAAGGGCCAAACAATTATGATGAAGCAACTAGGACTACTAGCATAGAGGTGGCCAGTGTCTCCAAAAATTAGCCCAAGGGGCATGATACCATGGTTAATGAAGGAAGAAGGGTCTCACTCTCATCACAAGTGCCTCCGATGGGAAATATTAATTAACGTAGCATTGTTTTTAGCTTATTGACCATGAGGTACATGTGTCAGAAGCAGGATTTGAAAACATGTAAGAAGAAGAAAAGGGGCTTGTATGGGAAGGGATGGATGTGATCACCAATTTAAAAAAAGAAACGTGTTGGGTGACTTTAGGTTGGGATAATGTCATCTAGAGGGCTTAAATACTGTTGCGAAATCCAGTCCTTGTTAAATTTTATCAGAGTCAGCCTGTCTGCATTCTCTGTAGTCAACCGTGTGCGTGTATCTGTGATGATTGCCCCAGCGGCACACGCTCTGACATCACACTAGCAGCAGGGCGGGCCAGCACATCCAAGGCATAGAAGGAGAGGTCGGGCCAACTATGCAGCTTGGATACCAAGTAATTAAACAGTACAGAAGCGTCAGGAAGGACGCAGGTATGGTCACTTAGATAGTCGTTGACCATCTTGTTCAACTTCTCCCTCCTTGACATTGCTACTGTTGCAGCTAGTCCTTGGTGATGAGCCGGTTTATTGAAGATAGCCCTGTTTGTGGACATTTTACCACCACTTCTTTTGGACCTGCCTGGCGTATCTCTCCCCATTAATGCATGCTGTTGCACAGAGCTGATATCTCAGCTAGCAGTGGTGTCTGAGGGTGCTGTTGCCATCAAATGATCGACAACGGCCTTCTTGAAGGATTCCATTGTGAAACACCTTGGTGACTGCAACAGTAGCGAAGGAAGTTTGTCCTTGTTCCGTGGGTCTAGAAAGGTGGCCAACCAGTATGGTTTGCTATTGAAAATGTGGCTTACACGAGGGTCTTGGCACAGACAGTCAGATATGAAGTGTGCCATGTGTGCCAAGCTGCAAAGAGGTGAATGTTCTGTGACCCCTGAAGGAGGAACAATACCCATCCTCTCCTCAAACTGACTCTCCTCCACCTCCTCCTCTTCAGCCCACCCATGCTGGACAGACATGAAGCTGGGGTTGAAATTCCCCTCTATAGCATGAGGTGTCACCTCGGTACCACTGAAAAAGAAGTCCTCTCACTCCTCATTTTTATCATCATCTTCATCCCCCAATGTTACCTGATGATATTGGCTGGGATTGGTAGGATCACCCTTTGTGAAATCTTGCTCCATACCCAGCTGCTGGGCACGCAAAGATTTCATTTTTTGATTCTGCAGTGATTTTTTCAGCACTCATAGCATCGGGATGGTTACGCTGATAATAGCCTGATCACAGCTCACAAGCTTGGTGCAGTACTCAAAGTTATCAAGCACCTCACAAATATCAGCGATCCACACCCACTCGACAGTTGTTATGTGTCTTGGCTGAGTCTCAGTGTGACGGGCATGTTTAAGCTGGTATTCAGCAAGTGCCCTCTGCTGCTCACTTACCCTTGCCAACATATGATATGTTGAGTTCCACCGTGTTGGCATGTTGCAAATGAGTCTGTGGTTTGGCAAATTAAATTGCTTTTGAAGCACTGCAAGACCGGCAACAGCGGTTGAGGAGTGGCGGAAATGGGCGCAAATACGGCGCACCTTCTCAAGTAGGTACGGCAAGTCAGGGTATGTTTTTATAAATTTCTGCACCACTAGGTTCAGCACGTGAGCCATGCATGGCATGTGTACCAGCTTCCCGAGCTTTAAAGTCGCCACCAGGTTACGCCCATTGTCGCAGACAACCAGACCAGGTTGGAGTTGCAGTGGGGAGATCCACTGACCGGTCAATTGTTTTATTCCTTGCCACAGCTCTGCTGCAGTGTGTGGTGTTACACCAAAGCAGATCAGCTTCAGCAGAGCGTATTGCCGCTTTGCCGATGAGCTGCTGCACAGCTCCCAACTTGGGAGTGATGTGGAGGGTAATTTAGCATAGGAGGATGAGGCGGAGGAGGAGGAAGAGGGGAGACTGGATGTATATGATGAGCCGGAAACCCTGATTGAGGTTGGGCCCGCTATTCGTGGCGTGGGTAGGATATGTGTTGATGGTCCAGTTTAAAACTTTGTCCCACCCTCCACCAGGTTGAGCCAGAGTGCCGTGACAGAGATGTATCATCCCTGGCCACAAGTACTTGTCCACGTGTCTGTTGTAAGATGGACCTTCCCGGTTACGGCGTTGGTGAGAGCACGCTTTAGATTGTTTAAGACGTGCTGGTGTAACGCGGGGACAGCACTCCCGGAAAAATAGTGCTGGCTGGGAACCGAGTATCATGGGGCAGCCACAGCCAAAAGATCACGAAAACACTGAGTCCCCACAAGCCTAAATGGCAACATCTTCACGGCTAGCAACTTGGCAATGTGTGCATTCAGTATTTGTGCTTGTGGGTGTGTGGCTTGGTATTTACGCCTCCTTTCATACATCTGGGGCGCGGACAATTGGACACTTTCCTGGGACAAACAAGTGGATGAGCTTGTTGTGGCCTGTGTCTGTGCAACCGCAGCTTGTGAGCAAGAGGTATGATGATCACCTGCTTCCTGCCCAGCAGATTGGTGAGGCCGTATCACAGGCGACATGGCTGTGGTTTGACCCGCAGTCGCAGACACTGATTTGGTACCCTGTTGTTCAGCCCACCGACTAGGGTGTTTGGCTACCATGTGTTTCCGCATACTGGTGGTGCTTTGGTTGCCTTTGCCCTGGCCTCTGCTCAGCTTCCTATGGCAGATGCTACAGATGACCACATTTGGTTCAGAAGGACTATCGGAAAAAAATTTCCAGACAGCGGCTGAAGGCATCCTTACCTTGACTTGGGACACAGAGAGATTGCTCTTGGCAACAGATGACACACTTAGCAATCTGCTCAAACCAGTAGCCCTTGGTGCCTTTGTTGGAGCTACATATCCGCCTTCATCCTCTGTGCTGCTGTGCTGGCTATGTGTGCCAACGGTTCAGGTCGGATCGGTGGTCTCATCATCGACCACCTCGTCGTCCATGTCATCCTCCTTCCGTGTTGATATTGGCGACTGGCCAGATGGCAACTGTGTGTCATCACCATCAGCCTCCACGTCTTCACCCGGTATATCACGTGGATGAAAGTGGCTTTCTTCTGGCCATGGGGGTTCAAATATTTGGCCATCATCAACAGACGATACCCCCTCACGTTCCTCTTCAATGTCGTGCGGTGAGTGGCCAGAGGCAATGCAAGGAAATGGATCAAACATATCCTCGGAGTGACCAAGGTTGGGGTCAAATGTTTCCTGTGACTCCTGACCCGGTGATGAACTAGGAACATGTTGAGAATAGGATGACCCACCGTTATCTGTATGGACAGTAGACTGTTTTGTCATGGACGATTGGGTGCTGCTAGAACATTTCTTTGAGGCCTTATCAGCCATCCAAGACAGTATCTGCTCTTGTTCTTCTGGCTTCCAGGCCCGTTTATGTTCCAGACCAGGAAATTTTGCCAGGAAACTAGATGCATCAACCTTCTTCGATCTCCCAGACTCTGTGCCTTGTTGGGCACCAACAACCCCACACATCCCTGTCCCTTCACAACAGCCTTTTTAGGAATTTTGGATTTTTCTGCCATAGTTGCAGATGTTCAGATGCAGATATTGGGGAACAAGGAGCAGTTAGTGCTTTGTGGAAGGTAGCACTACAGCCTAGTACTGCTTTGTGTTTAACAAACCGCACACAGCAGCAGAAATAAACTGCCCTGAGGTTTAAGGCAAAAATACGCACCCCAGACACCACACAAGACAGCGGTGCTGGCTGCGTGTCAGTTGTGCAGTAGCGTGCGTGCGTACTATTCGCTGTCTGTACACAGCACCGCAACAGCACAAATAAACTGCCCTGCAGGGGTAAATCTGACCCCAAAAAAGCTGGGAAAACGGTCACTACTCAATCCCTGACCTTATACTTTCAGCTCTGAAAAGAGCTTTTGGGTTTCACAGAGGATTTCTGGATGATTTACACCAAAAAACACAACTCTCCCTGGCAGCTGCTCACACTCTCCCTACACTAGCTGTGTTCTGCATGCAATATGCAGAAAATAGCGGCGGCAGGCAGGGCTTAGTGCCAGGCTATGATTGATGACTCATAGGAAGCTGGGCGGCCAGCCAATCATAGTAATGCCGCCCACAACCAAGAAGGGTGCGGCATTACTGTGATTGGCAACTGCTGGGCGGGAAAACCAAATAGTGCGAGGCGAGTAGTGAAATACTCACAATGACCGAGTACCGCGAGTACCGCATTACTCACCGAGTACCGAATACCCACAAATAAGCTCGCTCATCCCCAATAGGCATGCCTGCTGTGGTGACACATGACATCACTGCCATGCAATGCCAATGTCAGCTGCTGGCCTCTGATCTCAATGGACAATGGCATGTCTTGCAGTGCAGGGAGCCGGAAGGTTGCATTAACTTTCACCTGAATGTGCATCCTCGAATGCACATCCAGCTGAAGTAGGCGCTGGCATCGGTGAGCCCTCATCCCGCATGGACCCGGTAACTGTCGCATTCTCTGCAACCGTCATTGTTATGCCCCAGATTATAGGTCAATAAGACAAACTGCATCTTTCCCTTTAAGACCCTCAGTTAAGTTCAAGAAGGTATTCCAAGCTACATACTGTACACCCTCAAATACGCCCCATATTCACAGTGACCGAGCTTGTGAGCACCGCCTACTCATTGCCCACATATACATTGCCTTATGAAGAGCCAGCGAGAGCCCTGATAAATGGGGCCCCATCTAGAGAGTACACACTACACAATGCCTCATTATACAGGGCTCCAGCCCGATATACATTGTTAGATAGTGTCTAACAAACAGCAGCGTCTATGGACATACATAGCAGATATGAGATCCCAGATCATAAGTCCTAATTGCCCCCTTCCCACAAGAACTGAGGCACAAACACAGACATTGTGCCTCTACTGTAACCTCTTGGTGTTTTCATTGACTACAGTATCCCTTTCAAGGCCTCCATTAAGTTTGATGTGTCAAAAATGTGAATATGAAATCCTCCATAGTACACCCCATTAATACAATATGACTGCCATATTGCTGCTGCAAAGTATGATGCCACTGTACGATAATGCTGCCACAGAGCCCACAGCACTTTGATTCCCCCAATGTGACCCCCACATATTATAATGCTGCTTCACTGTATATCCACTGCACATTCCCCCACACACAGTATGATGTCCCCACAGTACATTCCCCCCACACATTATGATGTCCTCACAGTACATTCCCCCACACACAGTATGATGTCCCCACAGTACATTCCCCCACACACAGTATTATGTCCCCACAGTACATTCCCCCACACACAGTATGATGTCCCCACAGTACATTCCCCCACACACAGTATGATATCACCATACTACATTCCCCCACACACAGTATGATGTCCCCACAGTACATTCCCCCACACAGTATGATTTCCCCACAGTACATTCCCCCACACACAGTATGATGTCCTCACAGTACATTCCCCCACACACAGTGTGATGTCCCCACAGTACATTCCCCCACACACAGTATGATGTCCCCACAGTACATTCCCCCACACACAGTATGATGTCCTCACAGTACATTCCCCCACACACAGTGTGATGTCCCCACAGTACATTCCCCCACACACAGTATGATGTCCCCACAGTACATTCCCCCACACACAGTATGATGTCCTCACAGTACATTCCCCCACACACAGTATGATGTCCCCACAGTACATTCCCCCACACACAGTATGATGTCCCCACAGTACATTCCCCCACACACAGTATGATGTCCTCACAGTACATTCCCTCACACACAGTATGATGTCCCCACAATATATTCCCACACACACAGTATGATGTACCCACAGTAATTTCTCCCACATAGTACGATGTACCCACAGTACATTCCTCCACACACAGTATGATGTCCCCACAGTACATTCCCCCACACAGTATGATGTCCCCACAGTACATTCCCCCCACACACAGTATGATGTCCCCACAGTACATCCCCCCACACACAGTATGATGTCCCCACAGTACATTCCCCCACACACAGTATGATGTCCCCACAGTACATTCCCCCACACACAGTATGATGTACCCACAGTACACTCCCCCATATACAGTATGATGTACCCACAGTACATTCCCCCCACACACAGTATGATGTACCCACAGTACATTCCCCCCACACACAGTATGATGTCCCCACAGTACATTCCCCCACACACAGTATGATGTCCTCACAGTACATTCCCCCACACACAGTATGATGCCCCCATAGTACATTCCCCCACACACAGTATGATGTCCTCACAGTACATTCCCCTACACACAGTATGATGTCCTCACAGTACATTCCCTCACACACAGTATGATGTCCCCACAGTACATTCCCTCACACACAGTATGATGTCCCCTAGTATATTCCCCCACACACAGTATGATGTCCCCACAGTACATTCCCTCACACACAGTATGATGTCCCCTAGTATATTCCCCCACACACAGTATGATGTACCCACCAGGGCCGGACTGGTCATCTGTCAATTCTGGCAAATGCCAGAAGGGCCTGTCTGGTTGTGGGCTGCTTTGTCTGCTACATTGTTGACAGAATCCATGTCTAAAGACACCCATACTGTTAAGAGTTGTGACGGAGCACAAAGTCGCTGGCTCCGTCACTTACCCCAGCAGGCCACAGGTATCAATAAAAATATTGGTCTTGTAGTAAATCTTGCTTTCCTCCATCCAGGGTAATATTAGTAATATATCCCATCTGGTGCTTGGGGATGAGGACAGCATGAGCCTGTGTGATTTCAAATGTCAGGGCTGAATTTCTGTCCCAGTCCGTACCTGGTACCCACAGTAATTTCTCTCACATAGTACGATGTCCGCACAGTACATTCCTCAGACACAGTATGATGCCCCCGTAAGGAGGTGGCGGGGACCCTCATGTGCTTCCTCTCTCCTGAACACCAAGCCCATGTCATGTGTGGCACCCTGTTGTTTTACCAATGTAATGTGGGGTTTACTAAGGATACTATACTGTATGTGAAGAGTCACAGAGCAGAGCAGCACACAGCAGGAGGGTATAGGACAGATACTTTCTGGTTCTGTAAGACACCCGGGCAGCTGGCCCAAGGTCAGGACATATGAGCAGAGTATTACAGGCCGTAGGGATAAAGCTGTTTTGGTAAGGGGCCCCGGGCTGAGAATCATGCAGGTGGTCACCAGCACGATACAGAACCATTTCAAGGAAGGATCCGAAGCTAGCGGCTGGGATTAGGAGGCAGCTGAGTCAGCGAGCACGTTATTCTATTATTCACAGCCAGACCAGGAAAATGGCAGGAAGCTGGTGGGACTGGAGCACGAGTGGGGTAGAGATTGTCCAAGGAGACAGGTGGGACACGGATTGTCCAGGGATATAACTGAGCTTGCTAGGAAAGGGAATCTGATGCAGAAGATAGAGTCTGTCCAGATGACAGGGAAAGATAAGAAGATCGCCTTGTTTAAACTGGTCCCTGGGTGTGACTGTTTAGTAAAGTTTAACAGTTTGAAAGGAACTAACTCTGTGGTGCTTCATGGGACTAGAATTCCAGGAGACACTGTAAGTACTCCTCTCATTCGCAAGGTGTCGGGGTGCTCACTGACTAGTGCTTAGTGAACTCGCCCACGACTACCACCCCGTGCCACCTTGTTACATCCCCACAGTACATTCCCCACACACAGTATGATGTCCCCACAACATATTCACTCACACACTGTATGATGACCTCATGGTATATTCCTCCACACACAGTATGATGTTCCCCCACAATACATTGTCCCCACAGTATGATGTCCTCACAATTCATTCACCTCCACACAATGTGATTTCACCATAGCCCCCAAACACAATAGGATTACCCCCACAGCTCCCCATAAGCAGTATATTTGCCCCACCTCCACACACAAGTATGATGTTCACTACCATAGTCATCTATATAAATACCCTGGCCAAGGCAGAGTGACTTATTTGTGCACCTCCTGGAACTCAGCATACTCCTGCCGCATAGATGGAGTACCCTAATATTCAGTTCTCCATTCAGTAAGCCAACATTTGCATTGTACTCGCAATGTTTCCTTGGAAGAGATCTTTGAGTACCTATTCAGTAGCTTCGCATTGGTGCCTTCTGCCGGAGCCCGCAGAAGACTGATCTGAGTGTCAACTGAAGACGCATCTTTTGCAGAATTTAAATTGACACTGCACTTTCAGTCAAGTTAATTTCACGCCAAATATGCTCAGTAAGGAATTGATAGATCACTTTTTCCAAAATTTTAATATTTTTACCCCTGAATAATAAAATATGCTGTTTACAGGGTGTCTCCTTTCAGTCAATCTTACTTTCCTTGCCTGTTGTAAAGTGTAATCTGTCTGTATCTGCAAAGAAGCCGAGATGTATTACAGCCACAAAACAGATTATTTAGAATCCCGGGAGCTCTTCATAAAAACACATTCATAAAATCCACATGGAGCCAATGTGTCTGGTGTAGGCAATGAGTCTCATACTCCATCAGTCCTTACATCAGTGGTTAGCTGATAATATTTGTTTTGTTTGTTCTTTAGGAAGGTGGAGGTGGAGTTTTGTCTACCTACAAAAAGTGGGGATGGGTCTTTGCCTTGTCTTGTCCGTCAAGCGGAACACAAATATAACATAGAAGAGGGTTTTCAGCTGGTGCCAGACAAGCCATTGGATAATGGCAGGAGCAGTGCTTATGGTGCTGGCAGAGCAATGATTAAGATACACCGCCCTTTTATGACTGAGCTGATATGCGCGCCATCACTGTTAAAACATTGCAATTTATTTGTCCATATTAGATATATTACTTGTGTGAATGAGGCTCAGAGAACATCAATAGTTCAGGCATGAGTCCGAATGTGCAAGAAAAGGATTCCCATCTCCTCAAAATGGAGCAAAATACAATTGACATCTGCAAATGAGCTATGCTAATAGCCTCCAACCTCTGAGGCATGAACCCTGCGCCACCGGCAGGTACGGGATTTTTTATAAGAGCGGCCATTATATTGTTTTCTCTCCCTCCAGGACGTACTGATGGGTAATATGCAGCAAATTGATGAACTCCAGACGTTTTATTATGATCCCCGTAGACAAAGCAATGAAGAGAGTGAGAGGATGATGAGGAGAATCCCAGGTGCTCTCCAGGACAATAACTTCCCCCTGCACCGGGGGCTAGCTTCCATTATAGAAGCGCCTCGGTTTATACCGGTACAATCATCATTTGTTCTCTGGTGTTTCGCCCTGGATGAGATTGTGTGCCCCCGAAGGCACTGACTCAATGAGTTTGCTGCAGAATACCTCCGTCACCTGTTATTTTATCAGCTTTGGTTGCCGGGAAACTGCTCATAGAAGGAACGGGACAATTGTCGGCGGCGGTAATCCGAACGTTGATCAATGTCATCTGCATGTAGAAACATCAGCGTAGACGAGAGACGGGAGCAGACGATTCCTCTAGGCTGCAGACATCTATTCTGTTGTTCCAAGAGCCATATGCTGTACCAAACATATTGTGGCCCAGCTGAGGGTTTGTTACAGTGTTTCAGTGCAAGCTATCCCGTGAACCCTTCTAGATCTTGCTCTCACGGTTGACATCTCAATGCATTGACCAAAGACTTTGGACAGATTTAGGTCATTTGGTGCCAGACTGTGGTCCGATGACCTGAACATCATAAATACCCAGATTCCACCAGCCGGATCAGATTCCTATGTTATACCAGACGTCCTTTAGAGTTTGATAATTAAAATGAGACTCATTTTTTTATTAGAACCATGGAAGACCCCCATCTTCCTCCTAGCCCACCGTCCTATGTGCCCCTCTTATATCACCAGAGGGCTCACTCATTTTGGCATATTTTCTCCAATATGTTTATCCTTATATAATTGCCCTTCAAGACGCTTTCAGGGATCATTGAGTGTTTTTTGTTTCATCCTCCGAGCGTCCTACAGCAGAGCAGTTGGCGTCTGGCTCATACATAATTGCCACCACCAGGTTTGGGGGGGATTTCAGGTTTCCAGCTCTAAATGTGATTCGCCCCCCAAATTAGAACAAACTGTTTTAATGATTGCAATCGCCGCTCCGGAAACTCGATCATCTTCGCTATTCGTTTAGACGCCAAGTTCCAATTAATTTGCAAACTTTTTTGCTCCTTCTTTTTGCTAGTGCTTCATTAGAGTCGTGGGTCCTGTAGTCATTAATAGAAGATCACAGGAAAACAAGAAAAATATAAAATAAATCATGAAGAAGCGTCTGTTGCATTTTACACTCCTGGTGGCTAAAGAACCAAAGTGACAGAAATCCTTTTGAGTAAAATCTCGTGATGTGCTCCAGATCCCACAGGGAGAGCGGAACATGCTCTGTTTTTTCCTCGGCTTTTCAAAGGTTGTCGTGGATGATTTGTCAAATGGATAATGTAGATAATTAAGAGCTCAGCCTTTTAGAGGCAGCAAAGCCGAATGGAGAATTGACTTGTCTATAATTTTTTTTTTTTTTTTCGAAATCTTTTTGTAATCTCTTCCCTCTTCTTCCCCGACCACCGGGCCTTCGTGAATTCTGCCGCCACACAGTAAGAAGCAAATGTTTATCAAAAAATAAGCTGCTAGAAACCAACGAACAAAAGAAAGAAAGAGATAAAAAAATAAATACAAAGGCTACATAAAAGCGGAAAACGCGTTGGAGCTATAAAATTATCTTCTGATTGCACATAAAAGAAAACATAAGAGAAGCGGCCCAGACGGTGATTGTTAGTATTGATTCCAACTGGGCAAACACAATCTAGAACACAGCACCCAGATACTTAAGGAATGATTCAGCATCTAGTGGCGATTAGTGGAGGGGGATAGGTAGGCGGTGGAATGTACTTATTTCTCGTGAAGTAGGACAGAAGCATGTGGACAATGGATGGGTCATTGGAAAAAAAAAATATTTTGGTTCTACAACCATAATAGAATTTTCCTTTCGACTCTCCCAGCCTGAGGTGCTATTTTTCAGATTATAATCGGACATATTCTGTGATTGGAAAATATAAGAATTGAGCAAAGCTTCCAAAATTCAATTTGGGCAGATTCCCTCAATTCAAGGGAGGAGTAGATTCAATTTGCCTTTAATAAATTTTGTGAAAATCAAATCTGCCAAAAAGGGGTAAAGAAACAATAACCAGTTATACTCCTCCCTTCCTATACCTGATCCACCAGTGCCGAGCCCATCACGGTTTTCCGATCATCTCTCCAACCTTCTTCTTTGCCCTCCCGAAGACTTTTTCAAGCAAGACATAGTCTTATTGGAAAAAAGTTTTGAGACAGAAACCAAAATGTGTCATATACGTATTGAATTTTACAAGGAATGAAGTGAAGAAAGTCTTTAGAATTGCTTCATCAGTGTGTCATTGATAAGTCCCCTGTAGGTTGTGACGTCACCTTTTCTGATCCAGTGAATACCATCCAAGTAGCAGAACTGGGCAGATTCTGGGGGTAAGTATGGCTTTGTTATTTTTTTCTTGTATAATCATGGCTTCCTACTGGAAATGAACAAATCTCCCAAAATCAGTTTTGAGCAGATTTGCTCAGATCGGACGGCAGATTCGATTTTATCCCAGTATGTTTGGTCGGAATAAAAATTGTCGCTGAGAGGTTAGGAAACAATCCAATATTATAATCACTTGTCCTTGGCCCATCACTCACCTTTGCTAGCAATGCAGTTTCCTGCCGGTAGTTTGCTCGCTTTCCCCAGTCTTGTCTTGGATTTGGGAATGTCTTTTAGTGCTAACTAGACCTGATGGGGTCATGTGAGGCATGAGGCACATCTGTTGTGAACTCATTTTCTGGTCTGCCTCTGGTTTCTGGTGAGGGAGCGGGTTGTGCTGACAGAGGAGTTGTGAGTTCTTTTTCCGGGCTCCCTCTGGTGGTGGCAGGAGGTAGTGAAGCTGATATAATTAACAGAGACCTGCCACCTGATAATGAGGAAGAGGATTGGACATCTGGAGTCTCAGAATGGATTTAAGACAGCCGACTCCCTATTCTCATGCTGGTGATTTTTTCCTGCCTCCTGAGGTCTTAGTTTCCAGCTCAGTTCCTGCCTTCTCAAGCTAAGTTGTTCTCTGCTTATGTTCTCATTTGATTTGGTTTGGTCTACTCAGTTTTTTGTGCGGTCAGCCTGCCCCGGCTGGGGCTGTGCTGAATTTCCACTCTTATGTCATTGTATGTGCTTTTTGTCCCTTATTAGATTGGCCTCTTTTTGCTCTGTTCTCAGAATATGCCAGAGTGCTGATATAGTGGGGGAAGTCTAGTGACTTCAGGGTATTTTTTGCTATCAGAAGTGTTGGACATTTTTGCAGGTTTTTTTGGCATGATTGCAGACAGTATCTTTCCTTTCCTGTCCTTTCTAGTTAGTGTGGGCCCCATCGTTTGCTCAGCCTATTTTCCTACCTGTGTTTGTGCTTTCATCTTGTCTCACCGTCAATACATGTGTGGGGGCTGTCTATTCCTTTGGGGTCTGCTCTGGGGCAGTTTAGATTTCCCCTTTCTTGCTTTAGGCTTATTTAGTCCTCCGGCTGTGACGAGGTGTCTAGAATCATCGTAGGTATGCTCCATGGTTGCTGTTAGTTGTGTGGTTAAAATCAGGGGTCTGCAATCTGCGTAGTTACCAACCTCTCTGGTTTTCTGTTACTTAGCTTGGTCTTGTTTTCCTCCTCGGTGACCCATTCATAACACACATCAATGACCTACATTGTCCCTCCAGGTGACTGTGTCAGGTCTAGTCAGTGCCGGAGAACATTCCCAAATTCAAGAGAAGATGAATAGTGCATGGGAACGGTTGGGGAGCTGCAGCGGCAGGATAGGTGATGGGCAGGTCTAGGACAGGGGATTAAAATATTTTAGTGTTTTTAATCCTTGCCCAGTTCTTTAAAGTATCCAGGTGTCTGACTGGCTTTCATTTTGCTGCATTTGGAGAGCCTTAACTTTTCACAAAAAAACAAATTTGATTAATTAAGAATTGATTTACTCCACTTTTATGTTCTCAGGAAGAGTCTAAAATGCCTTTGATGTCCAGTTTAATGGCCTAGTTGGCCTCCCTCCATCAAGTCATTGACCCAACAGCCACCAACCATTTTTGATCTCACCCTGCAGTGAACCACAAAATGTAAGTCAATGCTATACTATCTACCAGAATCCACCAGCACTACAATCCCCACAATGGATCAGTCATGAATTTTCATTACAAAGTAATTTACAGGGATCTATATACAGTAGAGTTGTGTTATTTCTTAGGAACCCAACTGATTGCACGACAGCTCCGGGGTGTATAATGAAAACCGTGCCAGATAGTGTGGGCTGCAGATCCTCCACTTGTGAGAGCCTGTCTGTCTTCCCGGGAAGCCACACGGTAGAGATCAGGAGGATCAAACTGCAGCCTTAATGCCCTTTCATTCTGACGGCATCTCTCAGAAGCACCGGGTTTATCTACGGAGATCACTCAATGATTCAAGTGGTGTTTAGGGATGTCTGATGTTTAAAGGTCACCGGCTGAACTTTGTCCCATAGGATAACTAATTCATCCTACAAATTAAGTGATTTTCTCCCGGAGTTATTACTTTTTTTTTATAGTCTACAGCCTTGAGCGCGAGAGAGAATCATGTTGTATGCTACTCACTCATCTAAATGTTAGCAGTAATTGAAGGCCTTGAAATATCACAACGCACTTGGGTAAACTCAGAAGAAATTGCTGTGTGCTTTGCAAGGTGTGGTAGGACGGAGCGGCTGCGGGAACAGTAATTATTTTGCTTTTTCAAGGCCTCGTATATTAGCGGCCCACTTTAGCCTTTTTTTATCCATTAAAGAAAAACTATACTTATTTTAATAAAAACTTAAAAAGAATGTCCGATAAAAAAACAAAACATTTTCATACAATTAATTTTGATACAATTTAATTGTGTTCTAGTTTTTTTCCGATTTATTTTTTTTTTCATTTTCTTACAAAATTTTCTTACATTGCCGCTGAAATGTGGCTTGGAACACAATGACCAGAATGACCCTTGGCACACAATGGGAGTGAGTTCACGCCCCCAGAAAGAACGTTGCTGTTGGGCGGGGTAATGACCAAAATGAGGCTTGGAACACAATGGAAAAGAAAGGGAAAGAAAACGCGGCATATGAATAGTGGAATAACCACTAAAGTATAATGCAGCGATACTAGTGTTGTTGTTTCAGTGGGGACCGCAGGGGTCGGTGTTGGGACCTATTCTCTACAACATATTTATTAACGATCTGGTAGAAGGTTTACACAGTAAAATATCGATATTTGCAGATGATACAAAAATATGTAAAGCAGTCAATACAAAAGAAGATATTATTCTGCTACAGATGGATCTGGATAAGTTGGGAACTTGGGCCGAAAGGTGGCAGATGCGGTGTAACAATGATAAATGTAAGGTTATACACATGGGAAGAAGGAATCAATATCACCATTACACACTGAACGGGAAACCACTGGGTAAATCTGACATGGGGAAGGACTTGGGGATCCTAGCTAATGATAAACTTACCTGGAGCAGCCAGTGCCAGGCAGCAGCTGCCAAGGCAAACAGGACCATGGGGTGCATTAAAATAGAGGTCTGGATACACATGATGAGAGCATTATACTGCCTCTGTGCAAATCTCTGGTTAGACCGCACATGGAGCACTGTGTACAGTTTTGGGCACCATAGAATCATAGAATCTTAGAATCATAGAATCGTAGAGTTGGAAGGGACCTCCTGGGCCATCTGGTCCAACCCCCTGCTCAAAGCAGGATTTGCTAAATCATCCCAGTCAGATGTCTGTCCAGCCTCTGTTTGAAGACTTCCATTGAAGGAGAACTCACCAATTCTCGTGGCAGCCTGTTCCACTCATTGATCACTCTAACCGTCAAAGAGTTTTTTCTAATATCTAGTCTGTGTCTCCTCCCATTCAGTTTCATCCCATTGCTTCTAGTCTTTCCTTCTAGTCTCAGTGCTCAGGAAGGATATAATGGAATTAGAGCAAGTACAATGGAGGGCGACAAAATTAATAAAGGGGATGGGGGAACTACAATACCCAGAGAGATTAGCAAAATTAGGATTATTTAGTCTAGAAAAAAGACGACTGAGGGGCGATCTAATAACCATGTATAAGTATATAAGGGGACAATACAAATATCTCTCCGAGGATCTGTTTATACCAAGGAAGGTGACGGTCACAAGGAGGCATTCTCTGCGTCTGGAGGAGAGAAGGTTTCTCCACCAACATAGAAGAGGATTCTTTACTGTTAGGACAGTGAGAATCTGGAATTCCCTGCCTGAGGAGGTGGTGATGGTGAACTCAGTGGAGGGGTTCAAGAGAGGTCTGGATGTCTTCCCGGAGCGTAACAATATTGTATCTTACAGTTATTAGGTTCTTTAGAAGGACGTAGATCTGAGGATTTATTCTGACGGAATATAGGCTGAACTGGATGGACAAATGGCTTTTTCGGCCTTTTTAACTATTTTACTATGTTACAAAATTCATCACTATAGCCATAGGAGGGCTTAAGGTTTTTTTTTTTTTGCAAAATGTATTTTAGTTTTTAAGTACTCCCTATATAAAATGGGAAACTGCTGTGAAATGTGAAAAAAAATTCCGCCTTTTTCTTATTATTATTAGTAAAAAAAAATTGTACATTTGCAAAAAAAAAAAAATTGGTTTGCGTTGTTATTTTTAGACACCGGCAACTTTTTTAGTTTTCCGTCGCTGAGCTTGTTTTCTTTTGTCTAATTGATGTTTTTATTTATATCATTTTGGGGAATATACATTATTTTGTTTAGCTTTTTATTGCACTTTTTGGCATTGCGGTGACCAAAAAACACCATTTCCGGAGTTCATTTTCTTTCCCCATTTCAACTTCCACTATTTGTGGTAAATTTTATATTTTATTAGTTTGGACAATTATGTAAGTAGCAATTCAAAGTATTTTTAACTTTTGCATATTTTTACAAATTGGTTGTTACATTTGGGGATGGCGGTGACTGAGGCTTTCTTTTTTTTATATTATTTTAAAATATGTTTTAATATTTTTTAATTTTTAATTATCTCCCTTTGGGTGACTTGAACCTGCGATCTGTTGATTCGCTATGTCATATACTGTAAAACAATGATATTGCAGTGAATTGTGATAGAAGTGATCTCTCATGAAGCCCAGCCACAGGACATTTCACATGGCAGGCATAGGGGTTTTAAGAAGGCGGCAGCCTTCAGACATTTTTTTTAAAGTAAGTAAAGACCCCCTATAATACAGAAACATATAATTTCATATTTTTAAAAATTTCATTTTTCAATCCATCCTTCCTCTGACCCCTTGATGCATATTCTAACATACAGGTGGCCCCACTTTGGAGATTTTTATTCCAGGCCATATTATATGAAGGGCCCTTGCCTGAGGGTTACGACCACCTTGTGGCCTCCTCCTCCAACGGTCCCTTTAATTTTGTTTTGTTCGGCTCAGTAAGCAAGTGGCTGATAATGGTGTCCGAGTTTGGATCCAATTAGCAATTCCCATTATTAAAAGGAGGAACTCACTGAAAGTTTACACAAAAATAGATTCTTGATTATAGCTGACCAAAAAAAAAACCCGATTGCTTGCACGTAGGAAAAATTGTCAGAGGTTTGGGAGTAGATTCACCACCAAATGTGTTGCCTAAGAGGCATCCCCATTATGGGTGAAAAAAAGGACTACATATCTCTGTAAGAAATCTTACAGTATAATCTGACTCCATAGTTTTCCATGGGTGCCATATTATGGATCCTTGCAATTTACACCTTGTATCATTCAGTAGTACAGATGTGTGCATGAGGCCATCTACAACTTCTTGAGTAATTATTGGACCATTGTTCAAAGCTCATGTGTCTTGTTCCATTAATGGGAAAGTTGGCCGTTGCTTATATTTTGGAAGATTGTCAGTTGTCTATACTAGGAGGGTCGGCAGTTCTGGATACTAAGATAGTTGACGGCTGTGAATACTGGGAGGATTGGAAGTTGCAGAAACTGGAAGGGTTGGCAGCTGTTGATACTTTGATGGTTGGCAATTATGGATACTGAAAAGGTTGAGAGCTGTGGATACTGGGAAGGTTGGCAGATGATCATTGTCACGGGGTCCATCTCCGATACCACACAATCAACAGAGCGAGGGAAGTGTGAACAATCCCAAGACCTTTATTACAAGCAAAATTAGAAGGTCCATAAACAATCCACCACACTGAGGATGCAATAGTCCAGAACAAGAATGCAGTCCAGTAACAGGATAAAATATCCAGGGAGATGAGATTCCAAAACTCTAGCACCAGAGGATAAAATGGGTCCAAACGCTTCCTTCTCTCTGAGGTGCAGTCTTTACACGATCCTCTCCACACAGGAACTGACCTGTCCAGCTCCTGTCCTCCCCACCCCCTTCCTTGTGTCCAGAGGTAGTCAAACAGGTTGGGGCGGTTTGCAGTTCTCCCACAGGAGAACAAAGGAGCCTTGGGGATTAAGGAACTACAGGGGGTCATTCATGAGACAGATACAGTCAGGCTATAGACATACAAGGCAACAAGAAAAACACTATGAAAATAAGTGAAATAGAAATATGCAGAAAATGATATCCACATAGCCTATCACACCATCACAACCATATTCAGAGGATTGGCGGTATCTACACTAATAAGTTTGACAGTTTTAGATACTAAGACGGTTGACAGCTGTGGATACTGGGAGGATTGGAAGTGGTAGATAGTAGAAGGGTTGGCAGTTGTTGATACTTTGATGGTTGAATGTTGTGGATACTGGAAAGGTTGAGAGCTGTGGATACTGGGAAGGTTGGCAGATGATCATACTCAGAGGACTGACGGCTATCTACACTAGTAAGGTCGGCAGTTTTAGATATTAAATGGTTGACAGCTGTGGATACTGGACGGTTTGGAAGTTGTAGAGACTGGAAGGGTAAGACGTTGGTACTTTGTTGGCAGTTGTGGATACTGGGAAGGTTGAGAGCTGTGGTTACTGGGAAGGTTGGCAGATGATCATACTCAGAGGACTGGCAGTTATCAACACTAGTAAGGTCGACAGTTTTGGATACTAAGAAGGTTGACAGCTGTGGATACTGGGAGGATTGTGATGTGTAGACACTGGAAGGGTTGGCAGATGTTGATATTTTGATGGTTGACAGTTGTGGATACTGGGAAGGTTGGCAGTTGATCATATTTGGAGGGTTGGCCTTTGTCTACACTGGTAACTGGCAGCTTTTGATACTGAGATGGTTGGCAGTTGTGGATACTAAAAAGATTGGCAGCTGTGGATATTGGGACAATTGGAAGTTACAGGTACGAGGAATGTTGGCAATTGATACTTTGATGGTTAACAACAAAGTTTCACTCTGTAGTGCTATAGCATGTAAATATGAAATATATGAAATATAAATAGAATTAAGGCTCTAGATACTAAAGAAAAATAAAGATACTTTGCACATAATTTGGCCAATTCATGCATGCCCAGCAGCCAACGATAAGTTGATCTCTGGGTTGATTGGAACCTCTGTATCTAGTGTGAATACTTCTCTTAAGCCCCCGTCACACATAGCGATCTCACCAGCGAGATCGCTGTGTGTGACACTGACCAGCGACCGGCCCGGTGATCGCTGATCGTCCTGGAATGGCCAGGACATTTTTTTGATCACTGGTCTCCCGCTGGCCAGCACGCATCGCTGCGTGTGACAGGCGGGAGACCAGCGATCAGCGTGCTGGTAACTAAGGCTAGTTTCACACTTGCTTTTTTTTGCAGCGCGTTTTTCCCGCAAAAAAACGCATTGAAAAAACGCATACATAAGCATACAACTGCTGCGTTTTTTTCAAGCATTTTTATGAGCATGCATGAAAAAAACGCAGCGTTTTTATGCGTTTGTATGCGTTTTTAGCGCGTTTTTACCGCGTTTGCGTTTTTTTCCAACATTTTTAGGTGGCCCCTCACACTACCCAAACCATGACTTTACTAACCCTAACCCTGACCCTAACCCTAACCCTGACCCTAACCCTAACCCTAACCCTGACCCTAACCCTTAACCAAATCATACTTAACCCTAACCCAAACCCTAAACCCTAACTAACCCTGACCCTAACCCTAACCCTAACCCTGACCCTAACCCTAACCCTGACCCTAACCCTTAACAAAACCATACTTAACCCTAACCCTGACCCTAACCCTGACCCTGACCCTAACCCTTAACCAAACCATACTTAACCCTAATCCTGACCCTAACCCTGACCCTAACCCTAACCCTTAACAAAACCATACTAACCCTAATCCTGACCCTAACCCTGACCCTAATCCTTAACAAAACCATACTTAACCCTAATCCTGACCCTAACCCTGACCCTAACCCTGACCCTAACCCTAACCCTGACCCTAACCCTTAACAAAACCATACTTAACCCTAATCCTGACCCTAACCATGACCCTAATCCTTAACAAAACCATACTTAACCCTAATCCTGACCCTAACCCTGACCCTAACCCTGACCCTAACCCTAACCCTGACCCTAACCCTTAACAAAACCATACTTAACCCTAATCCTGACCCTAACCATGACCCTAATCCTTAACAAAACCATACTTAACCCTAACCCTGACCCAAACCCCAACCCTAACCCTGACCCTGACCATAACCCTAACCCTAAACCCCCTTAACTAACCCTAACTTTAACCCAAACCCCTAAATTCCATGGTTTAAAAAAAAAAACGCATATGCAAAAAAACGCATACATGAGCATGCCAGTGCGCACATATGCGCATCCATAGGCTATAATGGCCATTTTTAGCGCAAAACGTGCGCATATGTGCGCATGCGCTTTTTCAGGGCCAAAAAATGCAACATGCTGCGTCTGGAAAATCCCAACGCACACCCCAAAAAAACGCAGCGCATGAAAATCGCATACATGCGCTTACCAGCGCGCAGGTATGCGCACCCATGTTAAATATAGGGGAAAAAACGCATGCGCAGGTGTGCGTTTTTTTCCAGCGCTAAAAAACGCAAATGTGAAACCAGCCTAAGGGAAATGTCGGTTTTCTAAGAGGCACGCAGCACTTAGAAACCAAACGTGTACCATAGTTACCAGCGCGCTGGTGCAGGGAACTGGTAACCAAGGTACACATCGGGTTTCTAAGTGCCGCGCGCTGCTTAGAAACCCAATGTGTACCTTGGTTACCAGTTCCCTGCACCAGCGCGCTGGTAACTAAGGTACACAGTGGGTAACTAAGCGACGTGCGTGGCTTGTTACCCTCCTGTCGCTGGTGCTGATTGCTGGTGAAGCTGCCTGTTTGGCAGCTCACCAGCGATCACGTAGCGACACCAGCGATCCTGATAAGGTAATATCGTTGTCGGGATCGCTGGTGCGTCGCTATGTGTGACGGGGCCCTTAGGCTAAAGCCTGAAATTATAGATAGATAAGATCCTGCTGCAATTAAAATCGCCACAGGCTGGATCGTCGAGTGCGCCGTGAGAGAGCTAATATACAAATAACAAAAAACTGGCACTTCCAAATCAGAAAAGTGGTGTGTACAGGTGCAAACTAAGAGTAGCCATCGCTATACATAACAAACAAATAAAGTTGCACTCCATAGTGCTAAAGGATGGAAATATGAAATATGAATAGCATTGCTGCTGTAATAATTTCAGCAGCATCCTACCTACCCAGAAATTCAGGCTTCAGCATAAGAGAGGTATTCACACTAGACACTTAAGCTCCCAGCCAACTGGAGTTTGCCTTGTTGTTGGCTTCTGGGTTTGCATGAAGTGGAAAATTTATGTGCTAAGTATCTCCATTTTTTCTTATTATCTAGAGCAGTAATGCTATTCATAGTACATATATTTAATATTTTCATGCTATAGCACTACAGAGAACAACCTTATTTATTGTATAAAGAAATAACTACTCCTAGATCGCACCTGTACACACCAGTTTTCTGATTTGGAAGTGCCAGTCAGTTTTTTGTTATTTGATACTTTGATGGTTGCCAGTTGTGGTTTCTGGGAAGATTGGCAGCTGTGACAACTGGAAATTTTAGCAGTTGTTCATACTCGGAGGGTTGGAAGTTGTGGGTACTTGGAAGGTTGGCCGTTGTTGATACTTTTAGTGATTGCCAGTTGTCTATACTGGTAAGGCTGACAGTTGTGGATACTGAGAGGGTTGGAAGTTGTAGATATTGGGAAGGTTGACAGTTGTGGATACTTGGAAGGTTGACAGTTGTGGATACTTGGAAGGTTGGTAGTTGTGGATACTTGGAAGGTTGGTAGTTGTGGACACCTTGATGATTGGCAGTTGTGACTACTGGAAATTTTAGCAGTTGTTCATACTCAGAGGGTTGGATATTGTGCATACTGGGAAGGCTGGCCGTTGTTGATACTGTGATGATTGTCAGTTTCTATACTGGTAAGGTTCACAGTTGTGGATACTGGGAAGGTTGGCCGTTGTTGATACTTTGATGATTGTCAGTTGTCTATAATGGTAAGGTTCACATTTGTGGATACTGGGAAGGTTGGCCGTTATTGATACTTTGATGATTGTCAGTTTCAATACTGGTAATGTTGACAGTTGTGGATACTGGGAAGGGTGGCCGTTGTTGATACTGTGATGATTGTTAGTTGTTTATACTGGTAAGATTGACAGTTATGTATACTGGGAAGGTTGGCCATTGTTGATACAGTGATGATTGTCAGTTGTCTATAATGGTAAGGTAGGTTGATAGTTGTGGATACTGGGAAGGTTGGCCGTTATTGATACTTTGATGATTGTCAGTTGTTTACACTAGTAAGGTTGACAGTTGTGGATACTGGGAAGGTTGGCCGTTGTTGATACTTTGATGATTGTCAGTTTCTATACTGGTAAGGTTCACAGTTGTGGATACTGGGAAGGTTGGCCATTGTTGATACTGTGATGATTGTCGGTTGTCTATACTGGTAAGGTTCACAGTTGTGGATACTGGGAAGGTTGGCCGTTGTTGATACTTTGATGATTGTCAGTTTCTATACTGGTAATGTTGACAGTTGTGGATACTGGGAAGGGTGGCCGTTGTTGATACTGTGATGATTGTTAGTTGTTTATACTGGTAAGATTGACAGTTATGTATACTGGGAAGGTTGGCCATTGTTGATACAGTGATGATTGTCAGTTGTCTATAATGGTAAGGTAGGTTGATAGTTGTGGATACTGGGAAGGTTGGCCGTTATTGATACTTTGATGATTGTCAGTTGTTTACACTGGTAAGGTTGACAGTTGTGGATACTGGGAAGGTTGGCCGTTGTTGATACTTTGATGATTGTCAGTTTCTATACTGGTAAGGTTCACAGTTGTGGATACTGGGAAGGTTGGCCATTGTTGATACTGTGATGATTGTCGGTTGTCTATACTGGTAAGGTTCACAGTTGTGGATACTGGGAAGGTTGGCCGTTGTTGATACTTTGATGATTGTCAGTTTCTATACTGGTAAGGTTCACAGTTGTGGATACTGGGAAGGCTGGCCGTTGTTGATACTGTGATGATTGTTAGTTGTTTATACTGGTAAGGTTGACAGTTGTGGATACTGGGAAGGTTGGCCATTGTTGATACTGTGATGATTGTCGGTTGTCTATACTGGTAAGGTTCACAGTTGTGGATACTGGGAAGGTTGGCAGTTTTATATACTGTGTAGATTGGCAATGGGAACCAGCATCCATTACAGCTAAATTACATTCACACTTTTCTACTGAGCAAAAGTAACAAAAATATTATATTTCCAATGGATTTTTCAAAGGAAGGAACAAAGACAGTCTGTTATGACCTGAGGGAAAAACGTGGCAGACGTCCCATCTTTCGGTAGGGCACAGAAAGTGACATATATACTTTTGTAACAGGCAGCTTGAAATAAATATGCTGACAAAATTAAGCTACTGCCAAGATGAAAGTGATTGTGCTGTTTGCCCATCACTGGGTCTTGCCCAGGGAAGAATCTGAAGGAGTTCACTGGAGGATTGACACCACCATTTGTCCACACTGTTATTGTCATCTAAATAAATTCCTCTTCTTCTTGGTCAACATTTACAAATACAAATACTTTTTTTTTAGAAGTGCTGCCTGTAGGATATTTACAAATTGAGATTGAGATCTTCACAGAGTCGCAGAAGCCCCATGATGTAAGAAGATAAACGTTCCACATGCAAATACCTTCAATTTTCATAGATATATTTAGAAAAGTGGAGTCAAAACAAAGCTACAGGAGAAGAAAAAAATCAAAAATTTCTCATTTCATTATTTTTTGATAGAGTCATAGAATTATAGAATGTTAGAGTTGGAAGGGAACTTCGGGGTCATTGTGTCCAATCCCCTGCTCAATGCAGGAGTCACTAAACCATCTCAGAGGTCCTAAATAGAGTTGAGCGAATCTATATATAAGAAATTAAATTTGTTTCAAATTTTTAAAAAATTTGGGATCCTTGTGATTCTGAAGTTTTAGGGATTCGACTTGCAAGAATACAGCAGTCAAAGGAACTGTACTTTACTGGATTCTTTTGAGGGCTGGGAAGGGGTTAAAACGAAAAAATATATATACTAACTTGTTCTTGGCAATCGCTTTACTCCTGGACTTCGTTCTTTGCCTTCCCATATGACCTCTTAGGTCTCAGCACTGGGAGAACTGAAGACCCTTGCGAAGGACCGGGAAAACTGTGTGTAAGGAGTCATATGAGAACTTAGGGAAATATTATACATTCCCTCATCTACATTTATTATAATTTATGCTCTTGGAAGACCTTATGTTATATTATGTGAAAATCAGAGCACTTTCAGGTTCAGATGAAATCTGTAGACCTAATCAAGCAGATTTTGCTCATCTCAAGTTCAAACTTTGAAAATTATGTTTGGAAATGAGAAATTGTGATGAAGTTCTCAAAGCCCTTATAAAAACTGACCCTACCTTCCATGTAATATGGATGTGTAAAATGATTGAGGGAAGCTTATATTTAACATAAAATATTATGAGAAGACCAACATCTAATTGATATGAGAAAAAAGCATTCCAACTCGGTATGAATCTACAATTTTCAAGCACACATGAATTTAGCTTTAATAATGACCTCAATGAACTTTTGAAGTTCAAAGATTTTGGGACTAAACATGACAAAGCTCATGGACTATTGACCTCTGTAATCCTTGTTTACATTTGCATTATGGTGTCTATTTTTTTTAGCCATGCCCGATACCCATGACTTACCCACCTGCACCCAAAGGACTCAGCAGACCTATAATGGATTCCGAGGAGGTTCTGTCTTGGTGACCATAGTTTTGACCAGTGCACTATTATTTTGGTAAAGAATACAGATGGTTAGTTGGCAACTTCATCAAACAAAAACTGGTCAAGAACTGGTCATCTAATGTCCAAGTAGACTGGAACTGGAACACGGTAGTATGATATGACCTATGACCCAGGGAAGACTCCATATCTGCAGGTGGTATATAAAGATGGGTAGGAAGTACAGTTGAGCAAAATAATTCATACGACTGTGGTCTAACAACCAAGTCGGTAATCCATAGCCGATGGTCTAGAGCCCTATGACCTGCCTTCTTCCTGCCAAGATCCCCAATTCCTCTCAATATTAGTAGGTCACTACTCAACAATGATATTGCACCGAGCCTACTAATCAATAGAGACATTGGAGATGCCGGCAAATAAGTTTTCATGGCTCTGATCGAGTGGCCAGGGACTCCCGATGTTGACAATGGACCAAGGTCCCGCAAATCTTTTTGCTCAATGCTAGTAGGAAGCCTTCCATATCTCTTTTTGTCACTCTTGTATATGCTATTCACATTTTTTTCTCATCTGTTGGTCACATAACCCTTTCCCTTCCCGATAATCCATCTCCATTTTCTTTCGGAATAAACTGCGAGATCAAAAGTTGAGATTGGAGATTGGTGCTCAGAAATAATTATGTTCCTGACAAAACCAGAATCCATCTTAATTTTTTGCTTATTAGCCTAGTCAATCCATTGTGTACTCATGTTCATTACAGAATGATTCATTTCCCGCATTGCGATCAATGGCCATCTGATTCCCTCGGAAGACGCGCTCAATATTCCTACTGTATCCCAGGACGTCAATGGAGGAGATCTTTATGACAAATTATGTCATAAGATGTAAAGGTTCTCAGAAATGGTCATTTTTCCTATATTATAGAATATTGAATTTCAAGCTTGTGTTTTTTGCTGTTGTTTATTAGGTTGATGATTTGAGGTAAAAAAAAAATTGAAAAATTTCCGGTCGTTATTTATCTCTCCTCTCATTTACTGAAAAAATGACTTGTTCATCCCTAAAAATAGTCCACATATTGCTCAGGCGTTGGCCTCGCCAGACAGACTGAATATATCACGTTTTTTCCTAAGAGATCAAAAATGATCACATAGAGCTTTGCCGAGGTCTGAGACCATTAATTCTCTGCTTATCTTTGCTCGTTTGATGTATCATCTGTTACAATGAAATCTCTGCGCTAAAGGAGGCTCAAAATGATTTAGCATAGATTGGCCTCATAACTACACTGGATGATTGTGTTCAAAAGCGAGTTAAGCCGGGAACTGGCCGTAAATCTACTAAGGCAGCCGACATTCCCTAAGGTTTAGGCCTTTGAGACACGTGGAATGATTTTCTTCTTCTTCTTCTGCTTTAGAATCTTGACTCGTTGACTTGTAATCGTAGCGCCGGTCAGCGAGCTCGCTACGCCGGCTCCTAGATCATGATGGTTAAGAAAAGTATTACATTCTGTAATTATTATTAATATTTTCTAGCCATTAGAGATGAGCTGTTTGATTTGATGCAATTCCAATTTGCGTCAAATTTTTAGGAACTCACTGGGCTCGGCACTAGAAATGAATGGGGAACCTAGGCATCAAGAAAAAAGTTGAGGGATCAGTAAGGTGAATTTATTACTTTTATTATTTTTATTTTGGATCATATCAAGAGGTAGAAACCCTTTTATGTATAACTCTATGCACAGTATCATTTATGCAAAAAGTATCCCTTGGAGTAGATCGCCATCAAAATTGGAACATGGTCTCTTCTTTATTCAACTGAAAAACAAAACTGCAATAAATAAAAAGCTCAATATTTTTATTAAAAGTGAATATAAAAATGATTAAAGGCAATCTGTCACCCCATTTTTGGCCTATGAGATGCGGCCACTGCCATCAGGGGCTTATCTACAGCATTCTGTAATGCTGTAGATAAGCCCCAGATGTTAGACAAGCCCCTGATGTAACCTGAAAGATAAGAAAAACAAGTTAGATTATACTCACCTGGGGGTCCGGTCCAATGGGTGTCGCGGTCCGGTCCGGCACCTTCCATCTTCATACGATGACGTCCTCTTCCTTCTGCCGCGGCTCCTGCGCAGGCGTAGTATGTCTGCTTTGTTGAGGGCAGAGCAGAGTACTGCAGTGCGCAGGTGCCGGACCTCTCTGACCTTTCCCGATGCCTATGCACTGTAGTACTCTGCTCTGCCTTCAACAGGGCAGAGATACTGCACCTGCGCAGGAGCCGCGGTAGAAGTAAGGAAGAGGACGTCATCGCTAGATGATGGGAGGCGCCGGACCGGACGGCGACACCCATCGGACCAGACCAGACCCCTGGGTGAGTGTAATCTACTAGTTTTTCTTATCTTTCAGGTTACATCGGGGGTTTATCTACAGCATTACAGAATCCTGTAGATAAGCCCTGATGGCGGTGGAAGCATCTCATAGGCCAAAAATGAGGTGACAGATTCCATTTAAAGGCAGTTTCCACTTTATCATTTTTTTAAAGACTGAGAATGGGATAAAAGAAAAAAATAAGTAATTCTTCTGTGGGGAAGGTGACTTGACGGACAGACGTGACTGGCAGTAGGAGGGGACGGTTAGTACACCAGAGACGGAGATTGGGGTTACTCCAGTTGAGTAACTCCCCATGTTATTAAAGCAAGAGTAATAGTATGTTAAGAGTTGATTTAGTGAGTAATATGTTTGAAAAATATGTGTAACAGGTTCTGGGTACGAGGTAGAAGTGACGAATACGCCGGCCATGACTCTTTTAATTGAAAGTCGAAGAAACGAAGAACATTGAACCAGACAGTGGTCCGTCAGTCAGGTCCCCAACACCACGGACACCCCAAAAGGACAAGCAGGCGTCGGTGACTTGGTAGGCGAAAGGCCTCGGTCATGGCGTTCCGGGTAGTTGAAGGTAGTGGAAGGGTAGAGCAGTGGGAGGTCACGCCGTAGAGTAGTCCAGGTGGACCTTGCCAACCTGAAAGAAGTCACGTGGCGTGCGCACTGGCGAGTAGCAGTAGGCTGCTGCGTGGGCAGCGGGTTTTGGCCCAACGACCTGTCCGACAACAGACTGTGGACAAGCTTCAGAATGACGTAGGTAGGGAGTAGGATTGCCGGGATGACAATGGACAAAGGGAGGGGGAGTGTGGGGAAGGTGACTTGACGGACAGACGTGACTGGCAGTAGGAGGGGACGGTTAGTACACCAGAGATGGAGATTGACAGGATAGAAGGGTGACAGCTGAGAAAGGTAGACAGGAGGGTGTAGTACCGAGAAATGACAAGATGGCAAGGGGGAGTTGTTCAGGACTCAACAGCAGCTTAGGGCATGAGAAACGCTTAGTCATGGGGGCGGGGAGATAGGGACCCAGGAGGGAAATTCCCCAGTGAGAGAGGGGATAAATAGGACTGAGAGGGGTTCCAGACAGGTTAGTCCCGGGAGGAGCTCAGAAGAGAAAGAAGCAGGACAGAAGACGGAGACCGCTGAGCTCGACCAAGGGACTGACAGCAAAGAGACAGTCGGGGGGTGGCCCTGACCCGACAGACCGCAGGACAGACGAGGCCCCGGGGGGTACCGATTGGACGACGACTTCGGGCAGGTGAAGTGCTGGCGGTAGATTGGTCTAGGACAGCCCCAGCGAAAGATCCACAAGGGACGTTACTGCGACAGGAGCAAAGGTGCAGGTACCCGGGCCTGGAGACAGAGAACTGTAACGAAGCTGCGGTGCGTGGTTTGTGGTCGTCAAGATGACAAATAAAATCTGGAACTGTTACAAGTGGAATCTGTCTCCGACTCGTCTTTGCCTCATCTGGTAAGCAGCGGTCCACCCCCCAAGCCCGGCCCCTACCACACTTCCCTCACTGATCCTCTGGAACCTTCCATCTAATACTGCCTCTTTGACTGTCGAGACCGGCGGGGAAACGATTAGCTGCAGAGGATTCAGGAAGTAGAGATTAGCAGGGAACAGGGAGATATTGGAATATTAGAGTCTCGGGGAGGAGGTGGGCCTTTTTTTTAGTTTTTTCATGACAATATAAGAAACACTGAATTGTGAAAGTGGATGGAATCATTTTAATTTTAGTTCTATTTAACAAATTGTAAAAAAAAAACCCCATAAAACTAAAACCTCAAAGTAAAAAGCAAGAAGTAGAATTACGGTAGTTAAAAAAATAGTTAATCTTTCCAGGTAAAAGTTCTGGATGTTTCTTTTCTTTTTAATCAATGGGAAAAGAATAAGTAGCAAAACCTAAACGGGCAGTAATTAATACCAGCAGAGAGAATGAGAGGGGTGTTCAGCTTGTCTTTGTAATCTTGAAAAACAACTGCAATCAATTCCTGATTGATTTTCCTCCGTTGCATTGAAAGTGTTGCAGACTCCGTCCTCGCTATTATTCCAATTGACATTGCAGTAAAAGTTGACAATTACACCTTATATACACCACATACTGTACACCAGTTTATGGGAGAAACCATGAATGTCTTTTATCGAATGGGCACAACATCAATTGAACATTCAACCTTTCATTGATCCATTTCTAGATTTTATAGCTCATGCGATTGAGTTTGGTTTTCAAAGTTCTTAAGAATGAAAAAAAAAAAAATCCAGTAATGAACATTTTTATTTTCACTAAAGTTTTATTTTTGCTTTGAAGTTTGTTCAAATCTGTCGACAGCAAACCATGAAAACGCAACCATGGTTTCTATGAGCATACCGCCTTCGTGTTTCGGCTCGGTTGGGTGCTGCATGTACATAGACGAACCCTCTAGAGAAAAGGTTAAATGTATCTCTCTGTATTTGGAGAGTCTGATGGAGGACGCCATCTGCAATAAACAGGAGGCTTAGGGTCCTGTTACACTAAACGACGCACCAGCGATCCCGACAACGATACGACCTGGTCAGGATTGCTGGTGCGTCGCTACATGATCGCTGGTGAGCTCTGAAACAGGCAGACACACCAGCACCAGCGAGGATGCTGGTAACCAGGGTACATAGCGGGTAACTAAGTGCGTGCGGTGCTTAGTTACCCGCTGTTTATCTTGGATACCAGTTCCCAGCGCGAGCACCCTGAGTATCCAGGGTAAACAGCGGGTAACTAAGCGACGCACGCACTTAGTTACCCGCTATTTACCCTGGTTACCAGCTCCCAGCATCTGCTTACTGCGCTGGGAGCTCGCTGATCGTTAGTCTCCCGCTGCCACACGCGATGCGTGTTGGCCAGAAGGAGACCAACGATCAAAAAATGGCCCAGGACATTACTGCACGATCAGCGATACCCGGCAGGGGGGGGCCGTCGCTGATGCGTGCCACACACAGTGAGATCTCTGGCGAGATTGCTGATGATGCGTCACAAAATCGTTGACGCATCAGCAATCTCGTTTGCGATCTTACTTAGTGTGAAGTACCCCTTACAGAGGTACAGTAAAGGGAATGTGCTTCTCTTGGGTAAAACAGAGCCATAATAATATGGCAACATGCATAAGCCCCAAGCCAAGGAACAAAGTACTTTGTGACCAAGAGATAAGAGGGCCGAATCTTCCATCACCAGAACAAATCAATTGACTTTTTTTGCTCAATTGTCTAACTAGTAGAGATGAAAATTCAAATTCAAATTTGCCAAAATTTTTGCTTAGCTAAATTTTTCCAATTTGCAACAAATCAATTTGCCATGATGAAAAGACATATGTAACACTCTAAGATCTCCTAGGATTCTACCCAACCCCTTTCAAGCTTTGCTATCCACTATGAGGACGCTTTCTTAAACTAAATGTTCGGCCCAGATAAAATAATAAAGCCTAAACTCAACTCCTGTGCCGGCTCAGTTCCAGTGCACTTGCGGTCCCGGAGATGTGATGCGGTGGAATGACACTTGATGCTCGATGCCCAATCAGCCCTGGTGTCACAGGAAGTTCGAGATGAGCTACAACCTACAGCGGGAACTCCGCCGGCATGGGAGGCAAATATAAGCTTTATTATTTTATCGAGGCTTAACACTTAGTTTAAGAAGGGGTGGTCCTAGTACTAAACAACCCCTTTAACACAAACACAGTCTTAGTAATGTCCAAGTGACTTCAGCACATCTGACTATGGGTAAACGATGGTAGCCTTTCTTCACTAGTGAGCTGTACCATTTATTCAGCGTTTATGGCTTTCTTTTCCTGTTTCTATGCCTAAGCTGTAAGCTGTGACAAACCCTCACCGTCCAGATTTACTACAAAACGGCTTCTGCATTCCCTGCCTCTGCTTTTATACAGTCCCTCCTGACTGGCTGTGCTGTATTGTGTGATGTAATAGCTCGAAGGCAATGTGGGGAATTCCACACTGCCACACCTGATGTCATTTGTAGTCTTGGCCAAACTAAGAATAGATGAGGGTAGAAAGCCATATCTTTCCCAGTCACAGATCAAATACTATTTACATGTAATGAACACCCTAAAAAACTAAGATCTGATTCCATCCATCTTCAAAAATGCTTCGTCCTGAAAATCAGCATTAAATTTGAGTTTCTTATACTGATTTATGCATATTTTCATATAAAACTACAAATTTAATATCCCAACTACCCAATGGACAGATTCCTGAGATTTGATAGACGGTGGCATGTAGCGATGGGAAGAGCTGGCATCAATTGTGTGGACGTCGAGGCATGTATTTCAGGGGAGAGTCCATGTTCTAAAATGTTCGATTAACTGATTAAAATGGCCGTTCCTGAGTGTTCAGAATATACGCCTGTGATCCCACCCCTCTTCCTTACTTCTATACATTCATCACATCTGATCTCAGGCTTGCCGGTTATTGACTCGTGATCACGGCGGACCCTACCGGACTGCCGGCTACACCCAGGAGCCTGTGACAGATCACCAGTCCAGGAGCTCTGCAGGTTGCCCCCTCTAATGGGTCACTGTCAAACACTATTGACCAGTGCAGGGGACCATTAATTGTTTTAGGCTTTTTTTTTTTCCTTTTTAGACCATTGAATTCCAAACTAGATGTGAACAGCAGATAATTGGTTTTCTCCTTTTAGATCTCACATTTCAGCAGATTTTCTTCCGGAGAAGTGAAGTCAAATGAGATATTTTATCTTGAGGAAATATATTTTTAGGATATTTTTTTTTTTGCCACAACAGAAGAATCTTTTTTTAAGAATTTTCTCATTTTCTTCATTAAAAGAAAGAAATGAAAGTTTGAACAATACCAAGCGCTGTGCAAATTGTAGCAAACCTTTAGGTTGTAAATGCAATAAAAAAAATAATATTTGCCGAAACTGGGGTGCTCATGAAATCCATAGTTCTCAACGATCCATCATGCATCGGTAAGATCCATGAACGTAACATATTGCTCCCATGAGGTGCCCACTATAGATGAGTGACTCGGACGAGATCCGCTGGAATATTCCAGGGAAATTCCATCAAATTTATTCAATGCAAACTGAAGGTTCCTTTTTATGTCCTTGGGTCTTTTTCACATGGGGTAAAAAAAAGAAGGTACACACCCGACAGCTTATCTGCCCCACTGCAGCTCAACGTCCTTTGCTCCGCGCCTCCTCTTGTATCTTCTTCCGCCATCTTAATTTGGCACCAAGGCATCCATTGCCAAGTAGGCTTCAGACATCATGGGATCATGACGTCACAAGGTGAGTTTCCGAGGCCGGGTCACCACCACCGGACACTGATCATGATGTCATAACATGCATCATAATGTCTGAGGCCAACTTGGCGCCAGAAGCCGAGCACCAAGTGAGAATTGCAGAAGATGACCTGAGAGGCATCATGGAGCACAAGACACCAGGCTGAAGCAGCAGGACACACAGGAGGTGACACAGATATATTTGAATTTATATTTCCTGTTTATTTTTATTTATTTCACTACAATTAAGTAAAAAGAAGACCCACCTGGCCACCGGTTTACTGATTTTGTTCAAAAATGAATACTTAAACTTCTGGAAATTTCAAATTTTTGTCAAATTTGAGCTTCCACCAGATACAGCCATAGTGGAAAATTTAATGGTAAAGTCTCTGATTGTCTAGGGCTTTAAAGAGTTTGATGACTCTTGGCATTTCGAAAAAACACTTCAGCCCATAAACGACCCTTCTGCCACCATATGGCGCCATATTATCCCCAAAAAGCGTTCGGCACTGAATTATGTTCCACAAAAGTAATAATAGACCTGAGTGAATCTCTCACAACCTTTTTTGGGCAGATTTGATTCAGATGGAATAAAATTAGTTAAAAAAAAATCAAAACATTGAAAAATTTTATTATCCGCTCCATTCGTTCTCTATGGGACGTCCAGAGGCAGCCGAGGACCCCACTCGGGACTCGGAAATCAGCAGTGGGAGAACCAAAGACTTAGGAGGCCGGAGATAGCGGCCAAAGAGGAGTAAGGTGTCAGGAGAGGGCTGAGGACACAGGAGAATAATCTGCTTTTTTTTTTTTTAACTTAAACCCAACAGGGGCTGGAAATAAAATCCAGCAAAATGGTGTCCATGAGGCCGCAATTTTGCAGTATTGAAGCAAATTGAATTCCAAAACTTTTGGAGAAATTTGTAAAGAATTCAAACAATTATAGATAAGTTAGTTCATTTCTAATTGTTAATTCAAACTGATTGAAAAAAAAAAAATCGTGGTGCTTCTTATAATCCATGCGTCTTACTGCTTACTGGGGGTGGTGGCTGTGGTGAAGCGAGGTCCTAGGGTCGCTGATGGAGGAGGCAGGAGTGGGGTGATTCTGCAGGCCACAGGCTGGGAAGAGGGGATGTTCCGATTTGTGACGCGCCGATGTGGGTGTCTGGTGCTGCTGCCCGGTGCTGCCGCCGGGTGTCTCCGTTGCTGCCCGGCGGTGCTGCGGGTGTCCAGCGCTGCTGGGGTTCTGCTGACATTTTGTGACAGGCCAGAGCCCTGGCATTTCCATGGTTTCCTGTGCGGTGGACTCCGGGAAAATGGCTGCCAAAATGGCGCTGAAATCTCATCTCTCGAGATCTTGGTGCCGAGACCTCCATCTGTGCATGCGACACCTCAGGCGGCCATTTTCCCGGAGTCCACCGCACAGAAAACCATGTAACTGCCAGGGCTCTGGCCTGTCACAAAGTGTCGGCAGAGCAACGGCAGCGCCGGTCACCCCCCGGGCACCGGAGACACCCGCAGCACCGCCGGACACCCCCTCATCCCAGCATGTGGCCTGCAGCAACGGTACTGGTAAGGTATATACGCATTATAAGATGCACCCCCATTTTCCCTCAAAAATTTTTTGGGGAAAAATTGCGTCTTATAATCCGTAAAATACGGTAAATAAGAAAAATTAAAAAGTGTAAAATCTATATAAAATGTAAACTAGATTAAATTCCACAGAATACAACTTTCACAGATAAAAACCTCATACAAAAGATCATTGAAATAATAAGAAAAATATGTCTGTTGGAAACTGTGGAGACAAAGCAAAAGAAAATGATTTGGCCCCGATTCATTGTTGTTTTTGAGCCTGTTTTTTTTCTGGTTTAGAGAGTTTTGCACCATTTTTTGTTTGCATTCAATTCATTATTCTTTTTGCACCTTTCTTGAAGTCTATTTCATATGTGTTCTCATTTTTGTTTTTTTGTTTTACCCTTTGTGGTCAAAGTTTAGTGATTTCAGTTCTATTTTTCTGATTCATCAATCGCGACTTTTCAATAACTCCATCCGGGGTAGATTTATACAATAAATTTAATTGCCGCATTTTTAAAAGAAATTTGGAAAAATCCGTACCTTTTTGCTGAAAAAAAAAAGTTGCAAAAATGGTTAATGTGACTAACAGCACGGCCGGAAAACTAGAGATTGGTAAGCTGGTTTCGTTGCCTATGCAGTGATATGGTTATTATATCTCTGAAGTGTATGGTTTCCGCAATATGACTTGTTTTAATACTTCCCATATACTGGCATCCAACCTCATGGCCAGAACAAAGGGATCTTTTCCCTTTAGCTGTGCAGGAGGGGGGAAGGAGGAGAAGGCTTCGAGAGGAAATGCCCGGTATCAGGTTTCAGAGAGCTGTACACACACAGCTGCTAAGGGGGGGGGGCAAAAGCTGAGAGGCTACTTTCTCATAAAATGAAGGATTCTAGAAGGTTACAGAAAACATCATACTTTATAGACATTTTACATTACAGTTATTAACAGGAAAGAAGCCCTTTTTTATGAATTTGACTTTGCGCCCAAATTTATGAAGCGCTTGCGCCCTTTTGAAGAATTTGAAGCCATAAACATCAACAAATAAAGAAAAGTGATGTAAAAAACCCTGAAAATAATGTGTGCGCTAAGAGGAAAAATTTGAAAAATTTGAGAAAATGTTGCATTGTTTTCATCCGAGCAGCAGCTCGAGAAATAACCTCGAGAATGATCTCCAAATGTTTCCAAAACCGAAGGAGAAACTGAAGGATATCTGAGGTTGTAGCGCCATGATCTCAACTCATATCATGGAATATGAGAGGTAGAATTAATAGACGAGCCGCTAAAAGGTATCACAACCTGCAACAAATCATGGCGCGGCTGAGACGCCACCACTGCATGAAAGCTAATATCACAGGGACAGATCTGTATTTAATCCATGATGTCTTCTGCAGTATTTGGCATTCCTTGTGTTCATCAGATGCCAAATAACCGGAGCTAGAACAAAGGGCGAATCTCCGCGCACTTCATTGTCCAGGGGACAGATTTAGGAGACGATACTCGAATTTCATATGACAAGACGTCTGCATGTCAATGAGAATGTGTGACTGAGGCGTCTCGATAGATAGGAAACGTTATAGATCAGCGTGGGCCGAAGAAATCATTGATGGAACGACAGATCATTTAAAGGATCAATTAAGAGCTTAACTGTTAATAGTTTAACCTCCTGAGTGCCTGCGAGAGTTGTCTATCGATCCGGTCTGGGATGACTTAATGCTGGAGATACCTGATAAGACTGTAGAGAAAAGCCTGGTCAACGTGTGCGAATTGTGCTGAAAGATAATATATCTATCTACAGCGTTTTACTGCTTATTATGTCTTACTGGCGATAAAGGATACAAATACTATAATTACTATAATAACACTATGTGAATAAATAAACTACCATATCATGTCTAAAGTAATAGGACTACTATAATAGTGTCCTTACATATTACAGAATATCCACCATAATACTGCTACTACATGCATGAATATAACTACTATAATACTGCCCCTATGTACAAGAATATAACTACTATAATACTGCCCCTATGTACAAGAATATAACTACTATAATACTGCTCCTATATACAAGAATATATCTACTATAATACTGCTCCTATATACAAGAATATAACTACTATAATACTGCCCCTATATACAAGAATATAACTACTATAATACTGCCCCTATATACAAGAATATAACTACTATAATACTGCTCCTATGTGCAAGAATATAAATACTATAATACTGCCCCTATGTAGAAGAATATAACTACTATAATACTGCTCCTATGTGCAAGAATATAAATACTATAATACTGCCCCTATGTAGAAGAATATAACTACTATAATACTGCTCCTATGTAGAAGAATATAACTACTATAATACTGCTCCCTATGTACAAGAATATAGCTACTATAATACTGCTCCCTATGTACAAGATTATAACTACTATAATACTGCTCCTATGTGCAAGAATATAACTACTATAATACTGCTCCTATGTACAAGAATATAACTACTATAATACTGTCCCTATGTACAAGAATATAGCTACTATAATACTGCTCCCTATGTACAAGAATATAACTACTATAATACTGCTCCTATGTACAAGAATATAACTACTATAATACTGCTCCTATGTACAAGAATATAACTACTATAATACTGCTCCTATGTGCAAGAATATAACTACTATAATACTGCTCCTATGTGCAAGAATATAACTACTATAATACTGCTCCTATGTAGAAGAATATAACTACTATAATACTGTCCCTATGTACAAGAATATAACTACTATAATACTGCTCCTATGTGCAAGAATATAACTACTATAATACTGCTCCTATGTAGAAGAATATAACTACTATAATACTGCTCCCTATGTACAAGAATATAACTACTAGAATACTGCTCCTATGTGCAAGAATATAACTACTATAATACTGCTCCTATGTAGAAGAATATAACTACTATAATACTGCTCCCTATGTACAAGAATATAACTACTATAATACTGCTCCTATGTGCAAGAATATAACTACTATAATACTGCCCCTCTGTACAGGAATATAACTACTATAATACTGCTCCCATGTATAAGAATATAACTACTATAATACTGCCACTATGTACAAGAATATAACTACTATAATACTGCTCCTATATATAAGAATATAACTACTATAATACTGCCCCTATGTACAAGAATATAACTACTATAATACTGCTCCTATATATAAGAATATAACTACTATAATACTGCCCCTATGTACAAGAATATAACGACTATAATACTGCTCCTCTGTACAGGAATATAACTACTATAATACTGCTCCTATGTATAAGAATATAACTACTATAATACTGCCCCTATGTATAAGAATATAACTACTATAATACTGCTCCTATGTACAGGAATATAACTACTATAATACTGCTCCTATGTACAAGAATATAACTACTATAATACTGCTCCTCTGTACAGGAATATAACTACTATAATACTGCTCCTATGTATAAGAATATAACTACTATATTGCTGCCCCTATGTACAAGAATATAACTACTATAATACTGCTCCTATATATAAGAATATAACTACTATAATACTGCCCCTATGTACAAAAATATAACTACTATAATACTGCTCCTATGTATAAGAATATAACTACTATAATACTGCTCCTCTGTACAGGAATATAACTACTATAATACTGCTCCTATGTATAAGAATATAACTACTATATTGCTGCCCCTATGTACAAGAATATAACTACTATATTACTGCCCCTATGTACAAGAATATAACCACTATAATACTGCTCCTATATATAAGAATATAACTACTATAATACTGCTCCTATATATAAGAATATAACTACTATAATACTGCCCCTATGTACAAGAATATAACTACTATAATACTGCTCCTATATACAAGAATATAACTACTATAATACTGCTCCTATATATAAGAATATAACTACTATAATACTGCTCCTATATATAAGAATATAAATACTATAATACTGCTCCTATATATAAGAATATAACTACTATATTACTGCCCCTATGTACAAGAATATAACTACTATAATACTGCTCCTATATATAAGAATATAACTACTATAATACTGCTCCTATATAGAATATAGCCACTATAATACTGCTCCTATATATAAGAATATAACTACTATAATACTGCTCCTATATAGAAGAATATAACTACTATAATACTGCTCCCTATGTACAAGAATATAACTACTATAATACTGCTCCTATATATAAGAATATAACTACTATAATACTGCCCCTATGTACAAGAATATAACTACTATATTACTGCCCCTATGTACAAGAATATAACTACTATAATACTGCTCCTATATATAAGAATATAACTACTATAATACTGCTCCTATATAGAAGAATATAGCCACTATAATACTGCTCCTATATATAAGAATATAACTACTATAATACTGCTCCTATATAGAAGAATATAACTACTATAATACTGCCCCTATGTACAAGAATATAACTACTATAATACTGCTCCTCTGTACAGGAATATAACTACTATAATACTGCTCCTATGTATAAGAATATAACTACTATAATACTGCCCCTATGTATAAGAATATAACTACTATAATACTGCTCCTATGTACAGGAATATAACTACTATAATACTGCTCCTATGTATAAGAATATAACTACTATAATACTGCTCCTATGTACAAGAATATAACTATTATAATACTGCTCCTCTGTACAGGAATATAACTACTATAATACTGCTCCTATGTATAAGAATATAACTACTATATTGCTGCCCCTATGTACAAGAATATAACTATAATAATACTGCTCCTATATATAAGAATATAACTACTATAATACTGCCCCTATGTACAAGAATATAACTACTATAATACTGCCCCTATGTACAAGAATATAACTACTATAATACTGCTCCTATGTATAAGAATATAACTACTATAATACTGCTCCTCTGTACAGGAATATAACTACTATAATACTGCTCCTATGTATAAGAATATAACTACTATATTGCTGCCCCTATGTACAAGAATATAACTACTATATTACTGCCCCTATGTACAAGAATATAACCACTATAATACTGCTCCTATATATAAGAATATAACTACTATAATACTGCTCCTATATATAAGAATATAACTACTATAATACTGCCCCTATGTACAAGAATATAACTACTGTATTACTGCCCCTATGTACAAGAATATAACTACTATAATACTGCTCCTATATATAAGAATATAACTACTATAATACTGCTCCTATATAGAAGAATATAGCCACTATAATACTGCTCCTATATATAAGAATATAACTACTATAATACTGCTCCTATATATAAGAATATAACTACTATAATACTGCCCCTATGTACAAGAATATAACTACTATAATACTGCTCCTATATACAAGAATATAACTACTATAATACTGCTCCTATATATAAGAATATAACTACTATAATACTGCTCCTATATATAAGAATATAACTACTATAATACTGCCCCTATGTACAAGAATATAACTACTATATTACTGCCCCTATGTACAAGAATATAACTACTATAATACTGCTCCTATATATAAGAATATAACTACTATAATACTGCTCCTATATAGAAGAATATAGCCACTATAATACTGCTCCTATATATAAGAATATAACTACTATAATACTGCCCCTATATACAAGAATATAACTACTATAATACTGCTCCTATATATAAGAATATAACTACTATAATACTGCCCCTATATACAAGAATATAACTACTATAATACTGCCCCTATGTACAAGAATATAACTACTATATTACTGCCCCTATGTACAAGAATATAACTACTATAATACTGCTCCTATATAGAAGAATATAGCCACTATAATACTGCTCCTATATATAAGAATATAACTACTATAATACTGCTCCTATATAGAAGAATATAACTACTATAATACTGCTCCTATATAGAAGAATATAACTACTATAATACTGCTCCCTATGTACAATAATATAACTACTATAATACTGCTCCTATATATAAGAATATAACTACTATAATACTGCCCCTATGTACAAGAATATAACTACTATATTACTGCCCCTATGTACAAGAATATAACTACTATAATACTGCTCCTATATATAAGAATATAACTACTATAATACTGCTCCTATATAGAAGAATATAGCCACTATAATACTGCTCCTATATATAAGAATATAACTACTATAATACTGCTCCTGTATAGAAGAATATAACTACTATAATACTGCCCCTATATACAAGAATATAACTACTATAATACTGCCCCCTATGTACAAGAATATAACTACTATAATACTGCTCCTATATACAAGAATATAACTACTATAATACTGCCCCCTATGTACAAGAATATAACTACTATAATACTGCCCCTATGTACAAGAATATAACTACTATAATACTGCCCGTATTTGTCCGCTCATAGGCACAGGAGCCGTCACATTAACTCCACACTATGGAGAGGGATCTTCGCTGTGGTGGCAGCTGATACCTTACAACTACGTGTTGCTGTACCCATTGCGGGGGGGGGGGGGGAGCGCTTTGTTTTGGAGAAGGTCATGTACATGAATAATTCACCTGTCAAAATATTCATGAAAACAAATTGAAGCAGAACGATTTACTGCTGACAGAGTCACACTCCAGAGAAGGGGCTTCTTAAACTGTTTATCAGGTCTCACCAGGATGATTCATATTCCCCGGAGGGCCTGTATTACCAGAGCAGGGAGATATTTGGAGTATATAATAAAGAGGATGCTTCCAGATGAAATATTCATATTGTCCTGTGGGTGCGGTGCCAGGGATCCGGCCATGTAACTATAGGCAAATCATCTCTCGATTTCGCCTCCTATCACGCCGATCTCAGCCGGAATCAAATCTTCTCGTTGTCCGAACCCGAATATTAATGCCAAGAAATGATTGGTGATGGCAGTGATTACGCGCGGCCAAATGACACTTCATGGATAATTCCGAGATGTTTCTACCACAGGCAGGATGGATACATTGTTCCATAAAATAATGTGAGAATGGAGTGCAGACCATCGACATTAACGAGTATCTGAAGGACACATCATAATGGCTATGGGGGGGGGGTCTCACCGCCGGCCGCCACTAATCAGGAGAACGGAAAGCATCATTTTATGTTTATTGTTTTATTTATATATTTTTGTGCGGTTACACTGCAAATAACCTGCAAAAAAACTTTTTAGTTATAAATCGTATGTTTTATTATATTTGCTTGTGTAAAAAGTTTAACAAACCAAAAAAAACATAAAAGACGACAAAAATCAGAACATTGGCACGAAGGCAGTGGGATAATTAATATCAATAGTATAAAAGCTACAAAGGGTTACATACATAGAAGAATTCTACATGTACTCACCCATAGTAGAGGCAAACAGGACGTGTTGTACTTTTGAATGACACCATTGGTTTGCCATATAATGTACTGGAAAAAAGTGTGTAAATTTACAAAAAAAAGTGTAATTCTGTTATGAACTGGTCACTGAGGAGGATGGCAGGAATAGGCTAGGCCAGAACACCAGAGAGGTTGGTCGCTCAGCGAATTGCAGACCCCTAATCCTAACAACACAACTAGCAGTAGCCGTGGGGTGTACCTACAATGCCCTAGACGCCTCGGCACAGCCGGAGGAATAACTAAGCCTAAAGCAAGAAAGGTGAAATCTAAACTGCCCCAGAGCAGACCCCAAAGGAATAGACAGCCCCCAAACATATACTGTCGGTGAGACAAGATGAGACACAAACACAGGCAGAAAATAGACTGAGCAAACGATGTGGCCCAAACTAACTAGAAAGGAAAGGAAAGACACTGTCTGCAATCACGCAAAAACCCTAAGAAATCCAACACATCTGATATACAAAAACACTGAGGTCTCAGGGGACCTCAGTGCCTTATAAGGTTGTATGTTTCCTCTATGCTCTCTGCACTTTATATACTATGTGAGCTGCTGAGATCACTGCCATGTGGACATTGCTTCCTATGTTAGCACTAGCTTTACTCAGCTGTAGTTAGTTTCTTGCTGCTATTTGCTCTGTATGCCATAGATGCTTTATATATTGTACATATATTGGTCAGTGTTTACACTTTACATTTTACTCTTTTTGTGAGGTTTTGTCATATTGGGAGACCTACGGTGTATATTTTTGGTATGTACTGCTAGTTATGTATATGCATTGTGCACTAATTTATTAGTAGTGGTGCGATAACTGTACATGTGAAATATCTTTCTTTACCACTTCTTGCAGAGTGGATATAGAGTTTACCATGTAGGCAGTTATTTATTAGTATTCACTATGATATTATACTAAGTTTACTCTTGTACTTTCTACTGGTATCTCTCTACCACCTGGTAACACATGTACATACTTACCTTGTTTGGCTATATTGGACTTGCATCTCCTTTTATTGTGTTTTTATTGTTTGGCCACTGTGCTTTAATAAAGGTTTTGTATTTTATGGCTTAACTTCTTTTGTCTTTTTTGATATAGTTGCATGTGTGAAGTGCCGTTCCTGTTAGGCCCTATTATTTGGATATATTCTGTTATGAATAGGTCACCGAGGAGGATGACAGGAATAGGCTAGGCCACCAGGAAACCAGAAAGGTAGGTAACTTAGCGAATTGCAGACCCCTAATCCTAAGAACACAACTAGCGGTAGCCGTGGGGCGTACCTACAATGCCCTAGACGCCTCGGCACAGCCGGAGAGCTAACTAAGCCTAAAGCAAGAAAGGTGAACTCTAAACTGCCCCGGAGTAGAACCCCAAAGGAATAGCTAGCCCCCAACATATATTGCCGGTGAGACAAGATGAGGCACAAACACAGGCAGAAAATAGACTGAGCAAATGATGGGGCCCAAACTGTCTAGACAGAAAAGGACAAGAAAGACACTCTGCAATCATGCAAAAACTCTAAAAAATCCAACACATCTGATATACAAAAACACTGAGGTCTCACGACCTCTCCCCCACTATATCAGCATTCTGGTGTGAACTGGCAGTAAAGCAAAAGAGACTAATATAACAGGGGACTGAACAAACTGACACAAGCTGTAACATATGGAGCGGGGTCCAGCACACCCCCAGCATGGAGCATGTTAAATCCTCACAGCAAAGCAGAAAGCAGGAAAAAAAGACAAAACCAGATCAGATGCAAAGGATTAGCAAATGAACAACTTAACTGAAAAATGCAGGATCAGGCAGGAGACAGCAGACCTCAAAATGCACAGGAAGAGACAATCACCAGCAACAACTGAGGGAAGCCTGCTCACTTAAATACTCCCAGTCAGTAACCCCTGACTTGCAATCATCGTCGTCAGGGGGCAGACTTTATGAACCCGGCCAGTTCCAGTACCCGCAGTAACCACCAGAGGGAGCCCCAACTCAGAAGTCAGATCAAGGGAGTTCACAACACAATTCCATAATTGTTTTTTTTACCATATTCACTAAATGCTAAAACTGCCCTGCCATTATGATTCTCCAGGTCATTTCAAGTTTGTAGACACCAAACATGTCTAGGTTCCTTTTTATTTAAGTGGTAAAAAAAAATGTCGTCATTTTCCTAGCGTCTCCATTTTTTGGGATCTAGGGCCGGCTGAGGGCTTATTTTTTGATATCATTGGGGTGCAGATAAGATCTTTTGATCGCCCGTTATTGCATTTTACTGCAATGTTATGGAGACCAAAAAAAACTTAATCCTATCATTTTTTTTCCACGTACCCTGTTTACCTATCAGATTAATTCTTTTTATATTTTGATACCAAATATGTGTATTTTACGTTTTTTTTAATTGTGTTATTTTGAATGAGGCAAATGGGGGGTGATTTTTAAAAACAGGTTTTCTTGTACTTTTTCTGGCTTCAATAGTCTCTTTAGAAACTGCCATCATCCGATCGCTTGTGCTACACATAGCGGCTTTAACCCTGCTGTGTGTAGCAGAAATGCTCATCTGCTGTAAGCGCCGGACACTGGATGGCGATCATAGCAGTTTGACGATGACAACCACTGGGGTCTCCTGCAGACCCCCAGTTGTCATGCCAAACCATCAGCGACATGTGGTCAAGTGACACGGACGCCGATGGACTGGGTTTGTGATGTGCTTCCAGGCCGATTATGTTAAATGCCGCTGTCAAACATTGTCAACGACATTTAACATGTTAACAGCCGTGGGTGGATCATGATTCCACCCGTGGCTGTTAGGGGCACATGTCAGGTAATGAAATCAGCTCACATGTGCTTGAAAAGTTGCAGGCTCAGTGCCGGAGCCTAAATCAAACAGGGGAACCGACCTTGGACATACTCATATGTCATAGGTCGTAAAGGGGTTATACTCGCTTCATCAAGGGATAAAGTGCAGCAAACTAAACCTAAAACCTATAAATTCCTATAGAACATGTTTATAGAAAATTTTTCTTAAATTCCATATTTATAGGAGCCTTCCCGTCACAAAAAAGTAACTGCACATTGCAACAGCTTCACTGATCTGTGGGTGTCTGACTGCTGAGACCTTCTTGAAATCTGAGAAAAATGAGGCCGCCATGTTGGTTTAGTTCTTGGGCCCCTCCACCGGCTTTCTTCCTATGGCCACCCACCATCCAGGTGAATGTTTCAATCCCAGAACTGGTGACAGTCAGACCCATACCAATCAGTAAGTGATGGCATAGCCCAGCTCTGCGATGGGAACAGTCCTTTATAATTATCTATCTCCAGCTCGTTTTCCATCCTCTAGATTGAACTCGCGTTCTACTTCTATGACTTTCTAAAGAGCTGAGCGTGGAAGCTACGAAAATTCCCATTTCCCTTTATTATTTTAGTGGATTTCTTGTTTAGATTTCAGCCCAACAATTTCTGCTCTAATGAATCTGATTTGCGTCCGGCGACTTGAAATATTTCTAGAAATTAAACATTTCAATAACTCAAGTCGGCATGGTATTGCCTGCGCAGCCCATCCCCCCCCCGCCTGCTTTCTGTTTTGCAATTTTCTATTTTAATACCATCCAGCTCCCTACAATTAAACGAGTCACTTCTCCCGCATCCTACAATGTGCAACAGCTAAATTATTAAATTCAACATGAAAGAAAATTAAGCGTCATAAAAATTGGCATGATCTGCACAAGCTACGCTGCGTCTTCTTTCTATCCGATGAATATTCTAATTTTCTCTGAATAGAATCCTATTGGGTTGACCTGATCTTATTTTCCAGACTCGTGAATACGGCATCAATAAAAGGAGCCGGTAAATGCGGAAAATAAATGTATTTACTCAGCCGACTCTGTGCAGCATTGTTTTAACTGGCTAAATGTTCCGAGAATTTTTTAGAATATGAAGCGCATCAGCGTGAAATAGGGAGGATTGTTTTACAAGGACGGTTATTGATTTTATTTTTGCCTCAATTTAAAGAAAAAAATCTGATACATTGTGAAATATTTCAAAATATATGGAGACTTCTAAAGTACACACACTTTGGAATTTACAACCATCTTTTGGATTTATTCTCAGGAAATACTTGATGTACAATAATCAGGGATGAAAAGATTAGAAAAATTCTGTAAAAAAACAGTTCTTTGAACTTATGATCCAACCTTAGAAGGTGATAGGGTAAAGTTTTTAGTTCGGGTATATAGACGACGTTTTTCAAAACGAAGGTAAAAAAAAATCATAAAAGTTCTTGAACTTGGAGTCACCATTAATTACCGTTATTGAAGAATCCATGTTCTTTGAAGTATTTACCCCTCTTTGGTCCTGCTCAGTGACTTTATGCTCAATTAAGAAAAAACAAAAAATCAATTGAAATGAATGGGGCTGCGTTATGAATGCTGACGGAGAAGCTGTGCCAAGGCGAGGAGGCACATTTTTCTCTTTAATCACATTAGATGTCTAAATTAAGTTCCATTAAAGGGCTCTCTGGTCAGCACCTGATTTACGTTATAAAGATAGGAAAAATAGATTAATAAATAGATACATTCATGATAGAGAGATCGACAGATAGAGATAGACAGATGTACAGATACATAAGATATAGATAGAAATAGAGATAGATAATAGATAGATAGATACAGTTATGCTCAAAAGTTTACACACCCCGGCAGAATTTTTGCTTTCTTGGCCTTTTCTCAGAGAATATGAATAACACCAAAACTTTTTCTCCACTCATGGTTAGTGGTTGGATGAAGCCATTTATTGTCAAACTACTGTGTTTTCTCTTTGTAAATCATAATGATAACCCAAAACATCCAAATGACCCTGATCAAAAGTTCACACACCCAATTTCTTAATACCGTGTATTGCCTCCTCTAACATCAATGACAGCTTGAAGTCTTTTGTGGTAGTTGTGGATGAGGTTCTTTATTTTCTCAGATGGTAAAGCTGCCCACTCTTCTTGGTAAAAAGCCTCCAGTTCCTGTAAATTCCTGGGCAGTCTAGCATGAACTGCGTGCTTGAGATCTCCCCAGAGTGGCTCAATGATATTGAGGTCAGGAAACTTAGATGGCCACTCCAGAACCTTCACTTTGCTCTGCTGTAACCAATGACAGGTCGATTTGGCCTTGTGTTTTGGATCGTTGTCGTGTTGGAACATCCAAGTACGTCCCATTCGCAGCTTTCGGGCTGATGAGTGCAAATTTGCCTCCAATATTTGCTGATAACATGCTGCATTCATCTTTCCTTCAACGCTGACCAAGTTTCCTGTATCTTTGTAGCCCACACATCCCCAAAACATCAGTGATCCACCGCCGTGCTTAACAGTAGGAATGGTGTTCCTTTGGTGTTGGCCTCTCTCCAAATGTAACGTTTATGGTTTTGGCCAAAAAGTTCAATTTTGGTCTCATCACTCCATATTACCTTGTTCTCTGTGCTGTTTTGCATATTGTAGGTGAGATACTTGGTGGCATTTGCACAGTAATGGCTTTCTTCTGGTGACTCGACCATGCAGACCATTTTTCTTCAAGTGCCTCCTTATTGAGTATCTTGAAACAGCCACATCACTAGATTTCAGAGAGTCCAGTATTTCAGCTGATGTTATTAGTGGGTTTTTCTTTGCATCTCGAACAATTTTCCTGGCAGTTGTAGACATTTTTGTTGGTCTACCTGATCGTCATTTTGTTTTTACAGAGCCCCTGATTTGCCATTTTATTAATCACAATGCTGAACACTGCTGACTGGCTTTATCAATTCCTTGGAAATCTTTTTGTATCCCTTTCCTGTTTAATACAATTCAACTACCTTTTCCCGTAGATCCGTTGACAATTCTTTTGCTTTCCCCATGACTCAGAATCCAAAAACTCAAAAAAACTAATAGTTAAACCACACCTCATATCCGTCACAGTCTTTAAGACAAATTTTCAAAGCGCACGTCAAAACCAGGGAGTTCATCCTGGGAAAGATTCCATACCAATAAGCAAAAAGACAGCGCCTCAAAAACAATGGTGAAAAAAAATCTCACATTTATTCTGCCTCCTGTGGCGATGTTTTGATCAGAAGACCTTGAAAAACATCTTCTGATCGAAACGTCACCACAGGAGGCAGAATAAATGTGAGATTTTTTTTCACCATTGTTTGAGGCGCTGTTTTTTTGCTTATCACAATCCAAAAACGTCAGTGGCTGGATGAAAGATACAAGAGTCTGTCTGGATCCCAGAAACTCAGCTTTTATGCACACACACTGATTACAAGCACACAGGTCACAGGTAAGGATGTTACCTTTAGTAGCCATTCAACCCATTTGTGTCAACCTCTGTGCATGATAGATATATAATAGATAGATAATAGATATATAGTAGAGATAGAATCCTGGTCAAGAAACTCCTACAAACATACACAACACAGCAATGAGTCACAAGACTCCATCCAGTGGTTGTTAGTGGTACTGCAGTTTCTTCTCAAGACACTGCACTCCAACTGTTTATATATGGTACTACTGTACATTTTTTTTTTTTTTTAAATGATGGATTTTAACATTGTGGATTTCAATTATGTGAAAGGTTCTGGATATAATAAATCATTTTCTTTATCAAAATGTCAATTAATGTGTGAATAACATATATACAGCTCTGGCAAAAATGAAAAGACCGCTGCACAATGTTCAGTCTGTTGGATTTTTCTCTTTATATTTTGGAGTAAAATGTAAATTGCTCTTTTATTCTATAAACTCCTGACAACATGTCTCCGAATTTCCAAGCACTAAATTTTGTATTTATTTTCAGAAAATGAGAAATGGTCAAAAGAACAAAAAAATGCAGAGTGCTTGCCGAGCTCAAATAATGCTAAGGAAACAAGTTCACTAATGTTTTACCTCAGGAAGAGTTCAGAAATCAATATTCTGTGGAATCCCCATGATTGTTGATCCCAGCTTTCCTGCGTCTTGGCTGCTTTCCACCAGTCTGTCATACGGCTTTCGGGTGACCTTATGCCACTCCTGGTACAAACATGAAAGCAGTTCTTCTTTGTTTGATGGCTTGTGACTCTCCATCTTCCTCTTGATTACATTCCAGAGGTTTTCAATGGGGCTCAGGTCTGGAGATTGGGCGCCATGACAGGGATTTCATGTGGTGGTCCTTCATCCACACATGTGATTGACCTAGCTGTGTGGCATGGCGCATTGTCCTCAGAGTTGGGGAACATTGCCTGAGCAGAAGGAATCGGCTGTTTTTCCAGCATAACCTCGTATGCGGCTTGATTCATACGTCCTTCGCAAAGATTAACCTGCCCACTTCCAGTCTTGCTGAAGCATCCCCAGATCATCACCGATCCTCCACAAAATTTCACAGTGGGTGCAAGACACTGTGGCTTGTACGCCTCTCCAGATCTCTGTCTAATCATTAGACGACCAGGTGTTGGACAAAGCTGAAAATTAGACTCATCAGAGAAGATTACCTTACTCCAGTCCTCTATGGTCCAATCCTTATGGTCTTTGGCAAACTTCAGCCTGGCTCTCCTTTACTGATCATTGATGAAAGGCTTTTTTCTAGCTTTACATGCCTTGAGCCTTGCCTCTAGGAGCCTGTTACGAACTGTTCTTGCAGTGTACTTCACCCCAGCTGCCATTTGCCATTCCTTTTGTAGGTCACTTGATGTCATCCTGCGGTTGCTGAGTGACATTCGTATAAGATGACTGTCATCCCGGTCAGTAGAGGGTCGTTTTCGCCCTCTGCCGGCCTGTAGCTTTCTTGTCCCCAATGTTTGCTGCTTGACCTTGTTGTAATGGACTGCAGTCTTAGAAATTTTAAAGATGGAGGCAACATGAAGCTCACTGTATCCCTCTGCTAGTAAAGCCAAAAATGAGTCCTTCTTTTCCTCACTCAAGACTTTGCTTTTCAACTCCTTTTCATGGTTAAAAGTTATTTTTTCATTCCTATTACTTTTAGGATATTACTAGCTCTTGTTTTGCCATCCAGCTTGTCCTATTGCAAGAGGATTGTGAACACCACAGCAGGGCTTTTTATACTTTCCTTCGTTAGATAAGATTTGGTTCAGGTGATCACTAATCAGAAGCACATTAAGTAGAATGAGGTGCACTCTGGCTGGAATTCACCTGACACTGGAATGGAATGGCTGTCAGACATGGAGAGAAGCGGATTTTTATAAAACCGTGCAGTGGTCTCTTCACTTTTGCCAGAGCTGTATATACTATATATGTAGCTGCCTCAAGTCCTCCAGACTTAGGCCAATAAGATTAAATCTAATCTAAAGGGTAAATGGTATCAGTTTCTTACTAGTAACAGTTGCGTTTTCCATAAACAGTCGCCCGTGGCTATATCCTAAGTGTTATATGGTGCAAAATCTCCTATTTTTAATAACCTTTGGGGTGAAATGTGCTGTAGAGAAGAACATTTCTAATAATATAGTTATGTCTGGATTTGATGGAATGTTCTAGAAGAATCACCCAAAAACGAAGACTTGCTGGTGGCACATTTCAGCCTCACAACGATAATGAAATCGACTGCAAAATCTGCACTACTCATAAAACATTGTCCTTTAGGATCGTTTTATTACCGCTGCGTAACTTGGCAAGACCAACTCTCTGCAAAGTCATTTGCGTAAAACATCCAGTTGTTATTTTGAATGTAGAAAAAGATCAAAGTTTGGGATTTAAAGGGCCAGTATTTAGTATTTGTTGCTGAGTATAACTTCATCTGTATGAGGGATCCACTACTTAAAGGCGATGAATGAGATTAGAAAAAAGCTTCTGTTTATCATCCACAGCTCCCCCCACTGGCTGTGACTAGTAATTTAATATGACTAAGTTACAATACCAAATATGGACCATGGACAAAAATGGAGGAATACTGACAGCCCTCTATGTTCTTATAACATACCTGTTATTTCAGGTGACTTTTCAGAGATAGCTGTCCTGTGTGTACATGAGGAATTACATTATTTCTGATCATTATTTTATTTGGATCCTGCAGTTTCCTTCAGTTTTCTCTACTGCAGTCTGTCTAATTATCATTTGTCTCTGAGCTAGTAGGTAAAGACTAGCTGCTATAATATCTACCATAGACAGTGCACAGAGAAATTGAGGATTCCTGCTGTTCTGCTTCTATGCAGTACATTCATCCATTTCAAAAACAGCAGCTTGTATTACATTAGGCAGCTGTACTGAGCAGTATAGCTGTGAATCCAGTTCTTGGGGTGAGATTAAATGTTGTGAACTCCCTTGCTCGGATTTCTGAGCCGAAGCTCCCTCTGGTGGTTACTGAGAGTAGTGGAGCTGGCTAGGTGGATGGAGGTTCTCCACCTGACGATGAAAATTGGGAATCTGGGATTGCTGGCTGGGAGCATATAATTGAGCTGGCTGCTCTTGGAGGTTGCTGGTGATTTCCTCTGTGTGTATTTGGAGCTCTTTTGTCCCCTGCCTGATCTGCATGTTCTGCTAAGTGATTCTTTTGCTACTCCTTTGCATCTGACCTGGTTGTGTCTTTTTTTTGCTTTCTGTTTGCTGTTAGGGTTCAGCGTGCTCCCTGCTGGAGGCAGCGCTGGGCCCTGCTTCATATGTTGCAGCTTGTTCAGTCCCCTGTTATGTTAGTGTCTTTTTGCTTGCTGCCAGTTTATACCAGAGTGCTGATCTAGCAGGGGTGAGATCGTGTGATCTCAGGTTTTTTGTATATCAGAAGTGTTAGACTTTTTCAGGGTCTTGTGCGTGATTGCAGACAGTATCTTTTTCTGTCCTGTCCTGTCTAGACGTAATGGTCAACGTGTGACTGGACACAGCGCCTCCAGCAGGGCGAATTTATGACACACGTGACCCTGGATACAGCGCCTCCAGCGGGGCGAATTTAAATAATACCGGGACGTGCAGCCGGACACACCGCCTCCAGCTGGCGAATTTAAAAAGTACACGTAAAACTGGATACCCCGCCTCCAGCTGGCAAATTTAAATAATAAGGGGAAACACAGGAACAATTACAGTGGTGGGCCCTGTAATAGGAAATAGGGACGTGGAGACCTCCTGAGCTCCCCTGAGGCAGCGTCCCTACACTCCTTACGTTCCCTATACAGGCTCCTCACCTGTCGCCGCACGCGAACCTTATGCCCTGACTCGCCCTGAACCTAGTCCCTCGCTAGGGCATTGGCCGGTGCGGAAACTAATCCCACCACTGCACTAGATCACACATAAGGAAAGTCACAAACAGGGGAAATAGAAAACTTAGCTCTCTCTGTGCAAATGCTCCAGCACAGAGTCCAGCAACCGACTGCAGCCTTCCTCCTGAATAGCTGCCACCAAGTTAAGTCAGCGCTGCAAAGAACTCCCTTCTGTGACTCCTTCCACACCAGGACTCAGACTGAGCTGAGCAATCTCTCCAGCTCCTTCCACCACCAAGGTTGGTTGCAAATGAACAACTATCACCAAACAGTGATTGCACCCCCCTAGCACACCTTTATAGGGTGTCACACCAGATACATGATTAAGTGCACAAAAACCTAAAGTGCAATATCAAAACCACCACCGGGGACAGTCAAGACACCTTGGAACTTTCCAAAGTAAAAAAAGTTCACCCAGTGATTTTAATACCGCCAGATCCAACACTGGATCATGACAGTACCCCCTCCTTAATGAGGGGCCTCTGGACCCTCAAGACCAACCCTCACTAGGGAAACACCTACAGCGGGGACGCCCAGACCCTGAGTTCACCCCACCATTACCTGACACTTCAGGTTTATGATAAACGCACCGCTGGTATTGGCAATAAAGTTCATTTTGGAGGCACCACTCATCTCCACAGCGCCGACCTGGGGAACGAGTTTATGTAAGTGTATGTTTGTTTGTTATGAGCTGATCAGGCTCCACAACACACTTCCACAAGATGTTTTTTGGTGGAACACATACACGCTCGTTCACACACAGGTCCGGACCTGAACGTTTATTGCACACATTCGTTTGTCATAAAATAGGTGAACTAATTCTGGACCTGATAACAGAGGCATCCCCCTGTGTCACCACACTCACACCCCTGCACTACACCATAGGGTACACCACCCTCCAACCCTTTCCACCACGAGGTCTGCTCCTCACAGGGTTTGCTAGTGGCGAGGGCTGAAACTTGCCCCTACTCTCCCGCCGCACAATCGCTGCTCTCACAGGAGAGGAAGGGGTCCCCTGAAGAGAGACGGCAGAGACAGTAGTCCCAAGGCAGCAGCCCCCACACGACTGCCCCCAGCTGACTACTTCCCTTGCTCGCCAATCTATCCCCGGGTTGTGTTTTTTTAGCCAAGGGAAGCCCAAAACGATAGGTACTGGCATTCCCTCCAAGACGTAGCATGACAAGGACTCCTCATGACGTCCTATACGCAGATGGATATTTTCTACGACTTGGGTAAGGCTCCCCTGGCTCAGTGGAACAGAGTTAATGGCCTGGACGCTTATAGGTTGGGCCAGCATCCTACACTTCAGGCCATGAGTCTGGACAAAACGAGCATCCACCAGACTGACTCCTGCTCCGCTGTCCACAAGCACCGGTACCACCTCCGGTACCCCGCCAGCCAACACTTCCGCTGACATAATACCTTGGGAGGGCAAAATGGAGGAAATATACATTCCCTGGTTGTCTTCCTCCAAATGACCAGGGGTCTGCGGCTTCTGAGATGACACAGATATTTTGGCACGTAATGGGCACGCCTTAAGGAAATGACCAATCTGCCCACAGGAAAAACATGCCAACCCGACTCCCTGAACCGTAGGCAGGCCTGAACACAACACAACACCTCCTACTTGCATAGGTTCGTCCGGAGACTTGGCACGCCCTGGGCAGGCTCCCATGAAATGGCCCGGCTTCCCACAGGAAAAGCATACCCCCCCACCACGGCGAACCCCAGGCAACCCCCTATTTGTACCAACAACCCCGGGCTGCCTGGGTTCCACCAACCGTACCGGGGGTCCTCCCCCCCGGAGGGGACTACAGGGGGCACATTTTGTGTATGTCTTTCCCTAAGGCGTCTATCCACCCGGATGGCGAGGGACATGGCGGCCTCCAGCGACCTGGGGGCGGCGTACTGCACCAGAGTGTCCTGCAACTTAGGAGACAGACCCTGCACAAATTGACTCCTAAGTGCAGGGTCATTCCACTGAGTGTTAGTGGCCCATCTCCTAAACTCGGAGCAGTACTCCTCAGCAACCCAGGCTCCCTGTTTACACCTACGGAGTCGGGATTCCGCCAGAGAGACGCCATCAGGATCCCCATACACAAGCGCCAAAGCCGCAAAAAACTCGTCCACGGACTCTAATGATGGTGAATTGTCCGGCAGGGAGAAGGCCCAGGATTGGGGATCACCCTTCAAAAGGGACATAATGATCCCCACCCGTTGCTCTTCGCTCCCTGAAGAACGAGGACGCAGCCTGAAATATAATTTACAGGCTTGCTGAAATACCAAGAATTGATCTCTCCCTCCAGAAAACCGGTCTGGGAGAGATATCTTGGGTTCTGGCTGAGCCTGTGCCTGAATCAAACCTCCAAAACCCACCAACAGCTGCAGTTGCTGCACCATCTCACCACGCAGCCCCCTGATCTCTTCAGTAAAGGTCTGCAGCACCTGGGTAAAGGTTTGCATTAGGTCCATGGCTCAGCAGAAGAAAAAAAAAAAAAAACTTTATTGGTTGGTGATAATGTAATGGTCAACGTGTGACTGGACACAGCGCCTCCAGCAGGGCGAATTTATGACACACGTGACCCTGGGTACAGCGCCTCCAGCAGGGCGAATTTAAATAATACCGGGACGTGCAGCCGGATACACCGCCTCCAGCTGGCGAATTTAAAAAGTACAAGTAAAACTGGATACCCCGCCTCCAGCTGGCGAATTTAAATAATAAGGGGAAACACAGGAACAATTACAGTGGTGGGCCCTTCGATAGGGAATGGGGGACGTGGAGACCTCCTGAGCTCCCCTGAGGCAGCGTCCCTACACTCCTTACGTTCCCTATACAGGCTCCTCACCTGTCGCCGCACGCGAACCTTATGCCCTGACTCGCCCTGAACCTAGTCCCTCGCTAGGGCATTGGCCGGTGCGGAAACTAATCCCACCACTGCACTAGATCACACATAAGGAAAGTCACAAACAGGGGAAATAGAAAACTTAGCTCTCTCTGTGCAAATGCTCCAGCACAGAGTCCAGCAACCGACTGCAGCCTTCCTCCTGAATAGCTGCCACCAAGTTCAGTCAGCGCTGCAAAGAACTCCCTTCTGTGACTCCTTCCACACCAGGACTCAGACTGAGCTGAGCAATCTCTCCAGCTCCTTCCACCACCAAGGTTGGTTGCAAATGAACAACTATCACCAAACAGTGATTGCACCCCCCTAGCACACCTTTATAGGGTGTCACACCAGATACATGATTAAGTGCACAAAAACCTAAAGTGCAATATCAAAACCACCACCGGGGACAGTCAAGACACCTTGGAACTTTCCAAAGTAAAAAAAGTTCACCCAGTGATTTTAATACCGCCAGATCCAACACTGGATCATGACACTAGACAGCTTGGGCCCCACCGTTTGCTCAGTCTGTTCTCTGCCTGTGTTTGTGTCTCATCTTTTCTCAATGACAATATATGTTTGGGGGCTGTCTATTCCTTTGGGGATCTGCTCCGAGGCAGTTTAGATTTCATCTTTCTGTCTTTAAGCATAGTTAGTCCTCCGGCTGTGACGAAGCGTCTAGGGCATCGTAGGAACGCTCCACAGCTACTGCTAGTTGTGCGGATAGGATCAGGGGTCTGCAATATGCTTAGTTACCAACCTCTCTGATTTTCTGGTGGCTTAGCTTGTTCCTGCCATCCTCCTCGGTGACCCATTCATAACATTAAAGCACTTACTTGAAAGCAGTATCATGGATAACGTTATACAGCAGCACTGAGAAGTGAGCTATGAAGCCAGCTATGGAGTGATATAAAAAACACAATTTAAAACAGCTTCAAGGATGACATTATACAGTCAACTGAGAAGTGCAGCTGTTAATCTAGTTCTGGGATGAAATAAAAACACTTACATGAAAGCAGTATCAGGGAGGATGTTATACAGCAGTACTGAGCAGTGCAGCTGTGAATTATCTGTGGGGAGATAAAAACACTTACTTGAAAGTAGTATCATGGAGAGCATTAAACAGAAGTACTGAGCAGTGCAGCTGTGAATGCAGTCCTGGAGAGATAAAAACACATAATTTAAAACAGCATCAAAGAGGACATTATACAGCCCTACTGAGCAGGGTACAGCTATTAATCCAGTTCTGGGGTGAAATAAAAACACTTACTTGAAAGCGTTATCATGGAAGACATTATACAGCAGTACTGAGCAATGCAGCTGTGAATCCAGGTCTGCAGTGATATAAAAACACTTAATTTAAAGTAGTATAATAAAGGACATTAGAAATCAGTACTGAGCAGTGTAGCTGTGAATCTAGCTCTGGGTAGAATAAAAACTTACTAGAATGCAGAAGGACGCAGAACATTATACATCAGAACTGTGCAGTGTAGCTTTAAAGGAGTATCTCCATTATAAGAAACGATCACAGAATAGGTGAGAACGTTTTGATTGTTGCCGTCCTCTTCCGTCCTGTACTTGTCTTTCTGAAGCAGTCAAATAGACAGTAGCGGTCGAGCATGAGCGCAGTTACTACATTCTAAAAGGGAACAAACATGTCCTGTTCTGGCGATCAGTGTGAGTCTCAGTGGTTGGACTCCAAGCAATCTAGAAGTTAAAACCTAGCCTGTGCGTTGGTGATTAACTTCTAGGATCAAGAATACCTCTTTATGTCCTGCTCTGGGGTGAGATAAAACACTTACTGCAGTCCAGTCTCTCAGCATTTATCTCTCACTCTGTCCTGCCCAACCCCAATCTATTGACTTCAAAGTGCAGCTGTAATATGACTCCTCAGTGAGCTGACAGTCTGTCTTGCCTTAGAGAGGAGGGATATTACCTGTGAGTTCAGGAGACTGGAGAAGTGGCTCATAAGTGGAGACAGAAACATTTTTCTCTGCTAAGATACAGTATATTGCAAAGTTTCTTCTAGTCGCTTGATCTATTGATTTTTGGAAAGTTTGTTGAAACAACGGTGACCATTTATTGTTATCTTTGATTTGACACAAAGGAGACTTTAAGGTATTTCATGTGACCTTGGACCTTCAAGACAAATCCTTAAAATTAGTCCCGGGCCCACGCAGTCCATTTTGATGTTTTGCCATGAGATGAATGTAGACAAGGTACAATTGTTCTGTAGAAGAAGAAGGAAAACCCTCAGCCGCGTATTTCCCAGTCACAGAAAGCCATTGGGGCTGTGAGAATCGCTGTCACTCAATGGTACAGCCATGGAAACAGGACTGAGAGAGAAGAAAAAGGCCTTTCTTTCCTGGGGGACTGAGCTCCGGCGGCTTTATTCTCATGTCTGGGCAAGAATCTTAAGACAATGCTGAGGATCTTCATAGCAAGGAGCGGGGGGCAAGAGGTCAGAGCATCAGAGGTAAATTCTCTGCCACTGTCCTGGGGCGATCACCCCGATAAGACCTCAGGAGGGGAAATTAGGAAAAATGGTCTATATACAGAAAAGGAAGAGGAAAAGTTTAGGAGACGGGAAACGAAGAAAAATATAATCTATGCACTTATATGGCGAGATGATGGGATAATGGAAGGAAGGAAGAGAAAAGGGAAGGAAAAGAGAGAGAGAAAGGAAGAAAGATGGAGAAAAAAGAGAGAGAAAAGAAAGAGTGAGAGACAAGGAAGGAAAAGAGTGAGAAAGAGAAAGGAAGAAAGATGGAGAAAAAGAGATAGAGAGAAAGAAAGAAAACGGAAGGGAGAGATGAAAGAAAGAGAAAAAGAGTGAGAGTGAAAAAGAGAGTGAAAGGAAAATTGAGAAAGAAAAAGACAGTGAGAGATAGAAAAGGAGAGAGGAAAAGAAAGGGAGAAAGAAGTGAGAGACAAAAAGAGGGAGGAAGGACGAATGAGGAAGAAAAAGACAGTGAGAGAGAAAAGGAGTGAGAGAAAAAGAAAGGGAGAGATGAATGAAGAAAAGAAAGAGAAAAGAAAGCGAGAAAGAGAAAGGAAAAATCAGGGAGAAAAAGACCATGAGAGAAAGAGAGAAAAGGAGTGAAAGAAAAAGGAAGGAAGGAAGGAAGGGAGAGAGATAAAGAGAAAGTGAGAAAGAGAAAAAGGAAGGAAGGAAAAAAAAGAGAAAGTGAGAGAGGAAGAAAGGAAAGGAGAGAGAAAAAGGAAGAGAAAGGAAGTAATGGAAGAGATAAAAAGAGAAACTCGGAAAGAGAGATAAGGAGATGAGAAAGACAAATAAATGAAAGGGAGAAAAGAGAGAAAATGAGAGAAAAGAAAGGGGTGTTCTAAAAAGAGAGAAAAGAAGGAAAGGCGAGAGAAAGGAAGGAAGAGTGTGAAAGAGAGGATGGAAAGGGAAGGTGAGAGAGAAAGGAAGCAAGAGAAAGGGAGTTAGAGAAGAGAAGGTGGTGAGAGAGTGAGAGAAAGGTAGAAGAGAGAGTAAGAAAGTGAGAAAGGAATGAGGAGTGAGAGAAGGAAGAGAGAATAAAGAGAGGGAAAGGAAGAAAGAGAGAGACACCCTTGTGGATAGGTAGACAGATGGCAGATATGCGGTAGATAGAAAACAGGTAGAAGACAGCTCGGAGTCGGACATTACATGGATACCTACGGATCTGCGTTTGCGCCTTCTCTCCCTCTGTTCCTCCTCTTCGGTCAGTCGGGGCAGTCCCTCATTTCGCACAGGGGCACAATTGTACATTTGGTCCAGCTTTAGTCGCACATATTTAGTGGCCGCAGCTCAGAAAACATAGAAATTCCTCTTTTTCTAAGTAAATTTTTCCTGATAGACTCCACAGATGTTCATCATGGCTGAGACTCGTTTCTGTCCGCTGTGATGAATGTGATATTATGATGCAGAATGTGAATATTTCCATGTATCGGGTGTGACGCGTAGACGCACCGCCATACTGTACAGCACAGCCAGTACGGCCGATCACGGGATCGTGTATGGGGGATCTGGTAATGGTGACATGTCAGTAGAAACATCTGTAGAAAGTTCCTTCCTTCTTTTCATCCAACTGTTCTATAAATGACTCATTGGGAGGAAATTGGCACTTTTTATCTGATTCCTGTTATTTGTTCTCAACCCTTTTGAAATTGTCAAATTCACACCTGCACCCTTGTGACATCACAGCACTCTGCAGCTATTGGCTGAGGTGTTGTCTCACAGGCTTCATGCTCTGCAGCTATTGGCTGAGGTGTTGTCTCACAGGCTTCCTGCTCTGCAGCTATCGGCTGAGGTGTTGTCTCACAGGCTTCCTGCTCTGCAGCTATTGGCTGAGGTGTTGTCTCACAGGCTTCCTGCTCTGCAGCTATTGGCTGAGGTGTTGTCTCACAGGCTTCCTGCTCTGCAGCTATTGGCTGAGGTGTTGTCTCACAGGCTTCCTGATCTGCAGCTATTGGCTGAGGGGTCTCACAGACTTCCTGCCTTGTGCCTACACTTTTTTCACTAACTTTCAGTATTTGGACTAAAACTTTTGAGAATTTGCTAAAAAAAAACCCCTCAGCATTAAGTGAGGTGCAACATCAGCCAATAGCTGCAGAGTGTCAGAGAGGGGGAGTGGTTTGACAAATTGCTATTGTCCTGCCCTTGAGGTATGGAGATTTTATAGTGCCCAAAGAAAGCTGGAAACTTGTACTCAAGGGACCGCAGAGAAATAATTTATGGCACTGCCATGTCACACGAAACTTGTCGATCTATTCATTAGTTATAACTTCGTACCGTTTGTTCCACTTTAAAAGTAAGATTCCAACATGGCCGCCTATGGAACATAAATGGGAAACAAAGTACACGAAAATATGTCACTTTTCTGTGTGTTTGCATAGACAGTTTTTTGCACCACATTGTATAAAATGGGGGTCTTCAGGGGTTGGTGGGATTTTAAACAGGGCAGTGTCTTAAAATATATGAAGGTTTTGAGATGCAAGTACGAAGCCAAGTAACAATGGCCAAAAAGTTGCAAAACTTGCTTCTTCATGGAGCAGTTGGCGGCCGGCACAAGTCAGTGATAAATTAGAAGTTTATTAGATGCAGCATTTCTTTGGTTTTCACACTTTTTGCTCCAGTTCCGATCTGGTGTTTGGGTGCAGTAGAGACCATTGATTAATTGGTGACACAGACATCTGTCAGGGGAGGGACAGATCATCAACAATTACTCCTTAAAGGATTTGCTTTCTTTTAGTCTTGTGCCATGTACTCGCTATACCGCAGGTCTTGTGCCATGTACTCGCTATATGGCAGGTCTTGTGCCATGTACTCGCTATACGGCAGGTCTTGTGCCATGTACTCGCTATACGGCAGGTCTTGTGCCATGTACTCGCTATACGGCAGGTCTTGTGCCATGTCCTCGCTATACGGCAGGTCTTGTGCCATGTACTCGCTATGCGGCAGGTCTTGTGCCATGTCCTCGCTATACGGCAGGTCTTGTGCCATGTACTCGCTATGCGGCAGGTCTTGTGCCATGTACTCGCTATGCGGCAGGTCTTGTGCCATGTACTCGCTATACGGCAGGTCTTGTGCAATGTACTCGCTATACGGCAGGTCTTGTGCCATGTACTCGCTATACGGCAGGTCTTGTGCAATGTACTCGCTATACGGCAGGTCTTGTGCAATGTACTCGCTATACGGCAGGTCTTGTGCCATGTACTCGCTATACGGCAGGTCTTGTGCAATGTACTCGCTATACGGCAGGTCTTGTGCCATGTACTCGCTATACGGCAGGTCTTGTGCAATGTACTCGCTATACGGCAGGTCTTGTGCCATGTACTCGCTATACGGCAGGTCTTGTGCCATGTACTCGCTATACGGCAGGTCTTGTGCATGTACTCGCTATACGGCAGGTCTTGTGCCATGTACTCGCTATACGGCAGGTCTTGTGCATGTACTCGCTATACGGCAGGTCTTGTGCCATGTACTCGGTATACGGCAGGTCTTGTGCCATGTACTCGGTATACGGCAGGTCTTGTGCCATGTACTCGGTATACGGCAGGTCTTGTGCCATGTACTCGCTATACGGCAGGTCTTGTGCCATGTACTCGCTATACGGCAGGTCTTGTGCCATGTACTCGCTATACGGCAGGTCTTGTGCCATGTACTCGCTATACGGCAGGTTTTGTGCCATGTACTCGCTATACGGCAGGTCTTGTGCAATGTACTCGCTATACGGCAGGTCTTGTGCCATGTACTCGCTATACGGCAGGTCTTGTGCCATGTACTCGCTATACGGCAGGTCTTGTGCCATGTACTCGCTATACGGCAGGTCTTGTGCCATGTCCTCGCTATACGGCAGGTCTTGTGCCATGTACTCGCTATGCGGCAGGTCTTGTGCCATGTCCTCGCTATACGGCAGGTCTTGTGCCATGTACTCGCTATGCGGCAGGTCTTGTGCCATGTACTCGCTATGCGGCAGGTCTTGTGCCATGTACTCGCTATACGGCAGGTCTTGTGCAATGTACTCGCTATACGGCAGGTCTTGTGCCATGTACTCGCTATACGGCAGGTCTTGTGCAATGTACTCGCTATACGGCAGGTCTTGTGCAATGTACTCGCTATACGGCAGGTCTTGTGCCATGTACTCGCTATACGGCAGGTCTTGTGCAATGTACTCGCTATACGGCAGGTCTTGTGCCATGTACTCGCTATACGGCAGGTCTTGTGCAATGTACTCGCTATACGGCAGGTCTTGTGCCATGTACTCGCTATACGGCAGGTCTTGTGCCATGTACTCGCTATACGGCAGGTCTTGTGCATGTACTCGCTATACGGCAGGTCTTGTGCCATGTACTCGCTATACGGCAGGTCTTGTGCATGTACTCGCTATACGGCAGGTCTTGTGCCATGTACTCGGTATACGGCAGGTCTTGTGCCATGTACTCGGTATACGGCAGGTCTTGTGCCATGTACTCGGTATACGGCAGGTCTTGTGCCATGTACTCGCTATACGGCAGGTCTTGTGCCATGTACTCGCTATACGGCAGGTCTTGTGCCATGTACTCGCTATACGGCAGGTCTTGTGCCATGTACTCGCTATACGGCAGGTTTTGTGCCATGTACTCGCTATACGGCAGGTCTTGTGCCATGTACTCGCTATACGGCAGGTCTTGTGCCATGTACTCGCTATACGGCAGGTCTTGTGCAATGTACTCGCTATACGGCAGGTCTTGTGCCATGTACTCGCTATACGGCAGGTCTTGTGCCATGTACTCGCTATACGGCAGGTCTTGTGCCATGTACTCGCTATACGGCAGGTCTTGTGCCATGTACTCGCTATACGGCAGGTCTTGTGCCAAGTACTCGCTATACCGCAGGTCTTGTGCCATGTACTCGCTATACGGCAGGTCTTGTGCCATGTACTCGCTATACGGCAGGTCTTGTGCCATGTACTCGCTATACGGCAGGTCTTGTGCCATGTACTCGCTATACCGCAGGTCTTGTGCCATGTACTCGGTATACCGCAGGTCTTGTGCCATGTACTCGCTATACCGCAGGTCTTGTGCCATGTACTCGCTATACGGCAGGTCTTGTGCCATGTACTCGCTATACGGCAGGTCTTGTGCCATGTACTCGCTATACGGCAGGTCTTGTGCAATGTACTCGCTATACGGCAGGTCTTGTGCCATGTACTCGCTATACGGCAGGTCTTGTGCATGTACTCGCTATACGGCAGGTATTGTGCCATGTACTCGCTATACGGCAGGTCTTGTGCATGTACTCGCTATACGGCAGGTCTTGTGCCATGTACTCGGTATACGGCAGGTCTTGTGCCATGTACTCACTATACGGCAGGTCTTGTGCCATGTACTCGGTATACGGCAGGTCTTGTGCCATGTACTCGGTATACGGCAGGTCTTGTGCCATGTACTCGCTATACGGCAGGTCTTGTGCCATGTACTCGCTATACGGCAGGTCTTGTGCAATGTACTCGCTATACGGCAGGTCTTGTGCCATGTACTCGCTATACCGCAGGTCTTGTGCCATGTACTCGCTATACCGCAGGTCTTGTGCCATGTACTCGCTATACGGCAGGTCTTGTGCCATGTACTCGCTATACGGCAGGTCTTGTGCCATGTACTCGCTATACGGCAGGTCTTGTGCAATGTACTCGCTATACGGCAGGTCTTGTGCCATGTACTCGCTATACCGCAGGTCTTGTGCCATGTACTCGCTATACCGCAGGTCTTGTGCCATGTACTCGGTATACCGCAGGTCTTGTGCCATGTACTCGCTATACCGCAGGTCTTGTGCCATGTACTCGCTATACCGCAGGTCTTGTGCCATGTACTCGGTATACGGCAGGTCTTGTGCCATGTACTCGGTATACCGCAGGTCTTGTGCCATGTACTCGGTATACCGCAGGTCTTGTGCCATGTACTCGCTATACGGCAGGTCTTGTGCCATGTACTCGCTATACGGCAGGTCTTGTGCCATGTACTCGCTATACGGCAGGTCTTGTGCCATGTACTCGCTATACGGCAGGTCTTGTGCCATGTACTCGCTATACGGCAGGTCTTGTGCCATGTACTCGCTATACGGCAGGTCTTGTGCCATGTACTCGCTATACGGCAGGTCTTTTGCCAAGTACTCGCTATACCGCAGGTCTTGTGCCATGTACTCGGTATACCGCAGGTCTTGTGCCATGTACTCGCTATACCGCAGGTCTTGTGCCATGTACTCGCTATACCTCAGGTCTTGTGCCATGTACTCGCTATACCGCAGGTCTTGTGCCATGTACTCGCTATACCGCAGGTCTTGTGCCATGTACTCGCTATACCGAAGGTCTTGTGCCATGTACTCGCTATACGGCAGGTCTTTTGCCATGTACCCAATATACAGCAGGTCTTGTGCTATGTGACTAGTAAATAGGAGAGTCCTGTGGGCCATTCCCAGTATACAGCAAGTCATGAGTGTTATCGATATATTACATGTCTTGTGGGGCATTGCCAGTATATGGCAGGTCTCATGGGGTGTTCACGGTATACGGCAGATTTTGTGGGGCGTTCCCAATGTATGGCAGGTCTTCTGGGGTATTTCCAGTATATGGCAGGTCTTTTGGGGCATTCTCAGTATTCAGAAGGTCTCGCAGGGCATTCTCAGTATACATCGGGTCTTGTGGGGTGTTCCCGGTATACGGCAGGTCTTGTGGGGTGTTCGCAGTATATAGAAGGTCTGGCGGGGTGTTCCCAGTGTACATTGGGTCTTGTGGGGTGTTCCCGATATACGTCAGGTCTTGTGGGTTGTTCCCATTATACGTCAGGTCTTGTGGGGTGTTGCCAGTAGGCGTCAGGTCTTGTGGGGTGTTCTCAGCATACGTCCGGTCTGGTGGGGTGTTCCCAGTATATGGCATTTCTTGTGTGGTGTTCCCAGTGTACGGCTTTTCCTGTGGGGTGTTCCCAGTATACGTCAAGTCTTGTGGGGTGTTCCCGGTGTATGGAGGGTCTTGTGGAGGCCTTATGGGGCAATATACAGCAGGTCTTGTAGGGTGTTCTCAATATATGCCTGGCCTTGTGGAGTGTCCCTCGTACATGGGAGGTCTTGTGGGGTGTTCCCGGTATAAGTCAGGTCTTGTGGGGTGTTCCCAGTATACGGCAGGACTTGTTGGGTGTTCCCGGTGTACGGAGGGTCTTGTGGAGGCCTTGTGGGGTGTTCCCAATATATAGAAGGTCTTGTAGGGTGTTCTCAGTATATGTCTGGTCTTGTGGGGTGTTCCTCGTACATGGGAGGTCTTGTGGGGTGTTCCCGGTATACGTCAGGTCTTGTGGGTTGTTCCCATTATACGTCAGGTCTTGTGGGGTGTTGCCAGTAGGTGGCAGGTCTTGTGGGGTGTTGCCAGTAGGTGGCAGGTCTTGTGGCGTGTTGCCAGTAGGTGGCAGGTCTTGTGGGGTGTTGCCAGTATACAGCAGGTCTTGTGGGGTGTTCTCAGCATCCGTCCGGTCTTGTGGGGTGTTGCCAGTAGGCGGCAGGTCTTGTGGGGTGTTCTCGGCATACGTCCGGTCTTGTGGGGTGTTCGCAGTATATGGCATTTCTTGTGTGGTGTTCCCAGTGTACGGCATTTCCTGTGGGGTGTTCCCAGTATACGGGAGATCTTGTGGGGTGCTGTCAATATAACAGGCATTTTTGATGAAAGTCAGGAGCAATGCTGTCTGACAACTTGCCGTGTAGCCACAAGGTACACAATACTTTGAGGGTTTGGCTGATGGGAGTACATGTATTCAGCAGATGTAGAACTCCATGTAACGTGTTTGGAAATCTTTGTCTCAGCTGCAGCATTTGGCTGGCAGGTGTCGGCCACATTTTCATGCTCCGTTTCGCCTTCCCATATCTCTTCTGAGATCCCGGTAACCTGACGCACACGTAGGATACCCAGCCGTTGCGTTAAGTGCGCAGCCCAGACATGTCTGCACACCGCCATTACATCTGTAGCCGCGTACAGACACAATCGTCTCTTCATTTGCATTGTACTTATTAGCGAGACATTGAGTCTATCGCTCTGTCTGATGCGCTGCGCTGGTTTTATTGCCTACTGTCTGATTTCTATACAAATGGGACAAACATAAGCACTTATGGAGGAGAGAAAAATGGCAGAACCCTTTTAGGTAAAAGATTTTAAATCACCGACACAGAATTCTGATGTTTTCTCTCTTTGATTTAAAAATGTGAAGTCTTTATTTCGGATATTAATGCACTTCTCTGTCACGCGCTATTCGTCAGCCGCGGGAAAATTAGCTTAAAATCCTGGGGATGTTTTTGGACTTTATGACCTAAATTCATCACACGGAGACTTTTTTAACTTTTTATTTTTAAGCTAAATTTGCTTTCACCATAAAATGCAAAGTAATGGGAGGAAAATCGGATGAAGGCGAGGGTAAAGGAACGCAAGCAGAAAAAGCTAATGATGGGTCGCTACTGGCCGCGGTGCATCGAGAGGGACTTGCGTGAAGATTGGTGGATTCTCCTAGAAGTTCTTTTGTCATTAAGGATTATAAATTAGCTTTTCCTTCTTTCATGTATCGAGTTCAATCATCAGAGTTAATTAAATGTCATCACCATCATTGTAGGAGCCAAATAACAAGGGAAATGAAGAGTAGGCATCCATGTCTATATCCGGATGGGTCAGATTAGTATGACTCGTGAGCCACTATGACCACAAATGGGATGAGTTTGAGAAAGACCCATGTGTCATTATGGTGAATTTGATGTGATATATCCTTAGATCTCTGCAATCGATGGGAATCTGAAGCTTGGAGCGTCCACTGATCAGCAGAACAATCAGATCCAGCTACGGAAAATGATGACCGGATAAACATTTGTATGGCATGGTCTACTGGTTCCATTGGGTAGTGATGACCGTTGGGGTGATTTTTCTGGAAATCCTGGCTAGTGATGCATCTAAGAAGGACACCACAATCTGGGAGACTTCTCCATCCTTCACTTACCTATTGGGTGACCGTACACAGAAGACTAAATTTGCCCAAAACTGCCAATGGCTAACGTGTATGGAGGTCTCCAGGCTTTCCCGACAGATGACGTTGTGGGAGACAAGGATGCCCTCTGCTGAACTTCGGTGGAGATCCTTTAGATTATATTCCATAGCATTCATACAGCCACACAGGGGCCCAAGAGGTAAAGGGGCCACAACCACCTCCAAAGCAGCTTCTGTCCATACATATAGGGGTGTATTATAATAAGGTACTGGATTGTAAAGGGTCCAAATACAGTTCTTGCACAGGAGTATCTTCTATCTGTGCTCATCCCTGGTCTATCCAACAGTTATTTAATGTGTATAGGGACTTTTAAAAAAATTACTAAAGGAGTAGAAATGCATCTACAAATGTCCTTAAAGTTTCCAATTTATGTCCATAATTTGCATGCATGGCTTATAAGTCTCCTCACTCTGACATTCCAGGCTTGGCTTGTCACTTTCCACAAGAAGAAACGTTACCCCTTAGATCCCAGTCCTAGCCTCTCATTTAGCCAAATCAGATCTCCTACTTTGCACTGATTTGGACCAATACCCGGGAAGCATCGTGTCTGAAAATATCCTAAGTCATATTGGAAGACTCGTTAAAAGGTAGCTAAATTTGGCACAAATTCATTCCAGCCCCCCCCCCCCACTCCACCCTGGTGTATTTTTGAGCATGACAAAGTTTTGGCGCAATTTCTGTGACAAAATGCAAAAACATTTGTAGACAAGAAAAAAAGCCCAATTTTGACTTTGCGCCAAATTCATGGATCGCGTGCAATATCTTGATTAATTTCGGGCAAAAAGCGGAAACTAAAAGATGAATCTGGGCCGTACAGGTTAAACATCTCCTGACAAAAGTATCCCAAAGCGCGGTCATCTTGCAGGTATGTGTGGAGACAGGAGGAAAGTTAAAGGAGATATTCCGAACTTTGTTAAGAACAAAAATTGTGCCTAAGCAGTAACAGGCTGATAGTTGCTACTTACCTGCCTGTTGTCACCGGCGCCATTCATACCTGGCACAGAACTGCGCTTGCCAGCGATTCAGCTGCCTCTGATAACGTCACGTCAACAGAGTGGAAGCTCCTTTTCTGCCCTGCTCTGACAAAGCGGTGAGACGTCTTACTTCATTCTGATTGACAGTCGGCTCCCTCAGTTAGGAAACGGGAGTCTGTGTGACAATCAGAATGATGTCAAAAGTCCCGCCCATTCAAAAGAGCAGAGCGGAAAAGAATCTGCCGTTCTGTCGACGTGACATCCGTAGAGGTAGCTGAATTGCCGGCATGAGCAGTCTGTGACCGATGTGTATCGGGCATGAAGGCGCCGTGCACAACAGGCAGGTAGGTAGCAACTCCCTGCCTGTTAGTGCTTAGGCACAATTTTGGTATTTTGCAAAGTCCCGGATGAAAGGACACAAGTATTCCGTGATGGCAGCTCGATTTGATATTTTGCTAATTTTTCCTCAATGGGACCCAGCTACGAGGACTCAGAGAATGGGGACACTAGAGGAACATTTCTGGATCTTCCCTGTCTCTCCAGCATAGAGGCATTGACGCCTACCCATTGCATTCACATCCAGGCTTATACTTCTGTCTACCTATTTTTCAGGTGATTGGCACTGTGCCGTAGCTGCCGGCACCAGTCATAGTCGGAGTGCCACTATGCAGACAAAACCTTTTAAGGGCTGCTCACTAATCGCTGCCATGTCTTCATTTTTTGGTATAATTATGGTCTCGGCAGTCGGATTTATTGATTTTAAAACAATAGTTTCACCTATTTTCTAATGAATGAGGATTCCACTTAACATTTGCAAGAAAGGAAGCCATGTTTGCTTCTTCTTGTCTTCTAAGGCCAAAAAACGCAGAACATGGGATACATTGGCTGAAACAAGTGACATATTGACCTTCTGTCCAAGCCTTTGAGGGCACATCCCACGTTTCTCCACTTGAAGATTCTTTCACCGTTGATCGGTTCTTAGACTTTCCCAATGCACCGACATATAACGAGTCAGATACATTGATTGATGGAGCCACGTAGGAAAGTGAGAATGTTCCAATGACACGAATCCTAATGGAAGTTCTTGTTACAGGTTAATACTTCAATTCTAGATCTTTCTTCATCACCTTCATTGGTTTCAAGCTCCATAATAAAGGGTTTGGCTCAGTGAAGTGTGGGGACAACCTGGTATTAGATTGGGAAGAAATTCGAGAGACAATAGCTGGGATTCCGGGTCAATTATTTTCTAGCGCTGTGTCCTGTTGAGGTGATGCCTTCTATGGAAGTAATATAATACTAAACTCAAAAATGGGTCCTCAGGAGCTTTTTAGTTGTTTTTACTCTTCAAAATGTTGTATTAAGCTTTTAGAACTTAGTTGCTAGGGTTGAATATTGACGCTAAAAGCAAAATTGGAACTCATGTGGCCATTCCCCAGAGATATCGGCATTGGGGTCATCGGGGCTGGAAGACACTGCAAGGACTGGTGATCACTACAACCCACCACTGCCTTTGAAAATCTTTTGGCCACTTAGGTTGTGGGCACACGTTGGGTTTTTGCTGCGTTTTGAGTGCAGATGTGTCACAAAACTTGAAGGGTTTCCTGAGGTTATCAGAGTGAATGAGAACCCTGAAGTGTCAGGCAAACACGGGTAGATTTTTTTTTTAAAAGAACTGCGCTATTCTGCTACCTTATACTCTGCAGATCTTCTGCCTAAAGATCCAAGTGGAAAGTCCTCATGTCAAAAAATTCTAAAACCCAAAATAGGAGTTGTGTCAAGAAGTGGATAGATCATGTTTCACATAATATTTGATAACAGCATCATCCTCTCTGATGCTGCCCGGCCCTGGAGGACCGATCTTTGCAATGTTGACATAGACGAGATGAGTCTGGAGTATACCCGTCAGCTTAGTATTTAGGTCACGTTTCAGCAGACGGCTGTCACTGCCAGGTTGCACATGAACCCTGTGTAGCATCCGCAAAGAACCAACTTTCCATCCACGCGGGGTCAGGTTAGATCCTTCTGGACTTCGCGGATGAGTTCGGAGCTGTCATCCCTCCATAGCCCCAGGGTAAATAATTGTGTTATGACAGAGTATAAAATACTTATTAGTCCTGGCGATGAATGTGGACAAAACGCGCTCTACGGTCTCATTTCTACCATTGTGCATGGCGGAGAGACAATAAATCCGGGAAGCTGGGGCTTCGTGGTAATTAGAAGGACAACGGGATAATTATGGTGATAGCAGTCAGAAGGGAGAGCGCAAGCTTTTCATTAGACACCTAAGCCATTCAAACAATCCTACAGTGAAGGAAATGTCAGCGGATGGGAGGAAAAAAGAAACAAAGTAGCAATAAATAATGTAACCATACATCGATGATACAAACAATGGCGGATAACGTGTAATAGCAAAGTGGGAGCTCGGGAGATACAACAAATACCAGACAGAACATTAAAAGCTCACACTAATAGGTTAAATCCTCATGCTCGAAGTCATCAGGGCCTGGACTGGACCAAAAAAAGGGTCCAGTGATATCTGGCATTAGGATGTTAACAGGTGATCCTGTAAGCAGATACTGTTTGATGCTCTGCAGGTCCTGACACCTTTCTATCATAGCTGTGATGCTCTGCGTGTCCTGATACTTTCTATCATAGCTGTGATATTCTGCGTGTCCTGACATCTTTCTATCATAGCTGTGATGCTCTGTGTGTGCTAACACCTTTTCTATCATAGCTCTGATGCTCTGCATGTCCTGACACCTTTCTATCATAGCTGTGATGCTCTGCGTGTCCTGACATCTTTCTATCATAGCTGTGATGCTCTGTGTGTCCTGACACCTTTCTATCATAGCTGTGATGCTCTGTGTGTGCTAACACCTTTTCTATCATAGCTGTGATGCTCTGCATGTCCTGACACCTTTCTATCATAGCTGTGATGCTCTGCGTGTCCTGACATCTTTCTATCATAGCTGTGATGCTCTGTGTGTCCTGACACCTTTCTATCATAACTGTGATGCTCTGCAGGTCCTGACACCTTTCTATCATAGTTGTGATGCTCTGCGTGGCCTGATACTTTCTATCATAGCTGTGATATTCTGCGTGTCCTGACATCTTTCTATCATAGCTGTGATGCTTTGTGTGTGCTGACACCTTTTCTATCATAGCTGTGATGCTCTGCATGTCCTGACACCTGTCTTACATAGCTGTGATGCTCTGCGTGTCCTGATACTTTCTATCATAGCTGTGATGATCTGCGTGTCCTGATACTTTCTATCATAACTGTGATGCTCTGCATGTCCTGATACTTTTCTATCATAGCTGAGGCTCTGTGTGTCCTGACTCCTTTTTATCATAGCTGTGATGCTCTGGGTGTCCTGATACCTTTCTATCATAGCTGTGATGCTCTGCGTGTCCTAATAATTTCTATCATAGCTGTGATGCTCCCAATGTCCTAATACTATCTATCATAGCTGTGATGCTGTGTGTCCTGACACCTTTCTATCATAGCTGAGATGCTCTGCGTGTCCTGATACTTTCTATCATAGCTGTGATGCTCTGAATGTCCTGATACTTTTCTATCATAGCTGTGATGCTCTGCGTGTCCTGATACTTTCTATCATAGCTGTAATACTCTGCGTGTCCTGACTCCTTTCTATCATAGCTATGATTCTGTGTGCGCTGACTCCTTTATATCATAGCTGTGATGCTCTGTGTGTCCCGACACCTTTCTATCATAGCTGTCTTGCTTTGTGTGTCCTGATATTTTCTATCATAGCTGTGGAGGAGGGTTACTGTGAGAAGGCCACTGCCCCAATAATATGTATTACACACTGATCAGACCCTCAACAAGGGGAGCAGAAGTGGAGCTGACAGAGGCTCAGGTAATGTCAGCTATGTTAACATTAAATACACCAGCCCATCAGAAAGTATCACAAGAAAAGAGCTGGATACTGCATCTTCAAATGTTGATTAGATACAGCAGTTAGACAGAGGCAATATCACACATATTAGGCTCAGGGATTAGATACACAGCTCAGCAGTCAGTATCACACAGGATAGGATTAGATACACAGCTCGGCAGTCAGTATCACACAGGATAGGATTAGATACACGGCACAGCAGTCAGTATCACACAGGATAGGATTGGATACACAGCTCAGCAGTCAGTATCACACGGGAGAGGATTAGATACACAGCTCAGCAGTCAGTATCACACAGTATAGGATTAGATACATGGCTCAGCAGTCAGTATCACACAGGATAGGATTAGATACACGGCTCAGCAGTCAGTATCACACAGGATAGGATTAGATACATGGCTCAGCAGTCAGTATCACACAGGATAGGATTACATACACGGCTCAGCAGTCAGTATCACACAGGATAGGATTAGATACACGGCACAGCAGTCAGTATCACAGAGGAGAGGATTAGATACACGGCTCAGCAGACAGTATCACACAGGATAGGATTAGATACACGGCTCAGCAATCAGTATCACACAGGATAGGATTAGATACACAGCTCAGCAGTCAGTATCACGCAGGAGAGGATTAGATACACGGCTCAGCAGTCAGCATCACACAGGATACACGGCTCATCAGTCAGTATCACACAGGAGAGGATTAGATACACGGCTCAGCAGTCAGTATCACACAAGATAGGATTAGATACACGGTTCAGCAGTCAGTATAACACAGGAGAGGATTAGATACACAGCTCAGCAGTCAGTATCACACAGGATAGGATTAGATACACGGCTCAGCAGTCAGTATCACACAGGAGAGGATTAGATACACGGCTCAGCAGTCAGTATCACACAGGATAGGATTAGATACACGGCTCAGCAGTCAGTATCACACAGGATAGGATTAGATACACGGCTCAGCAGTCAGTATCACACAAGATAGGATTGGATACACGGCTCAGCAGTCAGTATCACAGGAGAGAGGATTAGATACACAGCTCAGTAGTCAGTATCACACAGGATAGGAATAGATACACAGCTCAGCAGTCAGTATCACACAGGATAGGATTAGATACACGGCTCAGCAGTCAGTATCACACAGGAGAGGATTAGATACAGGGCTCAGCAGTCAGTATCACAAGAGAGAGGATTAGATACACAGCTCAGCAGGCAGTATCACACAGGAGAGGATTAGATACACAGCTCAGCAGTCAGTATCACACAGGATAGGATTAGATACACGGCTCAGCAGTCAGTATCACACAGGAGAGGATTAGATACACGGCTCAGCAGTCAGTATCACACAGGATAGGATTAGATACACAGCTCAGCAGTCAGTATCACACAGGATAGGATTAGATACACGGCTCAGCAGTCAGTATCACACAGGATAGGATTAGATACACGGCTCAGCAGTCAGTATCACACAGGAGAGGATTAGATACACGGCTCAGCAGTCAGTATCACACAGGATAGGATTCGATACAAGGCTCAGCAGTCAGTATCACACAGGATAGGATTCGATACAGTGCTCAGCAGTCAGTATCACACGAGAGAGGATTAGATACACAGCTCAGCAGTCAGTATCACACAGGATAGGATTAGATACACAGCTCAGCAGTCAGTATCACACAGGATAGGATTAGATACACGGCTCAGCAGTCAGTATCACACAGGATAGGATTAGATACACGGCTCAGCAGTCAGTATCACACAGGATAGGATTAGATACACAGCTCAGCAGTCAGTATCACACAGGATAGGATTAGATACACGGCTCAGCAGTCAGTATCACACAGGAGAGGATTAGATACACAGCTCAGCAGTCAGTATCACACATGATAGGATTAGATACACGGCTCAGCAGTCAGTATCACAGGATAGGATTAGATACACGGCTCAGCAGTCAGTATCACACAGGATAGAATTCGATACAGTGCTCAGCAGTCAGTACCACACAGGATAGGATTAGATACACAGCTCAGCAGTCAGTATCACACAGGATAGGATTAGATACACGGCTCAGCAGTCAGTATCACACAGGAGAGGATTAGATACACAGCTCAACAGTCAGTATCACACAGGATAGGATTAGACACACAGCTCAGCAGTCAGTATCACACAGGATAGGATTAGATACACGGCTCAGCAGTCAGTATCACACAGGATAGGATTAGATACACGGCTCAGCATTCAGTATGACACAGGATAGGATTAGATACACGGCTCAGCAGTCAGTATCACACAGGAGAGGATTAGATACAGGGCTCAGCAGTCAGTATCACACGAGAGAGGATTAGATACACAGCTCAGCAGGCAGTATCACACAGGAGAGGATTAGATACACAGCTCAGCAGTCAGTATCACACAGGAGAGGATTAGATACACGGCTCAGCAGTCAGTATCACACAGGATAGGATTAGATACACGGCTCAGCAGTCAGTATCACACAGGATAGGATTAGATACAGGGCTCAGCAGTCAGTATCACACGAGAGAGGATTAGATACACAGCTAAGCAGTCAGTATCACACAGGATAGGATTAGATACACGGCTCAGCAGTCAGTATCACACAGGAGAGGCTTAGATACACGGCTCAGCAGTCAGTATCACACAGGATAGGATTAGATACAGGGCTCAGCAGTCAGTATCACACGAGAGAGGATTAGATACACAGCTCAGCAGTATCACACAGGATAGGATTAGATACACAGCTCAGCAGTCAGTATCACACAGGAGAGGATTAGATACACGGCTCAGCAGTCAGTATCACACAGGATAGGATTAGATACACGGCTCAGCAGTCAGTATCACACAGGAGAGGATTAGATACACGGCTCAGCAGTCAGTGTCACACAGGAGAGGATTAGATACACGGCTCAGCAGTCAGTATCACACAGGATAGGATTAGATACAAGGCTCAGCAGTCCGTATCACACAGGATAGGATTAGATACAGGGCTCAGCAGTCAGTATCACACGAGAGAGGATTAGATACACAGCTCAGCAGTCAGTATCACACAGGATAGGATTAGATACACGACTCAGCAGTCAGTATCACACAGAATATGATTAGATACACGGCTCAGCAGTCAGTATCACACAGGAGAGGATTAGATACAGGGCTCAGCAGTCAGTATCACACGAGAGGATTAGATACACAGCTAAGCAGTCAGTATCACACAGGATAGGATTAGATACACAGCTCAGCAGTCAGTATCACACAGGAGAGGATTAGATACACGGCTCAGCAGTCAGTGTCACACAGGAGAGGATTAGCTACACGGCTCAGCAGTCAGTACCACACTGGATAGGATTAGATACACAGCTCAGCAGTCAGTAACACACAGGAGAGGATTAGATACATGGCTCAGCAGTCAGTATCACACAGGATAGGATTAGATACCCGGCTCAGCAGTCAATATCACACAGGAGAGGATTAGATACACAGCTCAGCAGTCAGTATCACACAGGAGAGGATTAGATACACAGCTCAGCAGTCAGTATCACACAGGAGAGGATTAGATACACAGCTCAGCAGTCAGTATCACACAGGAGAGGATTAGATACACAGCTCAGCAGTCAGTATCACACAGGAGAGGATTAGATACACAGCTCAGCAGTCAGTATCACACAGGAGAGGATTAGATACACTGCTCTGCAGTCAGTATCACACAGGATAGGATTAGGTACACGGCTCAGCAGTCAGTATCACACAGGATAGGATTAGATACACGGCTCAGCAGTCAGTATCACACAGGATAGGTTTAGATACACGGCTCAGCAGTCAGTATCACCTATGTACATGTAGTGGTGGAGGTTTGGGTTAGTGGTGGCAGCTCCTCCGCCCGCTGTGCACTACATGGCGCTTATTCCGGTGATTGCCCGGTGTGGTGCCTGCGCCCGTCCTGCTCACAGTTTGTCCTCTCTGGCAGTAGCAGTCTGTGGCGCCCGGTGATCGGCGCTGCTGACAGTCTCCGACTTGTGATCTTTTCACCTTCACATTTTCTTCTGTGCATTATATTTAATTAGATATAATGTTACGACATCTGAAAACAGCGGCAGAAACCTGTCCCGGCTGCAGTGTGAGCAGTGACCACTGCCAGGATCAGTCCGGGAACCTACAGGGCCACCCTCACTGTGCCAGCCGTCCGTCATTACTGTGGCAAAGGATCAGAGTGATAATGGGCACCAGGGGGATGATGGTGATAACAGTGATGAAGATGATTATGGAAACGATGATATTGGTGATGAGGATGATGGTGATGATGATGATGATGTGCATATTGCCTCTTCAGAGAAGAAGAGGACTAGATTAACTCTATAGTGCCACCTGTTGGAAGCAGGAATCCTGCAAGTCACCATCACCTTTTGTCGAGCCTTGCAATATAACTTTGGATAAAAGCCAAACCACAACCTCAGATGGCGCACACCTTGTTTCAGGTAGTACTGCCCCTCATCAGTGCAAAGCGTGAGATCTGATTTGGCTCTAGGTGAGAGTCTCTGGACTGAGGTCTAAGGGGCAGTGATGATGATGAGCAGGATAGAGGTGATGATAAAAGTGATGAAGATGCTGATGATGTTGGGAGTGGTGATGATAAGGATGATGGTGGTTGTGATGACAGAAATGGTGACGATTGTGACAATGGCGGAGTGAAGAATGATGCGGAGGGTGATGATTATGGGGCCATTAGTCGTGGATGTGATGATGGTAGTAGTAGTGATTTGGTGACTGATTTGTGGTACACCTCCTCAGTAACAGCCAGTACAGGAGCTCCTCCATCATGTCACTCTTCTGTACCCAGTGATCCCATCTCCTACCTGCACACAGCGCTGCTCACCACCTCCTCCGTCCCCCCATAGCTCCATGCACTACAGGCCTCCAAGTTCGGTTCATCCTGAGCTGCCTGGTGCATGAGTAACATGCTAGAACCACAGACACGGTGCATGAAGGTATATGGAGCATTAGTGTGACATCCCAATGGGTACATGATGGCGGCCAGTAGTAGTCACCCAGGACCACCCACACTGGAAAATGGCTCCTAGTACTGGATATTCATCTCCCACGTGGGGCACAGACAAGGGGGGTCCAACAGCCCCCAGATACATCACTGTCCATTCTGTCCCCCGCACTGTAAGAAGGTTCAGATCTGTGCTGTTCTCCTGCTGTGGTCCTTTTTTTTTTCATCTGTGACATGAACAGAGCAATCTCCATCCGATCAGTGCCTAAAACTTCCATGAAGAGTTCTGTCCTGGGGAGAGGAGGTGTCCTGGGGGAAGAGTAGGAGTCCTGGGGGAAGAGTAGGAGTCCTGGGGGAAGAGTAGGAGTCCTGGGGGAAGAGACGTGTCCTGGGGGAAGAGTAGGAGTCCTGGGGGAAGAGTAGGAGTCCTGGGGGAAGTGTAGGTGTTCTGGAGGAAGTGTAGGTGTTCTGGAGGAAGTGTAGGTGTCCTGGGGGAAGAGTAGGAGTCCTGGGGGAAGTGTAGGTGTTCTGGAGGAAGTGTAGGTGTTCTGGAGGAAGAGTAGGTGTCCTGGGGGAAGAGGAGGTGTCCTCGGGGGAAGAGGAGGTGTCCTCGGGGGAAGAGGAGGTGTCCTGGGGGAAGAGGAGGTGTCCTCGGGGGAAGAGGAGGTGTCCTCGGGGGAAGAGGAGGTGTCCTCGGGGGAGAAGAGGTGTCCTGGGGGAAGTGTAGGTGTTCTGGAGAAAGAGGAGGTGTCCTGGGGAAAGAGGAGGTGTCCTGGAAGAGAGGCGTCCTGGGGGAAGAGGTGTGTCCTGGGGGAAGAGTAGGAGTCCTGGGGGAAGAGTAGGAGTCCTGGGGGGGAAGAGTAGGAGTCCTGGGGAAAGAGTAGGAGTCCTGGGGAAAGAGTAGGAGTCCTGGGGAAAGAGTAGGAGTCCTGGGGAAAGAGTAGGAGTCCTGGGGAAAGAGTAGGAGTCCTGGGGAAAGAGTAGGAGTCCTGGGGAAAGAGTAGGAGTCCTCGGGGGAAGTGTAGGTGTTCTGGAGGAAGAGTAGGTGTCCTGGGGGAAGAGGAGGTGTCCTCGGGGGAAGAGGAGGTGACCTGGAGGAGAAGAGGTGTCCTGGGGGAAGTGTAGGTGTTCTGGAGGAAGAGGAGGTGTCCTGGGGAAAGAGGAGGTGTCCTGGGGGAAAAGGAGGTGTCCTGGGGGAAGAGGAGGTGTCCTGGGGGAAGAGGAGGTGTCCTGGGGGAAGAGGAGGTGTCCTGGGGGAAGAGGAGGTGTCCTGGGGGAAGAGGAGGTGTCCTGGGGGAAGAGGAGGTGTCCCGGGGGAAGAGAGGTGTCCCGGGGGAAGAGGAGGTGTCCCGGGGGAAGAGGAGGTGTCCCGGGGGAAGAGAGGTGTCCCGGGGGAAGAGGAGTCCTGGGGGAAGAGTAGGAGTCCTGGGGGAAGAGGAGGTGTCCTTGGGAGAAGAGGAGGTGTCCTGGAGGAGAAGAGGTGTCCTGGGGAAGTGTAGGTGTTCTGGAGGAAGAGGAGGTGTCCTGGGGAAAGAGGAGGTGTCCTGGGGAAAGAGGAGGTGTGCTGGAAGAGAGGTGTCCTGGGGAAGAGAGGAGTCCTGGGGGGAAGAGTAGGAGTCCTGAGGGGGAAGAGTAGGAGTCCTGGGGGAAGATTAGGAGTCCTGGAGGAGGAGAGGTGTCCTGGAGGAGAAGAGGTGTTCTGGAGGAGAAGAGGTGTCCTGGAGGAGAAGAGGTGTCCTGGGGGAAGTGTAGGTGTTCTGGTGGAAGAGGAGGTGTCCTGGGAGAAGAGGAGGTGTCCTGGAGGAAGAGGAGGAGTCCTGGGGGAAGAGTAGGAGTCCTGGGGGAAGAGTAGGAGTCCTCAGGGAAGAGAGATGTGCTCGGGGAAGAGAGATGTGCTCGGGGAAGAGAGATGTCCTCGGGGAAGAGAGATGTCTTCGGGGAAGAGAGATGTCTTCGGGGAAGAGAGATGTCTTCGGGGAAGAGAGATGTCTTCGGGGAAGAGAGATGTCTTCGGGGAAGAGAGATGTCCTCGAGGAAGAGAGGTGTCCTGGGGGAAGAGTAGGTGTCCTGGGGGAAGAGTAGGAGTTCTGGGGGAAGAGTAGGAGTCCTGGGGGAGGAGAGGTGTCCTGGGGGGCAGAATATACAGCAAGAATGAGATCCACAGGAATCTGCTCTGGATACGGGGATCTGCTCTGATCATGTGACCAGCTGTCATCTGTCTGTAATGGAACCAGTATTAGAAAAAAATCCAAATCTGCTGCAAATGGTGCAAACATTGATGGAAGTGAGACAGAAACCACCGTTCCTGTCCTGGGAGGGATCTGTCTTCACTTTTATTCTTGAGCTCTGTTCACATGTCCTGTAATCATCTGTTAGAACAGATCCATGAGCACTCCGGGGATAAAAAGTGTGTCCGGCTGAAAAAAAAGTGATTTCAAAAGGATCCATATTTATCACCGCGCCGCCCAGAACCCTAATAAAGATGGATCTGTTACACACGGAACACAATGTGTCCACATACAAGTGGATCCCTGACCTCACACCGTGCCGGCCCTCAGCGCTGCAAACGGGAACCAAAGGATCTACCAGAGACGGATCCGTTCATTATCTGTGTGATTTTTTTCCATTTGAAACTGATCTTTGAAGCAAAAAACGGAAAGAAAAATGGATCCGTCTCCGGTAGACACTTTGGTTCCCGTTTGCAGCGCTGAGGGCCGGCACGGTGCGAGGTCGGGGATCCGCTTACAATTGGATCCGCTCATGTCCCGTTGTAACGGATTTGTCTTTATTAGGGCTCTGGGTGGCGCGGTGTTAAAAAAAATGGATCTGTTGATGTAGAAATCATTGTTAAAAAAATAAGGAAAAAGAGAAAAAGAAAAAGAAGAGCAGACTACACTATGTGTATATATATATGTAGCCGATGGAAAAGGCGACATTGTGAGAGATCAGCGGCTCCAGCACTGGATCGCCAGCAGGATCCCAGATTGGGCGCCGTTCACACGCGCAGTAATCAGCAGAACGGATCCAGCACGATCCGGGGGCAGGAAAGGTGCAGACAAAACTTATGTCCGGGGGAAGAAAAAAACTAAAAACTGATCCGTTTTTAACCTTGAAGTCGGTGGAACTCGGATCCGTTCTTTGCTTCCAGGATCAGTCTGAAACGGACGGACAATGAATGGATCCGTTATCCACAGATTCCAGGTTACGGATCCAGGTGTGATCAGTTGTTTAAAAATGGACCAAAAAGTTTTGTCTGCGCAACATTGTCCCCGGATCCCTGGTAACGGACGATCACTGACCATGTGGACGAGGCCTAAGGGCCGACTGGGGATCTGGGGATCTCCTGGCTCACATTCTCTGCTGTCTGGATCCAGTATTGGAAAAGAACAAACATAAAACGATCCACTGCACACGGAGCAATGCGAGAGGAGCCGTCTGCGGTTACTCCGAGATCCTGGACACAATGGATCTGTTCTAATAATGGATCCGTCTTTAGTGTTTTGTTCTAATAACGGATCCGTTTCTGTAGATTTCTTTGTGAAAGCTGTACAGACTATACCGGGCTGTCAGGTGCGTTACCGCACCGTCACTCTGTCTCTCCTGACTGTCCTGTCTCTCTCTCCGCAGGTTCCGGCAGCGGCCACCGGGGGGCGCCTGACTCCAGCGGACCCGGCAGGACGCGTTCCTGACGCCTCGCAGCGCCGCTCCACCTGTTATGTCCCAGATCTGGCCCCTGCCCGACAATTACCTGCAATTCCACCGGAGCCGAGACCTAGGATGAGGCGACCCCTGCTGCTGCCGCCTGTGGCCCCCCGACCCCCGCCGCTGCCGCCTGTGGCCCCCCGACCCCCGCTGCTGCCGCTCCTCCTCCTCCTCCTCCTCCGCCCGGCCGCCGGCAGCCCGGAGCTCGGCGCCTGCACCACGCGTGTGCAGGGGGAATTCTACGGCCACTTCTCGTCGCTGTCGCTCTTCCCGCTGAACGAGTCGCTGTGCGCCTGGATCGTGCAGAACCCGGACCCGCGGCGCTACACGCTCTACGTGAAGGTGTCCAAGCCGGCCGCCGGCATCTGCGAGCAGCAGCGGATCCGCACCGCGCAGTTCGACTCCTTCCTGGAGTCCACGCGGACCTACCTGGGGCTGGAGAGCTTCGACGACGTCCTGCAGCTGTGCGACAGCTCCGTGCGCTTCTCCTTCCTGCAGTCCAACAAGCAGTTCCTGCAGATGCGCCAGAGCCCCGCCCCCGAGGAACTGCCGCAGGAGCCGCGGGGGAGGGACGCCCGGCCGCAGGACACCGACTTCTCGCTGGAGTACCTGGTCCTGGGGAACCGCAGCCCCCGGAAAGCCGCGTGTCAGATGCTGTGTAAGTGGCTGCACACCTGTCTGACCAGCAGCAGCAGCCTCCACCCGTGCGGCATCATGCAGACCCCCTGCTCCTGCCACGACGGGGACGTCCAGAGCGCCACAGACCCCCCGGGGGCCCCCAGGAAGAGGGGCGACTGCCTGAAGGACGAGAACTGCGGGAGCGGCCACGTCCACGGTAAGAGACACGGAGCCGAGGAGGCGCAGATACGGATGGAGCAGAGCTGAGAGTGTCACAGTGCAGGGTCAGACGGAGCAGAGCTGAGTGTGTCATCAGTGCAGGGTCAGAGGGAGCAGAGCTGAGTGTGTCATCAGTGCAGGGTCAGACGGAGCAGAGCTGAGTGTGTCATCAGTGCAGGGTCAGAGGGAGCAGAGCTGAGTGTGTCATCAGTGCAGGGTCAGACGGAGCAGAGCTGAGTGTGTCATCAGTGCAGGGTCAGAGGGAGCAGAGCTGAGTGTGTCATCAGTGCAGGGTCAGACGGAGCAGAGCTGAGTGTGTCATCAGTGCAGGGTCAGACGGAGCAGAGCTGAGAGTGTCACAGTGCAGGGTCAGAGGGAGCGGAGCTGAGTGTGTCATCAGTGCAGGGTCAGAGGGAGCAGAGCTGAGTGTGTCATCAGTGCAGGGTCAGAGGGAGCAGAGCTGAGAGTGTCACAGTGCAGGGTCAGACGGAGCAGAGCTGAGTGTGTCATCAGTGCAGGGTCAGACGGAGCAGAGCTGAGAGTGTCACAGTGCAGGGTCAGAGGGAGCGGAGCTGAGTGTGTCATCAGTGCAGGGTCAGAGGGAGCAGAGCTGAGTGTGTCATCAGTGCAGGGTCAGAGGGAGCAGAGCTGAGTGTGTCATCAGTGCAGGGTCAGAGGGAGCGGAGCTGAGAGTGTCATCAGTGCAGGGTCAGAGGGAGCAGAGCTGAGTGTGTCATCAGTGCAGGGTCAGAGGGAGCAGAGCTGAGTGTGTCATCAGTGCAGGGTCAGAGGGAGCAGAGCTGAGTGTGTCACAGTGCAGGGTCAGAGGGAGCAGAGCTGAGTGTGTCATCAGTGCAGGGTCAGAGGGAGCAGAGCTGAGTGTGTCATCAGTGCAGGGTCAGAGGGAGCGGAGCTGAGAGTGTCATCAGTGCAGGGTCAGAGGGAGCGGAGCTGAGTGTGTCATCAGTGCAGGGTCAGAGGGAGCAGAGCTGAGAGTGTCATCAGTGCAGGGTCAGAGGGAGCAGAGCTGAGTGTGTCATCAGTGCAGGGTCAGAGGGAGCAGAGCTGAGTGTGTCATCAGTGCAGGGTCAGAGGGAGCAGAGCTGAGTGTGTCATCAGTGCAGGGTCAGAGGGAGCAGAGCTGAGTGTGTCATCAGTGCAGGGTCAGAGGGAGCAGAGCTGAGTGTGTCATCAGTGCAGGGTCAGAGGGAGCAGAGCTGAGTGTGTCATCAGTGCAGGGTCAGAGGGAGCAGAGCTGAGTGTGTCATCAGTGCAGGGTCAGACGGAGCAGAGCTGAGTGTGTCATCAGTGCAGGGTCAGAGGGAGCAGAGCTGAGTGTGTCATCAGTGCAGGGTCAGAGGGAGCGGAGCTGAGTGTGTCATCAGTGCAGGGTCAGACGGAGCAGAGCTGAGTGTGTCATCAGTGCAGGGTCAGACGGAGCAGAGCTGAGAGTGTCACAGTGCAGGGTCAGAGGGAGCGGAGCTGAGTGTGTCATCAGTGCAGGGTCAGAGGGAGCAGAGCTGAGTGTGTCATCAGTGCAGGGTCAGAGGGAGCAGAGCTGAGAGTGTCACAGTGCAGGGTCAGACGGAGCAGAGCTGAGTGTCATCAGTGCAGGGTCAGACGGAGCAGAGCTGAGAGTGTCACAGTGCAGGGTCAGAGGGAGCGGAGCTGAGTGTGTCATCAGTGCAGGGTCAGAGGGAGCAGAGCTGAGTGTGTCATCAGTGCAGGGTCAGAGGGAGCAGAGCTGAGTGTGTCATCAGTGCAGGGTCAGAGGGAGCGGAGCTGAGAGTGTCATCAGTGCAGGGTCAGAGGGAGCAGAGCTGAGTGTCATCAGTGCAGGGTCAGACGGAGCAGAGCTGAGTGTGTCATCAGTGCAGGGTCAGACGGAGCAGAGCTGAGTGTGTCATCAGTGCAGGGTCAGAGGGAGCAGAGCTGAGTGTGTCATCAGTGCAGGGTCAGACGGAGCGGAGCTGAGTGTGTCACAGTGCAGGGTCAGACGGAGCAGAGCTGAGTGTGTCATCAGTGCAGGGTCAGAGGGAGCAGAGCTGAGAGTGTCACAGTGCAGGGTCAGACGGAGCGGAGCTGAGAGTGTCACAGTGCAGGGTCAGACGGAGCGGAGCTGAGTGTGTCATCAGTGCAGGGTCAGACGGAGCAGAGCTGAGTGTGTCATCAGTGCAGGGTCAGAGGGAGCAGAGCTGAGTGTGTCATCAGTGCAGGGTCAGACGGAGCGGAGCTGAGTGTGTCACAGTGCAGGGTCAGACGGAGCAGAGCTGAGTGTGTCATCAGTGCAGGGTCAGAGGGAGCAGAGCTGAGTGTGTCATCATTGCAGGGTCAGAGGGAGCGGAGCTGAGTGTGTCATCAGTGCAGGGTCAGACGGAGCAGAGCTGAGTGTGTCATCAGTGCAGGGTCAGACAGAGCAGAGCTGAGAGTGTCACAGTGCAGGGTCAGATGGAGCAGAGCTGAGAGTGTCACAGTGCAGGGTCAGACGGAGCAGAGCTGAGTGTGTCATCTGGGGCAGAGCAGGATCAAATGGAGCAGAGCTGAGTGTGTCATCTGGGGCAGAGCAGGATCAGATGGAGCAGAGCTTGTCAGACAGATTGAGCCCAGCCGAGTGTGTTGTATAGGGATGTAGCAGAGCTGAGCTTGTCATATAGGGATGGAGCAGAGCTGAGCTTGTCATATAGGGATGTAGCAGGGCTGAGCTTGTCATATAGGGATGTAGCAGGGCTGAGCTTGTCATATAGGGATGGAGCAGTGCTGAGCTTGTCATATAGGGATGGAGCAGGGCTGAGCTTGTCATCCGGGACAGAGCTGAGTGTGTCATCAGTGCAGGGTCAGATGGAGCAGAGCTGAGTGTGTAATCTGGGGCAGAGCAGGATCAGATGGAGCAGAGCTTGTCAGACAGATTGAGCCCAGCCAAGTGTGTTGTATAGGGATGTAGCAGGGCTGAGCTTGTCATATAGGGATGGAGCAGAGACAGATGGACCAGAGCGGAGTTTGTCGTCTGACACAGAGCAGGGCGATGTCACAATGTCCTGTCTGTAGTAACCCATGCAGGTGGAGCAGAGCTGAGTGTGTCATCTGGGGCAGAGCAGGATCAGATGTAGCAGAGCTTGTCAGACAGACGAGTGTATCATATAGGGCTGCAGTAGAGCTCAGTTTGTCATCAGTGCAGGGTCAGATGGAGCAAAGCTGGTCATATTATACACAGATGTAGCAGAGCTAAGTTTGTCATCTGGCACAGTGCAGGGTGAGATCACAATGTGCTGTCTGTAGTAACCCATGTAGATGGAGTAGGGCTGAGTTTGTCATCAGGCTCAATGTGTAGAATGTGTTATCTGCAGTCTTACATATGAATGTAGAAGAGCTGAGTTTGTCATTGGACAGAATGTGATACAATATCGCAATGTGTTATCTGTGGGGGTTGATATATGAACGTAGCAGAGCTTAAAATGTCTTTTGGCATAGTGCCGGGTCGTATGTAACAGAGCTGAGCTTGTCCTCCAGCACAGTGTAGGGTAAAGTCAAGATGTTTGCTATTACATATGGATGTAGTAGAGCTGAGCTTGTCACCGGCATCATGTAAAGAAACGTGTATTGTCTGTAGTATTACATATGGATGTAGCAGAGCTGAACTTGTATTCAGGCACAGTGCAGAGCCCGATGACAAACTCAGCTCTGCTACAACTCTATGCAATACTACAGATCATGATATCACACTGAGCTTGTCTGTGGTTTTACGTGTGAATATAGCAGAGCTGAACTTGTTATTCAGCACACTGTAACACATCGCTATATATATTGCTAGCTGTGGTTTTACAATTAAATTAGAGTTGAGCTTGTAATGTGGCACATTGTAATATGAGCATGCAATGTTCTGTCTATCTGTACAATTAGATCCTGATGGAGCAGAGTGGAGTTTGTCATCGGGCCCGATGCATGCTCATATCACAGTGTGTTATTACTAATGATGAATACAGATGTAGCAGTGCTGACTGACACTTCACACAATGTGCAATCTGCAGTGTAGCAGACGAATGAAGCAGAGCTGAGTGTGTCACTTCTAATGCAATGTGAATCTGTAATATTACATATGTAGCAAAGCTGGGGTTAACATCAGCACAGTGGGTGACAATATTATAATGTCTTCTCTGTGGTGTTACATATGAGTTTGTCATGTGGACAGTGCAGGCCGGTGAGATCACAACTACTGATGTAGTAGTAAGGGGTTTGTCATTTGGAACAGTTTGTAGCAGCACTACAATAAATATCACATTTGGCATAACGGATGTAGCAGAGCTGTGTTTGTCATTTAGTGCCATGTGTGACAATATTGCATTGTATTATCTATAGTTTTACATATGAATGTAGCAGAGCTGGATTTGTCGTTTGGCACAACGCATGGAGATATCACAATAATCTTCTCTGTCGCGTATTGCACACGGACGTAGCAGAGCTGGTGTAACACTCGGCACGATGTCTAGCAATAGTCACTACAATGGCGTCACCATCGATGTGCTGCACGGTTTCCATTAAGAATAAGGAGAGCAGTGCTGAGTTTGTTATTTTGTACGACTCCTACATCTCTACACATCGTGGCTGAGTTTATCTGACAATTTTTTTTGTTCACATTTATTTTTTTCCTTTGAGCCAAACCATTGCGGTATCGCAACGTGTAAATGTGGATGTAGCAGAGCCGAGTTTGTGACACAACGTACTGTGATGTCACAATGTGTTTAGTGGCCCATGTAAATGAAGGCGTGCTGACTACGGGCAGTGATGTAGTGTGGTGTCATAACAGCAATGTCTATCCTGTAATGTTACATAGGACTGCAGGTGACATCTACTACATTATCTGTGCTCAGAGAGTTATCACTGTGCTATCTGTGGTATTACATAGGACTGCAGGTGACATCTACTACATTATCTTTACTCAGTTATCACTGTGTTATCTATGGTGTTACATAGGACTGCAGGTGACATCTACTACATTATCTGTGCTCAGAGAGTTATCACTGTGCTATCTGTGGTATTACATAGGACTGCAGGTGACATCTACTACATTATCTTTACTCAGTTATCACTGTGTTATCTATGGTGTTACATAGGACTGCAGGTGACATCTACTACATTATCTGTACTCAAAGTTATCACTGTGTTATCTGTGGTATTACATAGGACTGCAGGTGACATCTACTACATTATCTTTACTCAGTTATCACTGTGTTATCTGTGGTGTTACATAGGACTGCAGGTGACATCTACTACATTATCTGTGCTCAGAGAGTTATCACTGTGCTATCTGTGGTATTACATAGGACTGCAGGTGACATCTACTACATTATCTTTACTCAGTTATCACTGTGTTATCTATGGTGTTACATAGGACTGCAGGTGACATCTACTACATTATCTGTACTCAAAGTTATCACTGTGTTATCTGTGGTATTACATAGTACTGCAGGTGACATCTACTACATTATCTTTACTCAGTTATCACTGTGTTATCTGTGGTGTTACATAGGACTGCAGGTGACATCTACTACATTATCTTTACTCAGTTATCACTGTGTTATCTATGGTGTTACATAGGACTGCAGGTGACATCTACTACATTATCTGTACTCAAAGTTATCACTGTGTTATCTGTGGTATTACATAGGACTGCAGGTGACATCTACTACATTATCTTTACTCAGTTATCACTGTGTTATCTATGGTGTTACATAGGACTGCAGGTGACATCTACTACATTATCTGTACTCAAAGTTATCACTGTGTTATCTGTGGTGTTACATAGGACTGCAGGTGACATCTACTACATTATCTGTACTCAGAGAGTTATCACTGTGTTATCTGTGGTGTTACATAGGACTGCATGTGACATCTACTACATTATCTGTACTCAGAGTTATCACTGTGTTATCTGTGGTGTTACATAGGACTGCAGGTGACATCTACTACATTATCTTTACTCAGTTATCACTGTGTTATCTATGGTGTTACATAGGACTGCAGGTGACATCTACTACATTATCTGTACTCAAAGTTATCACTGTTATCTGTGCTGTTACATAGGACTGCAGGTGACATCTACTACATTATCTGTACTCAGAGAGTTATCACTGTGTTATCTGTGGTGTTACATAGGACTGCAGGTGACATCTACTACATTATCTGTACTCAGAAAGTTATCACTGTGCTATCTGTGGTGTTACATAGGACTGCAGGTGACATCTACTCCATTATCTGTATATATAGAGTTATCACTGTGTTATCTGTGGTGTTACATAGGATTGCTGGTGACATCTACTACATTATCTGTACTCAGAAAGTTATCACTGTGCTATCTGTGGTGTTACATAGGACTGCAGGTGACATCTACTACATTATCTTTACTCAGTTATCACTGTGTTATCTATGGTGTTACATAGGACTGCAGGTGACATCTACTACATTATCTGTACTCAAAGTTATCACTGTTATCTGTGGTGTTACATAGGACTGCAGGTGACATCTACTACATTATCTGTACTCAGAGAGTTATCACTGTGTTATCTGTGGTGTTACATAGGACTGCAGGTGACATCTACTCCATTATCTGTATATATAGAGTTATCACTGTGCTATCTGTGGTGTTACATAGGACTGCAGGTAACATCTACTACATTATCTTTACTCAGTTATCACTGTGTTATCTATGGTGTTACATAGGACTGCAGGTGACATCTACTACATTATCTGTACTCAAAGTTATCACTGTGTTATCTGTGGTGTTACATAGGACTGCAGGTGACATCTACTACATTATCTGTACTCAGAGAGTTATCACTGTGTTATCTGTGGTGTTACATAGGACTGCATGTGACATCTACTACATTATCTGTACTCAGAGAGTTATCACTGTGTTATATGTGGTGTTACATAGGACTGCAGGTGACATCTACTCCATTATCTGTATATATAGAGTTATCACTGTGTTATCTGTGGTGTTACATAGGACTGCAGGTGACATCTACTACATTATCTGTACTCAGAAAGTTATCACTGTGTTATCTGTGCTGTTACATAGGACTGCAGGTGGCATCTACTCCATTATCTGTATATATAGAGTTATCACTATGTTATCTGTGGTGTTACATAGCCACCACGAAGACACCACCGCCAAGACACCATCACCGAGACGCCACCAATGACACGCCACCACCGCCGAGACGCCACCGCCAAGACACCGTCACAGAGACATCACCAATGACACACCACCAACGACAAGCCACCAACGACATGCCACCACCGCCGAGACGCCATCTCGTCATCGCGTCTCGGCGGTGACATCTACTACATTATCTGTGCTCAGAGAGTTATCACTGTGCTATCTGTGGTGTTACATAGGACTGCAGGTGACATCTACTACATTATCTTTACTCAGTTATCACTGTGTTATCTATGGTGTTACATAGGACTGCAGGTGACATCTACTACATTATCTGTACTCAAAGTTATCACTGTGGTGTTACATGGTGATGGTCTCGGCGGTGGTGGCGTGTTGTTGGTGGCGTGTCATTGGTGGTGTCTCGGTGATGGTGTCTTCGTGGTGGCGTGGCGTCTCGGCGTTGGTGGCGTCTTGTTGGTGGCGTGTCATTGGTGGCGTCTCGGTGATGGTGTCTTGGCGGTGGTGTCTTCGTGGTGGCGTGGCGTCTCGGCGGTGGTGGCGTGTTGTTGTGGAGTGTCATTGGTGGCGTCACGGTGATGGTGTCTTGGCGGTGGTGTCTTCGTGGTGGCGTGGCGTCTCGGTGGTGGTGGCGTGTTGTTGGTGGCGTGTCATTGGTGGCGTCTTTGTGATGGTGTCTTGGCGGTGGTGTCTTCGTGGTGGCGTGGCGTCTCGGCGGTGGTGGCGTGTTGTTGGTGGTGTGTCATTGGTGGTGTCTCGGTGATGGTGTCTTGGCGGTGGTGTCTTCGTGGTGGCGTGGCGTCTCGGCGGTGGTGGCGTGTTGTTGGTGGCGTGTCATTGGTGGCGTCTCGGTGATGGTGTCTTGGCGGTGGTGTCTTCGTGGTGGCGTGGCGTCTCGGCGGTGGTGGCGTGTTGTTAGTGGCGTCTCGGTGATGGTGTCTTCACGGTGGTGTCTTCGTGGTGGCGTGGCGTCTCGGCGGTGGTGGCGTGTTGTTGGTGGCGTGTCATTGGTGGCGTCTTTGTGATGGTGTCTTGGCGGTGGTGTCTTCGTGGTGGCGTGGCGTCTCGGTGGTGGTGGCGTGTTGTTAGTGGCGTCTCGGTGATGGTGTCTTGGCGATGGTGTCTTCGTGGTGGCGTGGCGTCTCGGCGGTGGTGGCGTGTTGTTGGTGGCGTGTCATTGGTGGCGTCTTTGTGATGGTGTCTTGGCGGTGGTGTCTTCGTGGTGGCGTGGCGTCTCGGCGGTGGTGGCGTGTTGGTGGCGTGTCATTGGTGGCGTCTTTGTGATGGTGTCTTGGCTGTGGTGTCTTCGTAGTGGCGTGGCGTCTCGGCGGTGGTGGCGTGTTGTTGTGGCGTGTCATTGGTGGTGTCTCGGTGATCTTGTCTTGGCGGTGATGTCTTTGTGGTGGCCTGGCGTCTCGGCGGTGGTGGCGTGTTGTTGGTGGTGTGTCATTGGTGGCGTCTCGGTGATGGTGTCTTGGCGGTGGTGTCTTCGTGGTGGCGTGGCGTCTCGGCGGTGGTGGCGTGTTGTTGGTGGCGTGTCATTGGTGGCGTCTCGATGATGGTGTCTTGGCGGTGGTGTCTTCGTGGTGGCGTGGCGTCTCGGCGGTGGTGGCGTGTTGTTAGTGGCGTCTCGGTGATGGTGTCTTGGCGGTGGTGTCTTCGTGGTGGCGTGGCGTCTCGGCGGTGGTGGCGTGTTGTTAGTGGCGTCTCGGTGATGGTGTCTTGGCGGTGGTGTCTTCGTGGTGGCGTCTCCCCGCTGCAGATGGCGCTCCTGCAGACCTGCGAGTTGTTGATGCCGTCCAGTGACTGACGCCGGCTCCTCTTCTCCTGATTGCCGCCGCTGTGTGGACAAATCCTTTGAAGAGTTGAATAAACTTTGAGACTTGAGTTTCTGTAATCATCGTTGTTCTGCGACGGAGGAAAGATGCTGCATTTTTCGGCAAACAGCGGGGGATGAGCTTCACCGATCGGCTTTAGCTTCTGTTGACCAAGTGCAGACAAATGAAATCCAAGTTACCAGAGTCTCATTTCCAGTCTCCAGAACGATTGATAAGCGGCGCCATCACCACCAGGACTTAGCTGCAGTTTTGATGACGCCGCTCACTTTCCCATTGTCTTTTTCTAAAAATGGGGCAAAATGTCCAAGTAGGGTGAGAAGAGGACGCAATCCATCTGTGTTTTTGCTTTTCATTTTCCGGCTGCTGGCTTCGCCGGTTGTGAGCTCTGGTGTCTCTCTGTCCTGGGGGCTGTCTGCGCTTTGGGTCTTTTGTGGCGCTTTAACCCTGTTAATGATTATATTTCAGGTAAATACATTTTTTGTTTTTATTGCGGTTTTTTTTTACCCAGTAGTAGTGTTTCTGGCATTAGTTGTTTTTATCTTTACCGAATTTACCGTACCAGATAATTACTTTTATATTTTCATAGATCGGACTTTTACGGAATCAGTGATACAAATGTTTATTTATTTAGTCTAAGTGTTATTTATTTTTTTAACTTATTGTTTCTTTTTAATTTTCTACTTTTTTTTCCTAGATCCCATACCTGGCATGAACCTGTAATTGCTTGTTCTTTTTCGATAGTTCTTCGGACTTGTTGGGTTCTCCGGGGCAGGAGATGCTTTGTGTCCCCGCTCTCCACCCCATCTCATGTCTATAATAATATATAATAATAAATGTTATTTTTATAGCGCCGACATATTCCGCAGCACTTTACATTTCAGAGGGGATTTGTACAGACAATAGACATTACAGCATAACAATAATCACATACAGTAGATTATAACAAATACCAAGAGGAGTGAGGGCCCTGCTCGCAAGCTTACAGTCTATGAGGAAAGAGGAGACACGAAAGGTGGGTGGTAACAGTTGCCCTGATTGTATGGACCAGCCATAATGTTAAGTGTGTGACAGTACAGACACAGAGGGCTAATGGATGCATAAAGCATGTGGGAACATGATGCTGGGAACCTGGTTATGGTAAAACTTTTGGCTCTGCCACACAGGGATAGATTAGGTTAATGTGTTGAGGCGATAGGCCAGTATGAATAAATGCGTTTTCAGGACACGCTTAAAATTGTGGGGATTGGGGACTAATCGTATTGACCTGGGAAGTGCATTCCAAAGAATTGGCGCAGCACGTGTAAAGTCTTGGAGACGGGAGTGGGAGGTTCTGACTATTGAGGATACTAACCTCAGGTCATCAGCAGAACGGAGGGCGCGGGTAGGGTGGTATACTGAAACAAGGGAGGAGATGTATGGTGGTGCTGAGTCATGGAGGGCTTTGTGGGTGAGGGTAATAAGTTTATACTGAATTTTGGAGTGGATGGGTAGCCAGTGTAATGACTGGCACAAGGTAGAGGCATCGGTGTAACGATTGGTGAGGAATATGATCCTGGCTGCAGCATTCAAGACAGATTGGATGGGGGAGAGTTTGGTAAGAGGGAGACCGATTAGAAGAGAGTTACAATAGTCGAGACGAGAATGAATAAGAGAAACAGTAAGAGATTTTGCAGAGTCAAAAGTAAGAAAAGGTCGAATTCTAGAAATGTTTTTGAGGTGCAGATGACAAGAGCGAGCCAGTGATCAAATGTGGGGGGCAAAGGAAAGCTCGGAATCAAGTATGACCCCAAGACAGCGGGCCTGTTGCTGGGGAGTAATAGTGGAACCACACACAGAAATAGCAATGTCGGGTGTAGGTACATTAGTAGCGGGAGGAAACACAAGGAGTTCAGTCTTTGACAGGTTCAGTTTCAGATATAGTGAGGACATGATGTTAGACACAGCGTTTAGACAATCGCCAGTGTTTTCTAGAAAGGCTGGAGTGATGTCAGGAGAAGAAGCGTATAATTGGGTGTCATCAGCATAGAGATGGTACTGGAACCCAAATCTACTGATTGTTTGACCAATAGGGGCAGTGTACAAGGAGAAGAGGAGGGGACCTAGAACCGATCCTTGGGGGACCCCAACAGTAAGGGGAAGGTGAGAGGAGGAGGAGCCGGCAAAAGATACAGTAAAGGAGCGGTCAGAGAGATAGGAGGAGAACCAGGAGAGAACGGTGTCCTTGAGGCCAATGGAACGGAGCGTAGTGAGGAGGAGCTGATGATCCACAGTGTCGAATGCTGCAGAGAGATCCAAGAGAATTAGCATGGAGTAATGACCATTTGATTTAGCTGTTAGCAGATCATTAGAGACTTTAGTGAGGGCAGTTTCAGTGGAGTGTAAAGAGCGGAAACCGGATTGGAGAGGGTCGAGAACAGAGTTTTCTGAGAGATAGCGGATAAGACGGGAGTGGACCAGGCATTCCAGGAGTTTATAGATGAAGGGAAGATTAGAGACAGGTCTATAGTTAGCGGCACAGTTTTGGTCGAGGGATGTTTTTTTAAGTAGTGGATGTATGATGGCATGCTTAAATGAGGAGGGAAAAATACCAGAAGAGAGAGAGAGGTTAAATATTTTAGTTAGGTGAGGGGTGACAGCAGGGGAAAGGGACTGGAGGAGATGCGACGGAAATGGGTCACTGGTGCAAGTAGTTGGGCGAGAAGATGCAAGGAGCCTGCTTACTTCTTCTTCTGTGACTGGTTCAAAATCAGAGAGTGAGCTAGATGCAGTGGGGGAGGGAGGACAGTGCATGGTATGAGGGGATTTGTAGATAATTTCCTGTCGGATCTGGTCAATTTTTTCTTTGAAGTAATTGGCCAGATCGTCAGCTCGGAGCTCCGTGGTTGGGGCCTGTACTCTTGGATTGAGTAGAGAATGAAAAGTGTCAAAGAGACGTTTCGGGTTATTGGACAGTGAGATGATGAGGGTGTTGAAATAGGTTTGTTTGGAGAGGTGAAGGGCAGTGTTGTATGTTCTAAGCATAAACTTAAAATGGATGAAATCTTCGTGTAGATTGGATTTTCTCCACAGACGTTCGGCGCACCTGGAGCACCGCTGCAGGAAACGTGTTTGCAGGGTGTGCAAGGGTTGTCGCCGTCTGTGTTGTGGTGTTCTATGTATAGGAGGTGCAAATTCATCCAGGGCACTTTGAAGTGTTTCATTGTAATGCTTCAATGCAGAATCAGGACATGAGAGGGAGGAGATAGGGGCCAATGAAGACTGCAAGTTCTTCAGAAGTTTCTGGGTGTTAATGGCCTGTATGTTTCTATAAGTCTGGACAGTGGGGGTGACCTGAGCAGCCTGGCAGTTCTTTATAGAGAATGAAAGAAGATTGTGGTCAGAGAGCGGGAGAGGGGAGTTTGCAAAATCATCCACTGCACAAAGCCGAGAGAAGACCAAGTCGAGGGAGTTTCCGTCTTCATGCGTTGGAGAATTAGTAAGCTGCGAAAGGCCAAATGAGGAGGTATCTTAGGTGTCTATAGGTGTCTATCTTAGATCTGCCCGCTTCCTGCTCAGGTTCTCGGCGGGGAGAGTTGTGGGGAATTATTTTGGGGGTTCCAGACTCAAGAGTATGTCCTCCCTTCCTGTATTCCACCTTCTTGACCAAACCTCGCTGATTTCAGGCTCGAACTTCAAAAACAGCAGAGACTTAGGAACCAAACCCAAGTTCCTCACTGAAACATTTTGTATCTGGTCTCAGAACCGTTCCTGGTTGAGGACTTATTGGGACTGTGAACATTTCGGTCATATTCTGGAAATTTAACAGAATTTTATCACTTTCTTTTGTCAATTGTTACATGTCGTCATATTCTGTGGTTTTGAGATATGGAGGAGAAGGACACGGACAGAAGACCCCACCGATTTCTTATAGACAGGCTGATCTCTGGGATGTGTCCCAGTAATGCCGGATTCTGCTGCCCGAGGAGAGGATCAGAGCATTGATCTGTCTCACAGAAGCTTTATTGGCAGAACTAAATACTCATTAGTTCTACCAAAGCACGTGTACAATAGGGACTGTAGGGATGATGGATGGGGGATATAGAGGGCCATGGCATGTCATAGTTCTCTTTCTTTTCTCACATACAGCGCTGTTCTCTCCCCTGTTCTCACATACTGCGCTGCTCTCTCCCCTGTTCTCACATACTGCGCTGCTCTCTCCCCTGTTCTCACATACTGCGCTGCTCTCTCCCCTGTTCTCACATACTGCGCTGCTCTCTCCCCTGTTCTCACATACTGTGCTGCTCTCTCCCCTGTTCTCACATACTGCGCTGCTCTCTCCCCTGTTCTCACATACTGCGCTGCTCTCTCCCCTGTTCTCACATACTGCGCTGCTCTCTCCCCTGTTCTCACATACTGCGCTGCTCTCTCCCCTGTTCTCACATACTGCGCTGCTCTCTCCCCTGTTCTCACATACTGCGCTGCTCTCTCCCCTGTTCTCACATACTGCGCTGCTCTCTCCCCTGTTCTCACATACTGCGCTGCTCTCTCCCCTGTTCTCACATACTGCGCTGCTCTCTCCCCTGTTCTCACATACTGCGCTGCTCTCTCCCCTGTTCTCACATACTGCGCTGCTCTCTCCCCTGTTCTCACATACTGCGCTGCTCTCTCCCCTGTTCTCACATACTGCGCTGCTCTCTCCCCTGTTCTCACATACTGCGCTGCTCTCTCCCCTGTTCTCACATACTGCGCTGCTCTCTCCCCTGTTCTCACATACTGTGCTGCTCTCTCCCCTGTTCTCACATACTGCGCTGCTCTCTCCCCTGTTCTTACATACTGCGCTGCTCTCTCCCCTGTTCTTACATACTGCGCTGCTCTCTCCCCTGTTCTCACATACTGCTCTCTCCCCTGTGCTCACATACTGCGCTGCTCTCTCCCCTGTTCTTACATACTGTGCTGCTCTCTCCCCTGTTCTTACATACTGCGCTGCTCTCTCCCCTGTTCTCACATACTGTGCTGCTCTCTCCCCCGCGCTCACATAATGCGCTGCTCTCTCCCCTGTGCTCACATACTGCGCTGCTCTCTCCCCTGTTCTCACATACTGAGCTGCTCTCTCCCCTGTTCTCACATACTGCGCTGCTCTCTCCCCTGTTCTCACATACTGCGCTGCTCTCTCCCCTGTTCTCACATACTGAGCTGCTCTCTCCCCTGTTCTCACATACTGTGCTGCTCTCTCACCTGTTCTTACATACTGCGCTGCTCTCTCCCCTGTTCTCATGTACTGTGCTGCTCTCTCCCCCCGCGCTCACATACTGCGCTGCTCTCTCCCCTGTTCTCACATACTGTGCTGCTCTCTCCCCTGTTCTCACATACTGTGCTGCTCTCTCCCCCGCGCTCGCATACTGTGCTGCTCTCTCCCCCACACTCACATACTGCGCTGCTCTCTCCTCCCGCGCTCACATACTGCGCTGCTCTCTCCCCCACACTCACATACTACGCTGCTCTCTCCCGTTTTTATTTACTGTGCTGCTCTTCCCCATGCTCACATACTGCGCTGCTTTCTCCCCCATGCTCACATACTATGCTGCTCTCTCCCATGCGCTCACATACTGCGCTGCTCTCTCCCCTGTTCTTACATACTACATTGCTCTCTCCTCCGCTCACATACTGCGCTGCTCTCTCCCCCCCACATTCACATACTGCGCTGCTCTCTCCCCCCACCCTCACATACTGTGCTGCTCTCTCCCCTGTTCTTACATACTACATTGCTCTCTCCTCCGCTCACATACTGCGCTGCTCTCTTCCCCCACGCTCACATACTACGCTGCTCTCTCCCCAGTGCTCACATACTGCGCTACTTTCTCCCCCACGCTCACATACTATGCTGCTCTCTCCCATGCGCTCACACACTGCGCTTCTCACTTCCCCGAGCTCACATACTGTGCTGCTCTCTCCCCTGTTCTCACATACTGTGCTGCTCTCTCCCCCCGCACTCAAATACTGCGCTGCTCTCTCCCCCACGCTCACATACTGTGCTGCTCTCTCCCCCGCGCTCGCATACTGTGCTGCTCTCTCCCCCGCGCTCACATACTGTGCTGCTCTCTCCCCCACACTCACATACTGCGCTGCTCTCTCCTCCCGTGCTCACATACTGCGCTGCTCTCTCCCCCACACTCACATACTACGCTGCTCTCTCCCCTGATTTTATTTACTGTGCTGCTCTTCCCCATGCTCACATACTGCACTGCTTTCTCCCCCACGCTCACATACTATGCTGCTCTCTCCCATGCGCTCACATACTGCGCTGCTCTCTTCCCCGAGCTAACATACTGCGCTGCTCTCTCCCCTGTTCTTACATACTACATTGCTCTCTCCTCCGCTCACATACAGTGCTGCTCTCTCCCCCCACATTCACATACTGCGCTGCTCTCTCCCCCCACGCTCACATACTGTGCTGCTCTCTCCCCCGCGCTCACATACTACGCTGCTCTCTCCCCAGTGCTCACATACTGCGCTACTTTCTCCCCCACGCTCACATACTATGCTGCTCTCTCCCATGCGCTCACACACTGCGCTGCTCACTTCTCTGAGCTCACATACTGTGCTGCTCTCTCCCCTGTTCTCACATACTGTGCTGCTCTCTCCCCCCACGCTCACAAATTGTGCTGCTCTCTCCCCCGCGCTCACATACTGCGCTGCTCTCTCCCCTGTTCTTACATACTGCGCTGCTCTCCCCTGTTCTTACATACTGCGCTGCTCTCTCCCCCACGCTCACATACTGTGCTGCTCTCTCCCCTGTTTTTATTTACTGTGCTGCTCTTCCCCATGCTCACATACTGTGCTGCTCTCTCCCCTGTGCTCGCATACTGTGCTGCTCTCTCCCCCGTGCTCGCATACTGTGCTGCTCTCTCCCCCGTGCTCACATACTGCGCTGCTCTCTCCTCCCGCGCTCACCTACTGCGCTGCTCTCTCCCCCACACTCATACTACGCTGCTCTCTCCCCTGTTTTTATTTACTGTGCTGCTCTCTCCCCAGTGCTCACATACTGCGCTGCTTTCTCCCCCACGCTCACATACTATGCTGCTCTCTCCCATGTGCTCACATACTGCGCTGCTCTTTTCCCCGAGCTCTCACACTGCGCTGCTCTCTCCCCTGTTCTTATACTACATTACTCTCTCCTCTGCTCACATACTGCGCTGCTCTCTCCCCCCCACACTCACATACTGCGCTGCTCTCTCCCCAGTGCTCACATACTGCGCTGCTTTCTCCCCCACGCTCACATATTACGCTGCTCTCTCCCATGCGCTCACACTGCGCTGTTCACTTCCCTGAGCTCACATACTGTGCTGCTCTCTCCCCCGCGCTCACGTACTGTGCTCCTCTCTCCCCCGCGCTCACATACTGTGCTGCTCTCTCCCCCGTGCTCACATACTGTGCTGCTCTCTCCCCCACACTCACATATTGCACTGCTCTCTCCTCCCGCGCTCACATACTGCGCTGCTCTCTCCCACCTCTCACATCCTGCTTCTCTCTCCCCTGTTCTTACATACTGCGCTGTTCTCTCCCCCACACTCACATACTGCGCTGCTCTCTCCCTTGTTTTTATTTACTGTGCTGCTCTTCCCCATGCTCACATACTGTGCTGCTCTCTCCCCCGCGCTCGCATACTGTGCTGCTCTCTCCCCCGCGCTCGCATACTGTGCTGCTCTCTCCCCCACGCTCACATACTGCGCTGCTCTCTCCTCCCGTGCTCACATACTGTGCTGCTCTCTCCCCCACACTCACATACTACGCTGCTCTCTCCCCTGTTTTTATTTACTGTGCTGCTCTTCCAAATGCTCACATACTGTGCTGCTCTCTCCCCAGTGCTCACATACTGCGCTGCTTTCTCCCCCACGCTCACATACTATGCTGCTCTCTCTCATGCGCTCACATACTGTGCTGCTCTCTTCCCCGAGCTCACATACTGCTCCGCTCTCTCCCCTGTTCTTACATACTACATTGCTCTCTCCTCCGCTCACATACTGCGCTGCTCTCTCCCCCCCACACTCACATACTGCGCTGCTCTCTCCCCCCACGCTCACATACTGTGCTGCTCTCTCCCCCGCACTCACATACTACGCTGCTCTCTCCCCAGTGCTCACATACTGCTCTGCTTTCTCCCCCACGCTCACATACTACGCTGCTTTCTCCCATGCGGTCACACACTGCGCTGCTCACTTCCCCGAGCTCACATACTGCGCTGCTCTCTCCCCTGTTCTTACATACTACATTACTCTCTCCTCCTGTGCTCACATACTGTGCTGCTCTCTCCCCCCACGCTCACATACTGCGCTGCTCTCTCCCCCCACGCTCACATACTGCGCTGCTCTCTTCCCCAAGCTCACATACTGCGCTGCTCTCTCCCCTGTTCTTACTTACTGCGCTGCTCTCTCCCCTACAATCACATACTGTGCTGCTCTCTTCCCCAAGCTCACATACTACACTGCTCTCTCCCCCCACGCTCACATACTGCGTTGCTCTCTCCCTTGCGCTCACATGCTTTGATGCTTTCTCCCCTGCGCTCACATATTGCGCTGCTCTCTTCACCGAGCTCACATACTGCGCTGCTTTCTCCCCTGCACTCACATACTGTGCTGCTCTCTCCCCTGCACTCACATACTGCGCTGCTCTCCCCTGCGCTCACATACTGTGCTGCTCTCTTCCCCGAGCTCACATACTGCGCTGTTCTCTCCCCTGCACTCACATACTGCGCTGTTCTCTCCCCCACGCTCACATACTGTGCTGCTCTCTCCCCTGTTTTTATTTACTGGGCTGCTCTTCCCCATGCTCACATAATGCGTTGCTCTCTCCCCCGCGCTCACATACTGTGCTGCTCTATCCCCTGCGCTCACATACTGTGCTGCTCTCTCAAACGCGCTCACATACTGCGCTGCATTCTCCCCCACGCTCACATACTATGCTGCTCTCTCCCATGCGCTCACATACTGCGCTGCTCTCTTCCCCGAGCTCACATACTGCGCTGCTCTCTCGCCTGTTCTTACATACTACATTGCTCTCTCCTCCTGTGCTCACATACTGCGCTGCTCTCTGCCCCCCACTCTCACATACTCCACTGCTCTCTCCCCCCACGCTCACATACTGCGCTGCTCTCTTCCCTGTTCTTACTTACTGCGCTGCTCTCTCCCTTACAATCACATACTGCGCTGCTCTCTCCCCTGTTCTTACTTATTGAGCTGCTCTCTCCCCTACAATCACATACTACGCTGCTCTCTCCCCCCACACTCACATACTGCGATGCTCTCTCCCCTGCACTCACATACTGCGCTGCTCTCTCCCCCACGCTCAAATACTGTGCTGCTCTCTTCCCAGAGCTCACATACTGTGCTGCTCTCTCCCCTGCACTCAGATACTGCGCTGCTCTCTCCCCTGCACTCACATACTGCGCTGCTCTCTCCCCCACGCTCACATACTGCGCTGCTCTCTTCCCCGAGCTCACATACTGCGCTGCTCTCTCCCCCACGCTCACATACTGCGCTGCTCTCTTCCCCGAGCTCACATACTGCGCTGCTCTCTCCCCCACGCTCACATACTGCGCTGCTCTCTTCCCCGAGCTCACATACTGTGCTGCTCTCTCCCCCACGCTCACATACTACGCTGCTCTCTTCCCCAAGCTCACATACTGTGCTGCTCTCTCCCCCGCACTCACATACTGCGCTGCTCTCTCCCCCACACTCACATACTACGCTGCTCTCTTCCCCGCACTCACATACTGCGCTGCTCTCTCCCCCACACTCACATACTGTGCTGCTCTCTCCCCCACGCTCTCTTCTTGTCCCAGGAGGATATGTTTTCTCTTCCTCCTTCATGGAGCTGAAATTCGGAAAGAGATCGGAGAGTCTCCTTAAGTGAGTGTCCCTCATTGCTGAGGATTTGGTGCAGTGTAGCAGGAGGTGGGCCTCCAGGTCACAGTGTGGGCTCAGTTGGTCCTCCCTGGGCTTGTAGCTCTGTCTGTATCGGTCGGACTCTATGGCTAGATTGTGGGCACTGAGTCTATACTTGCTCCGGATCTGGCGTTCTCTGGGGTCCGGGAGTTTCTCCAGATATGGAGCCAGTCTGTGGTCTCTGTGTAGACTCCAGTACATGGTTTCTGTGAGAAAGAGAAATTAGAAAGCAGCCATCAAGTCCCATAAAATGAATTTTTTATTACGTACAAATGTTAAAAGTGCACAGGATACAAAGGTGGGGGCAGAAAATATTGTACACATCACGTGAACATACGAAAATGGGCGTACAGACCAAAGAACCTCGGCAAATAAATGTACTTACAATTACTTTAAGCCATGATGTAGGCAATATTAGAAGGTGAACCAATGAACACCTGGCGCACAAATGATTATAGATATATTTGCAGAAATTAATAAACAAAGAGCTAATGCTCATATGGCAAAAAATGATTAGATACAGACATGCTGCAAACCATGATAGATAAAGCGCAAATGCTCATGTGGCGCAAAAAATAAAGGAGATTTTATCTAGCAAAAAAAACCTATTAGAGTAGAAAAGTCACAGAGACTGCATATGCGAGCTGTAATCTTAATCCGAGACAGTGCTCATAGCATGACAGACGTTAGCTGCATATTGCAACCAACAGCTATGCGTAATGCAGTCTGTGCTGCACTTAGAGCGCCATAAACGTTGCCAGCATGCTTTGTTCTGAAACCATGAAGCTTGAATACAGGTATAGGAAATATTAAAAGAAGCCTAGCGCGCACTTCGCTTGTGACAGTGATATGAAACTCACATTTCTGCAAAGGGCACAAAGCCAGCTTTCTAAACCTCTAAGTTTCACGAGTCTCGGACTTCCAGAAATTGAGATATGAATTGCTCCCAAATGGAGTGTCCTATCTAGTGTATTCTTGATGTTTTCTTGTTGGGTTCGTTACACTGGGAAACATGATACCCTTGGTGAGTTCATACGAGCTTCCCCCATTAAGATATGGTTATCATAACTTTTTTAGTTAAGTTATAACTGAGAGAGAAGGGGGTTGGACCTCACTAGACCGCCCATTTCGTGAGGTCACAGACCCTAGGCTGTAGGTATTCCCTACCAAATTCCAGTCAGTTGGAGCTACAGAGTCCGTGCTGACAAGACGTGCCGATGAGTGGAGACGTGTGGCTCCGCCTTCTCCCCCCACATGGTCTGCCTGATACCGACTGAACACATGTGAGTGATACTTTCTGTCTTTTAATCCCTTTGTTTTATATTTGTATTCGTACATATTTAATGTCTCAATTTTGTAACAATTCTTTATCTAAGTAATCACTGCCCTTTTGGGAATAAATGATAAAAATCTATTAGTTTGCCTCCATGCTCTAAGAAACGAACTATGCGCCTTTTTTAGATAATCGCTACTAATTTCAGGGGTTTGTCACGGACCCTCTTAATTAACTCTTTGATTAAGTAAAGCGTGGCTGGTGGCAGCGTGGTGTGCACGGCTGGCTAGGCTAGCTGGCAGTACGAACGGGTCTTGCATGCTGAATGAGGGGCTGCGGCCACAGCATTGATAATTCCCTTACTGCAGTAGTCTAGCGGCCCGTGCACAACAAGCAGCCCATCCGGCGACTAATTATCCTAGGTGCAGTTCCCTGACTGACCTGAGGGTAAGGGGGGCACCAGAGAGCTGCGAGTTCCAAAGTGGAACTGAGAAAGTGGGATATACATAAATCCCTGCAGTTCTTGGAAGGTTGTTAGCAGTGGTGGGGCAACCAAAATACCCCCCTGCGGTAAATTGTTAGAGCAAGATTAGCTTGCTGTATTTTTGTCACGTGGTGCCGGTGGTGGGATAACTAAGATAAGCCCCCACTGTGCCTGTGATAGCCGTGTGCCGGCAGTGCGTCACGTCCCTCTGTCCGCTGACAAACCCGTGTCGGTGGTGGGATCGTGACCTATTGGTGGCACAGGGTCCACTGTCCGTCACATATTGGTGGCAGCGGTGGACTGTTCTTCACAGGTGATGATATGCTTCCTCTGGTATATGGTCAGTCTGTGAGGTGATGATATGGTTCCTCTGGTACATGGTCAGTCTCTGTGAGGTAATGATATGGTTCCTCTGGTACATGGTCAGTCTCTGTGAGGTGATGATATCGTTCCTCTGGTATATGGTCAGTCTCTGTGAGGTGATGATATGGTTCCTCCGGAACATGGTCAGTCTCTGTGAGGTGATGATATGGTTCCTCTGGTACATGGTTAGTCTCTGTGAGGTGATGATATGGTTCCTCTGGTACATGGTCAGTCTCTGTGAGGTGATGGTATGGTTCCTCTGGTACATGGTCAGTCTCTGTGAGGTGATGATATGGTTCCTCTGGTACATGGTCAGTCTCTGTGAGGTGATGGTATGGTTCCTCTGGTACATGGTCAGTCTCTGTGAGGTGATGGTATGGTTCCTCTGGTACATGGTCAGTCTCTGTGAGGTGATGATATGGTTCCTCTGGTACATGGTCAGTCTCTGTGAGGTGATGATATGGTTCCTCTGGTACATGGTCAGTCTCTGTGAGGTGATGGTATGGTTCCTCTGGTACATGGTCAGTCTCTGTGAGGTGATGGTATGGTTCCTCTGGTATATGGTTAGTCTCTGTGAGGTGATGGTATGGTTCCTGTGGTACATGGTCAGTCTCTGTGAGGTGATGATATGGTTCCTCTGGTACATGGTCAGTCTCTGTGAGGTGATGATATGGTTCCTCTGGTACATGGTCAGTCTCTGTGAGGTGATGGTATGATTCCTCTGGTACATGGTCAGTCTCTGTGAGGTGATGATATGGTTCCTCTGGTACATGGTCAGTCTCTGTGAGGTGATGGTATGGTTCCTCCGGTACATGGTCAGTCTCTGTGAGGTGATGATATGGTTCCTCCGGTACATGGTCAGTCTCTGTGAGGTGATGATATGGTTCCTCTGGTACATGGTCAGTCTCTGTGAGGTGATGGTATGGTTCCTCTGGTACATGGTCAGTCTCTGTGAGGTGATGATATGGTTCCTCCGGTACATGGTCAGTCTCTGTGAGGTGATGGTATGGTTCCTCTGGTACATGGTCAGTCTCTGTGAGGTGATGGTATGGTTCCTCTGGTACATGGTCAGTCTCTGTGAGGTGATGATATGGTTCCTCCGGTACATGGTCAGTCTCTGTGAGGTGATGTTATGGTTCCTCCGGTACATGGTCAGTCTCTGTGAGGTGATGATATGGTTCCTCCGGTACATGGTCAGTCTCTGTGAGGTGATGATATGGTTCCTCTGGTACATGGTCAGTCTCTGTGAGGTGATGGTATGGTTCCTCTGGTACATGGTCAGTCTCTGTGAGGTGATGATATGGTTCCTCTGGTACATGGTCAGTCTCCGTGAGGTGATGGTATGGTTCCTCCGGTACATGGTCAGTCTCTGTGAGGTGAAGGTATGGTTCCTCTGGTACATGGTCAGTCTCTGTGAGGTGATGGTATGGTTCCTCTGGTACATGGTCAGTCTCTGTGAGGTGATGGTATGGTTCCTCTGGTACATGGTCAGTCTATGTGAGGTGATGGTATGGTTCCTCTTGTACATGGTCAGTCTCAGTGAGGTGATGATATGGTTCCTCTGGTACATGGTCAGTCTCAGTGAGGTGATGATATGGTTCCTCTGGTACATGGTCAGTCTCTGTGAGGTGATGGTATGGTTCGTCTGGTACATGGTCAGTCTCTGTGAGGTGATGATATGGCTCCTCTGGTTCATGGTCAGTCTCAGTGAGGTGATGATATGGTTCCTCTGGTACATGGTCAGTCTCTGTGAGGTGATGATATGGTTCCTCTGGTACATGGTCAGTCTCTGTGAGGTGATGATATGGTTCCTCTGGTACATGGTCAGTCTCTGTGAGGTGATGGTATGGTTCCTCTGGTACATGGTCAGTCTCTGTGAGGTGATGGTATGGTTCCTCTGGTATATGGTTAGTCTCTGTGAGGTGATGGTATGGTTCCTGTGGTACATGGTCAGTCTCTGTGAGGTGATGATATGGTTCCTCTGGTACATGGTCAGTCTCTGTGAGGTGATGATATGGTTCCTCTGGTACATGGTCAGTCTCTGTGAGGTGATGATATGGTTCCTCTGGTACATGGTCAGTCTCTGTGAGGTGATGATATGGTTCCTCTGGTACATGGTCAGTCTCTGTGAGGTGATGGTATGGTTCCTCTGGTACATGGTCAGTCTCTGTGAGGTGATGATATGGTTCCTCTGGTACATGGTCAGTCTCTGTGAGGTGATGGTATGGTTCCTCCGGTACATGGTCAGTCTCTGTGAGGTGATGATATGGTTCCTCCGGTACATGGTCAGTCTCTGTGAGGTGATGATATGGTTCCTCCGGTACATGGTCAGTCTCTGTGAGGTGATGGTATGGTTCCTCTGGTACATGGTCAGTCTCTGTGAGGTGATGATATGGTTCCTCCGGTACATGGTCAGTCTCTGTGAGGTGATGGTATGGTTCCTCTGGTACATGGTCAGTCTCTGTGAGGTGATGGTATGGTTCCTCTGGTACATGGTCAGTCTCTGTGAGGTGATGGTATGGTTCCTCTGGTACATGGTCAGTCTCTGTGAGGTGATGATATGGTTCCTCCGGTACATGGTCAGTCTCTGTGAGGTGATGGTATGGTTCCTCTGGTACATGGTCAGTCTCTGTGAGGTGATGGTATGGTTCCTCCGGTACATGGTCAGTCTCTGTGAGGTGATGATATGGTTCCTCCGGTACATGGTCAGTCTCTGTGAGGTGATGATATGGTTCCTCCGGTACATGGTCAGTCTCTGTGAGGTGATGGTATGGTTCCTCTGGTACATGGTCAGTCTCTGTGAGGTGATGGTATGGTTCCTCTGGTACATGGTCAGTCTCCGTGAGGTGATGGTATGGTTCCTCCGGTACATGGTCAGTCTCTGTGAGGTGATGGTATGGTTCCTCTGGCACATGGTCAGTCTCTGTGAGGTGATGGTATGGTTCCTCTGGTACATGGTCAGTCTCTGTGAGGTGATGGTATGGTTCCTCTGGTACATGGTCAGTCTCTGTGAGGTGATGGTATGGTTCCTCTTGTACATGGTCAGTCTCAGTGAGGTGATGATATGGTTCCTCTGGTACATGGTCAGTCTCAGTGAGGTGATGATATGGTTCCTCTGGTACATGGTCAGTCTCTGTGAGGTGATGGTATGGTTCGTCTGGTACATGGTCAGTCTCTGTGAGGTGATGATATGGTTCCTCTGGTTCATGGTCAGTCTCAGTGAGGTGATGATATGGTTCCTCTGGTACATGGTCAGTCTCTGTGAGGTGATGATATGGTTCCTCTGGTACATGGTTAGTCTCTGTGAGGTGATGATATGGTTCCTCTGGTTCATGGTCAGTCTCAGTGAGGTGATGATATGGTTCCTCTGGTACATGGTCAGTCTCTGTGAGGTGATGGTATGGTTCCTCTGGTACATGGTCAGTCTCCGTGAGGTGATGGTATGGTTCCTCCGGTACATGGTCAGTCTCTGTGAGGTGATGGTATGGTTCCTCTGGTACATGGTCAGTCTCTGTGAGGTGATGGTATGGTTCCTCTGGTACATGGTCAGTCTCTGTGAGGTGATGGTATGGTTCCTCTGGTACATGGTCAGTCTCTGTGAGGTGATGATATGGTTCCTCTGGTACATGGTCAGTCTCAGTGAGGTGATGATATGGTTCCTCTGGTACATGGTCAGTCTCTGTGAGGTGATGGTATGGTTCGTCTGGTACATGGTCAGTCTCTGTGAGGTGATGATATGGTTCCTCTGGTTCATGGTCAGTCTCAGTGAGGTGATGATATGGTTCCTCTGGTACATGGTCAGTCTCTGTGAGGTGATGATATGGTTCCTCTGGTACATGGTCAGTCTCTGTGAGGTGATGATATGGTTCCTCTGGTTCATGGTCAGTCTCTGTGAGGTGATGGTATGGTTCCTCTGGTACATGGTCAGTCTCTGTGAGGTGATGATATGGTTCCTCTGGTACATGGTCAGTCTCTGTGAGGTGATGATATGGTTCCTCTGGTACATGGTCAGTCTCTGTGAGGTGATGATATGGTTCCTCTGGTACATGGTCAGTCTCTGTGAGGTGATGATATGGTTCCTCTGGTACATGGTCAGTCTCTGTGAGGTGATGGTATGGTTCGTCTGGTACATGGTCAGTCTCTGTGAGGTGATGATATGGTTCCTCTGGTTCATGGTCAGTCTCAGTGAGGTGATGATATGGTTCCTCTGGTACATGGTCAGTCTCTGTGAGGTGATGATATGGTTCCTCTGGTACATGGTCAGTCTCTGTGAGGTGATGATATGGTTCCTCTGGTTCATAGTCAGTCTCTGTGAGGTGATGGTATGGTTCCTCTGGTACATGGTCAGTCTCTGTGAGGTGATGATATGGTTCCTCTGGTACATGGTCAGTCTCTGTGAGGTGATGATATGGTTCCTCTGGTACATGGTCAGTTCCTGTGAGATGCTGATATGGTTCTTCCATTCACTGACACCTCTCCTGGTCCTCGTCCTCCATCTCCCTGATTCTGGCCTTTGTCGGGCTGCAGTGATTGGGGTTTCGGTTCCTTGTTATTAATATTCTTACCTGAGTTTCTTACACAAATTCTTATTTTTATGATGCAGGAATCTGGATTTGAAGATTTTGCCTTTAATTTCCTGTTGCTCCCTGATAATCCTGGTAATCGGCGGCGCCTGGGAAAACATGTTGGAAAGCCACGGGCGGCAGCATCGGCTGTCACTTTGCATCTCGCATCTGCAGGTGCTGTCCACCGCCCCGGGCTGGAGATTTCAGCTGGGATGTGATAAACATCAGCCCTCAGCCGCCGCATCTCGCTCACACTCTCCGGATACGTCATCCTCTTCCAGGGAGTCGGTTTGTGACATTACAGACATTGCGAAAGCTATCAGTTTAATTAGAAATCGCCAGCGCGCAGCCATCTTGTAGGCCGGAGGGTTTGCGCTGCACACATGATGGCGCTCTCTGACTAATCCGCTGACTTGGCTCAGACCCGAGTCTTCTAGAAGGGTCAAGTTCTGAGACTCTGCCATGTTGTACACGGATATCTTATACCGTCCCTTCGGCACTTACTGAACAGAAAGGTACAACACCTGCTATAGGGGTCCGTGACCGCCAACCACGGGTCGTGAGGAGCTTGGGATGGCCTGGCGCCCACATAACAGTTTCTTAGACATTATGTATTGGTACTTTATGCGTGGAGCTGCACAGTATGTTGGTAATATTTGAGCACTGAATGGCGGTCTTTATTTTTTTGATTTGTGTGGCACTGCTACTTATATTATATTTGAAATATAAGGTGGTGGCAGCACAGTATGTCGGTGATATTTAGGACAACCTATGGTACTATTACTTAGACATCATAGTATATGGTGAGAGCAATGACAGAGGCACCACATAAGTCTCCATCCAGTCCCTCCACCCAGGGTCTCTATCCAGTTTGATTCCAGTCCCAGACTCAGTCCCTGCACTAGCTCTGCCCCTGCAGACATTGTTAGCCATGGCTGACTTAATGTACTACAATTTTTACACCCTCGTCACAATATGATATTTGGCTCCATGATTAGGAAACAAGGCTCCTCCATAACAAGGTGATGCAAGAGCCTCCAATCCAGAGTTCGTCTTAATGCCCTACTGGACAACTCAACCAAAATGTCTGGGTTACCCTCCCAAAAAGGTGAGACTTCCTTCGCTTTTGGGTGCCACTAAAACCTCCCAGAAAACAGCACTTCTGGATGGCTTCTTGTGTTTGAAGAAAGGGGCTTTGTCATCCGTTGGGTCATGTAAGAAACGTGGTGGGACATGAAAAAAGTGTGAAGGGCGGTGACTTAAAAATGGAGGGTATATTCTGGAGGAAAATGTTGGCTGCACACTTGGCACACCTTGTACAATATGAATTCTGATTGGCATCCCTAAGAGTTGGAAAGTCAGCATAAAGCTCACCTGGTTGAAGAATGTGGTGTGTGTTTTGCTTAGGGTTCTCCACGAACCGTTATCCAGATGGGCCATAAAGATGTCATTTTGGCCCACAGTCGGTGAAGCCCCATTTCTCATGTTTCTCTATGAGGACCCTTGGATCAGAACCTTGAGAACACGAACAAACAATGGAGGTGGCGTTAGAATAAAGTTCTCCTTTTGTTGAAGTTGGGGAAGCTTTCTGTCCTTGGTTGTAGGTGGTTGCTTCTTGGTGAGTTGAATTAGAGATGTACAAGGTGCCCACTTTTGATTCTTGCAGTTTGACCTTTGTACAATTCCAACAAAACCTCATTCCAGACCTTACGCGATGTAATGTTCCCCTGTGAAGAACCTCAACATCTGGAGGTAATCTTCGTGATGCTCTCACATTTAATTCTTGAATTCTCTGTCCTCCTCTAATGTGAGAAAGAAAATGCTGTTTTAGCAACGGGATGTCAATCATATGTCTCACTTGGCTTGGAGGCAAATCTAAAGACGCTCCTTGCATAAAATGATGAAGGCAGTGTGGTTGGGGGCAAAGCAGAAGATGCAAGGTCACAGTCAGCACAGGAACGGCGGTCATTAGGAACCAAGAAAAGCGAGATCATTAAATAATTAGATGCAACCAGCAAAAAATGGTGTTTATGTCTCTGTGGAACTAAATCATGAGTTATGGTTTTCGATACATGGAGTCAAAGATCAGGAGATCATTTCTGGTCACAGGGGATACAAGAAAATTTAAAGTGGCATTCATGGCATATCAACAGTATACAGATGTGTCCACCTTTCACCTTTCTCCAACTTAACATGATACAAATGTAATCCATGATCGGAACAGTCCAGCAGAACAATTGACAGAATGCAATACACCTCACAACCACTGGGTGGCCTCATACAGACACATGGAGCATAAACATTTCCATACAAAGTATCACATTCTTGATATTTTTTGGTAATCTTTTGCCATTCATCCTGTGACATATTGTTCTAAGAAGAAGATAGCACACATGGGGAATAGGGGACCCTATCCTATATGTGAGACAGAATTTAGACCAGTGGGGCCAAAGGTACGGTACTACACGTCATGTGCTACTTGGAGGACACTGATCTCGCAGCCATGAGGTCTTGTCATTTGCCGTAAATATATCATTTTTGTAAAATCCGCTGTTCTCCTGAATCCGGTGATGTTTTCCTTTTGTTCCTGCGCCTCTCCATTCCTGAGATATGGCCTCTTGTTCCCTGGATATAAATCTCTTCTTGTTAACCAAGGAGGTGTGGCTCTCAAAAAGCCCTCCCATGGAGAAGATGTGAACACGCCTTTTTGGCAAACAATACTAGGTTAACAAACAGCAAATAAAGGGCCAGATCTCGTTAACGGAGAGGCACAGAAACAAAAGAAAAACAACGTCGGATTCAGGAAAACAGCGGCACTTACACCAGGTAAGAAAATGACATATCAATGGCAAGTGAAGATTCTCTTTAAATGGATCATCCAACATTTTTGCTAGGGTTTGAACAGTCCTACTTAGCTAAAAGAGTCCTATGATGACCAGATACTCACAGTAACCAATGGTGATCGTGGGGAAACCATATGTCAAGTGTTCAATTTCACTGCAGCTCCACCTACAGGTGAAATGTGGAATTGCACATTTTAATCAATGGGTTGTCCATGGATAAGTGGAGTCATCCTGAGCAAGAAAGGGAGGTTATATGTAGGTAGCAGTCCTTAGTGGTAAAATCTGCAGATGAATGTCATGGAAAATAAAAGTTTTCTAAATATATAAAATCATGGTGCCCATGGAGCAACGTTGTTACCTAGATAAAATGAGAGGATAACACGACACCGCAAATATGAGGTTGTCACGGGGTCCTTCTCTGGTATCACACAATCAACAGAGCAAGCGAAGAGTGAACAATTCCAAGACCTTTATTCAGGCAAAAATACGAAAAGGTCCATATTCAGTCCACCACACAAAGGATAAGATAGTCCAGAATAAGAATGCAGTCCAGTATCAGGATAAAATGTCCAGGGAAACGAGATTCCAAAACTCTAGCACCAGAGGATAGAAATGGGTCCTTCTCTCTCTGAAGTGCTGTCTGTACACAATCCTGTCCACACCGGAAATGAATTGTCCAGCTCCTGTTCTCCCCACCCCCTTCCTTGTCCAGGGGTTGTCAAAACAAGTTGGGGCGGTTTCCAGGCCTCCCAGAGGAGAACAAAGGGCCTTAGGGATTAATGCACTACAGGTGGTCATCAAGAGACAGATACAGTGAGGCTGTAGACTTACAATGTAATAAGAAAAATACTATGAAAATGACTGAAATAGAAAAATAGGAATATGCAAAAAATGATATCCACATAACATATCATACCATCACAGAGGTCATAGGCCTTGGTGCAGTTGGACACATGTTCATTCCTGGATAGAACCATAAACGAGTGACAAATACGGAGCGATGCGATGGCTGCAATGTGTGACGGCAGCCGGGGACTCCACATCTCAGAAAGCTGCACAGAGAAACTCCAAAACGAGACGTGAGTTAATGTCACCTGTTCTACCTTCTATTATCTGCATATTTCCTGTGGAAAGGGAAGAATTTGAGTATTATTATATTTTACAGTGGGTTTTAAATGAGCGCGTATATCTAGAAGTTGTTTTTTATGGTGGTTTGTTTATATCTGAAATACTTTATGACCTACTTAACGAACAGAAGGAAAAAGCAAACGATTCTGTCTTCCATGGAAGACACTTAAATAGCAGGTAACGTACTGTCAGAGACAACTTATCCTTCCAGATCCACTCACAAGGGGAGAATTATAGTAGTTATATTCTTCTACATAGGAGCAATATTATAGTAGTTATATTCTTATATATAGGGGCAGTATTATAGTAGTTATATTCTTGTATATAGGGGCAGTATTATAGTAGATATATTCTTGTATATAGGGTCAGTATTATAGTAGTTATATTCTTGTATATATGGGCAGTATTATAGTAGTCATATTCTTATACATGGGGCAGTATTATATTAGTCATATTCTTGTATATAGGGGCAGTATTATAGTAGTTATATTCTTGTATATAGGGGCAGTATTATAGTAGATATATTCTTGTATATAGGGTCAGTATTATAGTAGTTATATTCTTGTATATATGGGCAGTATTATAGTAGTCATATTCTTATACATAGGGGCAGTATTATATTAGTCATATTCTTGTATATAGGGGCAGTATTATAGTAGTTATATTCTTGTATATATGGCCAGTATTATAGTAGTCATATTCTTATACATAGGGGCAGTATTATAGTAGTTATATTCTTGTACATAGGGGCAGTATTATAATAGTTATATTCTTGTACATAGGGGCAGTATTATAGTAGGTATATTCTTGTACATAGGAGCAGTATTATAGTAGTTATATTCTTGTATATAGGGGCAGTATTATAGTAGTTATATTCTTGTACATAGGGGCAGTATTATAGTAGTTATATTCTTGTACATAGGGGCAGTATTATAGTAGTTATATTCTTGTACATAGGGGCAGTATTATAGTAGTTATATTCTTGTATATAGGGGCAGTATTATAGTAGTCATATTCTTGTACATGGGGGCAGTATTATAGTAGTTATATTCTTGTATATAGGGGCAGTATTATAGTTGTTATATTCTTGTATATGGGGCAGTATTGTAGTAGTTATATTCTTGTATATAGGGGCAGTATTATAGTAGTTATATTCTTGTATATAGGGGCAGTATTACAGTAGTCATATTCTTGTACATGGAGGCAGTATTATAGTAGTTATATTCTTGTATATAGGGGCAGTATTATAGTAGTTATATTCTTGTATATAGGGGCAGTATTATAGTTGCTACATTCTTGTTTATAGGGGCAGTATTATAGTTGTTATATTCTTGTATATAGGGGCAGTATTATAGTAGTTATATTCTTGTATATAGGGGCAGTATTATAGTAGTTATATTCTTAGATATAGGGGCAGTATTATAGTAGTTATATTCTTGGATATAGGGGCAGTATTCTAGTAGTTATATTCTTGTATATAGGGGCAGTATTATAGTAGTTATATTCTTGTATATAGGGGCAGTATTATAGTAGTTATATTCTTGTATATAGGGGCAGTATTATAGTAGTTATATTCTTGTATATAGGGGCAGTATTACAGTTGCTATATTCTTGTATATAGGGGCAGTATTATAGTTGTTATATTCTTGTATATAGGGGGCAGTATTATAGTAGTTACATTCTTGTATATAGGGGCAGTATTATAGTAGTTATATTGTATATAGGGGCAGTATTATAGTTGCTATATTCTTGTATATAGGGGCAGTATTATAGTTGTTATATTCTTGTATATAGGGGGCAGTATTATAGTAGTTATATTCTTGTATATAGGGGCAGTATTATAGTAGTTATATTCTTGGATATAGGGGCAGTATTATAGTAGTTATATTCTTGTATATAGGGGCAGTATTATAGTAGTCATATTCTTGTACATGGGGGCAGTATTATAGTAGTTATATTCTTGTATATAGGGGCAGTATTATAGTAGTTATATTCTTGTATATAGGGGCAGTATTATAGTAGTTATATTCTTGTATATAGGGGCAGTATTATAGTAGTTATATTCTTGTATATAGGGGCAGTATTATAGTAGTTATATTCTTGTACATAGAGGAAGTATTATAGTAGTTATATTCTTGTATATATGGGCAGTATTATAGTAGTCATATTCTTGTATATAGGGGCGGTATTATAGTAGTTATATTCTTGTATATATGGGCAGTATTATAGTAGTCATATTCTTATACATAGGGGCAGTATTATAGTAGTTATATTCTTGTACATAGGGGCAGTATTATAGTAGTTATATTCTTGTACATAGGATCAGTATTATAGTAGTTATATTCTTGTATATAGGGGCAGTATTATAGTAGTTATATTCTTGTACATAGGGGCAGTATTATAGTAGTTATATTCTTGTATATAGGGGCAATATTATAGTAGTTATATTCTTGTATATAGGGGCAGTATTACAGTAGTCATATTCTTGTACATGGAGGCAGTATTATAGTAGTTATATTCTTGTATATAGGGGCAGTATTATAGTAGTTATATTCTTGTATATAGGGGCAGTATTATAGTTGCTACATTCTTGTTTATAGGGGCAGTATTATAGTTGTTATATTCTTGTATATAGGGGCAGTATTATAGTAGTTATATTCTTGTATATAGGGGCAGTATTATAGTAGTTATATTCTTAGATATAGGGGCAGTATTATAGTAGTTATATTCTTGGATATAGGGGCAGTATTCTAGTAGTTATATTCTTGTATATAGGGGCAGTATTATAGTAGTTATATTCTTGTATATAGGGGCAGTATTATAGTAGTTATATTCTTGTATATAGGGGCAGTATTATAGTAGTTATATTCTTGTATATAGGGGCAGTATTATAGTAGTTATATTCTTGTATATAGGGGCAGTATTACAGTTGCTATATTCTTGTATATAGGGGCAGTATTATAGTTGTTATATTCTTGTATATAGGGGGCAGTATTATAGTAGTTACATTCTTGTATATAGGGGCAGTATTATAGTAGTTATATTGTATATAGGGGCAGTATTATAGTTGCTATATTCTTGTATATAGGGGCAGTATTATAGTTGTTATATTCTTGTATATAGGGGGCAGTATTATAGTAGTTATATTCTTGTATATAGGGGCAGTATTATAGTAGTTATATTCTTGGATATAGGGGCAGTATTATAGTAGTTATATTCTTGTATATAGGGGCAGTATTATAGTAGTCATATTCTTGTACATGGGGGCAGTATTATAGTAGTTATATTCTTGTATATAGGGGCAGTATTATAGTAGTTATATTCTTGTATATAGGGGCAGTATTATAGTAGTTATATTCTTGTATATAGGGGCAGTATTATAGTAGTTATATTCTTGTATATAGGGGCAGTATTATAGTAGTTATATTCTTGTACATAGAGGCAGTATTATAGTAGTTATATTCTTGTATATATGGGCAGTATTATAGTAGTCATATTCTTGTATATAGGGGCGGTATTATAGTAGTTATATTCTTGTATATATGGGCAGTATTATAGTAGTCATATTCTTATACATAGGGGCAGTATTATAGTAGTTATATTCTTGTACATAGGGGCAGTATTATAGTAGTTATATTCTTGTACATAGGATCAGTATTATAGTAGTTATATTCTTGTATATAGGGGCAGTATTATAGTAGTTATATTCTTGTACATAGGTGCAGTATTATAGTAGTTATATTCTTGTACATAGGGGCAGTATTATAGTAGTTATATTCTTGTATATAGGGGCAATATTATAGTAGTTATATTCTTGTATATAGGGGCAGTATTATAGTAGTCATATTCTTGTACATGGGGACAGTATTATAGTAGTTATATTCTTGTATATAGGGGCAGTATTATAGTTGTTATATTCTTGTATATAGGGGCAGTATTATAGTAGTTATATTCTTGTATATAGGGGCATTATTATTGTAGTTATATTCTTGTACATAGGAGCAGTATTACAGTAGTCATATTCTTGTACATGGAGGCAGTATTATAGTAGTTATACTCTTGTATATAGGGGCAGTATTATAGTAGATATATTCTTGTATATAGGGGCAGTATTATAGTAGTTATATTCTTTTATATAGGGGCAGTATTATAGTTGCTATATTCTTGTATATAGGGGCAGTATTATAGTTGTTATATTCTTGTATATAGGGGCAGTATTATAGTAGTTATATTCTTGGATATAGGGGCAGTATTATAATAGTTATATTCTTGGATATAGGGGCAGTATTATAGTAGTTATATTCTTGTATATAGGGGCAGTATTATAGTAGTCATATTCTTGTACATGGGGGCAGTATTATAGTAGTTATATTCTTGTATATAGGGGCAGTATTATAGTAGTTATATTCTTGTATATAGGGGCAGTATTATAGTGGTTATATTCTTGTATATAGGGGCAGTATTAAAGTAGTTATATTCTTGTATATAGGGGCAGTATTATAGTAGTTATATTCTTGTATATAGGGGCAGTATTATATTAGTTATATTCTTGTATATATGGGCAGTATTATAGTAGTTATATTCTTGTATATAGGGGCTGTATTGTAGTTATATTCTTGGATATAGGGGCAGTATTATAGTAGTTATATTCTTGTATATAGGGGCAGTTTTACAGTAGTCATATTCTTGTATATAGGAGCAGTATTGTAACAGTTATATTCCTGTACATAGGGGCAGTATTATAGTAGTTATATTCTTGTATATAGGGGCAGTATTATAGTAGTTATATTCTTGTACATAGGGGCAGTATTATAGTAGTTATATTCTTGTATATAGGGGCATTATTATAGTAGTTATATTCTTGTATATAGGGGCAGTATTGTAGTTGTTATATTCTTGTATATAGGGGCAGTATTATAGTAGTTATATTCTTGTATATAGGGGGAGTATTATAGTAGTTATATTCTTGTATATAGGGCAGTATTACAGTATTCATATTCTTGTACATAGGGGCAATATTATAGTAGTTATATTCTTGTATATAGGGGCAGTATTATAGTAGTCATATTCTTATACATGGGGGCAGTATTATAGTAGTTATATTCTTGTATATAGGGGCAGTATTATAGTAGTTATATTCTTGTATATAGGGGCAGTATTATAGTTGTTATTTTCTTGTATATAGGGGCAGTATTATAGTAGTTATATTCTCGTATATAGGGGGAGTATTATATTAGTTATATTCTTGTATATAGGGGCAGTATTATAGTAGTTATATTCTTGTATATAGGGGCAGTATTATAGTTGTTATATTCTTGTATATAGGGGCAGTGTTATAGTAGTTATATTCTTGTATATAGGGGGAGTATTATAGTAGTTATATTCTTGTATATAGGGCAGTATTACAGTAGTCATATTCTTGTACATAGGGGCAATATTATAGTAGTTATATTCTTATATATAGGGGCAGTATTATAGTAGTCATATTCTTGTACATGGGGGCAGTATTATAGTAGTTATATTCTTGTATATAGGGGCAGTATTATAGTAGTTATATTCTTGTATATAGGGGCAGTATTATAGTTGTTATTTTCGTGTATATAGGGGCAGTATTATAGTAGTTATATTCTCGTATATAGGGGGAGTATTATAGTAGTTATATTCTTGTATATAGGGGCAGTATTACAGTAGTCTTATTCTTGTATATAGGGGCAGTATTATAGTAGTTACATTCTTGTACATGGGGCAGTATTATAGTAGTTATATTCTTGTATATAGGGGTAGTATTATAGTAGTTATATTCTTGTATATAGGGGCAGTATTATAGTTGTTATATTCTTGTATATAGAGGCAGTATTATAGTTGTTGTATTCTTGTATATAGGGGCAGTATTATAATAGTTATATTCTTGTACATAGGGGGCAGTATTATAGTAGTTATATTCTTGTACATGGGGCAGTATTATAGTAGTTATATTCTTGTATATAGGGGCAGTATTATAGTAGTTATATTCTTGGATATAGGGGCAGTATTATAGTAGTTATATTCTTGCATATAGGGGCAGTATTACAGTAGTCATATTCTTGTATATAGGGGCAGTATTATAATAGTTATATTCCTGTACATAGGGGCAGTATTATAGTAGTTATATTCTTTTATATAGGGGCAGTACTATAGTAGTTATATTCATGTACATAGGGGCAGTATTATTGTAGATATATTCTTGTACATAGGGAGCAGTATTATAGTAGTTATATTCTTGTACATAGGGGCAGTATTATAGTAGTTATATTCTTGTACATAAGAGCAGTATTATAGTAGTTATATTCTTGTACATAGGAGCAGTATTATAGTCGTTATATTCTTGTACATAGGAGCAGTATTATAGTAGTTATCTTCTTGTACATAGGGGCAGTATAATAGTACTTATATTCTTGTACATAGGAGCAGTATTATAGTAGTTATATTCTTGTACATGGAGGCAGTATTATAGTAGTCATATTCTTGTACATGGGGCAGTATTATAGTAGTTATATTCTTGTATATAGGGGTACTATTATAGTAGTTATATTCTTGTATATAGGGGCAGTATTATAGTTGTTATATTCTTGTATATAGGGGCAGTATTATAGTTGTTGTATTCTTGTACATAGGGTCAGTATTATAGTAGTCTTATTCTTATACATAGGAGCAGTATTATAGTAGTTATATTCTTGTACATAGGAGCAGTATTATAGTAGTTATATTCTTGTACATAGGAGCAGTATTATAGTAGTTTTATTCTTGTATATAGGGGGCAGTATTATAGTAGTTATATTCTTGTATATAGGGGGCAGTATTATAGTAGTTATATTCTTGTATATAGGGGGTGTCACAGGGTCCTTCTCCGATACCACACAATCAACAGAGCGAGGGAAGGGTGAACAATCTCAAGACCTTTATTACAGGCAAAATTAGAAGGTACATAAACAATCCACCACACTGAGGATACAATAGTCCAGAACAAGAATGTAGTCCAGTAACAGGATAAAATGTCCAGGGAGACGAGATTCCAAAACTCTAGCACCAGAGGATAAAAATGGGTCCTTCTCTCTGAAGTGCAGCCTTTACACGATCCACTCCACACAGTAACCGAGTTGACCAGCTCCTGTACTCCCCACCCCCTTCCTTGTGTCCAGGGGTAGTCAAACAGGTTGGAGCAGTTTCCAGGCCTTCCAGCGGAGAACAAAGGAGCCTTGGGGATTAAAAAACTACAGGGGGTCATCAAGAGACAGACACAGTCAGGCTATAGACATACAAGAAAAACACTATGAAAATAAGTGAAATAGAAATATGCACAAAAAGATAACCACATAGCCTATCACACCATCACAGGGGGCAATAGTAGTTATATTCTTGTATATAGGAGCATTATTATTGTAGTTATATTCTTGTACATAGGAGCAGTATTATAGTAGTTATATTCTTGTACATAGGGGCAGTATTATAGTAGTGATATTCTTGTACATAGGGGCAGTATTATAGTAGTTATATTCTTGTACATAGGGGCAATATTATAGTAGTTATATTCTTGTATATAGGGGCAGTATTATAGTAGTTATATTCCTGTATATAGGAGCTTTATTATTGTAGTTATATTCTTGTATATAGGGGCAGTATTATAGTAGGTTATATTCTTGTACATAGGGGCAATATTATAGTAGTTATATTCTTGTTCATAGGGGCAGTATTATAGTAGTTATATTCTTGTATATAGGGGCAGTATTGTAGTGGTTATATTCTTGTATATAAGGGCAGTATTATAGTAGTTATATTTTTGTTCATAGGGGCTGTATTATAGTAGTTATATTCTTGTACATAGGGGGTAGTATTATAGTAGTTATATTCTTGTACATAGGGGGCAGTATTATAGTAGTTATATTCTTGTACATGGGAGCAGTATTATAGTAGTTATATTCTTGTACATAGGGGCAGTATTATTGTATTTATATTCTTCTACATAGGGGCAGTATTATAGAAGTTATATTCTTGTACATAGGAACAGTATTATAGTATTTATATTCTTGTACATAGGGGGCAGTATTATAGTAGTTATATTCTTATACATAGGAGCAGTATTATAGTAGTTATATTCTTGTACATAGAGGCAGTATTATAGCAGTTATATTCTTGTACATAGGGGCAGTATTATAGTAGTTATATTCTTGTACATAGGAGCAGTATTATAGTAGTTATATTCTTGTACATAGGGGCAGTATTATAGTAGTTATATTCTTGTACGTAGGAGCAGTATTATGCTTAGTTATATTCTTGTACATATGGGGCAGTATTATAGTAGTTATATTCTTGTATATAGAGGCAGTATTATAGCAGTTATATTCTTGTACATAGGGGCAGTATTATAGTAGTTATATTCTTGTACATAGGGGCAGTATTATAGCAGTTATATTCTTGTACATAGGAACAGTATTATAGTAGTTATATTCTTGTACATAGAGGCAGTATTATAGCAGTTATATTCTTGTACATAGGGGCAGTATTATAGTAGTTATATTCTTGTACATAGGAGGCAGTATTATAGTAGTTATATTCTTGTACATAGGGGCAGTATTATAGTAGATATATTCTTGTACATAGGAGCAGTATTATAGTAGTTATATTCTTGTCCATAGGAGCAGTGTTATAGTAGTTATATTCTTGTACATAGGAGGCAGTATTATAGTAGTTATATTCTTGTACATAGGGGCAATATTATAGTAGATATATTCTTGTACATAGGAGCAGTATTATAGTAGATATATTCTTGTACATAGGGGCAGTATTATAGTAGTTATATTCTTGTACATAGGAGGCAGTATTATAGTAGTTATATTCTTGTACATAGGGGCAATATTATAGTAGATATATTCTTGTACATAGGAGCAGTATTATAGTAGATATATTCCTGTACATAGGGGCAGTATTATAGTAGTTATATTCTTGTACATAGGAGGCAGTATTATAGTAGTTATATTCTTGTACATAGGGGCAATATTATAGTAGATATATTCTTGTACATATGAGCAGTATTATAGTAGTTATATTCTTGTACATAGGGGCAGTATTATAGTAGTTATATTCTTGTACATAGGGGCAATATTATAGTAGATATATTCTTGTACATAGGAGCAGTATTATAGTAGTTATATTCTTGTACATATGGGCAGTATTATAGTAGTTATATTCTTGTACATAGGGGCAGTATTATTGTATTTATATTCTTCTACATAGGGGCAGTATTATAGAAGTTATATTCTTGTACATAGGATCAGTATTATAGTATTTATATTCTTGTACATAGGGGGCAGTATTATAGTAGTTATATTCTTATACATAGGAGCAGTATTATAGTAGTTATATTCTTGTACATAGAGGCAGTATTATAGCAGTTATATTCTTGTACATAGGGGCAGTATTATAGTAGTTATATTCTTGTACATAGGAGCAGTATTATAGTTATATTCTTGTACATAGGGCCAGTATTATAGTAGTTATATTCTTGTACGTAGGAGCAGTATTATGCTTAGTTATATTCTTGTACATATGGGGCAGTATTATAGTAGTTATATTCTTGTATATAGAGGCAGTATTATAGCAGTTATATTCTTGTACATAGGGGCAGTATTATAGCAGTTATATTCTTGTACATAGGAACAGTATTATAGTAGATACATTCTTGTACATAGGAGCAGTATTATAGTAGATATATTCTTGTACATAGGGGCAGTATTATAGTAGTTATATTATTGTACATAGGAGGCAGTATTATAGTAGTTATATTCTTGTACATAGGGGCAATATTATAGTAGATATATTCTTGTACATAGGAGCAGTATTATAGTAGTTATATTCTTGTACATAGGGGCAGTATTATAGTAGTTATATTCTTGTACATAGGAGCAGTATTATAGTAGTTATATTCTTGTACATAGGGGCAGTATTATAGTAGATATATTCTTGTACATAGGAGCAGTATTATAGTAGTTATATTCTTGTCCATATGAGCAGTGTTATAGTAGTTATATTCTTGTATATAGGGGCAGTATTATAGTAGAAATATTCTTGTATATAGGGAGCAGTATTATAGTAGGTATATTCTTGTACATAGGGGCAGTATTATAGTAGTTATATTCTTGTACATAGGGGCAGTATTATAGTAGTTATATTCTTGTACATAGGAGCAGTATTATAGTAGTTATATTCTTGTACATAGGAGCAGTATTATAGTAGTTATATTCTTGTACATAGGGGCAGTAGTATAGTAGTTATATTCTTGTACATAGGGGCAGTATTATAGTATTTATATTCTTGTACATAGGAGCAGTATTATAGTAGTTATATTCTTGTACATAGGGGCAGTATTATAGTAGTTATATTCTTGTACATAGGGGCAGTAGTATAGTAGTTATATTCTTGTACATAGGGGCAGTATTATAGTAGTTATATTCTTGTACATAGGGGCAGTATTATAGTAGTTATATTTTTGTACATAGGAGCAGTATTATAGTAGTTATATTCTTGTACATAGGGGCAGTATTATAGTAGTTATATTCTTGTACGGAGCAGTATTATAGTAGTTATATTCTTGTACATAGGAGCAGTATTATAGTAGTTATATTCTTGTACATAGGAGCAGTATTATAGTAGTTATATTCTTGTACATAGGAGCAGTATTATAGTAGTTATATTCTTGTACATAGGGGCAGTATTATAGTAGTTATATTCTTGTACATAGGGGGCAGTATTATAGTAGTTATATTCTTGTACATAGGAGCAGTATTATAGTAGTTATATTCTTGTACATAGGGGCAGTATTATAGTAGTTGTATTCTTGTACATAGGAGCAGTATTATAGTAGTCATATTCCTTTACATGGGGGATAGTATTATAGTTGTTATATTTTTATATAGGAGTCAGGGTTTAGGAAAATCTTTTTCATATTGTTACTTTGTAGCTTTATTATTTGATTTATGAGTATAACCGTATTAATATTTAAATGCTGATTTTCTGACACTTGTATTGTGTTTGAAAATGTGCAAAGTGCAAATGCTGTGACAGAATAGAAGTTTTCTTCCTTCTTGTTCCAGTCTGCATCCGTCCATCACATTGCAGAAGTCCTCACTCCCCCTAGCACTCGATCGCCTGCGCTGTGCGGTGCCTCCTCCCGGTGATTGGCTTCCTTCAGATCTATGCCTTGAATATTATTAATGTCATTTTCTTGTCTTGACTCTTCAGAAGCTCGGAAAGTCACCGGAGGAGCCGACAATTCCGCCTGTTATCTGTTGATTTGGATTAAGTTTCCTCCTTCCACGTTGGCTTTCCTCTCCATGCTGCATCCATTATCCACATAGTAAATGATTTTGCAGAATAGCGGTTGAGTGGAGTCCGCAGGGGCCGCGTGGCAGCGCTGCGCTGTCTGATCTTACCGTATGACTTCATTCTGCATGCAGATATGGCGATAAGCCAAGGGTGATGAAAGTAGCTCTGACATTACTAACTTTCCCCTGTGTTTTATGCTCTTTATCAATTACTCTGCTGCCTCCTAACTGCTGCGGCCGGTGGAGCGCTCTACAGGGAGCCGCCGCTCGCTGATGGTGTCAGTAAATAGGTTTGCGTTGCAGCCAGATCAGATAGTCTCGTGTGAAATAAATAGGGTGGAGGAAACTCGATCAATACTTCTTAATAAAAATAACATTTTACTAGAAAATAAGGAAAAGAACAAAAAAATCCATCTATATTGTGGTGCTGCGTTCGTGCATGACAATGTGGAGTGGAGCGCACCGCTCTGCTTCTTTATTGGCTTTTTTGTAGGTCCAAGTTTCTGTTTTTTTCATTAAATATTGGAATTAAAATTGCATATGTATGTTGGGTCATAATCTGCAAAATCTTTGAGTTTGGCCTTTGATCTCTTTTCCTGTGATGAGCAATGTTGTGTCTTTGGCCTCTGGTGTCCGGTTAGGAGTCGCCATGTGGAATAAATGCACCAAACCTGTCACTGATTTTGCTTCTGGTCATCATGGAGATTTCTGCATATACATACAATGGTCACAGAGTTGTTCTGAAGCCACTACTTTGTTATTTTAGCTGTGTGTTTAGGGTCATTGTCTTGTTGGAAGGTGAACCTTTGGCCAAGTCTGAGGTCCAGAGCACTCGGGAAGAGGTTTTCATCCAGGATATCTCTGTACTTGGCCGCATTCATGTTTCCTTCATTTGCAACCAGTCGTCCTGTCCCTGCAGCTGAAAACAACCCCATAGCATGATGCTGCCACCACCATGTTTCACTGTGGGGATTGTATTAGGCAGGTGATGAGCAGTGCCTGCTTTTTCCCACACATACCGCTTAGAATTATCACCAAAAAGTTCTATCTTCATCTCATCAGACCACAGAATCTTATTTCTCATAGTCTGGGAGTCCTTCATGTGTTTTTTTCTAGTAAACTCTATGCGGGCTTTCATGTGTCTGGCACTGAGGAGAGGCTTCCATCAGGCCACTCTGCCATAAAGGCCAGACTGATGGAGGGCTGCAGTGATAGTTGACTTTCTAGAACTTTCTCCCATCTCCCTACTGCATCTGTGGAGCTCGGCCACAGTGATCTTGGGGTTCTTCTTTACCTCTCTCACCAAGGCTCTTCTCCCATGATTGCTGAGTTTGGCTGGACGGCCAGGTGTAGGAAGACTTCTGGTGGCCCCAAACTTCTTCCATTTAAGGATTATGGAGGCCAGTGTGTTCCTAGGAAGCTTGACTACTGCAGAGATTCTTTTGTAACCTTGGCCAGATCTGTGCCTTGCCACAATTCTGTCTCTGAGCTCCTTGGCCAGCTCCTTTGACCTCATGATCCTCATTAGGTCTAACATGCGCTGTGAGGTCTTATACAGTCAGGTGTGCGCCTTTACGAATCAAGTCCTATCAGTGTAATTACACACAGCTGGACTCCAATGAAGGAGTAGAACCATCTCAAGGAGGATCACAAGGAAATGGACAGCACGTGACTTACATATGAGTGTCTGAGCAAAGGGGCTGAATACTTATGACCATGTGATACTTCAGCTTTTCTTTTTTAATAAATTGGCAAAAATTTCTACATTTTTTTTCATGCAAGATGGGGTGCAGAGTGCACATTAATGGGAAAAAAATTGACTTTTTTGAATTTACCAAATGGCTGCAATGAAGCGGAGTGAAAAACTAAAAGGGGTCTGAATACTTTCCGTACTCACTGTATATTCTTCAGTATTTCTGCATTACTTATGTAGCATTACAGAGTTATATTGATATCCACCATCGAGTACTTGCTCCACTTTCATTGATGCAATGAAGGAAGTAACATAAGAGCTGTTGGAGAGTAGACGGGAGGCAGTCTGTCGGCGGAGGCTGCATCGCATCCCTTGCATGCCGTGACCTGCAGCCCATGGTGCTCAGTTATCGATTCGTTGTAGACGCTTTTGAGTTGCCCCACTCTCCTCATTATACAAGACTTCCACCCATCACTTCTGCATCTTAAGACTTTGCCGGATAGTTTCGAACTCCCAGATGTATCAATTCACTTAATGAAGATACGTCGTTTGTAAAGCTCCAGTAACACAACACACTCCTGTAATGGTGAGGAGGCCTCGGAGGACGGAGCTCTTAGATCAATGCCTATGCATACGGTATGTGCACGGGAGACCCGGCAGACCACCGAGGAACCCTGACAGCTGATTAGTTCTTGGTTGCACAGATTCTCTCTAGACATTTAGGCTTCACGTCTACTCCGCGCTTTCTGAGCGTGCTCATTACTGACTGCTGGATAACCCTTGGGCAATACAACGTTATTGGCGAGTAATGCCGACTGTCAGCGGCACACCCTTTCCTGGCTGGAGAGATACAGTAAAGCCTCCGGCCCAATCAGTGAGAGTAAAAACAAATCAATAACCGGTGCGGCATCTGTCCAATCATGGGCATGATGGATTATTGCTATTTTTCTGGAGTTAGCAAATCCAGAAAAATTAATTATTTCCATCCCTAGGTGGGAATATTCTCAATTCTTGGAAACCTCATAATAAGACAATAGAAATGAGTCCCCTGTAAGGTGTGTCTGTCGTTGTCTGACCCCCGCGACCTCCCGAGCCCTCTTCACCTTAAATAAAGCAAAAACGAGTAACATCTCCCGCGTTTGTTCTAGCAGGGTCAGGTGAACAAATCTGCTGAAATTCAACCGGCTAGATTTGCCTGAATTTGTTGGGGACGATGGCGTTGATAACATCCCAGACAAATATACATTGCTGGTAATAGCCATTTGTTAGGCCCTGAAGGTTTATATTGATTTCAGAGCAAAATAAATGGAAAAATAAAAAACTATTCTGCTGACCATGTCCCTCTCTTGTCCTGGAGTTGTATCTCCATGCCTCGTCCTCCGCCGGCTCCCTCCCTCCATCTACAGTTTTCTTTTATGGCAGGCACAGCACTGACTAAGGATCGTGCCTCTGACTGCATAGCCCCCATAGATCTAGCTAGAGGGTCAGATTACGGTGCCAGAAATCCCCCCTCCCACTATTCCCTCCAGGTAATGCTCTGTTGGGACCCCCTAATGACCAATGGGGGAAAGAGGAAGGGACAGCCAGACACACCCACAGGGGTTAAATCCCGGTACCAGGGGTCTGGGCCTCCTCTTTCTCCTCGGCAGACCCCTGTAGCTGTTTGCCCCTCCCCGCGTGGTGTAATTTAATTAATAAACTGTGACCGACCTGTTCAACCCATCCCTGGCCTGTTTTCATTTTATTGGAGGGTCTAGAGGGAGGGGGGGAATGCACCGCCTACGCCAAACCGGATCTACGCAGTCTGGCCTCGGTCTTCTTCGCTCTTCGGTGCCTCTGGTAATCACCATGCCTTGTGACATCATGGTATTCATCGCTGTATATCCTGACATCACTTGAAGCTTATTCATCATTGGAAATTAAGTTACAGTTCTGTGAGCCACAATCTACCAGCGACTACCGCTCAATCCCACATCAGAGGTGGCCAACAAAATCCGGAAAACTATAAAACAATATCTTCAGGAACAAGTGATAGACAAAAACAGAACATGTACTTATAGCCAATAAACATCCATTAGGCTCGTCTTCTGTCTACTGCATTAGATACAAAAGAGGCTAGACAAACCACTGCTCACCCTAGAATGGCGTCAATTGAATGTTTTATCACCAGGTAGAGAAGATTTTAGCACCTCTTATCAAAAAATACTTTTTCATTCCTTGTTGATACAGGGGAGTTCATACACTTTATCAAAAATTCAAGGCATATTACCCCAACAGCTTTCCTAGTCATGTGGAATATCAGTAGCACTTATACCTCAATCCAACCCACTACAGAAATGTTGGTAGAATCCACCTTTGAGGATAGTGACATTACCCTGATCCTTAAAGACAGTTTCTTTTTTTTTTTTTAAGGATGGTTATCACTTACAAGTACAAGGGACTGCCATGGGGTCCAACGTGGTGCCACCATGCCACCATTTGCTAATTGCTTTATGTCCTATTTTGAAGAACATTTCAATTATTTCCTCTGTACTGTATATACATAGTCATTATATAGCGCCTTTACATAGATGATATATTTTTAATATTGCGAGGTGCTTTACCTTGATTGCAGAGGCCAGGTGTGAACAGCTGAGAACAGTTATGAGGATTTGTTAACTTGCTTGCAGAGAGGTTGGTGTTGACAACACTTAGGAAGCTGGACTAAGTGTGGAAACAGCTGGCTGTAGCATGGAAGTCAGAAGCGGTGGAGAAGGAGATAGATGCATAACTGGAGCTAAGCAAAGAGCAGTAGATTAAATCTGACAACTTAAGGCAACTGAAACAATGATACTTAATAACGAAACACCTGACATATGGCAAAGCTGGCCTTTAAAGGCAAAGATAACAGAGGAGTTTGCTAGGTTACATGAGAAACCTCTGCTTGGACTTCTGCAAAGGAAGGCGGTCATAGGAGAAGGGACTATCTGGACTTGTGCGGTACAGGTGAGTAACACTCATAGGCGACGTTTACACATTGAGAATTGGTCAGTATTTGTAAACCAAAATCAGGCGAGGAGCAATCAGAGGAAATGCATAATGGAATCACGTCACCACTTCTGTATTTTTCACCCACTCTTGGCTTACAAATACCGATGTAAAATGCTCACCAAATACTGAATGTGTGAACGTGGCCAAAAGATGGCACTATCAGTATAGTCTGTGTCCTCCTAGGGAATAACTTATTTGCATGAGTTCAGTGAGGAAATAAAACATAGACTGGCTATGCCAATGACCATAACACAAATTTATCAAGTGCTTTGAGCCTTTCTATGCACCGATAGGAAATAAAAAGCATAAGGAACTACAATAAAACCCCATGAAAGCCAATGGGGTATGCTGCACAACATTACAGATTTATGCTCCATACAGGGTCTGTAAAGATTGGCCGACAGCCCCTATTGTCAGTGTTATTACCTGGTATCTGATCCCCCTCGAGGACAGAAGATCATAAAAAAAACAGCTGAAAAGAGAAATCCGGAACATACAATGTAAATGTCCAGGGCATAATATTTTATATTTACGGATAAACATAAATATTTATGGCCCATGTAAACTCTGTACAATGCATGTTGTAATTGTGAGACCTAGATAGCAACCAGTTTGTTGGTACAGTGAAGGTTTCCAAGAATTTGATTCCCAAGATGGCAATCTCCGAGTTGCACACGTACCACGACCAAACCGTGTAATATCTGAAAGCAGTCTGCCTCCCAGTCTCAAGCTGAAGAGAAGAATTAAAGTTTCCTCAAACCGCATCATGGAAGAAATATATTTATGGCCAACATAATGGCTCCGGGGAGGATTCAACCCTCGAGGTGGCACTTTTTTTTTCATTATTGAAGAGTGGCGAGTTTAGAACGGCATAAAAAGAACTTTTAGAAAGATTATAATGCTTCGAAGAGCATTTCTTGAAACTGGAAATGGCTTGGGAAACGTAAAACGCCCGCTGTGCCGATAATGTTGTAAAATGCTATCTGTATCTGGGTATTAAAGAATTGGGGAATAACGCTGAATGGTTCATCAGTTAGTGATCTGGAGTGTGGAAAAAAAGAAACAAGCCGTTACAGAAAACATTACTCCTAGGAAAAACACTCACAGATGCCATAAAGATCTCTCTTCGCGGGTACAGCAGGCGAGGACACGATTCCCATCATTGATGATGAAAGCAACGTGCCGGATATGTTAGGTGGGCATGTGGATACATAAGGAAAGGCTTCTAAATTTCTGGAAGGAAACTGTAAAGAAAAATATATCATGTATTATAAAAGAAGAAAAGTTTTTAAAATATTATTTTTTTTGTAGATATTTATTCAGTGACCAATAGATCTGAAAAAAAGTTGGGACCTGAGACAACAAGTTTAACATCCAGTTGTTCAATTTTTTTTTTTTTTCTTGCATGGATCTTCAGGCAATCAGTTGTGAGCAGGGAGATTCAACCCTGCATTAAGTGTTTCATTTCTCTACAGCACCCCCACAGGAGAAGTGAAGTATTGCACAGTTCTCACTGAAATCAATAGGCTTTCCAAGTAATAAACAAACATGACGGGGCCTTTCTTATTTACTTAACGGCCTTCGGCTCGGTCTCAAGTCATAAGGATTTGATGGGTGAAGGCTCTATAGGAAGATCGATATTGTTGAAGCCACCAGGGTCTTCTCCGGTCCTAAAGAGGGAGGTTGTTCCCCTTTCAAAATCAAAGTCAATGCATTGGATCAAGGCTTAAGGAATAGCATTTAGGCTCAAGTCTAGGAAGTTGCTCACTCAGTGAGGTTGCTATCCACAGCTGGGAGATTACTGCACCTGCAACATCTTGGAAATGGATAGCGCATGCACAGGGTGTCCGTGCTGGGCATACTACATGCTGTCAGTCAAGAGAAAGGACAGCTATGGCAGAACGTTCTATCATGATGGACAGAGCACTTGCTTGTTTCATACCTCCCATCTAATACTTCTAGGATTTGCAACCTCCCACTGGGTACTTTTTGAATTGTAGCCTCCCACTGGAACTTCTTTGCTCGGGACCCCCCGCCAGGCACTTGTTGGCTTGTAATCTAACACGTGGAACCTTTAGGCCTAGGACTTCTTACAGGGCCCTTGTTGAATTGCATGCTTCCCCTGGGATTTTCTTAGCTTGGGGCCTCCACCTGGGCACTTGTTGGCTTGTTACTTCATATATTCAACTTTTAGGCTTAGTATCTACCACTGGGCGCTGGGCATGTGTTGAGTTTCACCTTCCCCCTGGGATTTTCTTTGCATGAGACCTCCATCTGGGTGCTTGTTGGCTTGTAACCTCCTACATCCAACTTCTAGGCTTAGAACCTACTACTGGGCACTTGTTGAATTGCACCTTCCCCCAGGGATTTCCTTTGCTTGGGACCTCCGCCTGGGTACTTGTTGGCTTATAATTACTGGACACTTGTTGATTTGCACCTTTCCCCGGGGATTTCCTTTGCTTGGTACCTCCTCCTGGGTACATGTTGGCTTGTAATTATTGGGCACTTGTTGAATTGCACCTTTCCCCAGGGATTTCCTTTGCTTGGGACCTCCATCTGGGCACTTGTTGGCTTGTAATTGTTGGGCACTTGTTGAATTGCACCTTTCCCCAGGGATTTCCTTTGCATGGGACCTCCGCCTGGGTACTCATTGGCTTGTAATTATTGGGCACTTGTTGAATTGCACCTTTCCCCAGGGATTTCCTTTGCTTGGGACCTCCACCTGGTCACTTGTTGGCTTGTAATTATTGGGCACTTGTTGAATTGCACCTTCCCCCAGAGATTTCCTTTGCTTGGGACCTCCACCTGGGCACTTGTTGGCTTGTAATTATTGGGCACTTGTTGAATTGCACCTTTCCCCAGGGATTTCCTTTGCATGGGACCTCCGCCTGGGTACTTGTTGGCTTGTAATTATTGGGCACTTGTTGAATTGCACCTTCCCCCAGAGATTTCCTTTGCTTGGGACCTCCACCTGGGCACTTGTTGGCTTGTAATTATTGGGCACTTGTTGAATTGCACCTTTCCCCGGAGATTTCCTTTGCTTGGGACCTCCTCCTGGGTACTTGTTGGCTTGTAATTATTGGGCACTTGTTGAATTGCACCTTTCCCCAGGGATTTCCTTTGCATGGGACCTCCGCCTGGGTACTTGTTGGCTTGTAATTATTGGGCACTTGTTGAATTGCACCTTTCCCCAGGGATTTCCTTTGCATGGGACCTCCGCCTGGGTACTTGTTGGCTTGTAATTATTGGGCATTTGTTGAATTGAACCTTCCCCCAGAGATTTCCTTTGCTTGGGAACTCCTCCTGGGTACTTGTTGGCTTGTAATTATTGGGCACTTGTTGAATTGCACCTTCCCCCAGGGATTTCCTTTTGCTTGGGACCTCCACCTGGGTACTTATTGACTTGTAATTATTGGGCACTTGTTGAATTGCACCTTTACCCAGGGATTTCATTTGCTTGGGACCTCCTCCTGGGTACTTGTTGACTTGTAATTATTGGGCACTTGTTGAATTGCACCTTCCTCCTGGGATTTCCTTTGCTTGGGACCTCCTCCTGGGTACTTGTTGGCTTGTAATTATTGGGCCCTTGTTGAATTGCACCTTCCCCCAGGGATTTCCTTTTCTTGGGACCTCCACCTGGGTACTTGTTGACTTGTAATTATTGGGCACTTGTTGAATTGCACCTTTCCCCGGAGATTTCCTTTGCTTGGGACCTCCTCCTGGGTACTTGTTGGCTTGTAATTATTGGGCACATTTTGAATTGCACCTTTCCCGAGGGATTTCCTTTGCATGGGACCTCCGCCTGGGTATTTGTTGGCTTGTAATTATTGGGCACTTGTTGAATTGCACCTTTCCCCAGGGATTTCCTTTGCATGGGACCTCCGCCTGGGTACTTGTTGGCTTGTAATTATTGGGCATTTGTTGAATTGCACCTTCCCCCAGAGATTTCCGTTGCTTGGGACCTCCTCCTGGGTACTTGTTGGCTTGTAATTATTGGGCACTTGTTGAATTGCACCTTCCCCCAGGGATTTCCTTTGCTTGGGACCTCCACCTGGGTACTTATTGACTTGTAATTATTGGGCACTTGTTGAATTGCACCTTCCCCCTGGGATTTCCTTTGCTTGGGACCTCCTCCTGGGTACTTGTTGGCTTGTAATTATTGGGCACTTGTTGAATTGCACCTTCCTTCTGGGATTTCCTTTGCTTGGGACCTCCTCCTGGGTACTTGTTGGCTTGTAATTATTGGGCACTTGTTGAATTGCACCTTCCCCCAGGGATTTCCTTTTCTTGGGACCTCCACCTGGGTACTTGTTGACTTGTAATTATTGGGCACTTGTTGAATTGCACCTTCCCCCAGGGATTTCTTTTGCTTGGGACCTCCTCCTGGGTACTTGTTGGCTTGTAATTATTGGACACTTGTTGAATTGCACCTTCCGCCTGGGATTTCCTTTGCTTGGGACCTCCTCCTGGGCACTTGTTGAATTGCACCTTCCCCGTGGGATTTCCTTTGCTTGGGACCTCCTCCTGGGTACTTGTTGGCTTGTAATTATTGGGCACTTGTTGAATTGCACCTTCCTCCTGGGATTTCCTTTGCTTGGGACCTCCTCCTGGGCACTTGCTGAATTGCACCTTCCCCCAGGGATTTCCTTTGCTTGGGACCTCCTCCTGGGTACTTGTTGGCTTGTAATTATTGGGCACTTGTTGAATTGCACCTTCCTCCTGGGATTTCCTTTGCTTGGGACCTCCTCCTGGGTACTTGTTGGCTTGTAATTATTGGGCACTTGTTGAATTGCACCTTTCCCCAGGGATTTCATTTGCTTGGGACCTCCTCCTGGGTACTTGTTGACTTGTAATTATTGGGCACTTGTTGAATTGCACCTTCCCCCAGGGATTTCTTTTGCTTGGGACCTCCTCCTGGGTACTTGTTGGCTTGTAATTATTGGACACTTGTTGAATTGCACCTTCCCCCAGGGATTTCCTTTGCTTGGGACATCCTCCTGGGCACTTGTTGAATTGCACCTTCCCCCTGGGATTTCCTTTGCTTGGGACCTCCTCCTGGGTACTTGTTGGCTTGTAATTATTGGGCACTTGTTGAATTGCACCTTCCCCCAGGGATTTCCTTTGCTTGGGACCTCCTCCTGGGTACTTGTTGGCTTGTAATTATTGGACACTTGTTGAATTGCACCTTCCCCCAGGGATTTCCTTTGCTTGGGACCTCCTCCTGGGCACTTGTTGAATTGCACCTTCCCCCAGGGATTTCCTTTGCTTGGGACCTCCTCCTGGGTACTTGTTGGCTTGTAATTATTGGGCACTTGTTGAATTGCACCTTCCCCCAGGGATTTCCTTTGCTTGGGACCTCCTCCTGGGTACTTGTTGGCTTGTAATTATTGGGCACTTGTTGAATTGCACCTTCCCCCAGGGATTTCCTTTGCTTGGGACCTCCATCTGGGGACTTGTTGACTTATCTCCACCTTCACAATTTGTTGGCTTGCAACCTCCCACTGGACAATTTCAACCTAATTTATTTAACAGAACAAGTTCTGAATTGAGCAGATAGCATACATTGAATAATAAATCCGATATGTTACAAATTGATAGTAGTGTTGACATATACCTGTTGGGAAGTGAATCGTAGACCATTCGGAAATATAAGAAACCCAAAAGCGAAAACACCGAACATATGGTCATAAAACCTTTATTTCACAGACAATTGGTTGAATGGTGGCTCTGAGAAACGGGTGCCCACACTACATAACACCAAATATATTAAGCAATGTACATATACATCGGATGTACAGACAGCTAAGAACATTCTGTGCCACAGAGAAAAAACGTGCAAAGAGAGGAGGAAGGATGAATCATGAAGTGCCTGATGCGTGGTAGATGGTATATACAAAGTAAAAAGTAGGAGCAGCGGATCATGACAGACAGGAGGAAAGTGCTTAATTTGCTGTGGACCAGGGTCAAGCAAAGTACAAAGAAATAGTTATATCACTAGAAGATGGATAAATCTATTGACTAGAACCACAAGACCAGGTCAGCTGGAAGAGTCAGGGTCACTATTGTCCTACAAAGAGGTATACAACTGTGTTAGGCAGTCCTACAAAGGTGTGTACATTGTAGTATATATGGCTAAATGATGAATGATCAATCGCATATGAAGGATGAGTAATGAGGTAGTTAAGTAGTATGCCTCTTAATTTCTTGTACATGAGGCAATGAATGGATGAAGATCCAAGAGCCAGAAAAATATACCAATCAAGTATTATAGTGAGCACATAAGGCAGAAAGATAACCATAATGTAATACCTGGTGGTCCAGAAAACCGAGTGTGGCGCACACCCCGACGCACGTTTCAAAATTATCCTTCGTCTGGGAATTTAATCAATTGTCTGTGAAATAAAGATTACTTATTTACTTGACCTTGCTCTGTCCTGACCGTTTTTATGATCATATGTTTGGTGTTTTTGCTTTCGGGTTTTGATCTAATTTGTGTACAGATTAAAAGTTCATTTTGTCAGCAGTGGTAAATCAATCAGCCAGAAGTAAGGAGTCACAGGTTTTAAGAGTATAATTGGTTGAAATTGTAGAAATCTGCTGATCGACTTTTAATGCTCTAGGTAACACACTGACCATTATGGAAAACGTCTATGTTGTCAAATTCAGGAATCACCTAAAGGCTTTCTAGTCTCCTGAGTAACTGCAAATCACTTTTACCCAGTAATTTTCAGCTGTAATATATATTTATTAAATGGTGAGGAGTAGAGGATGATGATGATGAAGGTGCACAGCACTCATCAACCTGTAATTTTCAGGCAATGACTAATGAATGCCTGGGGTGCCGTCATTTATCTTCTCCGGTGGTTTACCATCATATCACACAATAATCGGATCGATATATTGCTCAGCTCTCCACTTTACAAGAGACCCCAAGGATTGACCATCAATTATCAGTAACTAATTATTTTCTGGCCAATCAGCCTCAGTCGTATTTAATACATAGAGGACAATCCCCCGGATTCCTCAGGGTGGAAATAAACACAACCGCCATATAAGTACACCGATTAATGCAGCGTTCAAAATAGAAGATGTTCTGTAATACCGAGCATAAAGTAATACAAATAAGATGCAATTGAATAATATATAAAAAGCAAACATTGGGCGATTACTGATCTTTTAGCGCTTCAACCTATGGAGAACTGTTGATTTTGCTTTTTTTTTCATTTTTTTTCGATTGACATTGACAAATGAGGTTTGTTTCTATGTGGAGTGAGTTGTAGTTTTGATTGCCACCATTAATTGTACCAGAAAATGTGCTAAAAACGAGGAAAAAACTCCAGTAGAATGAAGATGGGGCAAAAACAACTTTCATTGAGAAGAATTAGCTGGGTAGAAAGGCAAAATGAGCAATTGTAAGTGCTACATAATATGATGAATGCAATATTTTAAGAGGAGAAAAGCAGTGATGGGAGGAGGAGTGCTGTTTTAATGATTTTTTTTGCATCTTTATGGAGGTGACGTGACTAAAGAAACCGCAATTCCGGTGTTTTGACTATTTTTTTTTTCATTTATGTTGATTTATAGAACAGCTGGTAACACAGGAGCCACTGTGATATCACAGCTCACCTCCTCCTCCTAGTCAGTGATTTTTCACATGCTCATTAGATGCTTCAATACAAAAGAGGGTCGGGGTCTTTTCATTGTGACTAATGTACGGGTGTTCCTGAAAGAGCAGGAAGTTAGAGTTTAAAAAACGGCGGAGTATCAGATGGAGATTTCACAGCGACGGCCTCCGCTCTGCCAAGGAGGCGACTGACGTTCTGCCTGATGACTAATGGGGCTCAATGTTATTACCTTTACTCTGGAGCCGGGATTCATCGGGATCAGCAAATTCCTATACATTTGGCACAGATTCTATTTGCATGGAATCTATTCTCTCATCTCGACCTGTAATGTTCTATTTATACAGAAAGGGACCGAATCCTTCTTCATTTGACCATTACAACCTGTCGTTGGCAGAGTGTCGTCATCTCACTATTCATACAATAATGAATCATACTAAATAATCCATAGTCTCACTGCTCGCACAGTAAAGAATCCGTAGTCTCACTACTCGCACAGTAAAGAATCCGTAGTCTCACTACTCGCACAGTAAAGAATCCGTAGTCTCACTACTCGCACAGTAAAGAATCCGTAGTCTCACTACTTGCACAGTAAAGAATCCATAGTCTCACTACTCGCACATTAAAGAATCCATAGTCTCACTGCTCGCACAGTAAAGAATCCATAGTCTCACTACTCGCACAGTAAAGAATCCATAGTCTCACTACTCGCACATTAAAGAATCCATAGTCTCACTGCTCGCACAGTAAAGAATCCATAGTCTCACTGCTCGCACAGTAACGAATCCGTAGTCTCACTACTCGCACAGTAAAGAATCCGTAGTCTCACTACTTGCACAGTAAAGAATCCATAGTCTCACTACTCGCACATTAAAGAATCCATAGTCTCACTGCTCGCACAGTAAAGAATCCATAGTCTCACTACTCGCACAGTAAAGAATCCGTAGTCTCACTACTCGCACAGTAAAGAATCCGTAGTCTCACTACTCGCACAGTAAAGAATCCGTAGTCTCACTACTTGCACAGTAAAGAATCCATAGTCTCACTACTCGCACAGTAAAGAATCCATAGTCTCACTACTCGCACAGTAAAGAATCCATAGTCTCACTGCTCGCACAGTAAAGAATCCATAGTCTCACTACTCGCACAGTAAAGAATCCGTAGTCTCACTACTCGCACATTAAAGAATCCGTAGTCTCACTACTCGCACATTAAAGAATCCGTAGTCTCACTGCTCGCAGAGTAAGGAAGCCGTAGTCTCACTACTCGCACTGTAGAGAATCCATTGTATCACTACTCGCACAGTAAAGAAGCCGTAGTCTCACTGCTCGCAGAGTAAGGAAGCCGTAGTCTCACTACTCGCACAGTAGAGAATCCATTGTATCACTACTCGCACAGTAAAGAAGCCATAGTCTCACTGCTCGCAGAGTAAGGAAGCCGTAGTCTCACTACTCGCACAGTAGAGAATCCATTGTATCACTACTCGCACACTAAAGAAGCCGTAGTCTCACTACTCGCAGAGTAAGGAAGCCGTAGTCTCACTACTCGCACAGTAAAAAATCCATAATCTCATTGCTCGCACATTAAAAAATCCATATTCTCACTGCTCGCACAGTAAAGAATCCGTAGTCTCACTACTCGCACATTAAAGAATCCGTAGTCTCACTACTCGCACATTAAAGAATCCGTAGTCTCACTACTCGCACATTAAAGAATACGTAGTATCACTACTCGCACAGTAAAGAATCCATAGTATCACTGCTCGCACATTAAAGAATCCATAGTATCACTACTCGCACAGTAAAGAATCCATAGTCTCACTACTCGCACATTAAAGAATCCGTAGTCTCACTACTCACACATTAAAGAATCCATAGTATCACTACTCGCACAGTAAAGAATCCATAGTATCACTGCTCGCACATTAAAGAATCCATAGTATCACTGCTCGCACATTAAAGAATCCATAGTATCACTACTCGCACAGTAAAGAATCCGTAGTCTCACTACTCACACATTAAAGAATCCGTAGTCTCACTGCTCGCACAGTAAAGAATCAGTAGTCTCACTACTCGCACATTAAAGAATCCGTAGTCTCACTACTCGCACATTAAAGAATCCGTAGTCTCACTACTCGCACATTAAAGAATCCGTAGTCTCACTACTCGCACATTAAAGAATCCATAGTATCACTACTCGCACAGTAAAGAATCCGTAATCTCACTACTCGCACATTAAAGAATCCGTAGTCTCACTACTCGCACATTAAAGAATCCATAGTATCACTGCTCGCACAGTAAAGAATCCGTAGTTTCACTGCTCACACAGTAAAAAGTCCATAGTCTCACTGCTTGCTCAGTAAAGAAGCCGTAGTCTCACTACTCACACACTAGAGAAGCCATAGTCTCAGTACTCGCACAGTAAAGAAGCCGTAGTCTCACTACTCACACATTAAAGAATCCATAGTATCACTACTCGCACAGTAAAGAATCCGTAGTTTCACTGCTCACACAGTAAAAAGTCCATAGTCTCACTGCTCGCACAGTAAAGAAGCCGTAGTCTCACTACTCGCACACTAGAGAAGCCGTAGTCTCACTACTCGCACAGTAAAGAAGCCGTAGTCTCACTACTCGCACATTAAAGAATCCGTAGTCTCACTACTCGCACATTAAAGAATCCATAGTATCACTACTCGCACAGTAAAGAATCCGTAATCTCACTACTCGCACATTAAAGAATCCGTAGTCTCACTACTCGCACATTAAAGAATCCATAGTATCACTGCTCGCACAGTAAAGAATCCGTAGTTTCACTGCTCACACAGTAAAAAGTCCATAGTCTCACTGCTTGCTCAGTAAAGAAGCCGTAGTCTCACTACTCACACACTAGAGAAGCCATAGTCTCAGTACTCGCACAGTAAAGAAGCCGTAGTCTCACTACTCACACATTAAAGAATCCATAGTATCACTACTCGCACAGTAAAGAATCCGTAGTTTCACTGCTCACACAGTAAAAAGTCCATAGTCTCACTGCTCGCACAGTAAAGAAGCCGTAGTCTCACTACTCGCACACTAGAGAAGCCGTAGTCTCACTACTCGCACAGTAAAGAATCCCTGTCTATGATTGACCCTTCTTTTCTCTAGCTTAGAGGCTGCCCCCTTGTCTCTATCACAGGCCTCAGTGGGATAGGTCATGTTACAGATCTCTGTACTGTCCCCTCATGTATTTGTACTTTGTGATCACACAAATCCAATCTGAACCGCCCCCATTTGATGACCCATCTGCTGCGGCCCACCCGTTCCCTCAGTAGCCTTGGTGGCTCCTCTCTGCACCCGTCTGGCTCATGTCCTTATACACGGAACCATGATTAATGGGGTTAAAATCATCAACCTGTAAAGAAATAGTAATGGGCTTGGTGGTTGTCCCGGCTCCTGGGGGCCCCTCCTCTGCCTCATAAGGTATTCAGGCCCAGTTTAGGGATAATCACAGAGTTATAGACCGACCTCAGGGCAAATGTTCCCGACCATACGTATGACCATACTGGACACCGCGCATTTGGGATATTTCTGGGTTAATTTTTGGACGTCTCTTCCGGTGCTTTCTAAATAGATCGCAACAAAAGTAATCATCATTGCCTGCTCAACGTCCTGACCACCGGAGACTCCGGGAAAAAAAAGAGAAAACCTTCTGTGTTCACTTCCAAAAATAAATCTATTGACGCTAATGAGGAGCAACAGCCATTTGTGTCATAACCTACTTGTCATAACGCGGAGAATGGAGACTGGAGGGACGAGCGCGCGTCGGGGCATCAATGAGACTCACTGCCATGGAAGAAATGAGTGCAGTGAGACAAAGGGAACTGGGATGGCAACTAAAAGGGATATTTCACAGCATAAGTACTAGATCGCTGGGGGTCTGACTCTGACCACCGAAACCTCTACTGAGAATGAATGGCACTGGTAATGCTCAGCTGGCACTGGTAATGCTCAGCCAACACTGCGTTACGAGGTCCCCCAGCTCTGGCGGTCGGTGGGGATCTCCTGTGGATAGGTGATGCCCTGAACTCTCCAGAACATCCCTTTAAATGGATTCTCTGGGCTTTCCGAGAAAATGGAATAAAAACAAAACCAATGGTCAGCAGTTGCAATTCCAGTGTAGATGCGCCCGGGGTCTACCTTGCTCCAGCGATGACATCACGTGCATCCACATGGCCACTGCAGCCAATCGCTGGCCTTAATCGTCTTGTGTCACACATGCTCGCGGCCACCGCTGATACCGATAGCAGTACATGTTCAAAGTAAACGAAGACCAACAGGGACCCCAAGAGCATCCGAGCTGGACACCCGAATGCTTGTCTTCATTACCTGTTAATTTGGTCATTTGTTTGTAGTGTCACATGATGGTTCCTCAAAGGAAAAGAAACCCATGGAAAGTCTGGGTCGATCCCCTCTACGGACCATAATAAATGGACAATAGTAGGAGAATCCCTAATACGGTATCACTTATAGACAAGGGATATTTTTAAGAAACTGCCGTTTAAGTCCTTCATTAACAAGATAAGACTTCCTACATGTGTCCTACACAAGACAAGACATCCTTCATGTGTCTGTATCCTACAGAAGATGAGACGTCCTTCATGTATCCTACACAAGATAAGACATCCTTCATGTATCCTACACAAGATGAGACGTCCTCCATGTATCCAACAGAAGATAAGACATCCTTCATGTAGCCTACACAAGATAAGACATCCTTCATGTATCCTACACAAGATAAGGCATCCTTCATACGTCCTACACAAGACAAGACATCCTTCATACGTCCTACACAAGACAAGACATCCTTCATACGTCCTACACAAGACAAGACATCCTTCATGTATCCTACACAAGATGAGACAGCTTTCATGTATCCTACACAAGATAAGGCATCCTTCATGTAGCCAACAGAATATAAGACATCCTTCATGTATCCTACACAAGATAAGACATCCTTCATACGTCCTACACAAGACAAGACATCCTTCATACGTCCTACACAAGACAAGACATTCTTCATACGTCCTACACAAGACAAGACATCCTTCATACGCCCTACACAAGATAAGACATCCTTCATACGTCCTACACAAGATAAGACATTCTTCATGTATCCTACACAAGATGAGACATCCTTCATGTATCCTTCACAAGATAAGACCTCCTTCATGTATCTGTGGGGAAGATGACCTGACGGATGGACTTGTCAGTAGGGAAAAGGGACGGTTTGTGCACTTTAGACAGATGTTCGTAATGACAGAAGGGAAACAGCTGGGGAAAAGTGTAGAATGAGTACAGGATTTGACAGCAGCTTATGGCTTTAGAAACCGTTAGTCAATGGGGGGCGGGGAGACAGGAGCCCAGGAAGGTTATAAATAGGACAGAAGAGGGTTCCAGAAAGTTCCAGTCCCGGGAGGAGCTCGACAGGAGAGGAGACAGTGAAGGAGTACGAACAGTAGTGGAGAGCTCAACTAGGGGACTGAGGAGAAGAGAAGTCAGGGGGGTGGCCCCGACACGAAGAACCGCAGAACTGACGAGGCCCCGGGGGTACCAAATTGACGATGATCTCGGACCGGTGAAACGCTGGCGGTAGATAGGCCTAGGGCAGCCCCAGTGAAAGAGCCGCGAGGAACATCACTACGACAAAAGGAAGGTGCAGGTACCCGGGCCTGAATAAGGAGAGCTGTGGAAGTGCAGCGGTGTATTGCTGCGGTCATTAGGAGGACGGCCAATAAACTCGGACCTGTTGTACCCGAAAACTGCCTCAGTCTCGTGTCTGTGTCATCTGTTCGCGATAAACAGGGGACCACCCCCCAAGCTGGGCCACCTTTCTACATTTGGCGTAGTCGGCAGGATCTCCGCCACCAATACTTCAACTTCAGCGGCAAGCCTGCAACAGAAGAAATCAGAAGGACTTGAATTGCTTTACTTGTGGATTTGCAAATTTGGGACTTGTTTCTGTCACCAGAGGAACCGGAGCGGTACAAGAACTAAACAAAATGGCTGTGGCGATTTGGCGCCAAAAAGAGACACAGACATTTCTAATTAGACTGGACGATCTGGGCCTATATCAAATCCACCCCTGGGGGGAGCGGTGTACATCTGGAGACAACCGCCCCCTCATGCAAACCCTGGAAGATGGGTGGAGAAGCCGACCACCGCCCCACCCAAGAACAGGAGTGGCCCGGGTGGAGAGAGCTGCTGCGGCTGTTTGGCGCCATTCAGCTACTGGACACCGGATGGAATGAGACGCTGCAGCTGTCATGGCCTCGGACGCCCGGAATGGCGGTGGCGCCAGGAGATCAAGTCTCATCGGGAGACCTGCCCAGGGAGCCTCCCCGCGGAACCATCGATCCTGGAGGCTGGCCCTGCCGGACGGCGGGGTGAAGACCAACGGCTGGGGAAGGAGCGATGGGAAAGCCTGCTGGGAACCGCGGCGCCTGGGAAGGTGAGCGTTCCGGCGGCACCCCAGGCAGATTCCTTCCCCATGCTCCGTGCGCCGGACAGGCCTCGGGGGCCCGATATCGGCCCTCGGCCTCCCCGCCCGACTTCTCACTCTTCGGTGACCCCGGCTCTGGACGACTACATGGTCCCCGCCAGGCCGACCGTCGCCACTTACGACGACCCCGAGCCACCCCGCCCGGCGGCACCTCGTACTGTTGCCGGTGTGGAACCAACCCGCGGCCGCCCCTGCCGCTCTCCATCTTCCAGCGGCGGCCTATCCACCGGGGCCTGTCGCCACGTCGGCCTCACTCCCAGTCACTGCTGTAATCGGGCCGCCAGCCACTGCGGTTGACTCATCGCCATTTGCGGTCGCTGTTCCATCTGCGGCCTTGACTGCAGTCGACTTGCCGGTGCCCGCGGCGCCTTGGTTCCAGCTGTGGCCTCCCACGCAGCCACTCCGACTTCACTCCCGGAGCTGGCTGCGGCTTTCTCATTGGAATCTGCGGCCGCCTCTGCTCCACTCTCGACCACGACCGTGACCCGCCCACCGGACTCTGCAGCCTACACCGGACCCTCCGTTTGGGTTGCGAAGGACATTGAGATAAACAAGGCCAGAGAGCGGGAGATCTGGGGGCTGCTCCATGAGAAAGGAGGGGCTGGCATGGCGGCTTCATGGTCCACCGGGCGGCTGGTATACAAAATGTGGAGAAGGGCTATGGGTTCATCCGGGACCTCGCCACTGGTCAAAAGGTGTACCTGAATGTGACTTCCATCCGTCACGGCCGGGCTCTGCAGGAGGGAGACTTGGTCTCCTACTATAAGGAGTACTGCCCCCGCAGCTACTACGCTGTTGCAGTGGTCACCTACCCCAAAGCCTACGAGCCCCCATAAAAGGACTCACAGAGACACCTCAAGTATCCCGCTGAATTGGCGGAACAACGGCCGTCAGGAGATGGCCCGGACTACCGGGATTGCCGTGCACCGTTGTGCAGCCTACAGGACAGTTTTACGTCCACGATAAGGGAAATGTTTTTTGTTTTTTTTTGTTTTGTTTGTTTTTTTCTCCTGACACAGCGGGGATGCATACGGGAAAGTGCTCATGTTAAAGGAAGGGGGACTATTTCTGTTTTGTTTTTGAAATGTTGGTTTAAAGAAAAAGTTAAAAAAAAGGGGTTACATATGCTATTAGTAAAATCTGGTTATACAAAAGTTGGTTTAATGTATAATATGCATAAGAAATATGCAACAGGTCCCGGGTACGAGGTAAGTGTGACGAAGACGCCGACCATGACTTTTTAAATTGAAGGACAAAGAGACGAAAGATATGGAATCAGACAGTGGTCCCAAGCCAGGTCCCTGACACCACGGACACCCCAGAAGAATAGGCGGATGCTGACGATGACCTGGTAGGCGTAAGGCCTCGGTCATGGCGTTCCGGACAGTTGAGGGTGACAGAAGGGGAGAGTAGTCCGGGTGGACCTAGCCAACCTGAAAGAAGTTGTCATGTGGCGTGCGCGCCGGCGAGTAGCAGTAGGCTGCCGGGAGCATGGTGGTCCCGGTTTGGTTCGGCCCCCGCATATGTCGGGTTTGGCCCAACAACCGATCCGACAACAGACTGTGGAAAAGCTTCAGGACGACGAAGGTAGGGAATACGATTGTCGGGGATGACAATAGACAAAGGAAGGGGGAGTGTGGGGAAGGTGACCTGACGGACGGACTTGTCAGTAGGGAAAAGGGACGGTTTGTGCAATTTAGACAGATGTTTCTAATGACAGAAGGGAAACAGCTGGGGAAAAGTGTAGAATGAGTACAGGACTTGACAGCAGCTTATGGCTTTAGAAACAGTTAGTCATGGGGGGCGGGGAGACAGGAGCCCAGGAAGGTTATAAATAGGACAGAAGAAGGTTCCAGAAAGTTCCAGTCCCAGGAGAAGCTCGACAGGAGAGGAGACAGTGAAGGAGTACGAACAGTAGTGGAGAGCTCAACTAGGGGACTGTGGAGAAGAGAAGTCAGGGGGTGGCCCCGACACGAAGAACCGCAGAACAGACGAGGCCTCGGGGGTACCAAATTGACGACGATCTCGGACCGGTGAAACACTGGCGGTAGATAGGCCTAGGGCAGCCCCAGTGAAAGAGCCGCGAGGAACGTCACTACGACAAAAGGAAGGTGCAGGTACCCGGGCCTGAATACAGAGAGCTGTGGAAGTGCTGCGGCCGTCAGGAAGGACGGCCAATAAACTCGGACCTGTTGTACCCGAAAAGTGCCTCAGTCTCGTGTCTGTGTCGTCTGTTCGTGGTAAACAGGGGACCACCCCCCAAGCTGGGCCACCTTCCTACATATCCTACACAAGATAAGACTTCCTTCATACGTCCTACACATGATAAGACATCCTTCATGTATCCTACACATGATAAGACATCCTTCATGTATCCTACACAAGACAAGACATCCTTCATGTATCCTACACAAGACAAGACATCCTTCATGTATCCTACACAAGACAAGACATCCTTCATGTATCCTACACAAGACAAGACATCCTTCATGTATCCTATACAAGATAAGACATCCTCCATGTATCCTACACATGATAAGACATCCTTCATGTATCCTACACAAGACAAGACATCCTCCATGTATCCTACACATGATAAGACATCCTTCATGTATCCTACACATGATAAGACATCCTCCATGTATCCTACACAGACAAGACATCCTCCATGTATCCTACACAGACAAGACATCCTCCATGTATCCTACACATGATAAGACATCCTTCATGTATCCTACACAAGACAAGACATCCTACATGTATCCTACACAAGACAAGACATCCTACATGTATCCTACACAGACAAGACATCCTCCATGTATCCTACACAAGACAAGACATCCTACATGTATCCTACACAAGACAAGACATCCTACATGTATCCTACACAGACAAGACATCCTTCATGTATCCTACACAAGACAAGACATCCTTCATGTATCCTACACAAGACAAGACATCCTTCATGTATCCTACACAAGACAAGACATCCTACATGTATCCTACACAAGACAAGACATCCTACATGTATCCTACACAAGACAAGACATCCTTCATGTATCCTACACAAGACAAGACATCCTACATGTATCCTACACAAGACAAGACATCCTTCATGTATCCTACACAGACAAGACATCCTTCATGTATCCTACACAGACAAGACATCCTACATGTATCCTACACAGACAAGACATCCTACATGTATCCTACACAGACAAGACATCCTACATGTATCCTACACAAGATAAGACATCCTTCATGTATCCTACACAAGACAAGACATCCTACATGTATCCTACACAAGACAAGACATCCTACATGTATCCTACACAAGACAAGACATCCTTCATGTATCCTACACAGACAAGACATCCTTCATGTATCCTACACAGACAAGACATCCTACATGTATCCTACACAGACAAGACATCCTACATGTATCCTACACAGACAAGACATCCTACATGTATCCTACACAGACAAGACATCCTACATGTATCCTACACAAGACAAGACATCCTTCATGTATCCTACACAGACAAGACATCCTTCATGTATCCTACACAGACAAGACATCCTACATGTATCCTACACAGACAAGACATCCTACATGTATCCTACACAGACAAGACATCCTACATGTATCCTACACAAGATAAGACATCCTTCATGTATCCTACACAAGACAAGACATCCTTCATGTATCCTACACAAGACAAGACATCCTACATGTATCCTACACAAGACAAGACATCCTTCATGTATCCTACACAAGACAAGACATCCTACATGTATCCTACACAAGACAAGACATCCTTCATGTATCCTACACAGACAAGACATCCTTCATGTATCCTACACAAGACAAGACATCCTCCATGTATCCTACACAAGACAAGACATCCTCCATGTATCCTACACAGACAAGACATCCTTCATGTATCCTACACAGACAAGACATCCTACATGTATCCTACACAGACAAGACATCCTACATGTATCCTACACAGACAAGACATCCTACATGTATCCTACACAGACAAGACATCCTACATGTATCCTACACAAGATAAGACATCCTTCATGTATCCTACACAAGACAAGACATCCTACATGTATCCTACACAGACAAGACATCCTACATGTATCCTACACAGACAAGACATCCTTCATGTATCCTACACAGACAAGACATCCTCCATGTATCCTACACAAGACAAGACATCCTACATGTATCCTACACAAGATAAGACATCCTTCATGTATCCTACACAAGACAAGACATCCTTCATGTATCCTACACAGACGAGACATCCTACATGTGTCCTACACAAGACAAGACATCCTACATGTATCCTACATAGACAAGACATCCTACATGTATCCTACACAGACAAGACATCCTTCATGTATCCTACACAAGACATCCTACATGTATCCTACACAAGACAAGACATCCTTCATGTATCCTACACAGACAAGACATCCTTCATGTATCCTACACAAGACAAGACATCCTACATGTATCCTACACAGACAAGACATCCTACATGTATCCTACATAGACAAGACATCCTTCATGTATCCTACACAGACAAGACATCCTTCATGTATCCTACACAAGACAAGACATCCTACATGTATCCTACACAGACAAGACATCCTTCATGTATCCTACACAAGACAAGACATCCTACATGTATCCTACACAGACAAGACATCCTTCATGTATCCTACACAAGACATCCTACATGTATCCTACACAAGACAAGACATCCTTCATGTATCCTACACAGACAAGACATCCTTCATGTATCCTACACAAGACAAGACATCCTACATGTATCCTACACAGACAAGACATCCTACATGTATCCTACATAGACAAGACATCCTTCATGTATCCTACACAGACAAGACATCCTTCATGTATCCTACACAAGACAAGACATCCTACATGTATCCTACACAGACAAGACATCCTTCATGTATCCTACACAAGACAAGACATCCTTCATGTATCCTACACAAGACAAGACATCCTCCATGTATCCTACACAAGACAAGACATCCTACATGTATCCTACACAGATGAGACATCCTACATGTATCCTACACAAGACAAGACATCCTTCATGTATCCTACACAAGACAAGACATCCTACATGTATCCTACACAAGACAAGACATCCTTCATGTATCCTACACAGACAAGACATCCTTCATGTATCCTACACAAGACAAGACATCCTTCATGTATCCTACACAAGACAAGACATCCTACATGTATCCTACACAGACAAGACATCCTTCATGTATCCTACACAAGACAAGACATCCTCCATGTATCCTACACAAGACAAGACATCCTACATGTATCCTACACAGATGAGACATCCTACATGTATCCTACACAGACGAGACATCCTACATGTATCCTACACAGACGAGACATCCTACATGTGTCCTACACAGATGAGACATCCTACATGTGTCCTACACAGACGAGACATCCTACATGTGTCCTACACAGACGAGACATCCTTCATGTATCCTACACAAGATGAGACATCCTTCATGTATCCTATACAAGATGAGACATCCTTCATGTACCCTACACAAGATGAGACATCCTTCATGTATCCTACACAAGATAAGACATCCTTCATGTATCCTACAGAAGATAATAAATCCTTCATGCATGCTACACATGATATGACATCCTTCATGTATCCTACACAAGATGAGACATCCTTCATGTGTCCTACACATGATATGACATCCTTCATGTATCCTACACAAGATGAGACATCCTTCATGTGTCCTACACAAGATAAGACATCATTCATGTGTCCTATACAAGATAAGACATCCTTTTAACATCCATAATCTACTGGTGAAGCCACCTCCTCCTTTCATTACTTGTCCAAAGGTCCCATTGACTAGTAATTATAAAGATAATCCTAGGGCAAACAGTAAAGTAGGACCCCAAAATTGTGTTTCTTGTGGTTGATGATGAGAATCTATAGTACATAAATTGGGTAGCTTTTTTCCCCTATAATTTTCAAAAATGTGTTCTTTGGACCGTCCCATGTTAGAATGGTCCACCTGTAGATGTAGAGCATCCAACGATCAGAAGTGATCTGTGGGCAAACCTCAGTGTAAGTGTTCGATTTCTTTGCAGCACCTCCGCAGGATAAATGAATTATTACACAGTGTCCATTTACAGGTCCTCCAGAGCAAGAGACGCTCCTTGTAGCCTCTCTGGTCAACAGATGAAGATCCTGAACAGAGAACCCCCTTGGAATAGATTAGAACATGATATTAGGGTAGACAACCACCTTCAGCCCCTCCTTGAGGGTTCCTTTTTGATGAATTTCTCCCCGTCATCGATCAGGCTCTACAGGAATTTTTTGCATTACTTGTAGAGATTTCACGGTGTGTAACCACAGGAATAGATTGCAGAAGATTCCCATCGATTTTCAATGGTCGTTCGTCAGTTTTCACGCTCTGCTTTAAATGGGATGTTAAATATATAATGCAACAAAGCCATGAGGGCAACGTAAGCAAAAAACCTCCAGGAGGTCCCACGGGACCCAGAGATACTTTATACATTAATCCTGTTCAAAATGGATACAGCCATGTACAGTAAATGTCTTTCATTTGTAGCTTTATTGCTCGTGTGCATGTGATGGTGGCTGGGGCCATATGGGGAACATGATAACCGTTCTGCATGGTCCCTGGGGGAAAAACAAGTAACCAAATGCATCCGAAGGTTGCAAATTGTGCCAAAAAAGAAAGGACATGACGTATGTCAAATTGTGATTATTTTATACTTTGGATTAAATTATTGATATTCATGACCAGCCATGGAACAATATTGGAAGGGGCGCCTAACTTACCCAATTATGTTATGGTGGACTACAAGGTGACCTGAAAATCCTTTGTGCCTGATGCAGCCACTGCTGGAGGTCATGCATTGTTGTGGGCCGCTTCCCATTCTCATGACTCATTTGCTGCTTGACATTGAGCCAATCATTGGGTTTCTCCACCACTTTGTGGTGTAACAACTTTGTGACTATGGCGGCTACTTAGGTGGTATCATTATGGGTAGTACATCGTCAGTAGGGATTTGTAGTCTGCGTTGACTCAAATTTGACTCCTTTTATTACATGTCTACCAAATAAGTGATGACGATCCAACCACCAGCACTCCTCCAATCACCGAAACCAAACTCATCGAGGGTAAATATAAATGGAACGGTGGTCGAACTCTCTCCCCAGGTTACTCCACTCAGTGTCCATGGTATTGATGGAATCGGTCAAGTGTTTGGCAACGTTCATCATTGCTTTAGACATTCGATTGAGTGGCAGGTTACATGCTCGACCATCTCTCTGTTCAAACTCCGTCTTGATGTGGAGGTGACCTGCTCGACCATCTCTCTATTCAAACTCTGTCTTGATGTGGAGGTGACCTGCTCGACCATCTCTCTATTCAAACTCTGTCTTGATGTGGAGGTGACCTGCTCGACCATCTCTCTATTCAAACTCCGTCTTGATGTGGAGGTGACCTGCTCGACCATCTCTCTATTCAAACTCCGTCTTGATGTGGAGGTGACCTGCTCGACCATCTCTCTATTCAAACTCTGTCTTGATGTGGAGGTGACCTGCTCGACCATCTCTCTATTCAAACTCCGTCTTGATGTGGAGATTGGTAGGGGTCCCAATAATTAGACATCGGTATAAGTCACACCATGGTGGGACACTTTGGCGACATGCAGGAGACAGTATACTTTAAAGTCTCGTTGATTTTGAGTTGCCCTAGCTCATGTCGTGGAGGTCCAAAAGTGGCATCACTATAGTAAAGAAAACACCGTACCACTCTTGTCATTTCCATTCCACAGAAGTTGCATCGTGAACCCATTAAAACCTCAAAGTTGTCTCCAAAAAATGTGAGCAGAACAAAAAAAACTAGATGGACCACCGCTGATCAGTGTCCATCGAGACCCCTTCTTTAATACAGTATACACAGTAAATGGAGGGCACCACCAGAAAAATTAATACTTATATGTAAGAGCAAGAGGTCTCACCAGGGTATGCAAATAGACATGTAATAGAGCAAGAAAAAGTCAAACCCATAAAAGGGAGCACTTCAATTGCATAAGAAATATATATATACCAAATATATGTGTAATACAAAATTTGAATTTTTATTATTCATCAAAAAGATACATACAGAGACAGAACAACACACATGTAGTATAAAAACAGTTAAAATTGCATCTGTGTGCAAAAGAGACTCAAGACCCAATGCCACACCTCAGTCTAAAGGCAACGGCAAACCACAGCCATGAAAGGCGCTGAATGAATGTAACTGGCTTTAGAAATGTACAAGCATGGATCACAAAAAACTTATATAAATACAATTTGTACAAAAAAGATTTTTTTGCATCTATAGAGAGTGACAAATGACAAAATTTAACAATCAGTATACAATACCAAAAGAGGGTCCAACAGCATTAGTGATGCAAAACTGGTTTGGAAAAAGTATCCAGTTGCTAATATGAAGCAATGGTAACAAAGGCGGGAATGTTATCACTGAGTCAACTGTGAAGGCCATACAACGAAGAGAAATGTCCAAGAGATGGTAAGACTGAAGAAGTGTGTAAAAACACCCCAAGGGGCAGAGAAGCCGAGAATCAGGGCAACGGCGTGTCCCAGAGACATGAAAAAAAGCCAGCAGCGCCACCAGGGGTAAGGGGAGCCGGTGTGTGGGAGGAGATCCCACGCGTATCGCCGCACAAGAGGTAGCTTCTTCAGGGAAAAATACCATCAATGGGGTACAGGATAATGACACTGACACTCAGGGTACAGGGTAATGACGCTGACACTCGGGGTACAGGGTAATGACGCTGACACTCGGGGTACAGGGTAATGACGCTGACACTCGGGGTACAGGGTAATGACGCTGACACTCGGGGTACAGGGTAATGACGCTGACACTCGGGGTACAGGATAATGACGCTGACACTCGGGGTACAGGATAATGGCAGTAACACTCGGGGTACAGGATAATGGCAGTAACACTCGGGGTACAGGATAATGACACTGACACTCGGGGTACAGGATAATGACACTGACACTCGGGGTACAGGATAATGACGCTGACACTCGGGGTACAGGATAATGACACTGACAATCGGGGTACAGGATAATGGCGCTGACACTCGGGGTACAGGATAATGACGCTGACACTCGGGGTACAGGATAATGACGCTGACACTCGGGGTACAGGATAATGACACTGACACTCGGGGTACAGGATAATGACGCTGACACTCGGGGTACAGGATAATGACGCTGACACTCGGGGTACAGGATAATGACGCTGACACTCGGTGATAATGATGCTGACACTTGGGGTACAGTATAATGACACTCGGGGTACAGGATAATGATGCTGACACTCGGGGTACAGGATAATGACACTGACACTCGGGGTACAGGATAATGACGCTGACACTGGGCGTACAGGATAATGACACTGACACTGGGGGTACAGGATAATGACACTGACACTTGGGGTACAGGATAATGACACTGACACTGGGGGTACAAGATAATGACGCTGACACTCAGGGTACAAGATAATGACGCTGACACTCGGGGTACAGAATAATGACGCTGACAATCGGGGTACAGGATAATGGCAGTGACACTCGGGGTACAGGATAATGACACTGACACTCGGGGTACAGGATAATGACGCTGACACTGGGGGTACAAGATAATGACGCTGACACTCAGTGTACAAGATAATGACACTGACACTTGGGGTACAAGATAATGACGCTGACACTTGGGGTACAGGATAATGACACTGACACTCGGGGTACAAGATAATGACGCTGACACTGGGGGTACAGGATAATGACACTCGGGATACAGGATAATGACACTGACACTGGGGGTACAGGATAATGACACTGACACTGGGGGTACAGGATAATGACACTCGGGGTACAGGATAATGACACTGACACTCGGGGTACAGGATAATGACACTGACATTCGGGGTACAGGATAATGACGCTGACACTTGGGGTACAGGATAATGACACTGACACTCGGGGTACAAGATAATGACGCTGACACTTGGGGTACAGGATAATGACACTCGGGGTACAGGATAATGACACTGACACTCGGGGTACAGGATAATGACGCTGACACTCGGGGTACAGGATAATGACGCTGACACTCGGGGTACAGGATAATGACGCTGACAATCGGGGTACAGGATAATGGCAGTAACACTCGGGGTACAGGATAATGACACTGACACTGGGGGTACAGGATAATGACACTCGGGGTACAGGATAATGACACTGACACTCGGGGTACAGGATAATGACACTGACATTCGGGGTACAGGATAATGACGCTGACACTTGGGGTACAGGATAATGACACTGACACTCGGGGTACAAGATAATGACGCTGACACTTGGGGTACAGGATAATGACACTGGGGGTACAGGATAATGACACTGACACTCGGGGTACAGGATAATGACGCTGACACTCGGGGTACAGGATAATGACGCTGACACTCGGGGTACAGGATAATGACGCTGACAATCGGGGTACAGGATAATGGCAGTAACACTCGGGGTACAGGATAATGACACTGACACTCGGGGTACAGGATAATGACGCTGACACTCGGGGTACAGGATAATGACACTGACACTCGGGGTACAAGATAATGACGCTGACACTCGGGGTACAGGATAATGACGCTGACACTCGGGGTACAGGATAATGACGCTGACACTCGGGGTACAGGATAATGACGCTGACACTCGGGGTACAGGATAATGGCAGTAACACTCGGGGTACAGGATAATGACACTGACACTCGGGGTACAGGATAATGACGCTGACACTCGGGGTACAGGATAATGACGCTGACACTCGGGGTACAGGATAATGACACTGACAATCGGGGTACAGGATAATGGCGCTGACACTCGGGGTACAGGATAATGACGCTGACACTCGGGGTACAGGATAATGACGCTGACACTCGGGGTACAGGATAATGACGCTGACACTCGGGGTGATAATGATGCTGACACTTGGGGTACAGTATAATGACACTCGGGGTACAGGATAATGATGCTGACACTCGGGGTACAGGATAATGACACTGACACTCGGGGTACAGGATAATGACGCTGACACTGGGCGTACAGGATAATGACACTGACACTGGGGGTACAGGATAATGACACTGACACTTGGGGTACAGGATAATGACACTGACACTGGGGGTACAAGATAATGACGCTGACACTCAGGGTACAAGATAATGACGCTGACACTCAGGGTACAAGATAATGACGCTGACACTCGGGGTACAGGATAATGACGCTGACAATCGGGGTACAGGATAATGGCAGTGACACTCGGGATACAGGATAATGACACTGACACTCGGGGTACAGGATAATGACGCTGACACTGGGGGTACAAGATAATGACGCTGACACTCAGTGTACAAGATAATGACACTGACACTTGGGGTACAAGATAATGACGCTGACACTTGGGGTACAGGATAATGACACTGACACTCGGGGTACAAGATAATGACGCTGACACTTGGGGTACAGGATAATGACACTCGGGATACAGGATAATGACACTGACACTGGGGGTACAGGATAATGACACTCGGGGTACAGGATAATGACACTGACACTGGGGGTACAGGATAATGACACTCGGGGTACAGGATAATGACACTGACACTCGGGGTACAGGATAATGACACTGACATTCGGGGTACAGGATAATGACGCTGACACTTGGGGTACAGGATAATGACACTGACACTCGGGGTACAAGATAATGACGCTGACACTTGGGGTACAGGATAATGACACTCGGGGTACAGGATAATGACACTGACACTGGGGGTACAGGATAATGACACTCGGGGTACAGGATAATGACACTGACACTCGGGGTACAGGATAATGACACTGACATTCGGGGTACAGGATAATGACGCTGACACTGGGCGTACAGGATAATGACACTGGCACTGGGGGTACAGGATAATGACGCTGACACTCGGGGTACAGGATAATGACGCTGACACTCGGGGTACAGGATAATGGCAGTAACACTCGGGGTACAGGATAATGACACTGACACTCGGGGTACAGGATAATGACGCTGACACTCGGGGTACAGGATAATGACGCTGACACTCGGGGTACAGGATAATGACACTGACAATCGGGGTACAGGATAATGGCGCTGGCACTCGGGGTACAGGATAATGACGCTGACACTCGGGGTACAGGATAATGACGCTGACACTCGGGGTACAGGATAATGACGCTGACACTCGGGGTACAGGATAATGACGCTGACACTCGGGGTACAGGATAATGACGCTGACACTCGGGGTACAGGATAATGACGCTGACACTCGGGGTACAGGATAATGACGCTGACACTCGGGGTGATAATGATGCTGACACTTGGGGTACAGTATAATGACACTCGGGGTACAGGATAATGATGCTGACACTCGGGGTACAGGATAATGACACTGACACTCGGGGTACAGGATAATGACGCTGACACTGGGCGTACAGGATAATGACACTGACACTGGGGGTACAGGATGATGACACTGACACTTGGGGTACAGGATAATGACACTGACACTGGGGGTACAAGATAATGACGCTGACACTCAGGGTACAAGATAATGACGCTGACACTCAGGGTACAAGATAATGACGCTGACACTCGGGGTACAGGATAATGACGCTGACAATCGGGGTACAGGATAATGGCAGTGACACTCGGGGTACAGGATAATGACACTGACACTCGGGGTACAGGATAATGACGCTGACACTGGGGGTACAAGATAATGACGCTGACACTCAGTGTACAAGATAATGACACTGACACTTGGGGTACAAGATAATGACGCTGACACTTGGGGTACAGGATAATGACACTGACACTCGGGGTACAAGATAATGACGCTGACACTTGGGGTACAGGATAATGACCCTCGGGATACAGGATAATGACACTGACACTGGGGGTACAGGATAATGACACTCGGGGTACAGGATAATGACACTGACACTGGGGGTACAGGATAATGACACTCGGGGTACAGGATAATGACACTGACACTCGGGGTACAGGATAATGACACTGACATTCGGGGTACAGGATAATGACGCTGACACTTGGGGTACAGGATAATGACACTGACACTCGGGGTACAAGATAATGACGCTGACACTTGGGGTACAGGATAATGACACTCGGGGTACAGGATAATGACACTGACACTGGGGGTACAGGATAATGACACTCGGGGTACAGGATAATGACACTGACACTCGGGGTACAGGATAATGACACTGACATTCGGGGTACAGGATAATGACGCTGACACTGGGCGTACAGGATAATGACACTGGCACTGGGGGTACAGGATAATGACGCTGACACTCGGGGTACAAGATAATGACGCTGACACTGGGCATTCAGGATAATGACACTGACACTCGGGGTGCAAGATAATGACGCTGACACTCAGGGTACAGGATAATGACACTGACACTGGGGGTACAGGATAATGACACTGACACTGGGGATACAGGATAATGACGCTGACACTTGGGGTACAGGATAATGACACTCAGGGTACAGGATAATGACACTGACACTGGGGGTACAGGATAATGACACTGACACTCGGGGTACAGGATAATGACACTGACACTCGGGGTACAGGATAATGACACTCAGGGTACAGGATAATGACACTGACACTCGGGGTACAGGATAATGACACTGACACTCGGGGTACAGGATAATGACACTGACACTCGGGGTACAGGATAATGACACTGACACTCGGGGTACAGGATAATGACACTGACACTCGGGGTACAGGATAATGGCACTGACACTGGGGGTACAGGATAATGGCACTGACACTGGGGGTACAGGATAATGACGCTGACACTCGGGGTACAGGATAATGACGCTGACACTGGGGGTACAGGATAATGACGCTGACACTCCGGGTACAGGATAATGACGCTGACACTGGGGGTACAGGATAATGACACTGACACTCAGGGTACAGGATAATGACACTGACACTCGGAGTACAGGATAATGACACTCAGGGTACAGGATAATGACACTGACACTCGGGGTACAGGATAATGACACTGACACTCGGGGTACAGGATAATGACACTGACACTCGGGGTACAGGATAATGACACTGACACTCGGGGTACAGGATAATGACACTGACACTCGGGGTACAGGATAATGGCACTGACACTGGGGGTACAGGATAATGGCACTGACACTGGGGGTACAGGATAATGACGCTGACACTCGGGGTACAGGATAATGACGCTGACACTGGGGGTACAGGATAATGGCACTGACACTCGGGGTACAGGATAATGACGCTGACACTGGGGGTACAGGATAATGACGCTGACACTGGGGGTACAGGATAATGACACTGACACTGGGGGTACAGGATAATGACACTGACACTGGGGGTACAGGATAATGACGCTGACACTGGGGGTACAGGATAATGACACTGACACTCGGGGTACAAGATAATGACACTGACACTCAGGGTACAAGATAATGACGCTGACACTCGGGGTACAGGATAATGACACTGACACTCGGGGTACAAGATAATGACGCTGACACTTGGGGTACAGGATAATGACACTCGGGGTACAGGATAATGATGCTGACACTCGGGGTACAGGATAATGGCAGGGCCACTCGGGGTACAGGATAATGACACTGACACTGGGCGTACAGGATAATGACGCTGACACTCGGGGTACAGGATAATGGCTGTGACACCCGGGGTACAGGATAATGACACTGACACTCGGGGTACAGGATAATGACACTGACTCTCGGGGTACAGGATAATGAGACTGACACTGGGGGTACAGGATAATGACACTGACACTCGGGGTACAGGATAATGACGCTGACACTCGGGGTACAGGATAATGACACTGACACTGGGGTACAGGATAATGACACTGACACTGGGGTACAGGATAATGACACTGACACTCGGGCTACAGGATAATGACACTGACACTGGGGGTACAGGGTAATGACTCTGACACTGGGGGTACAGGAAAATGACGCTGACACTGGGGGTACAAGATAATGACACTGACACTCGGGGTACAGGATAATGACGCTGACACTGGGGGTACAGGATAATGACACTGACACTCGGGGTACAAGATAATGACACTGACACTTGGGGTACAGGATAATGACGCTGACACTGGGGGTACAGGATAATGACACTGACACTCGGGGTACAAGATAATGACGCTGACACTTGGGGTACAGGATAATGACGCTGACACTGGGGGTACAGGATAATGACGCTGACACTTGGGGTACAGCATAATGACACTGACACTGGAGGTACAGGATAATGACACTGACACTGGGGGTACAGGATAATGGCAGTGACACTCGGGGTACAGGATAATGACACTGACACTGGGGGTACAGGATAATGACACTGACACTCGGGGTACAGGATAATGACGCTGACACTTGGGGTACAGCATAATGACACTGACACTGGAGGTACAGGAAAATGACGCTGACATACGGGGTACAGGATAATGGCAGTGACACTTGGGGTACAGGATAATGACACTGACACTCAGGGTACTGGATAATGACACTGACACTGGGGGTACAGGATAATGACGCTGACACTCGGGGTACAGGATAATGACACTGACACTGGGGGTACAGGATAATGACGCTGACTCTCGGGGTACAGGATAATGACACTCAGGGTACAGGATAATGACACTGACACTCGGGGTACAGGATAATGACGCTGACACTCGGGGTACAGGATAATGACACTGACACTGGGGGTACAGGATAATGTCGCTGACACTGGGGGTACAGGATAATGACGCTGACACTCGGTGTACAGGATAATGACACTGACACTCGGGGTACAGTATAATGACGCTGACACTTGGGGTACAGGATAATGACGCTGACACTCGGGGTACAGGATAATGACGCTGACACTTGGGGTACAGGATAATGACACTGACACTCGGGGTACAGGATAATGACGCTGACACTTGGGGTACAGGATAATGACGCTGACTCTCGGGGTACAGTATAATGACGCTGACACTCGGGGTACAGGATAATGACACTGACACTCGGGGTACAGGATAATGACGCTGACAATCGGGGTACAGGATAATGACGCTGACACTCGGGGTACAGTATAATGACGCTGACACTTGGGGTACAGGATAATGACACTGACACTCGGGGTACAGGATAATGACGCTGACACTTGGGGTACAGGATAATGACGCTGACTCTCGGGGTACAGTATAATGACGCTGACACTCGGGGTACAGGATAATGACACTGACACTCGGGGTACAGGATAATGACGCTGACAATCGGGGTACAGGATAATGACGCTGACAATCGGGGTACAGGATAATGACACTGACACTCGGGGTACAGGATAATGGCTGTGACACTCGGGGTACAGGATAATGACACTGACACTCGGGGTACAGGATAATGACACTGACACTCGGGGTACAGGATAATGACGCTGACACTCGGGGTACAGGATAATGACGCTGACACTCGGGGTACAGGATAATGACGCTGACACTCGGGGTACAGGATAATGGTTGTGACACTCGGGGTACAGGATAATGACACTGACACTCGGGGTACAGGATAATGACACTGACACTCGGGGTACAGGATAATGACGCTGACAATCGGGCTACAGGATAATGACACTGACAATTGGAGTATAGGATAATGATGCTGACACTCGGGGTATAAGATAATGATGCTGACACTCGGGGTACAGGATAATGACGCTGACACTCGGGGTACAGGATAATGACGCTGACACTGGGGGTACAAGATAATGACGCTGACACTCGGGGTACAGGATAATGACGCTGACACTGGGGGTACAAGATAATGACGCTGACACTGGGGGTACAAGATAATGACGCTGACACTCGGGGTACAGGATAATGACGCTGAAACTCGGGGTACAGGATAATGACGCTGACACTGGGGGTACAAGATAATGACGCTGACACTCGGGGTACAGGATAATGACGCTGACACTCGGGGTACAGGATAATGACGCTGACACTGGGGGTACAGGATAATGACGCTGACACTCGGGGTACAGGATAATGACGCTGACACTCAGGGTACAGGATAATGACGCTGACACTCGGGGTACAAGATAATGACGCTGACACTGGGCGTTCAGGATAATGACACTGACACTCGGGGTACAGGATAATGACACTGACACTGGGGGTACAAGATAATGACGCTGACACTCGGGGTACAAGATAATGACGCTGACACTGGGCGTTCAGGATAATGACACTGACACTCGGGGTGCAAGATAATGACGCTGACACTTGGGGTACAGGATAATGACACTGACACTGGGGGTACAAGATAATGACGCTGACACTCAGGGTACAAGATAATGTCGCTGACATTTGGGGTACAGGTTAATGACAGTCGGGGTACAGGATAATGATGCTGACACTCGGGGTACAGGATAATGGCAGTGACACTCGGGGTACAGGATAATGACACTGACACTGGGCGTACAGGATAATGACGCTGACACTCGGGGTACAGGATAATGGCTGTGACACTCGGGGTACAGGATAATGACTCTGACACTCGGGGTACAGGATAATGACACTGATTCTCGGGGTACAGGATAATGAGACTGACACTGGGGGTACAGGATAATGACACTGACACTCGGGGTACAGGATAATGACGCTGACACTCGGGGTACAGGATAATGACACTGACACTGGGGTACAGGATAATGACACTGACACTCGGGCTACAGGATAATGACACTGACACTCGGGGTACAGGATAATGACGCTGAAACTGGGGGGTACAGGATAATGACGCTGACACTCGGGGTACAGGATAATGACGCTGACACTCGGGGTACAGGATAATGACGCTGACACTCGGGGTACAGGATAATGACGCTGACACTGGGGGTACAGGATAATGACACTGACACTCGGGGTACAAGATAATGACACTGACACTTGGGGTACAGGATAATGACGCTGACACTGGGGGTACAGGATAATGACACTGACACTCGGGGTACAAGATAATGACGCTGACACTTGGGGTACAGGATAATGACGCTGACACTGGGGGTACAGGATAATGACGCTGACACTTGGGGTACAGGATAATGACGCTGACACTTGGGGTACAGGATAATGACGCTGACACTTGGGGTACAGGATAATGGCAGTGACACTCGAGGTACAGGATAATGACACTGACACTCAGGGTACTGGATAATGACACTGACACTGGGGGTACAGGATAATGACGCTGACACTTGGGGTACAGCATAATGACACTGACACTGGAGGTACAGGATAATGACACTGACACTGGGGGTACAGGATAATAACGCTGACACTTGGGGTACAGGATAATGACGCTGACACTTGGGGTACAGCATAATGACACTGACACTGGAGGTACAGGAAAATGAGGCTGACATACGGCGTACAGGATAATGGCAGTGACACTTGGGGTACAGGATAATGACACTGACACTCAGGGTACTGGATAATGACACTGACACTGGGGGTACAGGATAATGACGCTGACACGGGGTACAGGATAATGACACTGACACTCGGGGTACAGGATAATGACGCTGACACTCGGGGTACAGGATAATGACACTCAGGGTACAGGATAATGACACTGACACTCGGGGTACAGGATAATGACACTGGGGGTACAGGATAATGACGCTGACACTCGGGGTACAGGATAATGACACTGACACTGGGGGTACAGGATAATGTCGCTGACACTGGGGGTACAGGATAATGACACTGACACTCGGGGTACAGGATAATGACACTGACACTGGGGGTACAGGATAATGACGCTGACACTCGGGGTACAGGATAATGACACTCAGGGTACAGGATAATGACACTCGGGGTACAGGATAATGACACTGACACTGGGGGTACAGGATAATGACGCTGACACTCGGGGTACAGGATAATGACACTGACACTGGGGGTACAGGATAATGACACTGACACTGGGGGTACAGGATAATGACGCTGACACTCGGGGTACAGGATAATGACACTCAGGGTACAGGATAATGACACTGACACTGGGGGTACAGGATAATGACACTGACACTCGGGATACAGGATAATGACACTGACACTCGGGGTACAGGATAATGACGCTGACACTCGGGGTACAGGATAATGACACTGACACTGGGGGTACAGGATAATGACACTGACACTCGGGGTACAGGAGAATGACGCTGACACTCGGGGTACAGGAGAATGACGCTGACACTCGGGGTACAGGAGAATGACGCTGACACTGGGGGTACAGGATAATGACGCTGACACTCGGGGTACAGGATAATGACACTCAGGGTACAGGATAATGACACTGACACTCGAGGTACAGGATAATGACACTGACACTCAGGGTACAGGATGATGACACTGACACTGGGGTACAGGATAATGACACTGACACTCGGGGTACAGGATAATGACACTGACACTCGGGGTACAGGATAATGACACTGACACTCGGGGTACAGGATAATGACACTGACACTGGGGGTACAGGATAATGACACTGACACTGGGGGTACAGGATAATGACACACACTCGGGGTACAGGATAATGACACTGACACTGGGGGTACAGGATAATGACATTGACACTGGGGGTACAGGATAATGACACTGACACTGGGGGTACAGGATAATGACATTGACACTCGGGGTACAGGATAATGACACTGACACTGGGGGTACAGGATAATGACACTGACACTGGGGGTACAGGATAATGACACTGACACTGGGGGTACAGGATAATGACACTGACACTGGGGGTACAGGATAATGACACTGACACTGGGGGTACAGGACAGTGGATTTAGCAGAATATTTGCCACACGCCCAAGTCGCTTTCCGTCTGATTTGTTGTTATAAGACCACATTGGTGTCATTGTTGGTCTTTTTGTTGCTATTGGTAAGAGTGTGAACATACACTGCATGCTTAGAAAACACTGATTTAACCAACCACATCTGAGTTGGCTCTATTAGTTCTCTGAGCACCATTTTTTCATCTATGCCAACTATTAGTTGGCAGGGTAAGCATTATCTAATTTCTGTAGCAACTTTTGAAATTTAGTCTGCATGTTAAGAGACTACAGTCTATTTTGGCAAAACAAGGGCCCAAACCCCTGGAGTATTGTTATCCTTTGACCACATTGTGAAATTATATCAGTTGTCACCAATTGCCCATTGTGTTCTTTTTTGTTCTTAATTGGGGTCTAGGGTCCTCTTAGATATAGGATCGTCTATGTCTATTGATTGTTGATTGTTCCTTTAGGACATCAGGTAGGAGGGTTCCCCTAGTGGCTGTAGGGTGTTACGGGGCTCTCAGGGTCAGCCATCGTGGAGCGGGGGCGCCACAACGTTCCCCCCTACGGTGCCAACCTCCGCAGCCAGGAAGGCGACAGCCTAGTTGACGTAAGAGGGACTTCTAGCTTACCCATTTTTAATTGTTAATTTTGGAACACGGTTGTTTTTGTTTGTGCACTTTCTTTTAGTGTGAACCATTGCATATGGTTTTTTAATCAATAAAAATAATTTTTAGGGATATATGTGATCTAACAGTTGTTTACCCTTTTTGGATCAACTTTTGATAAGTCTTTGACTGTTGATACAATGTGTCTACATTTCATGTGTAAGATTTCTTCACATGAAACCTAAAATAATGTAATCATCACCCTGTATAATAAGGCTCACATCACTGATGAGGAACGAGCAATCACCGAGACTGCTGATAATCAACGGGACAACAATAAAGAATCCCACAGAGGAGGAAGGGGGTGAACAGATGTGTAAGAAATCAGAGACTGGGAAAAAGCTATCAATAATGTTACTAAATCTGATACTGATCCTGAGTTACATCCTGTATTATACCCCAGAGCTGCACTCACTATTCTGCTGGTGCAGTCACTGTGTACATACATTACATTACTGATCCTGAGTTACATCCTGTATTATACCCCAGAGCTGCACTCACTATTCTGCTGGTGCAGTCACTGTGTACATACATTACATTACTGATCCTGAGTTACATCCTGTATTATACTCCAGAGCTGCACTCACTATTCTCCTGGTGCAGTCACTGTGTACATATATTACATTACTGATCCTGAGTTACCTCCTGAATTATACCCCAGAGCTGCACTCACTATTCTGCTGGTGCAGTCACTGTGTACATACATTACATTACTGATCCTGAGTTACATCCTGTATTGTACTCCAGAGCTGCACTCACTATTCTGCTGGTGCAGTCACTGTGTACATATATTACATTACTGATCCTGAGTTACATCCTGTATTGTACTCCAGAGCTGCACTCACTATTCTGCTGGTGCAGTCACTGTGTACATACATTACATTACTGATCCTGAGTTACATCCTGTATTATACCCCAGAGCTGCACTCACTATTCTGCTGGTGCAGTCACTGTGTACATACATTACTGATCCTGAGTTACATCCTGTATTTCCAGAGCTGCACTCACTATTCTGCTGGTGCAGTCACTGTGTACAAACATTACATTACTGATCCTGAGTTACATCCTGTATTATACTCCAGAGCTGCACTCACTATTCTGCTGGTGCAGTCACCGTGTACATACATTACATTACTGATCCTGAGTTACATCCTGTATTATTCCCCAGAGCTGCACTCACTATTCTGCTGGTGCAGTCAGTGTGTACACACATTACATTGCTGATCCTAGTTACCTCCTGTATTATACCCCAGAGCTGCACTCACTATTCTGCTGGTGCAGTCAATGTGTACATTACATTACATTGCTGATCCTGAGTTACCTCCTGTATTATACCCCAGAGCTGCACTCACTATTCTGCTGGTGCAGTCACTGTGTACATTACATTACATTGCTGATCCTGAGTTACATCCTGTATTATACTCCAGAGCTGCACTCAATCTTCTGCTGGTGCAGTCACTGTGTACATACATTACATTACTGATCCTGAGTTACATCCTGTATTATACCCCAGAGCTGCACTCACTATTCTGCTGGTGCAGTCACTGTGTACATTACATTACATTGCTGATCCTGAGTTACATCCTGTATTATACTCCAGAGCTGCACTCACTATTCTGCTGGTGCAGTCACTGTGTACAAACATTACATTACTGATCCTGAGTTACATCCTGTATTATACTCCAGAGCTGCACTCACTATTCTGCTGGTGCAGTCACTGTGTACATTACATTACATTGCTGATCCTGAGTTACATCCTGTATTATACTCCAGAGCTGCACTCACTCTTCTGCTGGTGCAGTCACTGTGTACATACATTACATTACTGATCCTGAGTTACATCCTGTATTATACCCCAGAGCTGCACTCACTATTCTGCTGGTGCAGTCACTGTGTACATTACATTACATTGCTGATCCTGAGTTACATCCTGTATTATACTCCAAAGCTGCACTCACTCTTCTGCTGGTGCAGTCACTGTGTACATACATTACATTACTGATCCTGAGTTACATCCTGTATTATACCCCAGAGCTGCACTCACTATTCTGCTGGTGCAGTCACTGTGTACATACATTACATTACTGATCCTGAGTTACATCCTGTATTATACTCCAGAGCTGCACTCACTATTCTGCTGGTGCAGTCACTGTGTACATACATTACATTACTGGTCCTGAGTTACATCCTGTATTATACTCCAGAGCGCCACTCACTATTCTGCTGGTGCAGTCACTGTGTGCATACATTACATTACTGGTCCTGAGTTACATCCTGTATTATACCCCAGAGCTGCACTCACTATTCTGCTGGTGCAGTCACTGTGTACATACATTACATTACTGATCCTGAGTTACATCCTGTATTATACTCCAGAGCGCCACTCACTATTCTGCTGGTGCAGTCACTGTGTGCATACATTACATTACTGGTCCTGAGTTACATCCTGTATTATACCCCAGAGCTGCACTCACTATTCTGCTGGTGCAGTCACTGTGTACATACATTACATTACTGATCCTGAGTTACCTCCTGTATTATACCCCAGAGCTGCACTCACTATTCTGCTGGTGCAGTCACTGTGTACATACATTACATTACTGATCCTGAGTTACATCCTGTATTATACTCCAGAGCTGCACTCACTATTCTGCTGGTGCAGTCACTGTGCACATACATTACATTACTGATCCTGAGTTACATCCTGTTTTATACTCCAGAGCTGCACTCACTATTCTGCTGGTGCAGTCACTGTGTACATACATTACATTACTGATCCTGAGTTACCTCCTGTATTATACCCCAGAGCTGCACTCACTATTCTGCTGGTGCAGTCACTGTGCACATACATTACATTACTGATCCTGAGTTACATCCTGTATTATACCCCAGAGCTGCACTCACTATTCTGCTGGTGGCAATGGATGATAATTCTAGCTGCCCTTCTATAATGCGTCTTTTCTCAGATTTCGGTATGACTGTGTTGCAGGGACCCCCATTGTCCCCTCTATAGCGTCTTGTTCATGGCTTTGTAGATACATTATGAGGGGATCGTTATATGATGGGAGACATCTGATAATTGCAGAGTCCTGATTATGTTACTGATGGAAATCACATGATGATAACTTTAACGTTTCCAATCTTCTAATTAGATGATCGTCCATATTTATTAGACCGGGTTGTGCTCCTCCGCCGCGCTGCGTCGCCGTTGAGGGAATTCTCGGGATTTCTTTTTTAGTGTCTATTTCCTTTTGGGTGATAAGATTTACAGATCATTAATTTTACTGGATTCCGTGATTCAGCGTCACCCGCACTCCCTCCATGATTCAGGATCTGTGCGTACAGCACTGGTTGGTTTTTCATAATTATGACTGATCTTTAGGATAGGTAATGAATATATCACTGGTGGTCATCCGGAAACCTTATTGTTCATCTGATCGGAAACACACGGTTTGCGCAGGTGAAAGTGACATACACTTACTAGTGGCTGCTCCTGGTATTGCAGCTTTGTCCCATTCACATCAATAGGATTGAGGTGTAGAGAGGTGCAATACCAGACACAGCTGTGGGGTTTGCAGGTACGCAGGATGCAGTCACGAGTCGCGAGACAATTTGGTGCTTTCTATAATAACATTTATAGGACTAGAGGGAACTTTCCTCAGTCACGGCCTGATCAACAGATAGGGGTAACACGGGCTGCCCTCGCAGGGGCTCTATCCAAACAAACACAAACGGGGAGAACACAACTACTTCCGGCAATAGCCGGTCACTATAGGGCCGCGGTGTGGCCGACTGCGGGTCCTTAATTATATAGTCAACTTAGCCGTCCAGACGTCCCTCACCGTTCGGGATGGTCGTCTTTCGGCGTAGCATTTGCTGGGCCCAGTTGCTGAGGCGTTGACGAAGTCTTTGCGTGCTCCGGTGCGCTGATGACACTGGAGTCCCACGGGCCCCAGCGTAGTCCTTGGACGGATGGGCCGCAGCCCCCGGACTGGGGCAAGCGGCAGCAATGTGGGGTGGCGGAGGACAGGCCACCTGCGCAGCTAACGGCTGCGACGGGGAATCCGCGGCAAGCAGAGGCTCGGCCCCTGCTGTGGATCCGAGCGGGACAGTGGTGGCCGCCAATGGCACTGTGCTTGCCGCAACCACCAGGGCGGCTGCGGGTCACGAGGAACAGGCTGCAGCCGCTGGCTGGACCGAGACGGCCGCGGGCAGGTCGCAGCCGCTGGCTGGAGCGAGACGGCTGCGGGCGACCGCGGGTAGGCCGCAGCCGCGGGCTGGAGCGGGGCGGCAGCGGCCGCGAGTTGAACTGGGGCCGCAGTGGCCGCAGGCTGGAGCGGGGCAGCAAGTCTCGGATGTTCGTCTCGGCGCCATCCCCCTGGAGTCCTCAGTGAGCGTCTTCCCCGGCACCGGTAAGTCGCTCTAGCTTTCAGTCGCTCTCACAGTCTCCTGCTGCCTCTGTCTCGGGAATTCCCCGCCTCTTTTGTACTGGTCCCTCCCCCAGCCCATCTGTCTGTCACAACGGTCCGTCGCCGAACTCTGTCCCCCAGTGACAGTTTCCCCCGGAACCTAGATGACGGCTCCTTTGGTTCCGGCCCGGACACTCGACGGGGGACGTTCCTCCCACACAGCCACAACTAAATGTAGGGTGCTGTACTTGTGAAATAATGAAGAAAAAGTGCAACCACCACTAGGGGAAGCTCCCTGTATACAGAGATACATGATAAGATTCTGTCTGCAGTCACCACAAGGGGGAGATCCCTGTATACAGAAATACATAAGATCCCGTCTGCAGCCACCACTAGGGGGAGCTCCCTGTATACAGAGATACATGATAAGATCCTGCCTGCAGTCACTACTAGGGGGAGCTCCCTGTATACAGAGATACAGGATAAGATCCTGTCTACATCCACCACTAGGGGGAGCTCCCTGTATACAGAGATACATGATAAGATTCTGTCTGCAGTCACCACTAGGGGGAGCTCCCTGTATACTGAGATACATGATAAGATTCTGTCTGCAGTCACCACTAGGGGGAGCTCCCTGTATACAGAGATACAGGATAAAATCCTGTCTACTGACACCACTGGGGGGAGCTCCCTGTATACAGAGATACATGATAAGATTCTGTCTGCAGCCACCACTAGGCGGAGCTCTCTGTATACAGAGATACATGATAAGATCCTGTCTGCAGTCACCACTAGGGGGATCTCACTGTATACAGAGATAAATGATAAGGTTCTGTCTGCAGCCACCACTAGGGGAGCTCCCTGTATACAGAGATATATGATAAGATCCTGTCTGCAGTCACCACTTCGGGGAGCTCCCTGTACACAGAGATACATGATAAGATCCTTTTTGCAGCCACCACTAGGGGGAGCTCCCTGTATACAGAGATACATGATAAGATCCTGTCTGCAGCCACCACTAGGGGAAGCTCCCTGTATACAGAGATACATAAGATTCTGTCTGCAGCCACCACTAGGGGGAGCTCCCTGTATACAGAGATACATGATAAGATCCTCTCTGCAGCCACCACTAGGAGGAGCTCCCTGTATACAGAGATGCATGATAAGATCCTGTCTGCAGTCACCACTAGGAGGAGCTCCCTGTATACAAGATACATGATAAGATCCTGCCTGCAGTCACCACTAGGGGGAGCTCCCTGTATACAGAGATACATGATAAGTTTCTATTTGCAGCCACCACTAGGGGGTGGTCCCTGTATGCAGAGATACATGATAAGATCCTGTCTGCAGTCACCACTAGGGTAAGCTCCCTGTTTACAGAGATACATGATAATATCCTGTCTGCAGTTACCACTTGGGGGAGCTCCCTGTTTACAGAGATACATGATAAAATCCTGTCTGCAGTCACCACTAGGGGAAGCTCCCTGTATACAGATATACATAAGATCCTGTCTGCAGTTACCACTAGGGGGCTCCCTGTATACAGAGATACATGATAAGATCCTGTCTGCAGTCACCACTAGGGGGAGCTCCCTGTATACAGAGATACATGATAAGATCCTGCCTGCAGACACCACTAGGGGGAGCTCCCTGTATACTGAGATACATGATAAGGTCCTGTCTGTAGTCACCACTAGGGGGAGCTCCCTGTATACAGAGATACATGATAAGATCCTGTCTGCAGTCACCACTAGGGGGAGCTCCCTGTATACAGAGATACATGATAAGATCCTGCCTGCAGACACCACTAGGGGGAGCTCCCTGTATACTGAGATACATGATAATATCCTGTCTGCAGTTACCACTTGGGGGAGCTCCCTGTATACAGAGACACATGATAAGGTCCGGTCTGCAGTCACCACTATGGGGAGCTCCCTGTATACAGATATACATAAGATCCTGTCTGCAGTTACCACTAGGGGGCTCCCTGTATACAGAGATACATGATAAGATCCTGTCTGCAGTCACCACTTGGGGGAGCTCCCTGTATACAGAGATACATGATAAGATCCTGCCTGCAGACACCACTAGGGGGAGCTCCCTGTATACTGAGATACATGATAAGGTCCTGTCTGTAGTCACCACTAGGGGGAGCTCCGTGTATACAGAGATACATGATAAGATCCTGTCTGCAGTCACCCCTAGGGGGAGCTCCCTGTATACAGAGATACATGATAAGATACTGTCTGCAGTCACCACTAGGGGGAGCTCCCTGTATACAGAGATACTCTCTGAATGAATTTAAGAAAGGAGTGGATGCTTTTCTTGTATCAGTGTAGAAGGTTACGAATAACAGAATATTATAGGTAGATGGTTGACCCAGCTTAGGGGAAGGAATTTTTTTCCCTATGGAGAAAATTGGCTTCTACTCTGTGGGTTTTTTGCCGGCCCCAGGATCAACAATGCTGAACAGCTGCACTAAAAATAGGCTGAACTAGATGGACATAAGGTCTTCCTTCAGCCTTCAAAACTATGTTACTGTGATAAGATTCTGTCTGCAGCCACCACTAGGGGGAGTTCCCTTTATACAGAGATACATGATAAGGTCCTGTCTGCAGTCACTACTAGGGGGAACTCCCTGTATACAGAGATACATGATAAGATCTTGTCTGCAGTCACCACTAGGGGGAGCTCCCTGTATACAGAGATACATGATAATATCCTGTCTGCAGCCACCACTAGGGGAGCTCCCTGTATACAGAGATATATGATAAGATCCTGTCTGCAGTCACCACTTCGGGGAGCTCCCTGTACACAGAGATACATGATAAGATCCTTTTTGCAGCCACCACTAGGGGGAGCTCCCTGTATACAGAGATACATGATAAGATCCTGTCTGCAGCCACCACTAGGGGAAGCTCCCTGTATACAGAGATACATAAGATTCTGTCTGCAGCCACCACTAGGGGGAGCTCCCTGTATACAGAGATACATGATAAGATCCTCTCTGCAGCCACCACTAGGGGGAGCTCCCTGTATACAGAGATGCATGATAAGATCCTGTCTGCAGTCACCACTAGGAGGAGCTCCCTGTATACAAGATACATGATAAGATCCTGCCTGCAGTCACCACTAGGGGGAGCTCCCTGTATACAGAGATACATGATAAGTTTCTATTTGCAGCCACCACTAGGGGGTGGTCCCTGTATGCAGAGATACATGATAAGATCCTGTCTGCAGTCACCACTAGGGTGAGCTCCCTGTTTACAGAGATACATGATAATATCCTGTCTGCAGTTACCACTTGGGGGAGCTCCCTGTTTACAGAGATACATGATAAAATCCTGTCTGCAGTCACCACTAGGGGAAGCTCCCTGCATACAGAGACACATGATAAGGTCCGGTCTGCAGTCACCACTATGGGGAGCTCCCTGTATACAGATATACATAAGATCCTGTCTGCAGTTACCACTAGGGGGCTCCCTGTATACAGAGATACATGATAAGATCCTGTCTGCAGTCACCACTAGGGGGAGCTCCCTGTATACAGAGATACATGATAAGATCCTGCCTGCAGACACCACTAGGGGGAGCTCCCTGTATACTGAGATACATGATAAGGTCCTGTCTGTAGTCACCACTAGGGGGAGCTCCGTGTATACAGAGATACATAAGATCCTGTCTGCAGTCACCACTAGGGGGAGCTCCCTGTATACAGAGATACATGATAAGATCCTGTCTGCAGTCACCACTAGGGGGAGCTCCCTGTATACAGAGATACATGATAAGATACTGTCTGCAGTCACCACTAGGGGGAGCTCCCTGTATGCAGAGATACTCTCTGAATGAATTTAAGAAAGGAGTGGATGCTTTTCTTGTATCAGTGTAGAAGGTTACGAATAACAGAATATTATAGGTAGATGGTTGACCCAGCTTAGGGGAAGGAATTTTTTTCCCTATGCAGAAAATTGGCTTCTACTCTGTGGGTTTTTTGCCGGCCCCAGGATCAACAATGCTGAACAGCTGCACTAAAAATAGGCTGAACTAGATGGACATAAGGTCTTCCTTCGGCCTTCAAAACTATGTTACTGTGATAAGATTCTGTCTGCAGCCACCACTAGGGGGAGTTCCCTGTAAACAGAGATACATGATAAGGTCCTGTCTGCAGTCACTACTAGGGGGAGCTCCCTGTATACAGAGATACATGATAAGATACTGTCTGCAGTCACCACTAGGGGGAGCTCCCTGTATACAGAGATACTCTCTGAATGAATTTAAGAAAGGAATGGATGCTTTTCTTGTATCAGTGTAGAAGGTTACGAATAACAGAATATTATAGGTAGATGGTTGACCCAGCTTAGGGGAAGGAATTTTTTTCCCTATGGAGAAAATTGGCTTCTACTCTGTGGGTTTTTTGCCGTCCCCAGGATCAACAATGCTGAACAGCTGCACTAAAAATAGGCTGAACTAGATGGACATAAGGTCTTCCTTCAGCCTTCAAAACTATGTTACTGTGATAAGATTCTGTCTGCAGCCACCACTAGGGGGAGTTCCCTGTATACAGAGATACATGATAAGGTCCTGTCTGCAGTCACTGCTAGGGGGAGCTCCCTGTATACAGAGATACATGATAAGATCCTGTCTGCAGTCACCACTAGGGGGAGCTCCCTGCATACAGAGATACATGATAATATCCTGTCTGCAGTCACCACTAGGGGGAGTTCCCTGTATACAGAGATACATGATAAGATCCTGTCTGCAGCCACCACTAGGGGGAGCTCCCTGTATACAGAGATACATGATAAGATCCTGTCTACAGTCACCACTAGGGGGGCTCCCTGTATACAGAGATACATGATAAGATCTTGTCTGCAGTCACCACTAGGGGGAGCTCCCTGTATACAGAGATACATGATAAGATACTGTCTGCAGTCACCACTAGGGGGAGCTCCCTGTATACAGAGATACTCTCTGAATGAATTTAAGAAAGGAATGGATGCTTTTCTTGTATCAGTGTAGAAGGTTACGAATAACAGAATATTATAGGTAGATGGTTGACCCAGCTTAGGGGAATGAATTTTTTTCCCTATGGAGAAAATTGGCTTCTACTCTGTGGGTTTTTTGCCGTCCCCAGGATCAACAATGCAGAACAGCTGCACTAAAAATAGGCTGAACTAGATGGACATAAGGTCTTCCTTCAGCCTTCAAAACTATGTTACTGTGATAAGATTCTGTCTGCAGCCACCACTAGGGGGAGTTCCCTGTATACAGAGATACATGATAAGGTCCTGTCTGCAGTCACTGCTAGGGGGTGCTCCCTGTATACAGAGATACATGATAAGATCCTGTCTGCATTCACCACTAGGGGGAGCTCCCTGTATACAGAGATACATGATAAGATCCTGTCTGCAGTCACCACTAGGGGGAGCTCCCTGCATACAGAGATACATGATAATATCCTGTCTGCAGTCACCACTAGGGGGAGTTCCCTGTATACAGAGATACATGATAAGATCCTGTCTGCAGCCACCACTAGGGGGAGCTCCCTGTATACAGAGATACATGATAAGATCCTGTCTACAGTCACCTCTATGGGGGCTCCCTGTATACAGAGATACATGATAAGATCTTGTCTGCAGTCACCACTAGGGGGAGCTCCCTGTATACAGAGATACATGATAAGATACTGTCTGCAGTCACCACTAGGGGGAGCTCCCTGTATACAGAGATACTCTCTGAATGAATTTAAGAAAGGAATGGATGCTTTTCTTGTATCAGTGTAGAAGGTTACGAATAACAGAATATTATAGGTAGATGGTTGACCCAGCTTAGGGGAAGGAATTTTTTTCCCTATGGAGAAAATTGGCTTCTACTCTGTGGGTTTTTTGCCGTCCCCAGGATCAACAATGCTGAACAGCTGCACTAAAAATAGGCTGAACTAGATGGACATAAGGTCTTCCTTCAGCCTTCAAAACTATGTTACTGTGATAAGATTCTGTCTGCAGCCACCACTAGGGGGAGTTCCCTGTATACAGAGATACATGATAAGGTCCTGTCTGCAGTCACTGCTAGGGGGAGCTCCCTGTATACAGAGATACATGATAAGATCCTGTCTGCATTCACCACTAGGGGGAGCTCCCTGTATACAGAGATACATGATAAGATCCTGTCTGCAGTTACCACTAAGGGGAGCTCCCTGTATACAGAGATACATGATAAGATCCTTTCTGCAGCCACCACTAGGGGGAGCTCCCTGTATACAGAGATACATGATAAGATCCTGTCTGCAGCCACCACTAGGGGGAGCTCCTTGTATACAGAGATACATGATAAGATTCTGTCTGCAGCCACCACTAGGGGGAGCTCCCTGTATACAGAGATACATGATAAGATCCTGTCTGCAGCCACCACTAGGGGGAGCTCCCTGGATGCAGAGATACATGATAAGATCCTGTCTGCAGCCACCACTAGGGGAGCTCCCTGTATACAGAGATACATGATAATATCCTGTCTGCAGCCACCACTAGGGGGAGCTCCCTGTATACAGAGATACATGATAAGATCCTGTCTGCAGCCACCACTAGGGGGAGCTCCCTGTATACAGAGATACATGATAATATCCTGTCTGCAGCCACCACTAGGGGGAGCTCCCTGTATACAGAGATACATGATAACATCCTGTCTGTAGCCATCACTAGGGGGAGCTCCCTGTATACAGAGATACATGATAAGATCCTGTCTGCAGCCACTACTAGGGGGAGCTCCCTTTATACAGAGATACATGATAAGATCCTGTCTGTAGCCACCACTAGGGGGAGCTCCCTGTATACAGAGATACATGATAAGATCCTGTCTGCAGCCACCACTAGGGGGAGCTCCCTGTATACAGAGATACATGATAAGATCCTGTCTGCAGCCACCACTAGGGGGAGCTCCCTGTATACAGAGATACATGATAACATCCTGTCTGTAGCCACCACTAGGGGGAGCTCCCTGTATACAGAGATGCATAAGAATCCAGTGGATTGGTCATAAATGTCTGATAACAGAGTATCCATCCTCTTGTGCCGCCACTAATCCCAAATACAGCGGTCCCTAACATTCCTGTGTTAATAGAAAGGTAACCATGGTCTCCATTCACATAAGAGCCGGTGGGACCCTCTTTGTCAGGATCGGGTATTGCTTATGGGGTATACCCTATAAAACTGTGATAAAATGCTCATAATACACAAGTGGACTTTGCCGATTAGTTTTCTGTGAACATAGCCCAGTTAGTAGGATTGTTCCTTCTTTTTGCGCTTCGTCAGGCTGTCTCCGGTGGCGGAGGGAAAATATTTAATATTTTAAAAATAAAGCTAAATAAAGTTAAATGAAATTATGAATTTCTACTTTGTAGCAAAACATCTTCATTATTTCCCTTCTTATTTAACAACACATTAGAAAATCCCTTAATGTTCATTAGGGCAATAAGAGGCCGGTGTTGTCCTCCAGGAGGGGCGCAGCCTCGCACCCTTAGACACTTTATTAAGTCTAGCAGGAAATTACCTTGGAGAGAGCGCCGCTCCCGCTCACCTAGTTCAGAGATACAATAATGAATGTTTCTCTCTGCTTCTCATGGTGCGGGACTCATTAGCCTCCGCTTCTGCTGACAGTATAAGGATAATTAGCAGTATAGCTTCACTTGGTGAGATCCTTTAACTCTTTGTTGTACTTGCCACATTTTCATCCCCTCCCACAATAAGATGTCGATAACTTCTATAAGGTCTTATACACATCTATATCTAATGTGTACGTGAGGAATAACATGATCACTGGCCATTATATGACTTATAGGAGCTTCTCCCAAAATTAGAATATCATCAAAAAGTTAATATATTTCAGTTCTTCAATACAAAAAGTGACTCTCCTCTATTCTATAGAGACATTACACACAGAGTGATCTATTCCACGTGTTTATTTCTGGTAATGTTGATGATTATGGCTTACAGCCAATGAAAACCCAAAAGTCATTATCTCAGTAAATTAGAATAATTAACAATAAGCACCTGTAAAGGCTTCCTAAGGGTTTATAAAGGTCCCTTAGTCTGTTTCAGTAGCTCCACAATCATGGGGAAGACTGCTGACCTGACAGATGTCCAGAAGGCAGTCACTGACACACTCCACAAGGAGGGGAAGCCACAAAAGGTCATTGCTAAAGAAGCCGGCTGTTCACAGAGTGCTGTATCCAAGCAGATTAATGGAAAGTGGAGTGGAAGGAAAAAGTGTGGTAGAAAAAGGTGCACAAGCAACCGGGATAAACGCAGCCTGGAAAGGATTGATAAGAACAGGAGGAGATTCACAAGGAGTGGACCGCTGCTGGAGTCATTGCTTCACACCACACACAGACGTATCCAGGACATGGGCGACAAGTGTCACATTCCTTGTGTCAGCCACTCATGACCAATAGACAACGCCAGAAGCGTCTTACCTGGGCCAAGGAGAAAAAGAACCGGACTGTTGTCAGTGGTCCAAGGTGTTGTTTTCAGATGAAAGTAAATTTTGCATTTCATTTGGAAGTCGCGGTCCCAGAGTCTGGAGGAAGAGTGGAGAGGCCACAATCCAAGCTGCTGGAGGTCTGGTGTGAAGTCTCCACAATCAGTGATGGTTTGGGGAGCCGTGTCATCTGCTGGTGTAGGTCCACTGTGTTTTATCAAGACCAAAGTCAGCGCAGCCGTCTCCAGGACATTTTAGAGCACTTCATGCTTCCCTCTGCCGACAAGCTTTATGGAGATGGAAATGTCATTCTCCAGCAGGACTTGGCCCCTGTCCACACTGCCAAAAGTACCAATACCTGGTGTACACACAACAGTATCACTGGGCTTGATTGGCAGCAAACTCACCTGACCTTAACCCCATAGAGAATCTATGGAGTATTGTCAAGAGGAACATGAGAAACACCAGACCCAACAATGCAGTCGAGCTGAAGGCAGCTATCAAAGCAACCTGGGCTTCCATAACCCCTCAGCAGTGCCTCAGGCTGATCGCCTCCATGCCATGCTGCATTGATGCAGTAATTGATGCCAAAGGAGCCCCGACCAAATACTGAGTGCATTTACTGATCATACATTTCAGTAGGACAACATTTCAGATTTTACAATCATTTTTCAAGCTGGTGTTATAAAGTATTCTAATTTACTGAGATAATGACTTTTGGGTTTTCATTGGCTGTAAGCCATAATCATCAACATTACCAGAAATAAACACGTGAAATAGTTGACTAAAATAGCTCTAGTGGTCAGTGTGAAAATTGCAAGATGCAAGGAGTTTGTATGTTCTCCCCGTGTTTGCGTGGGTTTCCTCCGAGTTCTCCGGTTTCCTCCCACATTCCAAAGACATACTGATAGGGAATTTAGATTGTGAGCCCTATCAGGGACAGTGATGATAATGTGTGCAAACTGTAAAGGTAAAGCGCTGCGGAATATATTGGCGCTATATAAAAATCAAGATTATTATTATTTTTATTGCTATTAATGACTCTATATAATATATAAGATTCACTTTTTGCATTGAAGAACTGAAATAAATTCACTTTTTGATGATATTCTAATTTTGTGTGAAGCACCTGTATATCCTGCATTTTCACCAGTTTTTCTCTCTGCGGGCTTTCTCTCTAATTTTCAATTGTCTCTGAGCTGGTGAGTAGGTGGAGACTGGTTGCTATAATGTCTGCTATATACATGACACACAAAGATGAGGGATTCCTACTAACCTGTCTCTATATGAGACACATTCAAAAACATAACCAGTACTCAGCAGTGTAGCTGGGAATTCAGCTCTGGTTTAATATAAAAGAATTTACAAAAAAGCCACAGCATGTAGAACTTTTAGGGTATGTACGTTGCGGATTCTACTGTGTATCTGCAGCGGATTTGGTCCTGCAGATCCGCAGCAGAATCTGCTTCATTTCCGCAGCATGTCAATTCTTTGTACAGATCTGCAGCGTTTTGACACATGCTCCATTATAGGAATCCACAGGTGTCAAAACGCAGGGGAAATCCGCACAAAATCTGCACTAAATCCGCAGGTAAAATGCAGGTCATTTTACCTGCGGATTTACCTGCGGATTTAGCCGAATCCGCATGGAAAAATCCGCAGGGTAATCCGCAACGTGTGCACATACCCTTAAAGTTGTTCTAATCTGTGTAACTGTGACTCCAGCTCTGGTATAAGAAAGAAGCCTGAGTTCTGAGGACATCGAACATTAATACTGAGCAGAGTAGCTGGCAATTCAGCTTGGGAGTAAGATAAAACCCTTTCCAAAAACGCCATATCGTGGATGACTCATTAAGCAGTACTGATTAGTGAATCTGTGAATCCAGCTCTGGCGTAAAAAAAAAATCCAGAGTTTGAGGGACAGCAAACAGTGGTACTAAACAGTGTAGTGGGGAATTTATATCTGGAGTAATATTAAAGTATTTACAAAAATGCCATAAATAGAGGATATCTTACAACAGTACTGACCTGTGTAGCTGATAATCAATCCAGCACTTGGGTAATATTAAAGCCTGACTTTGGGGGGCATGAAACAGTAGTAGTGAGCAGTGTAGCCGCAAAGTCATTTCTGATAGGTGACTGATAGGAGTGAAAAGCACTTAGGATAGTTAAAGACCAGGCGGCAGCATGGAGAACATTATGCATCAGTACTGAACAGTGAAGCTGTGAATCCAGGAGCGGATTGAGATGTAATATTTGTTTGAAGCTTCATCTCCCTGTGTCTGCCTGGTCTTTAACTATCCTAAGTGCTTTTCACTCCTATCAGTCACCTGACACCACCTCTTCTTGAAAAAATACATTTGAGGTTTTTTTTGGGTGATTGGTGAATTAGGAAGAAAAGGGGAAGAAGTGACTCCTAAGTGGAGAAAGAAGCAGGTTTCACAGTTTCTCATATTTGCTTGTACTTTAGATTTATGCTACGTTTTTTGGGCTGACCGTGACTTAACAATGTTCTATTACACTATTAAATGGGTTTATGTTCAAATATACAAGTGGGAGTTGCCTGTCGCATTAGTACCTGTTTCTGGGTGGAGTTTGACTTAATTTTGATTCTCAGTGTTGATATAGGTCACTAATGCTTCTGCACAGCTGGTGATTTCCAGACCCTACTCTGTATGTTCTGAATCTATTATCCCACATTGAGTGGCACAAGGTTTTCCATTTCTCTGTTGGTAGATGTTTATTCTTTATGTGGTTACTTTCTGTCTACGACTTCAACTTTGCTATAATGCATAGAATTTAATTAGCGAAACTGGAGTCTTTGCAAATCTGTATAAGAAGTATTTTTTTTTTATTAAAGGGGATACATTCAGATAAATGTTGTCGTCCAAACATCCACCTAGGTTTTATATGATCGAGTGTACAAGTGTTTCCACTTTAGAGAACTCATTTAGCCGTTTGGTGGACTGTGAGTCTCAGAGGACCACGTTCAGGGTCCTGATCTGCTGGGGAGTAGAGTAGAAAGTTGCAACAGGGACTGTCACCACATCCTCTGTACAGTCCTGGTGAATTCCTTACAACACCCAGATTTCATCCAACAGGGGTAGGCTTAAAGTTTGGACCCTAAACCAATGTCATCTGAAATGTTGATTGTCTATACGTGTATATTTGCATTGTGCGGTTGTTTCTCGTTTTTCTAGAAATTCTTGCAAATGCTTTTGAAAATGACTTCCCAGTGCACAAGGCTTGGCTGGCTCTTGCAGCTCTTCAGCCTCTCCTCTTCCCACCGCCAGCCTCCTTTCAGTGACTGACATGTCACTCTTCTTTGTGAACGTCTCTCCCACCTGAGATCTTGCAGAGTTGCTGCCTTTCCCGGAGCTATGCATACATGGATCGATAGTCTGGCTCTCGCAACGGTATTAGGACTTTAATGCATGCGCCGCCCCTTGGATTGATGGCGCCGGTGTGAGAGAACAAGTCATCTATTAGTGACCAAAAGGAGGAAAATGGGGACGCGAGGCGGGAGAACTGTAAGTGTAAGACAAACCCTGTGCAATGGCACATTAATTTACATAAAGGTTTGCAGATGGATTGGAGAAATGTATTTATGATACAAAGGTGGAGAAAAAAATCATCATTTTAGGTGTGTTACATAGACAACATTAATTTAGAGTCTACAAACCTGTTGACAGGTTCCCTTTACCCTGGACTCAACTGTTCTTTGTCTAACCCCAACGTCTATACCCTGATGACACTACAGATGCTACATGTTCCTCACCCTTTGTCAAACTGCGGAAGGTCCTGAGCTCAGCGTTTCGGAATGTCCTGGATACATGAAAGAAACTAGCAGATAATTGTAATTCATGGCATGGGGTCTGCAAATTAAAGGATTGATATGTTATCATCAAACCTGCTGTGATGGGAGATTGCGAAGGTAAGCTTAGATCAACAGACTGACATTTCAACAGTAAGAAACTAACTATTTTTAACCAAAAAATGTACATGATTTTGAACAAATGGTCACAATTTGGCTTGTTGATTATTGAAAGAATTGGACGTGATCATTTAAGTTTTGCTGACAGTGAGTCAAAATCTATTGTCCAGGATAAGTAAAAAAAGCGGACCAAGGACTGGTCTAGAAGGAGGAGCACAGAGTAATGTGGAGGACAGGTCTAGAAGGAGGAGCACAGTAGTGTGGAGGATAGGTCTAGAAGGAGGAGCACAGTAATGTGGAGGATAGGTCTAGAAGGAGGAGCACAGAGTAATGTGGAGGACAGGTGTAGAAGGAGGAGCACAGAGTAATGTGGAGGACAGGTCTAGAAGGAGGAACACAGTAATGTGGAGGATAGGTCTAGAAGGAGGAGCACAGTAATGTGGAGGATAGGTCTAGAAGGAGGAGCACAGAGTAATGTGGAGGACAGGTCTAGAAGAAGGAGCATAGAGTAATGTGGAGGACAGGTCTAGAAGGAGGAGCACAGAGTAATGTGGAGGACAGGTCTAGAAGAAGGAGCATAGAGTAATGTGGAGGACAGGTCTAGAAGAAGGAGCATAGAGTAATGTGGAGGACAGGTCTAGAAGGAGGAGCACAGTAATGTGGAGGATAGGTCTAGAAGGAGGAGCACAGAGTAATGTGGAGGACAGGTCTAGAAGAAGGAGCATAGAGTAATGTGGAGGACAGGTCTAGAAGGAGGAGCACAGAGTAATGTGGAGGACAGGTCTAGAAGGAGGAGCACAGAGTAATGTGGAGGACAGGTCTAGAAGGAGGAGCACAGAGTAATGTGGAGGACAGGTCTAGAAGAAGGAGCATAGAGTAATGTGGAGGACAGGTCTAGAAGGAGGAGCACAGAGTAATATGGAGGACAGGTCCTGAAGGAGGAGCACAGAGTAATGTGGAGGACAGGCCCAGAATGAGGAGCACAGAGTAATATAGAGGACAGGTCTAGAAGGAGGAGCACAGAGTAATGTGGAGGACAGGTCTAGAAGGAGGAGCACAGAGTAATGTGGAGGACAGGTCTAGAAGGAGGAGCACAGAGTAATGTGGAGGACAGGTCTAGAAGGAGGAGCACAGAGTAATATGGAGGATAGGTCCTGAAGGAGGAGCACAGAGTAATGTAGAAGGCAGAGGACAGGTCTTGAAGGAGGAGTATAAAGAATTGTCTATTGGCTTTTGTAGATAACGGGTCATTTGTGACTTTGGATGGGGCAGTTTCAGCTGAGTTGTAGGTTCAGGAACCAGACTGTAGGTTGTTGGAGTGAGGGATGGGAGGGAAGTTCAATGAGAACATGCTGTTCAATGAGTTTTGGAGCAAGTGGGAGTACTGATACATGAGGCAATAGCTGGATATAGAGATTGGGTCATTGGACATTGACATGAGGTTTATTAGGGTCAAGCATATAATTGGTAATATGCGACTTGGAGACGAGAGTGGCAAGTTTTTCTTCAGTCATGAAGGGGAAGAAGGTTATGGGGGAAGGTCATTGGGCAGTTTTGTAGATGGGTTCAGGTGGTTCTAGGTGTAAAGGATGTAATCTTGCAGTCGAGAAATTGTCAGTCCTTAATGAAATCCATGGAAATGTAAGTGTGGACAGGACACATTTGAAGAATAAAACAGATGATCAGTGGGTTGTCATAATGGCCTGGTGACCCACTAAACTCTAGCAAGTTGATATGTCTACTTCACTGATGGTTCATCTACACAATAAGTCAGTCCAATATTTCCTTTTCCCTGAAGGCAGTTTACAAACACACCAGTGAGGTTGCCCCAATGGATCTTAACCATGGACTATGCATGAGTGGACTCTGGTGAGTCAATCGCTTTGATCTCCACCTTCTCATGCGGCGTGTATATAGCACTGTGCCGACCACTACTGGTAGGAGACTTAGTCATGCAATTTTCCTGGATCCTTGAGTAAGGAGACCACCTTGGATTCATAACAGTCTGATTAACTCTAGACTTGAGCAAGTTGGTGAATTCACTCAGTCAATCCAATGGGGCTTGATCCATGGATATTTCCAATCAATTTACTTAAATACAAGGAAGGTTCAAGCACAGCAGCCAGGAGGTCTACCAAATGGACGTTGATCATGGTTGAATCTTGAGTGAGGGCAGATGGGTCGATCGTCTCAATCTCTTCCTTTACAGGCCGCATCTGCCCACCACTGGCAGAAGACCCGGTGATACTCCCGGAGGTGACTACACTAAAACTTTAATTATTAATTGTTTTTCCCTAACGGTCACACGCGCTCACATATTTCACAGCTCCGAATGACTCATGACAATTGTTTAATTAAAATTCTGCTCATCCATCTCTCGTACCTGTTTTATTCAGGAGTCATAAATGAACATCTATTGTCAGATGGGAATAATACATGCATTTAGTGATTAAATAATTGAATTCTGTGGAGGCTAAATGAAGTAGCCAAGCTCATTTATACCACAGGCTTTAGGATCTTGTATTCCCTCGATTATGGACCTCTGACTTGTCGCTCTTACAGACTCATTTCGACTCTCTTAATACTTCGTGGAGACATCATTATCTACGCTCCTCCGGGATCCCCACCTGATAGGTGCAGAGGCTTCTGGATGCTTTGAGAACAATGTTCTCTTCTCCTGATGACTTTTTCCACCTGTTCCTGCCATCGTCTCTGTGTCTTTTGAAATCCCAGTCAAATGAATTATTGAAAAACTTCATTTTTTTTTTATGCTGGATGTCATTTATTTGATTGAGACATTTGAAGAGAACGCAGATATTGTATATTGCTTCATGTTCAAGTCATTGTTTGTCAGATCCTAGAAGGTGTTCTCTGCTTCAGACGACTCATTTAGAGAATGCACTTGGTTGGATATGGAAGAGATGGTCTATTATTTCTAGTAGCATATGTTGTATTGATAGGGGGGCTCTTGGTGGGAGTTTGCCACTTTTAGCTATTTGGCTGAATCCAGAATCATAGAATTTTAGATTTGGAAGGGACCTTCATGGTCATCATGTCCAACCCCCCGGCTCAATGCAGGAGTCACTAAACCATCCGTCTCCGAGACTTGTCTGTCCAGCCTTTGTTTGAAGACTTCCATTGAAGGAGGCACTAACTTTCTGGTATTCGAGTTGCACAATGGTAACCCCATAAAAACTTAAGATCTTGAGTTTCCTAATATCCTCTTGACTCTGCTTGTATCCAGGACACCCATCATGTAAAAAAAAAAATAAATCATTCCCCACCGCAGCATTACTAGAGCCTTGATCCATGCATAAGTTGTTAGAGGAGTACTGTGACCACGAGTGAATAGGTTAGATTGCTACCTGAATTTACACAGTAGAAACTCCCAACATATCGCCTGCCATGTTGTCTCCAGGGCAGTAATCCATTATTATCTAGAATGAAGTTCTCTTGGGAAAATGTGTGGAGTTTCCCAACTATGGACTCCCAGAATTATCTAGCCTCAGGTCCGCTCACAGTTTAAGTGACTGGACACCTGCTTTACTTTGAGAATCGGTTTGGTCTATCTAGAAGATACCAAGCCCCATATTAAGGCCTTTGTTTGTTTTGCCTTGATAAAGGTGGTAATCCGGTGCCGAAACGTGTTGGTTAATGAAAACCTTCATTTCATACCATCGAGGATTCTTCATTTCCTTCATGTCTCCACTGAAGTGGATTGTTATCTGGAAAATTTTTTCCTCCAACCACGGGGCGCAGCCGCGGATTCTAAGGCTCTTATTTGGGTTGTGTCCATACATAACCACCTATGTAGAGCACCACCATCCCTCTCATTTCTCATGCGGTATAGCCTTATTGGACGCTTCTGTCCTAACCTTGACCTCAGCACCTTCCGGAAATGTGACCCAGAAGCAGGCGGAGACATTGTTTTTGTCATCCTTGAACTAGGAACTTGCCAAATTTTTTCATTTTCACATTTGATGGGTCAACAAAATAATGCTGTCCATTAAATTACAAAACTTCCCGTCCTATAGTCTTAGTGCCATAGCACAGCTTTCTCTCTTCGATAGGAGTGGTGTCCTTCATAAGACACAATGAAGGCAGAGTACGTGTGTAGGAGTCTGACAAATTGCATTAGAATTTCCATCTGAAAATCCCGGTGTTGATTGGTTTGAGTTGAGTGCCTCTTGTTTCCATGTGCTCGGTACATTTGCTTTTGTAGATTTCTTCTTCCTCATTCTTCTCTTGTGCTGATGTCCCCACTGTTCATCCATTCACAGAGTATATGGCGATGGGTATGAAATGCTGCCGCGTTGTTCTGATCGGCATCGGTGTCGGGAAATGTCAATGTTACATCGGTATTGCACATTTAAAGCTGTTTACAAATGAGATCCGGTAATGATCCATCTTGTCCTTCATAACACAGATATCTGGCGATGGGAAAAATACAGTGGGTACAGAAAGTATTCAGACCCCTTCAAATTTTTCACTCTTTGTTTCATTGCAGCTGTGACGAACAGTCCACCGCTGCCACCAATATGTGAGGAACGGCGGACCGCCGTCGCCAAATTGTGATGGACAGCGGACCCTGTGCCACCAATACGTCACGGTCCCACCACTGACACGGGTATGTCAGCGGACGGAGGGACGCGGCGCACTGCCAGCACACGGCTATCACAGGCACAGTGGGGGCTTATCTTAGTTATTCCACCACTGGCACCATGTGACCAAAAAAACAGCAAGCTAATCTTTCTCTAACAATTTACCAAAGGGGGTTATTTTGGATGCCCCACCACTGCTAACAACCTTCCAGAACTGCGGGGATTTATGTATATCCCACTTTCTCAGTTCCACTTTGGAACTCGCAGCTCTCGGGCTGCTTGTTGTGCACGGGCCACTAGACTACTGCAGTAAGGGAATTATCAATGCAGTGGCGGCAGCCCCTCATTCAGCATGTAAGACCCGTCCGTACTGCCAGCTAGCCTAGCCAGCCGTGCACACCACGCTGCCACCAGCCACGCTTTACTTAATCAAAGCGTTAATTAAGAGGGTCCACGGCAAACCCCAAATTAGTAGCGATTATCTAAAAAAGTGCATAGTTCGTTTCTTAGAGCATGGAGTCAAACTGATAATTTTACAATTTATTCCCCAAAGTCGGGCAGTGATTACAAATACAAAAGTTGTAATAAATTGAGACATTACATATGTACAAATACAAATATAAAGCAAAGTGGATGAAAGAACAGAAAGTAACACTCACATGTGCGTAATTGGTATTAGACAGACCATGTGGCTGGGGGGAAGGGCGCTTAACCAAACGTCCCCACTCATCGGCACGTCTCTCTGGCAGGAGAACTCCAGCTGAACTGACTGGAATTTGGTAGGGAATACCTATAGCCTAGGGTCTGTGACCTCACGAAATGAGCGGTGTTATGAATGAGTCACCGGAGGAGGAGAAAACAAAAATACAAGCTAAGTCCAGAAAACCAGAGAGGTTGGTAGCTATCGGATGTCAGACCCCTGATCCTATACACCACAATTAACAGTAGCCGTGGGGGGGTTCCTATGGTGCCCTAGACCCCTCGTCACAGCTGGAGAACTACATAAGCCTAAAGAAGGAAAGGGGAAATCTAAACTGCCCCAGAGCAGACCCCAAAGCAATAGACAGCCCCCAACATGTATTGTCGGTGAAAAACAGATGAAAACACAAACACAGACAGAAAGACAGGCTGAGCAAACGATGGGGCCCAACTAACTAGATAGGACAGGACAGAAAAGATGCTGGCTGCAATCCGCAAAAAACCCTACCAAAAATGTCCCAACCGTCTGATAGGAAAAAAGGCCCTGAAGTCGATAGACTTCAAAATCACTATATCAGCACTCAGGTATATTCTGAAAACAGAGCAAAGAGATCAACTGATCAGAGACAAAAATGGAATTCAGCCAGTCCCAACCAGGACTGGCTGAATACAAACACTAAGGAAACCAGACAAAATCTCATGGAATAATAGCAGGGCAAAAACTTAGCTTTTAGTAGACAGGAACTAAGCTGGATGCAAGAGCTCAGAGCAGAAAGGATCACCAGCAGCCCTGCAGGGCGTCGGCTGCCTTATATCCACTCAGAAATTCAAGATGTCCAATCACACTCCGCCTGTTCAGATGACAGGTTATTCCCATCCCAATCAATTTCACTACACCTCTTCACCAGCAGAGGGAGTTCATCAGACATCAAAGGTGAAGGGAAGAATGAACTCACAACAGTACCTTCCCCTTGAGGAGGGGTCACCAAACCCTCATCCACGCCACCAGGGCGATCAGGATGGGCCCGATGAAAAGCACGAACCAATCTTTTGGCATGAATATCGGATGCTGGGAGCCAAGAATTATCCTCCTGGCCATAACCCTTCCATTTAACCAAATACTGGAGTCTCCGTCTAGCCAGACGAGAATCAAGTATCTTCTCAATCTCATATTCCACATTACCTTCAACCAATACAGGGTCAGGAGGTGCCACCACAGGAACTACTGGCTCAACAAACCTCTTTAACAGAGACTTATGAAACACGTTATGGATCTTGAATGTAACAGGAAGAGCCAATTGAAAAGAGACCGGATTAAGAATCTCCAAAATCTTGTAAGGTCCAATAAATCTAGGTTTAAACTTTGGAGAAGCCACCTTCATAGAGATATTCTTTGATGACAACCAAACCATATCACCCACCTTAAACCGGGGACCAATGGTCCTATGCCGGTTGGAAAACCGCTGGGCCTTTTCCTGGGAGAGACAACTTATCCACCACTTGGTCCCAAATCTGGTGCATTCTCTCCACCACAGTGTCAACACCTGGGCAGGCAGAAGACTCCACCTGCCCTGAAGAGAATCGAGGATGAAACCCAAAGTTACAAAAAAAAGGTGACATCAAAGTGGCAGAACTAGATCTATTATGTAAAGCAAATTCGGCCAAGGGCAAAAATGAAACCCAATCATCCTGATCAGCAGAAATAAAACATCTCAAATACGACTCCAAAGTCTGGTTTGTTCTCTCCGTCTGCCCATTGGTCTGAGGGTGAAACGCAGAGGAGAAGGACAACTGAATTCCCAGCTTGGAACAGAAAGTCCTCCAAAATCTAGAAACAAACTGAACTCCTCTGTCAGATTCAATGTTCTCAGGAATCCCGTGCAAGCGAACCACCTGTTGCAAAAACAAGGGCACCAACTCTGAGGAAGATGGCAACTTAGGGAGTGGTACAAGATGGACCATCTTAGAGAATCTATCACAAATCACCCAAATAACAGTCATTCTCTGAGAGACAGGCATATCAGAGATAAAATCCATTGAAATATGGGTCCATGGCCTCCTGGGCACCGGCAAAGGCATCAACAACCCACTAGAGCGAGAAAAAGGTTTAGACCGGGAGCAAGTCCCACAGGACTGCACAAAATTCCTGACATCACGAGACAAGGCGGGCCACCAAAAAGACCGACTCACCAAATCTCTAGTACCAAAAATACCTGGATGACCAGTCAATGCGGAGCAATGAACCTCAGACATCACTCTCTTCCTCCACTGGTCAGGAGCATACAATTTCCCAATGGGACAACGCTCAGGTTTGTCCTCCTGAAACTCTTCCAGAACACGTCTCAAATCGGGCGAGATGGCAGAAAGAACTACCCCCTCACCTAAGATGGTAGCAGGCTTGGTCACAATAGGAGAATCAGCAAAGAAACTCCTAGAGAGGGCGTCTGCCTTGACATTCTTAGTGCCTGGAAGAAAAGAGACCACAAAAGCAAAACGTTTGAAAAACAAGGCCCACCTAACCTGTCTAGGATTCAAGCGTTTGGCCGACTCCAGGTAAATCAAATTCTTGTGGTCAGTAAGGACCACGACTTGATGTTTAGCTCCCTCCAACCAATGTCTCCACTCCTCAAATGCCCATTTCATGGCTAACAGTTCCCGATTCCCCACAGCATAGTTACGTTCGGATGGGGAGAACTTTCGGGAAAAGAAATCACAGGGATTCAATTTAGATGTTACAGGATCTTTTTGGGACAAAACAGCTCCTGCACCAATCTCAGAAGCGTCCACCTCTACCTGAAGCGGGAGTGAGACATCAGGTTGCCGCAAAACCGGAGCAGAAGTGAACCTTCGCTTCAGCTCCTGAAAAGAAGAAACAGCCCCCTTCTTAGTCAAATCAGTCAATGGTTTGGCAATACCAGAAAAATTAGCTATAAATTTACGATAAAAATTAGCAAAACCCCAAAACTTCTGGAGGGCCTTCAAAGAAGTGGGCTGAACCCAATCATAAATGGCCTGTACCTTGGCCGGGTCCATTTCAATAGTTGACAGAGACAAAATAAATCCCAAAAATGAAATCCTCTACTCCAAAAAGGCATTTCAATCCCTTGACATACAGGGAATTCTCCCTCAAAATCTGGAACACAGTCCGAACATGTTCCACATGAGAATCCCAATCCTTGGAAAAGATCAAAATATCATCCAGATAGATGATCAAAAATTTATCCACAAAGTCTCGGAAAATATCATTCATGAAGCACTGGAAGACAGAAGGGGCATTAGTGAGCCCAAAAGGCTTCACCAGGTACTCAAAATGTCCCTCCGGAGTATTAAACGCCGTCTTCAATTCATCCTCCTGCTTAATGCGAATAAGATTATACGCCCCCCTGAGGTCAAGCTTGGTAAACCAGCAAGCACCTTTTACTCTGGAGAATAGATCAGAAATCAGGGGTAACGGATACTGATATTTAACAGTAATTTTGTTGAGGGAACGATAGTCAATACAAGGCCTTAATGAACCATCTTTCTTGGCCACAAAAAAAAACAGCACCTAAGGGTGAAGAGGATGGTCTAACATGACCCTTCTCCAGCGACTCCTTAATATAGGATCGCATAGCCTCATGCTCGGGTACAGATAAATTGAAGAGCCGACCCTTGGGAAATTTACACCCAGGGCTCAGCTCAATTGCACAGTCATAACTCCTATGAGGAGGCAAAGACGCAGACTCATTCTCACTAAATACATCATAAAAATCAGCCAAAAAGTCAGAAACATCATGCGACTGGGGAGAGGTGGAGAAAATAGGAGCGTCACTAAGGGCACACCGACAACCCCAACTCACCACAGACACAGATTTCCAATCCAAAACTGGATTATGTATTTTGCAACCAGTGAAACCCCAGAACGATGGTATCATGCAAATTATGCAACACCAAAAATCTGCTATTTTCTTGATGGTCTGGGGCGACCCGCATTACCACCTGGGTCCAAAACTGAGGTTTATTCTTCGCCAAAGGAGTAGCATCAATACCCCTCAAAGGGATAGGCGTCCGCAGAGGTGTCATAGGAAACCCACAACGTTTAGCAAAATCCAAGTCCATCAGGTTCAGAGCTTCTCCCGAATCCACAAAAGCCTTAGCGGAAAATGTGGACAGGGAGCAGATCAGAGTAATTGCCAGAAGAAACTTAGGTTGAACACCACCCACAGCAAATGTGTGTGCAAAACGTTTCTCTCGTTTTGGGCAGACAGAAATAATATGCGAGGCATCTCCACAGAAAAAACACAGCTTATTACACCTTCTGAACTCCTGACGTTGCGCCCTAGACAAAACTCTATCACATTGCATAGGTTCAGAAAACTCTATCACATTGCATAGGTTCAGACGTTTGTTCAACAGATGGCAACACCTCTCGTGCAGTTTTGTGTTCACGCAAACGCTGATCAACCTGAATGGCTGATGACATAGAATCGTCAAGACCAGAGGGAACAGGAAATCCCACCATAGTATCTTTTACGGTTTCTGACAAACCTTTCCGAAAGAGAGCTGCCAAGGCACCATCATTCCAGGTAGTAAGGACCGCCCACTTTTGGAATTTTTGACAGTACAACTCTGCAGAATCCTGACCCTGGTTCAATGCCAACAGGGCCTTTTCAACCTGATCAATAGCATTAGGTTCATCATACAACAACCCCAAGGCCTGAAAAAATGCGTTCACCTCAGTCAGAATAGGATCATCAGATATTACAAACTTTCTTAAAGCAACAGTGGCCATGAAAGTATTCATCTAACCTGCTTTGTATGTTGTCCCTGGTCGTAATATTCCTGGGTGTCTATGTGCATAATAAACTGTGCAGAGGTGGGTGACCTGCTGTTCACAGAGCTGATGTTTTGCAGATCTATCACATGCGCGCCGGACTTGCACAGTGTGTGCCTCTGAAGTCGGGAAGCGTACACTGAGCTTCATAGATGCAGTGACATTGTCGAAATGAGCGACGTGCATGCTCTAGATTTGCATGAGCGGCGATGACGCTGTCACTCATGCAGATTATATTATCACACCCACAGGGACATGTTAACTTGAAAAGAGGGCTGACTAATCTGGAGCAACTAACGCCCCATCAGCTGGTCAAACTCATTAGCCTAGGAAATGGGGACAATACAAATGCTTTTTATAAACCTCATTTGTACAGAAAAATGTGATATGGGGATGGTTAGGCAGAGAATTTACTCATAAATAAATGCTGCTGGGTTGGAGGGCATATCAGATCTCATGCTTTGCACTGAAGAGGGGCAGCACCCCAAAACATGTCTGCAAATTGAGATTCTGGTTTGGCTTCCATCATAAGTCATATGGCAAGGCTCGTTAAAGGGTCAATTTTTTTACTTTTAGGATTGCTACTTCCAATAGACAGCACTAGAGTTCCTCTCTGAAGAGACAACAGCCTTTTAAGTAAGACATATGCAGAGGCAATCCATCAAAGGCTATCTATCATATGCAGAGGCTATCGATCAAAGAAGCCTCCATAGCACCTGTTGGTCAGAGGCTTACTGATTCCATGATATGCAGAGGTTCTGCCCTGGTGGTGGGCCTGGCAAGGTGCCTCCATTGATGACTTTGGAAAGACATCATTGGCTTGGCACTTGCGATGCCCGTGTGGTTCTGACTTGAGTAGAAGACAGATTACTGGGAGAATGAGCAAGTAGAGGTTGATAGGAAATCTGACCATGGAAAAATATGCAGATACAAGGAAGTCCTCCAACCCTACAGCTCTTGGGTGCCCTGTTTTTAGAAGTGATGATGCTGGAGGTTCTTCTAACTACGGTGACTGACTGATATTGTGCAGACATCAACTCCTTGAGTAATACAAGGCACGTCCATTTTTGGTCTTTGTATCTTGATCTCTGGCGATGTAGAAAAGGTCTGCCAGTGTTAAGGGCATTGAAATTAATCTTCATTCTAAACAAGCCCCTTAAGCCTTTGTAGCGTCGGTGGTGGGGTGCCGAGCTGGGGGGGTGGTCCTACTTTTGTACCGCGCAGAGATGATAACAGAGACTCGATGAGGCAGATTCTGGGTGCAACAGGTCCAAGTTTATTTCATTACTTGCCGTCCGCCTGACGGCCTCCGCAGCACACCGCACGTTTCTTCACTTATCGGCCCTCCGTTTCCAGAGCCGTTTACACACCGTACTTTTACAATAGGGACGTACATATGCGTACTGTCCCTCCTTCACTTGTTCGACGCTCCTGACAGGTCCGCCACTGTGGCCGCCCTAGGCCCAATAACCAACAGCGCTTTCACTGGTCAGTCGTCGTGTCAAATACGGTATATGGCACTCACTGCCTCGTCTCTTCTGCGGTATCTTTCTGTCAGGACCACCCCCTGACGTTTCCTCTCCTCAGTCCCCTTGGTCGGATTCTCCTCAGGGCACACAGACTGGCGAAGTCCTCCTGTCACCTGGGCTCCCCCTGGGGACTGGAACTTTCTGGAACCCTCCCTCAGTATTTATAACTTCCCCGGTTCCTTGAAACTGTCACTAACTGTCACCACGCCCCCCATGACCAACGGTTTCTAAAGCCCTAAGCTGCTGTAAAGTCCTTTGCTCACACTCCACCCTGCCATCTAATGGTCATCCCAAGGTACTGCACGTCCACTACACTTTTCTAGTTGTTTCCCCACTGTAATCACTGTCTCCTACCTACACTGTGCAAACCTATCTTTCTTCACTCTGACTAGTCCGTCCGTCCGTCAGGTCACCTTCCCTACACTCCCCCTTCCTTTGTCCATTGTCGTCCTCGACAATCGTCATCCCTGCCTTCGTCGTTCTGAATCTACACCTACATTCTGTTGTCGGACCAGAAGTTGAGCCAAACCCACTATCTGCGGGGGCCGAACCACACTGGGAGCACTATGCTCTGAGCAGCCTACTGCTACTCACCAGCGCGCACGCCACATGACAACGTCTTTCAAATTGGGCAAGGTACACCCGTATTCTCTCTACGGCGTGTATCTTTCCCCTACTCTCCCCTACTGTTACCTTTCACTATCCGGTACGCCATGATCGAGGCCACTCACCTACCAGATCATTGCCGGCGCCCGCCTTTCCTTCTTCAGGGGTGTCCGTGGTGTCGGGGACCTGACCTAGGACGGCTGTCTTTCTCACATCTTCCCATTCATTTTCCTTCTTTCAATTACATGTCATGGTCGGCGTCCCGGTCTCCCAGACCTCAACTCTTAGATCCCTACCGGATCTCACACTTTCCTTTGGTCCCGCAGACCTTCCCTTACCCGGACCTGTTGCATTTTACTTTGCATATTATACATCATACAACTTTATAATAGCACAAGTACCCATTTTTTTTTATAATTTTTTTTTTTTTCCATTTTCTCTTACTTTTAAAACCAAAATATAACATAACATTGCATTTCCTCTTTCTTCCTCCCCCCCTTCCTTGGACCTGGACACTCCTCCACTTTTCCGTATCCCCGTTCTGTCAGGTAAACATATTTTCGTATATAAAGAACATAGAAAGAAGAAAGAAAGAGAGAGAGAAAATAGTTGCATCAGTTAAACAACAACAAAACTTTTTTCTAAATGCAACTGTCCTTATAATCTGCACAACAGTGCATCGAACTCCTGACAGTCTATACCACTCTCAATGGACAGAGGTGAGGGCTCCACGGGGATACTGAGGGTGTCCATTCAAGTCCTCTTCTTTTCCATGACGGCCTCTCCTTGAGTGTGGAGCAGGTTCCACACTTCCTGCTCCCGGGCCTTTTTCTTCCTGATCACCTCCGCTTCCCACACGGAGGGAACAGCACGGGCCCTGGAGTCCGGTGGGCGGGACTCCGCTGAAAAAGACCGCAAGACAGAAACGGCCGAAGATTTCTGCGGCCCAGCAGCCGCTGGGGTCAGGTGGCAAATGGGGAGAACCGGGTCCTCGGGGGCTGGAATCACAGGGCCCGCTAAATCGGTCGCAGCCGACTCCAGCAGCGGCATAACCGCGGCCTCAGGACAGGCCGCATCCACTACTTCCAACGGAGTCGGAGTAACGGCCGATTTCAACAATGCAGCTGCTATTAGCAGGGAAAGCGCAGCAGCATCTTCTTTGGGTGAGCTCTGCACTGGTGACTCCGGGCGGGGTAGTTCGGGGACATGAGCGGGGACCTCGCTCAGCTCTGCATACACCACGGGGCCCGTGGTAGCTAGGCCTTCCGGTGCGCAGGGGGCCGCGTGCTGCAGCAGAATGGTGGGGGCCGCTTGCGGAGGCACTGGTAGGGCCGGGGGTACTCTCACCTTCCCTGGCACTGCGGCCTCCGTTCCATCATCACGCAGTTTCCCCCGCAGCCTCCGTTCCTTGCTCCACTGTCCTGCGGGCCTTCCCTCCGGACTCGGGGGCTCCGCTGAGAAGTCCTCTGCTGGTATTGGTGGCAGCCGTTCTCGCTGACTCCCCTCAGGCTCCGCTCCCCGGCTCAGCATCCCGCTGCCTGCCCGTAAATCTGAAGATGACTTCTGGTGCAGCTCCATCTCTCGCCGCCATTGCCACTCTAGGCGGCCGATGCCCCGACACCCGCAGCATCTCATACCGTCCGTTGGGCAGCACTCGAATGGCGTCAGACAGCCGCAGCCAAGTTTTTCTTCTGTGCCACTCCTCCTGCTGGGTGGGGCGTTGGCAGACCTTTCCATCCATCTGCCAGGGTCCAATATATGGAAACGTCGGTCTCCGGGCATATATTGCTTCCTTTTGGGGTACGTTGGAGGGGGTCCCAGTCCATTCTGAACAACTGCAAACACCCGGACCTCTCCTCTGCGCTGAAGTAATACCGCCATCTTGGGCAGAATCAGCTACTGCCTTGGATCCTCTGCAAGCAACACAGATCCGACACAGCGTCCCAATTTGTAATCCACAGGTCAGTAATTGGTAGTCCACAGGTGTTTATAATCCGAAATAGAGCAGTCCAAGTTTTCCTCAGTCCTTCAGTTGCAGGCCTGCCGCAGAAGATAGCGTATTAGCGGCGGCTATCCTGCCGACTACGCCAAATGTAGTGTCGGTGGTGGGGTGCCGAGCTGGGGGGGTGGTCCTACTTTTGTACCGCGCAGAGATGATAACAGAGACTCGATGAGGCAGATTCTGGGTGCAACAGGTCCAAGTTTATTTCATTACTTGCCGTCCGCCTGACGGCCTCCGCAGCACACCGCACGTTTCTTCACTTATCGGCCCTCCGTTTCCAGAGCCGTTTACACACCGTACTTTTACAATAGGGACGTACATATGCGTACTGTCCCTCCTTCACTTGTTCGACGCTCCTGACAGGTCCGCCACTGTGGCCGCCCTAGGCCCAATAACCAACAGCGCTTTCACTGGTCAGTCGTCGTGTCAAATACGGTGTATGGCACTCACTGCCTCGTCTCTTCTGCGGTCCTTTCCTGTCAGGACCACCCCCTGACGTTTCCTCTCCTCAGTCCCCTTGGTCGGATTCTCCTCAGGGCACACAGACTGGCGAAGTCCTCCTGTCACCTGGGCTCCCCCTGGGGACTGGAACCTTCTGGAACCCTCCCTCAGTATTTATAACTTCCCCGGTTCCTTGAAACTGTCACTAACTGTCACCACGCCCCCCATGACCAACGGTTTCTAAAGCCCTAAGCTGCTGTAAAGTCCTTTGCTCACACTCCACCCTGCCATCTAATGGTCATCCCAAGGTACTGCACGTCCACTACACTTTTCTAGTTGTTTCCCCACTGTAATCACTGTCTCCTACCTACACTGTGCAAACCTATCTTTCTTCACTCTGACTAGTCCGTCCGTCCGTCAGGTCACCTTCCCTACACCTTCTTCCAACCTCCTTCTTCCAACCTCCAATGATCCAATTGCTCTCCGGATCCCAGTTAGCATCATCTTCTGGTAGCTGGTCACTTCGTTTCTGAGTCCTTGGCACTTTTGTCATGCCCTACCACTTCTCCTCCTTTATAAGACAATACGTCCCGGTGAAGGCAACTTTCCACAGTTGAGTATTAGATCAGGGTGTTGGGATTGATGAGCATTTCGGGAGATGTGAACGTATGTAGGTGTATTATCTTTCACTGATTCAGCACTTCTTTTAGTGAAAAGACTTTGGGAAGGTGATCTTATTTTAACCTTGTTACTCCTCTGGGGCCAATTTAAGCTTTTATTGCCTTTTAAGTCTAGGTCTGACTTCAGTTTCTGGCTTTGAACTTGTGACCAGAGTTGGAACTTTTTTTTTCTTTCTTCTTGATCAGGCCGAGGAGCATCTGTTGCCAGACAAGCCTCCTAGAAAAGAAAAGGTCAAATGTTCAATAAAATGTTCCTCGCGTTGGAGAACGCTAATGCGTTGTGACTTTGCATGCTACTGTGCTGTTTGTTTCTTTGTCTGTGGATGTGCAGATCGGAGCGTGCCCTATATATACTCTTTGTTTTTCCTCTATGTTCCACTATGAAACAGACGCCCGTGATGGGTTCCTCCAAGGTTTTCCGAGCCGTTTGTCTGTTCACCTTATTTCACTCCGTTAAGGATTGGTCACTTCTCCAGCGCTGTTGGCTACATAACTCGAAGCGGAGTGTTTGACTGATAATGGTTTTCCGAAACGGTGACACGGAGCAGCGCTTTCGTTCTGCTTTTATCTGTCACAATGGCTTATGTCGTCTTCCCTCGAAAACATTGTCTGCTGTTTAAGTTCAAAAAGTATTCCAAACCGTTTAGCACCTCCAAACTTTAGACAACTGGTCTATTGTAGCAAAGGTGAAGCTATGGTGGGTGCAGAGGTATCAGTGACAGCCAGGTGCTGGTGCCTTGGGAGTTCGCTGGGCGGTGAAGATACCCCTGCCACATAAGAAGGTACCAATACTATAATCGGCTGATAGGTAGCAGAACGAAGGTAGCATTTGGAATTGGTTCCAAAGAACTTTAAAGGGAGTCCGTCACCCCCAAAAATGCATTTTAAGTGGGCAATGCAGTGCTGTAGGGGACTCGGCTCCTATAAAAACCATGCGAGCACTGTACCTGTAGCTGGCAAGTCATTTTTCATTTGAAAGCAAATGAGGGGGCTACGGTGCACCCCTGGAGTGGCCAAGAGTTTGTTGTAGCATTAACCTCATCGTTAGCATATTGGGGGCCTTACCCCATTTTAACATTACTGAGTCAAAATCATGTAAGGCCCTTTGTAAGACATCTGATCATTTTTAGCCTACTTGGAAGGATTTTGATATCGCATGGGAAAGATTTCCCAAGACTGGACTTATTTGCCAATCCTAAGCCAACACGAATTGGAGTAGGACCACGGTCAGACAATGGTGCTATTCGCAGACGAGTCAGGCAGTTTTATGTGCCCATTCACATTGTGGACCGGTGCATGAACTTCCTGTTATTTGGGTGCAGTATAGGAGTGTATTTGTGGTACTGCCCATCGCTGTCATTTGGGTGCAGTATAGGAGTGTATTTGTGGTACTGCCCATCGCTGTCATTTGGGTGCAGTATAGGAGTGTATTTGTGGTACTGCCCATCGCTGTTATTTGGGTGCAGTATAGGAGTGTATTTGTGGTACTGCCCATCGCTGTTATTTGAGTGCAGTATAGGAATATATTTATGATACTGCCCGTCACTGTTATTTGGGTGCAGTATAAGAATATATTTATGATACTGCCTGTCACTGTTATTTGGGTGCAGTATAGGAGTGTATTTATGGCACTGCCCGTCACTGTTATTTGGGTGCAGTATACAGTTGTGGCCAAAAGTATTGACACCCCTGCAATTTTGTCAGATAATACTCAGTTTCTTCCTGAAAATGATTGCAAAACTTTGTTATTATTATCTTCATTTAATTTGTCTTAAATGAAAAAACACAAAGAATTGTCCTAAAGCCAAATTGGATATAATTCCACACCAAACATAAAAAAGAGGGTGGACAAAAGTATTGGCACTGTTCGAAAAATCATGTGATGCGTCTCTAATTTGTGTAATTAACAGCACCTGTAACTTACCTGTGGCACCTAACAGGTGTTGGCAATAACTAAATCACACTTGCAGCCAGTTGACATGGATTAAAGTTGACTCAACCTCTGTCCTGTGTCCTTGTGTGTACCACATTGAGCATGGAGAAAAGAAAGAAGACCAAAGAACTGTCTGAGGACTTGAGAAACCAAATTGTGAGTAAGCATGAGCAATCTCAAGGCTACAAGTCCATCTCCAAAGACCTGAAGGTTCCCGTGTCTACAGTGCGCAGTGTCATCAAGAAGTTTAAAGCCCGTGGCACTGTGGCTAACCTCTCTAGATGTGGACGGAAAGGAAAAATTGACAAGAGATTTCAACGCAAGATTGTGCGGATGTTGGATAAAGAACCTAACATCCAAACAAGTTCAAGCTGCCCTGCAGTCCAAGGGTACAACAGTGTCAACCCGTACTATCCATCGGCGTCTAAATGAAAAGGGACTGTATGGTAGGAAACCAAGGAAGACCCCACTTCTTACCCCGAGACATAAAAAAGCCAGGCTGGAGTTTGCCAAAACTTACCTGAAAAAGCCTAAAACGTTTTGGAAGAATGTTCTCTGGTCAGATGAGACAAAAGTAGAGCTTTTTGGGCAAAGGCATCAACATAGAGTTTACAGGAGAAAAAAAGAGGCATTCAAAGAAAAAAAACCACGGTCCCTACAGTCAAACATGGTGGAGGTTCCCTGATGTTTTTGGGTTGCTTTGCTGCCTCTGGCACTGGACTGCTTGACCGTGTGCATGGCATTATGAAGTCTGAAGACTACCAACAAATTTGGCAGCATAATGTAGGGCCCAGTGTGAGAAAGCTGGGTCTCCCTCAGAGGTCATGGGTCTTCCAGCAGGACAATGACCCAAAACACACTTCAAAAAGCACTAGAAAATGGTTTGAGAGAAAGCACTGGAGACTTCTAAGGTGGTCAGCAATGAGTCCAGACCTGAATCCCATAGAACATCTGTGGAGAGATCTAAAAATGGCAGTTTGGAGAAGGCACCCTTCTAATATCAGGGATCTGGAGCAGTTTGCCAAAGAAGAATGGTCTAAAATTCCAGCAGAGCATTGTAAGAAACTTATTGATGGTTACCGGAAGCGGTTGGTCGCAGTTATTTTGGCTAAAGGTTGTGCAACCAAGTATTAGGCTGAGGGTGCCAATACTTTTGTCTGGCCCATTTTTAGAGTTTTGTGTGAAATGATCAATGTTTTGCTTTTTGCTTCATTCTCTTTTGTGCTTTTCATTTAAGACAAATTAAATGAAGATAATACCAAAGAATTTGTGTTTGCAATCATTTTTAGGAAGAAACTGAGTATTATCTGACAGAATTGCAGGGGTGTCAATACTTTTGGCCACAACTGTAGGAGTGTATTTATGGCACTGTCCTTCACTATTATTTGGGTAAACAGAAAGCAAAAACACAAATATCTTGAAATAAAAAGTAAAAAAAATAAACTGCAAATAATGCATAAAGGTAATAATAAGGGTATTTAGTAAACATAATTTTAATCAAAATAATGTACAAACCATCCCGCCACGTCACGGCAACCCTTGTGGGACAGTCCCTACTCTAGTATTTAAAACCTTTTCACTTGCCAAGTGACATGAATGTGAACAAGGATCGAGCGGCTGAACCACTAGTAAAAGTTTAGGCCAGACAGGATGGTTTTCCCAGCTCAGAAAGAGGGCGGTTTTTTACTATTTGGGTGCAGTATAACTGTGTATTTGTGGTGCTGCCTGTCTCTGTTATTTGGGTGCAGTACAGGAGTGTAATTGTGGCACTGCCCGTCACCGTTGTTTGGATGCAGTATAAGAGTGTATTTATGACACTGCCCATCACTGTAATTTGGGTGCAGTATAGGGAGTGTTTGTGGTACTGCCCTCGTTGTTATTTGGGTGCACTATAAGTGTGTATTTGTGGTACTGCCCGTCACTGTTATTTGGGTGCAGTATAGGAGTGTATTTATGGTACTGCCCGTCACTGTTATTTGGGTGCAGCATAGGAGTGTATTTGTGGTACTGCCCGGCGCTGCTATTTGGGTGGAGTAAACTAGTGTATTTATGGCACTGTCCATCACTGTTATTTAAAAAATGAGTAAAATTTCCACTTCTAAAAGTGTTAAGATTACTGATACTTGCATCAAAGTTTTCTTCCATGAGTTTGTCATATTGAAATCATTGTATAACATTATAATAATTGCGGAAAATTACCTTTCAAATTCGATCTATAAAGTTTGAAAGCTTTTTAAAACATGTAATAATGCCAGCATTGTCTGATACAAATGTCAATAATGCTCTGAAGAATTAATGTAACCCTCGTAACCGGAGCCTTCCACCAAGCTTTTTAAGTCTTTGTGAAGACCAAGAAAGGAAGGGCTTCATAATGGAAAAGCACAGAACGTATCAGAAGAGCCCCATTAGTCTCAATAACTATAAAGATCATATAATATTGTTATCACTCAGAACTTTACTCCTGTCTAGTCCTCAAGGCTGAGGTTTATAAAAAAGGAAAGTTAGTCTTTATGTTAACCTGTAATTAACTATAGTACCAAAATTAGTGAAGAAATCATTCACTGCAACGTAAAAAACATATACTAGTGCCCCCTATGTCTATATGTACAAGATATACGTTGACTACTGTAATACTGCTCCTACGTACAAGAATATAACTACTATAATACTGCTCCTATGTACAAGAATATAACTACTATAATACTGCTCCTATGTACCGGAATATAACTACTATAATACTGCCCCTATATACAAGAATGTAACTACTATAATACTGCCCCTATGTACAAGACTATAACTACTATAATACTGCTCCTATGTACAAGAATATAACTACTATAATACTGCCCCCTATGTACAAGAATATAACTACTATAATACTGCTCCTATGTACAAGAATATAACTACTATAATACTGCCCCCTATGTACAAGAATGTAACTACTATAATACTGCCCCCTATGTACAATAATATAACTACTATAATACTGCCCCCTATGTACATGAATATAACTACTATAATACTGTTCCTATGTATAAGAATATAACTACTATAATGCTGCTCGTATGTTCAAGAATATAACTACTATAATACTGCTCCTATGTACAAGAATATAACTCCTATAATACTGCCCCCTATGTACAATAATATAACTACTATAATACTGCCCCTATGTTCAAGAATATAACTCCTATAATACTGCCCCCTATGTACAAGAATATAACTACTATAATACTGCTCCTATGTACAAGAATATAACTACTATAATACTGCTCCTATGCACAAGAATATAACTACTATAATACTGCTCCTATGTATAAGAATATAACTACTATAATACTGCTTCTATGTACAATAATATAGCTACTATAATACTGCCCTATGTACAAGAATATAACTACTATAATACTGCTTCTATGTACAAGAATATAACTACTATAATATAGCCCCCTATGTACAAGAATATAACTACTGTAATACCGCTCCTATGTACAAGAATATATTTACTATAATACTGCTTCTGTGTACAAGAATATACCTACTATAATACTGCCCCTATGTTCAAGAATATAACTCCTATAATACTGCCCCCTATGTACAAGAATATAACTACTATAATACTGCCCCTATGTACAAGAATATAACTACTATAATACTGCCCCTATGTTCAAGAATATAACTACTATAATACTGCTCCCTATGTACAAGAATATAACTACTATAATACTGCTCCTATGTACAAGAATATAACTACTATAATACTGCTTCTATGTACAAGAATATAGCTACTATAATACTGCCCTGTGTACAAGAATATAACTACTATAATACCGCTCCTATGTACAAGAATATATCTACTATAATACTGCTTCTGTGTACAAGAATATACCTACTATAATACTGCTCCTATGTTCAAGAATATAACTCCTATAATACTGCCCCTATGTACAAGAATATAACTACTATAATACTGCTCCTATGTACAAGAATATAACTACTATAATATTGCTCCTATGCACAAGAATATAACTACTATAATACTGCTCCCTATGTACAAGAATATAACTACTATAATACTGCTCCTATGTACAAGAATATAACTACTATAATACTGCTTCTATGTACAATAATATAGCTACTATAATACTGCCCTATGTACAAGAATATAACTACTATAATACAGCCCCCTATGTACAAGAATATAACTACTGTAATACCGCTCCTATGTACAAGAATATATCTACTATAATACTGCTTCTGTGTACAAGAATATACCTACTATAATACTGCCCCCTATATACAATAATATAACTACAATAATACTGCCCCTATGTACAAGAATATAACTCCTATAATACTGCCCCCTATGTACAAGAATATAACTACTATAATACTGCTCCTATGTACAAGAATATAACTACTATAATACTGCTCGTATGTTCAAGAATATAACTACTATAATACTGCTCCTATGTACAAGAATATAACTACTATAATACTGCCCCCTATGTACAATAATATAACTACTATAATACTGCTCCTATGTACAAGAATATAACTACTATAATACTGCTTCTATGTACAAGAATATAGCTACTATAATACTGCCCTATGTACAAGAATATAACTACTATAATACTGCTTCTATGTACAATAATATAGCTACTATAATACTGCCCTATGTACAAGAATATAACTACTATAATACAGCCCCCTATGTACAAGAATATAACTACTGTAATACCGCTCCTATGTACAAGAATATATCTACTATAATACTGCTTCTGTGTACAAGAATATACCTACTATAATATTGCCCCCTATATACAATAATATAACTACTATAATACTGCCACTATGTACAAGAATATAACTACTATAATACTGCCCCTATGTACAAGAATATAACTCCTATAATACTGCCCCCTATGTACAAGAATATAACTACTATAATAATGCTCCTATGTACAAGAATATAACTACTATAATACTGCTCGTATGTTCAAGAATATAACTACTATAATACTGCTCCTATGTACAAGAATATAACTACTATAATACTGCCCCCTATGTACAATAATATAACTACTATAATACTGCCACTATGTACAAGAATATAACTACTATAATACTGCCCCTATGTTCAAGAATATAACTACTATAATAATGCTCCTATGTACAAGAATATAACTACTATAATACTGCTTCTATGTACAAGAATATAACTACTATAATACTGCCCCTATGTACAAGAATATAACTACTGTAATACCGCTCCTATGTACAAGAATATATCTACTATAATACTGCCCCTATGTACAAGAATATAACTACTGTAATACCGCTCCTATGTACAATAATATACCTACTATAATACTGCCCCCTATATACAATAATATAACTACAATAATACTGCCCCTATGTACAAGAATATAACTACTATAATACTGCCCCTACGTACAAGAATATAACTACTATAATACTGCCCCTATGTACAAGAATATAACGACTATAATACTGCTCACTATGTACAAGAATATAACTACTATAATACTGCTTCTCTGTACAAGAATATAACTACTATAATACTGCTCCTATGTACAAGAATATAACTACTATAGTACTGCCCCCTATGTACAATAATATATCTAGTATAATACTGCCCCTATGTTCAAGAATATAACTCCTATAATACTACCCCTATGTACAATAACATATCTACTATAATACTGCCCCTATATACAAGAATATAACTACTATAATACTGCCCCCTATGTACAAGAATATAACTACTATAATACTGCTCCCTATGTACAAGAATATAACTACTGTAATACTGCTCCTATGTACAAGAATATAACTACTATAATACTGCCCCTATGTACAAGAACATAACTACTATAATACTGCCCCTATGTACAAGAATATAACTACTATAATACTGCCCCTATGTACAAGAATATAACTACTATAATACTGCCTCCTATGTACAAGAATATAACTACTATAATACTGCCCCTATGTACAAGAATATAACTACTATAATACTGCCTCCTATGTACAAGAATATAACTACTATAATACTGCCCCCTATGTACAAGAATATAACTACTATAATACTGCTCCCTATGTACAAGAATATAACTGCTATAATACTGCTCCTATGTACAAGAATATAACTACTATAATACTGCTTCTATGTACAAGAATATAGCTACTATAATACTGCCCTATGTACAAGAATATAACTACTATAATACTGCTTCTATGTACAAGAATATAACTACTATAATACTGCCCCTATGTACAAGAATATAACTACTGTAATACCGCTCCTATGTACAAGAATATATCTACTATAATATTGCCCCTATGTACAAGAATATAACTACTGTAATACCGCTCCTATGTACAAGAATATGCCTACTATAATACTGCTCCTATGTACAAGAATATAACTACTATAATACTGCCCCTATATACAATAATATAACTACAATAATACTGCCCCTATATACAAGAATATAACTACTATAATACTGCCCCTATGTACAAGAATATAACTACTATAATACTGCCCCTATGTACAAGAATATAACGACTATAATACTGCTCACTATGTACAAGAATATAACTACTATAATACTGCTTCTCTGTACAAGAATATAACTACTATAATACTGCTCCTATGTACAAGAATATAACTACTATAATACTGCCCCTATGTACAATAATATATCTACTATAATACTGCCCCTATGTTCAAGAATATAACTCCTATAATACTGCCCCCTATGTACAATAACATATCTGCTATAATACTGCCCCTATATACAAGAATATAACTACTATAATACTGCCCCCTATGTACAAGAATATAACTACTATAATACTGCCCTTATATACAAGAATATAGCTACTATAATACTGCTCCCTATGTACAAGAATATAACTACTATAATACTGCCCCTATGTACAAGAACATAACTACTATAATACTGCCCCTATGTACAAGAATATAACTACTATAATACTGCCTCTTATGTACAAGAATATAACTACTATAATACTGCTCCCTATGTACAAGAATATAACTACTATAATACTGCCCCTATGTACAAGAACATAACTACTATAATACTACCCCTATGTACAAGAATATAACTACTATAATACTGCCCCTATGTACAAGAACATAACTACTATAATACTGCCCCTATGTACAAGAATATAACTACTATAATACTGCCTCTTATGTACAAGAATATAACTACTATAATACTGCTCCCTATGTACAAGAATATAACTACTACAATACTGCCCCTATGTACAAGAATATAACTACTATAATACTGCTCCCTATGTACAAGAATATAACTACTATAATACTGCCCTTATATACAAGAATATAGCTACTATAATACTGCTCCCTATGTACAAGAATATAACTACTATAATACTGCCCCTATGTACAAGAACATAACTACTATAATACTGCCCCTATATACAATAATATAACTACAATAATACTGCCCCTATATACAAGAATATAACTACTATAATACTGCCCCTATGTACAAGAATATAACTACTATAATACTGCCCCTATGTACAAGAATATAACTACTATAATACTGCCTCCTAGCTGTGAGGTTGTGTGTTTGTAGCTCTCCTGATGTCTGGAGCAAGCCCAGGGGGAGGCCACCCTGGGCGGGGTAACTCCCCAAGCAAGGCCCAGGCTTCCAGGCCTACACTTGGAAGTAACGCTCAAGTTGTGTCTAAGGCGGATGCAAGTCCCAAAGTTGTTTCTGATGGAAAGAAAGCTCAGAATGGAAGTAGCAGCAGCAGCAGCAAGAAAGATGAAGCTGTGAAAGTGCAAAAAGTAACGGAACAAGGAAAAGCCATGGCTGTGGGTAAGAAAGTTCCAGTTAAGCAGTCGGCCAGCCAAGGCAAGCAGAGTGAAGGACAACTAGGAGAAATCCAGAAGAAATCTACTGGTGAGAAGCTGAATGGAGGAAAGCAGCCTGCAGCTCAGGAGGTGCCATCACCATCTTCAGGTGTGCAGCTGACTCCCAGCAGACAGAGGAGAACCTCACTGGAGAGACAGACGCTCCAGGAGAACCTGCAGCAGAAGCATGTGGTGGCCAGCATGGCGAGCTCTGGGCGCACAAGGTCGCAGTCAGGTGGCAGCAGTAAAAGTGCTGTGGAGCCTGGAGCCACGAAACCAGCGGTGGTGAAAGTTAAGGAGACGTCTGGTTTCAAGCATCCAGGGACATTGCTGAAAGCAGGATCCCAGGAGGAGACGCCACGTGCACCTGAGCTTCAGGTCGCAGAGGAGATCCCAGGACTGGTCAAGAGGCTCGGTGAGTTACAGCAGCACAAAGACTTGCTGCAGAAGCAAATAGAAATGGGCTATAATGTAAAGGCTGCTAATCCTGGTGGAGATCACACCTTTTGTGATCAGACTCTGAACATGCTTGGTATACAGCTGGCAAAAGTGGTGACGGACATGGACTGTGTCCTAGAGAAGATGGGGCCCCTGGCAGAGACTTATAGGAACCAGGAACTGTTTATGTCACACAAGCAGGACTCTGCAGGTTCCAGCTCAGACATTGTCCCAGGTGAGCCCCAGAAGCCGGTGCGGCCAGTGCTGCAGCCTGCAAGTTTCTGCTTCCAAAAGGGTCAAATGCTGCAGCCGCAGCAGCCTGCGGCAGACCCCAAGCAGCAGCATGTTATGCAGATTCCAGCAGGTGTACCACAAGTCTCAGAATGCCCAGCACAGCAGCCTGCAGAAGATTCCAAGCAGCAGCATGGACTGCACTTTCCAGCAGAGGGACTACAAGTCTCAGAATGCCAAGCACAACAGTTGGGCAGTGGACATGTGCCGGTCATTACTGATGGTGCCCAGCAGGGCTCTGATGCTGGGGATAACCGCGCTGTATCTGGGGGGCTGGGGGCTTGGGGGAGCACAGTATCTTTGGTGGACGCTGCACAGTCTGATAATGACATTGATGTTGATGATAACAATGTGCATGATAATGTCTGTGATTTCCCCCCTTTAATTTCAAGCACACAAGGTGTGGCTGCCCCTCCTGCTGCAGATCTTCACCCCGTCAGTCAACCCAATGTGACCCCGCACGGTCCCCCCAGTAATGCCTGGAGTCGTGGTGCTCCGTCCTTTACCTCTGGTACCAACTATACAGGCCAGGCGTTTAAACTGAGAAACGTTGTGCGTTTCCGGCACAGAGGTGCCAAGGAGGACCTGCCAGACAGGAGGTTTGTCATCAGGGAGCTCTTGTGCCACCAGATGGGGTTTGTGCCAGTCAGCATCCTGGCAGTGATTAATCTTCCAGACAGGCAGGGCTATGATGTCAGCTTTAAGCTCATGTCTGACCTGGACAGATTCTGGTCTAGTTTCCCCAAGTTTAGAGACACGGAGGGCTGGAGTAAGTTCAGCTTTATTCCTATCTCTAAGCCAGATACTGTCACTGTAAGTGTCATCTTCTGGAATGAGTCTGTTCCCCCGCAGGACATTGTGGTGTGGCTCCGGAGGCATTGTGACCTGGTCTCTGACCTCACCAAAAGCAGAGACAGTGATGGGATCTGGACGGGAGGGTGGCGGGTTTTGGTGAAGCTGCGCCAGTGCAATAACATCACTGCCCATTTACCCAACTCCTTCTTTATTGGGAGGGAGAGGGGTGTGTGTTTCTATCCTGGGCAGCCTCGTAAGTGCTTTAAATGTGGCAAGGCAGGTCACCTGGCAAATACCTGTACTGTGGTGAAGTGCAGCCTGTGTGGGGAGGTCGGCCATCTAGCTGCAGACTGCCAGAACATCAGGTGCAACCTCTGTGGGAAGATCGGTCACCCTCACAGGGACTGTCCAGACGCCTGGCACAATATCTGTAAGGACTTTCCTGACGAGGACTTGGTGGCAGGGGCAGAGATTCTGGAGGAGGCAGCTTTACTGTCAGGGGAAATACTGACCAGACCAGAGGTCCACCAGGGGTCTACTCAGCTAACACCAGAGCAGCAGGGTTCAGAGAGAGAACAGGGGAGTATGGAGGTTGTACCTCAGGGGCAGCGGTCACAGGAAGGCATTACTTCAGTGCTGCCATCTGTGTCTGACGAGTATAGCAATAATCAGAAAAGGAAGAAAAAGGACAAGGCCTCCCGTTAACCTGAGGGGTATGACACTGGCCAAGGAGCCGGGAAGAAATTCCAGAGCTCTGCAGGTGTAATGGTCGTATCTAACAGGTTTGATGTTCTGTCTGAGTCTGACGGCGATTTTGAAGATGACCTTAAAAGAATTGACGCAGAGTGTGATAGGGACGTAGAGGACTGTCCTCCGCCAAAGCGGAAGCCCTTACCTGAGGGCACTCGGGTAGAGTCTGAGATGGAGACCGGTGGTGAACAGAATAACTCCGACTCAGATCTGTGACGCCGTCAACCAGATAATGTCCAAACTCAGATAGGGAAAATCATTAGGAGAAATTAGGAAATGTTAAGATAGAGAAGGATGAGTCACTGGGTAGGAACATGATGAGCTCTGTTTGCAAAGTGTTTTTTTTTTTTTTTTTTCTCTCCTCAAACTACGAGTATGGACTCTAAGTTAATTTGATATGTATAAACTGGATATGTAATGAATGTATGTACAATCCTAGTGAATTCAGTTTTGTATTATTGGAGGAATGTTATTTGGATTTGTTTGGTTTTTACAATAAAAATTGCCCCTATATACAAGAATATAACTACTGTAATACTGCCCCTATGTACAAGAATATAACTACTATAATACTGCCCCTATGTACAAGAATATAACTACTATAATACTGCCCCTATGTACAAGAATATAACTACTATAATACTGCCTCCTATGTACAAGAATATAACTACTATAATACTGCTCCCTATGTACAAGAATATAACTACTATAATACTGCCCCTATGTACAAGAATATAACTACTATAATACTGCCCCTATGTACAAGAATATAACTACTATAATACTGCCCCTATGTACAAGAATATAACTACTATAATACTGCTCCTATGTACAAGAATATAACTACTATAATACTGCTCCTATGTACAAGAATATAACTACTATAATACTGCTCCTATGTACAAGAATATAACTACTATAATACTGCCCCTATGTACAAGAATATAACTACTATAATACTGCTCCTATGTACAAGAATATAACTACTACAATACTGCCCCTATGTACAAGAATATAACTACTATAATACTGCCCCCTATGTACAAGAATATAACTACTATAATACTGCTCCTATGTACAAGAATATAACTACTATAATACTGCCCCCTATGTACAATAATATAACTACTATAATACTGCCCCTATGTACAAGAATATAACTACTATAATACTGCTCCTATGTATAAGGATATAACTACTATAATACTGCTTCTATGTACAAGAATAGAACGACCTACAATAAGGCTCTGTCCTGACTCTCATGCTTTGTAACTTCCTCATGTGTAGATGTGTAATGTTTTTACCATTTATCGATGATGAGTTTCTGCCCTGTTATGCCCGTCTTTGCTTCTTCTACCTCTGACCACCAGCGCCTTCTCCTGGATCCTGCTACCCACCATCCTTCCTCCTATTAACAGTATTTCACGTGTCTTCCGCTTTCTCCTTTCCTTTATGACTTTGATACCAGTTTCTTGCCTTTGCTCTGTCATCGCTGGCCTTGGATTGCTTCCGCGTTCCTTCATGCCTGTAGCAGATCCCGCTTCTGTATACATCGAGTGTGACTATTTCCAGAGGACTTTCAGTAACCTCACTGATAATGTCATTGTGGAGTCGTCTCCCTTACCAAACACATTAGGATCACTTCCAATGCCCATGAGAGGAATTTTCTCACTCTCCTTTGTCTTTCATTGGAGCAGCACGAAACTAGCGTGCCAATCAGGCGACATAAAATTAAAGGCACCGAATTATCACCCAGAGAGGTGTCCCCATTATGTCTTAACACATTAGATGCAACCACATTAACTAAAGTACTCTGCAATTACTCAACCTTTAACAGCACCAAAAATCACCTCCAGAAATTCATCACTATTCCCTCTGGATTTAATTTCTATTACTATTCTGGAAATATTTCCTGTCAGAATGTGCCCTCCATACGCCACGCAAGGGCACATCACTGCTGAAAAAATATCAATAAATCACCTAAAAAAGAGAATCACATCAAAGTCAAACAGCAAAATGCCCAAAACTCGGTGAATTAATGGTCGCCTGTGTGAGTTAGGGGTAAGGTTTACCATGTATGGTGCCAAGAACATCTCAGATGTTTGACACCTGGAGGTGATACCATGGTGGGTGCCGGGTCTCATCTCATCAAGACAAAGGTAGTTTATTTCTGGAAAAGCTGCGCTCAAGATTGAATTTTCCTAAGGAGAAATGGAGATCAAATTTTATTAGGAATCTTCCCAGGATTATGAGATGCAACAAGAGTGGGAAAGTCAGTGGATATTGCTCCACACACGTTCATAGAGGTCATCATGGATATCACAAATGGTTTGGATGTAAGAGCTGCCTTCAATATCCTTCCAGTTTGTGCAGGTCAATGACGGGTGCTGTGTGGCCCATCAGCGATAGGAAGCCCATTTATATCCATTACCCGGGGTGAGCACTGTGGGTGATGGAAGCCAGGAGTCGAAGTGGGTTTGGTAAAAACTGTGAGCAAAATCGGTGGAAACTCGAGAAGAGCAAAAGACAGACCTAGGCTTTATGTTCTGTGTTCTTCTTGCTTCTGATGGTGATCGTGGTAGAACGGATCCACATTACTGGTTTGTTGGGTTCCAGTCTTAGAAATCTTGGCCAACATTGCCTCAATATAAAGGGATTGTCTCATCAGATATGAACTCTCTTGAAATGAAGTAATCAGTGTGAATGGGTGACTACTTTGGATTTTGCTCTTGGGCTCCCTTTCGAAGGGCTGGTTTTGAAGGTAAATCATGTATTTTGTCCTGCAACATCTTCCTAAAATTGGAGTCACTTTTTCAAAGCACCACGCCGTTCTGGCTTCTAGAGGGCGGGTTCCAATAGCTCAGTTGTTCTGATTGGTCAAGAAGGCGTGAGCAGATGGAATACTGTCATAAGACCACCCTTCTTATCACAACTCAGGCTAGTTTCACACTAGCGTTCTCGGGCACAGCGCAGGGCCGCCGCTAAGCCCCGCCACCACCCACCATCCCTCCAGTCAGTTCCTCCACTGATCGCATGACGCTGCATGCGATCAGTGTACCCTATATTAGCGTTGGGTATGCTGACCGTGTGTTGGTATGATTTTGCTGGCGTTGCGCCCTTTTGGCGCTGCGCCCAGTGCACACAAATGGAACACAGAGCGTTTTTGTGCCCTGAGCGCAGCGCCAGCAAAATCATACCAGCGCACGGTCAGCGTACCCAATGCTAAATATAGGGTACACTGATAGCATGCAGCATCATGCGATCAGAGGAGGAACTGACCGGAAGGGGGCACGGCCGGTGGCGGGGCTTAGCGGCAGCCCTGCGCTGCGCCCGAGAACGCTAGTGTGAAACTAGCCTAAGTTGTGATAAGAAGGGTGGTCTTATGATGGTATTCCATCTGCTCATGCCTTCTTGACCAATTGGAACAACTGACCAATGGAAGAGTGTAACCCAGGGTAGGACCAGACTACTAATACAGTAGGTGTTTGTGGTCAATGTCTATAGAGACAAACACAAATCGTCAGCGTTTTAATCAACACTATTTATTTAGTAATGCACTTATTTTTGTATTTTTGGTAGGGCAAAAAAAATTTGCAAAAAGAAGTCTTACCCATTCAATTACGGTAAATCCCCGCCATACAGGTTTTCCCATAGGAGATTATTAATGATCAGTTTTGAAATGTTAAAAAAAAAATTGAATTGCATTTTTTTTTTTAATTTTGGTCAGAAGATTCATTATTGTCAACATCCTCCTAATAATACACATGAGATGGTAGAAGAGTCACGAGGCTCCCGGTTTCTTAGCGTTGGAAAGTGACAAACCACCACAATGTGGAATCCGCAGATTTTGATACTCTATAGAGGAAGATTGTCATCCGAGGCATTTTTTGCAGTCAATTTTTTTTTGCTCATATTTACGTCGCCAGCTTAAATTTCGTTCAGTTTCATTTTTGCAATTGTGACTTGGGTTTCTTTGTGTAACTGGGAAAAGTAGAGTCATCGGTTTACACTGCCTTCTGGGAGTCAATTTGGGTCAAAACATGCAACTTTTTAGCAAGTTTCAAATCGCAAATTTGTCAAAATCACAAGCCTTTTGTTTTAGGCAACATGAAATTGCACAAAAATTTTGTGAATTTCATGCCAGTTTCAACCAGCTCTGCCAAAGTGGGCGTTCATGAGATATTGTGGAGTACCTGAAGGCAGAAATGTTACTCCAGTCACTGATTGGAATAACATTTCTGGAGAGCCAATTGTAAGTTGTACCTAATTTATCTAACCTACTTCATGTGTTTGAGCGACTTGCCTAGTTACTCCAACACTTCTGTTTCAAACTATTGGGCCACAATCACAAATTCTTGGCAAGAAAGGTACAAAATACATTACATGAAAACAAGGGCACAAAATTTTAGAAATGTCGCAGGCGCTGTAAATAAAAAGTTGTACATTAGCTCAATTTGCACCAAAAAAGTGGCAGATGTGAGGATCTATGGGGGCATGTAGGACAAAAATCTAAAAGAAAAAAGTAAATGGGTAACCCATGTCAATGCTGATATGGACGGATAATCGTATTACTTAGTAATCAGTAAAGTCTTCTCGTTGCTGAGGCAACCATGAAATGTTAGTAAGATGCTGGTGTGGTTTTCTTCTGACAAATCTGTGGGAAGATCAAAGGAGCTGAGATATTGTATTGTGACTTACTAATGGTTGGAAAACTGCGACTCCTAGCATGCCGGCAGACTCGGGTTCAAAACCAATGATTTCTGCGGTGCCTGGTATCCAGCTGAAAAGGAAATTTGGGAGGAGACAAGTGTCTGGTATCCAGCTAAAGAGGATATTTGGGAGGAGACTAGTGTCTGGTATCCAGCTGAAGAGGATATTTGGGAGGAGACTAGTGTCTGGTATCCAGCTAAAGAGGATATTTGGGAGGAGACTAGTGTCTGGTATCCAGCTAAAGAGGATATTTGGGAGGAGACTAGTGTCTGGTATCCAGCTGAAGAGGATATTTGGGAGGAGACTAGTGTCTGGTATCCAGCTAAAGAGGATATTTGGGAGGAGACTAATGTCTGGTATCCAGCTGAAAAATTACATTTGGGAGGAGACTAATGTCTGGTATCCAGCTGAAAATTACATTTGGGAGGAGACTAGTGTCTGGTATCCAGCTGAAGAGGACATATGGGTGTAGTCTTCCTTTTCAGCTGGATACCAGACACTAGTCTCCTCCCAAATGTTCTTTTCAGTTGGATGCCAGACACAAGTCTCCACCCATATGTCCTTTTCAGCTGGATGCCAGACACGAATTTGGAAGGAAACTAGTGTCTGGTATCCAGCTGAAAATTACATTTGGTAGGTGACTAGTGTCTAGTGTCCAGCTGAAAAGGACACTTAGAAAGAGATGTGTGTCTGGTATCCAGCTGAAAAGAACACTTAGAAAGAGATGTGTGTCTGGTATCCAGCTGAAAAGGACACTTAGAAAGAGATGTGTGTCTGGTATCCAGCTGAAAAGGACACTTAGAAAGAGATGTGTGTCTGGTATCCAGCTGAAAAGAACACTTAGAAAGAGATGTGTGTCTGGTATCCAGCTGAAAAGGACACTTAGAAAGAGATGTGTGTCTGGTATCCAGCTGAAAAGGACACTTAGAAAGAGATGTGTGTCTGGTATCCAGCTGAAAAGGACACTTAGAAAGAGATGTGTGTCTGGTATCCAGCTGAAAAGGACACTTGTGTCCACCGCTTTGCAGGTATATCAGTGACACCTTCTTAGATTTTCTTCATTGGTCAAAGTAAAGTAACTTGGGAGGCAGGAATTAATGGATTGACTGGATTCACCCCATATTGTTTGAGCAGTCTCATGATGTTCAGTTTCCGAGATGATCTCGTCCAGTCATCATGTGTCCCGTATATGTCACTTTCAGCTATCAGATATCGCGGCTCCAGATTTCTGCCAAGCCCAGAGCAGATACAGTTTCCGCTTACGAGCGGCCCGAGTCTCACCTTTCCACTGAGTCAGCCATCCGTTAATGGTTTTGGGATAATAGGTGGATACATCCTAAAGATTTGTCTTCGGATCGTGGCCAAACTGACTTAAGATCACATCTCCTATGTAATGAGAAGCTGTGTCCTCAGATCATCACTCACTCCTGAGACACTGATGTCCAATTTGAAGCCAGAGAAGAGCCCTTACTATTTAAAGCACTTAAGAAAATGTAGCAATTAACAGCCGGGAGTGTATACTTAGGATAATGTATTTAATAGACTGGATTACATTTCATTTTAGAAAATCTCACAGGAGACTTCATTCACAATGAATGCCCTCCACTTACAAACATGAAGATAGAATTTGCCAATGTGGGGAACACAGTGCAATCTCCGTATAAGAAGAGAAGCTACACTGATGCCACTGGCCAGGAATGGTGTCTATTCTGTTCCCACTGATGGGTCAGGAATAAGGGCATCAAAGTGGCCATAATTTGGCATAAAGAAAGAGGAAAACAGAACCTGATGAGAAGGCTCAAAGGACATCCCATGGAGGAGCCAAATGAGAAGACGTGTCAGACGAATCCAAGATTAAAGAGGAGAGTTATCAATAGGAGAAAGAACCGCAGAATACCCGAGGAGGACGGCTGAAATCTCATTTACATAGTAACATAGTTATTAAGGTTGAAGGGAGACTTTAAGTCCATCTAGTTCACCCCATATCCTATCCTAACTTGCCCTAACATGTTGATCCAGAGGAAGGCAAAAAAACCCCATGTGGCAACAGTAAGCTTCACATTGGGGAAAAAAATTCCTTCCCGACTCCACATACGGCAATCAGACTAGCTCCCTGGATCAACGCAATATTAAGGAGACTAGTGTATATACCCTGTAATATTATACTTTTCAAGAAAGGCATCCAGTCCCTTCTTAAATTTTAGTAGGGAATCACTAATTACAACATCATATGGCAGAGAGTTCCATAGTCTCACTGCTCTTACAGTAAAGAATCCGCATCTGTGAGTATGCTTAAACCTTCTTTCCTCCAGACGTAGAGGATGCCCCCTTGTCCCCGTCACAGGTCTAAGAGTAAAAAGATCATTAGAAAGGTCTTTGTATTGTCCCCGCATATATTTATACATTGTAATAAGATCACCCCTAAGCCTTCGATTCTCCAAACTAAATAACCCCAAGTGTAATAACCTGTCTTGGTATTGCAGACCCCCCAGTTCCCTAATAACCTTGGCCGCTCTTCTCTGCACCCGCTCCAGTTCAGCTTTGTCTTTCTTATACACTGGAGACCAGAACTGTACACAGTATTCTAAGTGTGGTCGCAGTAGTGACTTATATAGAGGTAAAATTATGTTCTATTTGATGAATTGATTTGGATATCTTTGTGCCTCAAAATGTTATATCAAAATTTGTATAGGTCAAAAGACTAAAAAAGGTTTCAGGAAGTGATAGAGTAGGTCATTTTTTTCCCATAGAGTGGAAGGAAAACTACAGAGATATTCTGAGCATGCTCTTTAGTTATAATGAGATAACTATGTTGATCCTGCCCTCTAATGATAATGAGATGACTCTGCTGACCCTTCTCTCTAATGATAATGAGATGACTCTGCTGACCCTTCTCTCTAATGATAATGAGATGACTCTGCTGACCCTGCCCTCTAATGATAATGAGATGACTCTGCTGACCCTACCCTTTAATAATAATGAGATGACTCTGCTGACCCTTCTCTCTAATGATAATGAGATAACTATGTTGATCCTGCCCTCTAATGATAATGAGATGACTCTGCTGACCCTACCCTTTAATAATAATGAGATGACTCTGCTGACCCTTCTCTCTAATGATAATGAGATGACTCTGCTGACCCTTCTCTCTAATGATAATGAGATGACTCTGCTGACCCTGCCCTCTAATGATAATGAGGTAACTCTGCTGACCCTGCTCTCTAATAATAATGAGATGACTCTGCTGACCCTGCCCTCTAATAATAATGATGACTCTGCTGCCCTACTCTCTAATGATGAGATGACTCTGCTGATCCTGCTCTCTCTAATGATAATGATATGACTCTGTTGACCCTGCCCTCTAATGATAATGAGATGACTCTGCTGACCCTGCTCTCTAATGATAATGCGATGACTCTGCTGACCCTGCCCTCTAATGATAATGCGATGACCCTGTTGACCCTGCCCTCTAATAGTAATGAGATGATTCTTCTGACTCTGCCTTCTACTGATGATGAGATGACACTGTTGATCCTGCCCTCTAATGATGATATCACATTGCCGACCCTGCCCTCTAATGATGGTGAGATGACTCTTCTGACCCTGCCTTCTAATAATATAACTCCTCTGGTCCTGCCTTCTAATAATAATGAGATTACTCTGCTGACCCTGCCCTCTAATGATAATGCAATGACCCTGTTGACCCTGCCCTCTAATAGTAATGAGATGATTCTTCTGACTCTGCCTTCTAATGATGATGAGATGACACTGTTGATCCTGCCCTCTAATGATGATATCACATTGCCGACCCTGCCCTCTAATGATAATGAGATAACTCTTCTGATCCTGCCTTATAATAATCAGCTGACTATACTGACCCTGCCCTCTAATAGTGAGATGACTCTGCTGACGCTGCTCTTTAATGATAGTGAGATGACTCTGCTTACCCTGCCCTCTAATGATAATGAGATGACTCTTCTGATCCTGCCTTATAATAATCAGCTGACTATACTGACCCTGCCCTCTAATAATGAGATGACTCTGCTGACGCTGCTCTTTAATGATAGTGAGATGACTCTGCTTACCCTGCCCTCTAATGATAATGAGATGACTCTTCTGATCCTGCCTTATAATAATGTGACTATTCTGGTCCTGCCCTCTAATAATAATGAGATGACTCTGCTGACCCTGCCCTCTAATAATAATGAGATGACTCTTCTGACCCTGCCCTCTATTAATAATGAGATGACTCTTCTGACCCTGCCTTCTAATGATGAGACGACTCTACCCAACTGCACCAAAAATATTCTTAATTAGTTTATTGTAAGCAATGATGGCACGCTACATTGATGAACCTCCATGTAACTAATAACTGAGGATGAGAAAACATGGCGTCCCTTGAACCCAACATAACCCGCAATCTGATTCTCATGAGTTTCTCTCCACCTACAAAGAGAAAATTCTAAATAACTTGTTTCTAAAAAAGAGTGGTATGATATAGGTGTGCGCCGGTGTTTGACTTTCTAGTCGCTCTCGGAGGAAACATTAGGAGAACATTGAGCTTGCTGCATAGAACAAGCTGAGAGGGATGTAGATGGTCCCACCGCAGCCGTTTGTATCTCCAGAGCTGTTAGAAATCTGTCTCTCCTCTCCAGCCTCAGGGGCTCCATTCTTTCCAACATTTGACTTTTTTTTTTTTTTCCTAAAGATAAACATAATGATAAAGTGAAATGACCCATAAAAGTGCATGCGTCCGATGCACCAAAAGGCCAAATATTGTGCATTCCGGGGGCTGTCATTGATCTGACGGCTGATGGATCTGAAGCCGTCCTGCACGCACTATTCTCTACAGATGATTCATCACGGGAAGACACTTGAGACACGGTGATGGATAAGGCCCATAACATCCCGTATGTCCTGTATTTAACATGTAAAAAAAAAAACGATCACTATTGATGAATTGAAGCCATTTGTCGGAATATTCTTGTGTGTCCACAAGCCGATATTACGAGATTTCCTCCAGGTGTTTTTCTTCTACTTAGTCGAGAGCCAAGGTCAACCACGCTGATGAAGCCAGTCCGTGCCCCTCCGGTGGGCGCCCCACCACTTCATTTTCGCCCAATATGGGGAGTCAGTCATCTGCAAACAACAAGAACCCAACACAGGAACACAAACAAAAAAGAGATCTGAGCTCTGGTAATTGGAAGTCAACCAGGCATGATTAACATTTATGTGAGCGCCGCGGCCCGATACCTTCTAACTGCTTACAAAACACAATAGCTTTCAAGAGGAGGTAGTTATGAGGCTAATTAAGGCGACGCGTTGTGAAAATGATATTACGCCAGGCTGTGTATTCCATGGAACGTATTCAAGGAAACAGGTCGGCCTGTCATGCTATCTTAAGAACAAGGACACGGACTTGTGCTCCCGAAAATGCGGGATAATGTGACATAGACTGATACAAATATAGGGGGCTCATGTGCTATAGACACAAAGAAATGGGGCCCCGGAGGCTAAATCACCTCCTCTCCAGTGGGTAAAGAGCTGTGCCCGGATTCTGTACAGGTTGTACCAATATAGGGGTGGAGAATTCAAATGTACCTCTTGTTTCAGAATAAGCTGTCTGTGCATAAGGAATAACACTATCATATGACTTGTATACTGTGTTTTTCACCAGTTTTCCCCTCTGCAGGCTTTGTTTTTAATTTTCAATTGTCTCTGAGCTGGTGCGTAGAAAGAGCACGCACAGACATAAGGGATTCCTGCTCCCCTGTCTTTATGTAGCACATGTTCAGAAGACGCAGCAGCATGGAGGTAGTGCAGCTGTGATTCCAGTAGTGGAGTAAGGAGTACTGAATAATTTTGCTGTGAATCCAGCAGTGTAGTAATGAGTACGGAGCAGTGTAGCTTTGAATCCAGCACTGTAATAATGAGTACTGAAGTGTAGCTGTGAATCCAGCACTGTAGTGATGACTACTTAACAATCTAGCTGTGAATCCAGCAGTGTAATAATGAGTACTTAAGTGTAGCTGTTAATCAATCAGTGTAGAGAGGAGTACTCAACAGTGTAGCTGTGAACCAACAGTGTAGTGATGAGTACTTAATTTGGATGTGAATCCAGCAGTGTAATAATGAGTACTGAATTGTAGCTGTTAATCCATTGGTGTAGAGAGGAGTTCTCAAAAGTGTAGCTGTGAATCAACAGTGTAGTGATGAGTACTTAGCAGTGTAGCTGTGAATCCAGCACTGTTGTAAGAAAACACCTACTACAAAGCAGCAGCAGTTGTCTTTATCTCTTTCACTCTACTCATCTCTCGCCCCTCTCCACTTTCATCCCTAATGTGACATGACTACATAGTGAGCTGGGAGGTTGTCTTGACTTGAGCAGTACAGATGTAAAGAAGCACTCCTCACCCACATCCTCACCCACATCCTCCTCCCATCAAAGTTTTTATCCTGGTAATATATTCCAGTCATCATATTATATAGCACTGTGTACTGACAATTGCTCATTTTTGCCTTTCTATCTAGATAATTCTTCTCTTTTCCCTGCATTTTCATCCCCCTCTTTAACTCCTGACCCAGCTGATTCTTCCTCCCTCTCCCTACCATAGACTTTTGCAGTGACTGATGAGTCATACAGGGAAAATTGATCTCCTGTTTCTACACAGAGCTTAGAAGGATTCAGTTCGTCAATGTTTCTTATATTCACGTATATTATTGGTTTATGAAAGTTTAGTAAAAGGACAGTGAATTTTAGCCAAAGTCATTTGTAGGAGATGGAGAACGGGGGAGAATAAACACCAGGTCCTCCAGCTCCAGATGGTCACAGCACCATATTAATCTTTACTGTGTGGCACAATTACTTATACTTAGATTTCTCTTTTATGTTGTTTTATGTTGTCACAAAATCTTTAAAATGTAAAATAAGATATAATGCAAGAGATGGAAGATCCGAGCGTTATAAGGGTCTGGGGGGGGTTGGTTTTATGGCGAGACTTTAACATTGCAAATTAATATAAAGATTTATCCAATAATATATAGTTTGAGCCTCATGCTACAGTCACATCCGGAGCTGCTGTCATGGAAGCAGAAGTGACTGTTCTACAGATGTAGCCGGCAAAAATCATATCTTCATAGCCAGGCCGCTATACTACATCGTTAATAGTCCGTCAAGCTTTTCATAAAGCAGCAAAAATGTGAAACGAATGTTCGCTTGACGCTTGTTACATCTGTCCTTGGAAGCTTGGAGAGAGGGATGAAGTCACAGTGAACCATAGAGATGTACATTGAGAGGTACCGTATTTTTCAGAATATAAGACGCCCCGAACCATAAGACACACCCCAAATTTAGGGGTGGAAAATAGCAGAAAAAAGATTTTCATAAGATGAGGGTCCGTCTTATTGTCCGAATTTAAGGTACCTTACCTGAGGGCCAGCGGTGGTAGAGCGGGGTCACTGGAGGCATGGTCCCTTCCTCAGGAAGCCGGCGGCGGAAGAAGTGGGGCAATGCTGCAGTCCTGGGGTGCAATGCTGCTGTTGGCGGTGAGGCAGAGCATGGAGCCAGGGTCCCTTCCTCAGGATGCCGCGACCCAGTGTCCACAGCGAGCAGAGCTGAGCGCATCACCGGTTTTTCGGCGGCCATCTTGCTGAGACCGCGTGTGTGCTGATTGAGATCTCGGTGTACCTCGGCTTAAGGAAAATGGCTGCTGAGATCTCAATCTGTGCATGTGCGGCCTCCGGCGGCCATTTTCCTGAAGCTGAGGGCTGCAGACACCTCATTCTGCGCACGCGCCACCCACTGCTTCAGGAAGATGGCTGCAGGGAAACCAGTGATGCACTCTGCTCGCTGTGGACACCGGGCCTCGGCGCTGCCACATTTCTGCCACTGGCATCCTGAGGAAGCGACCCTGCTCAGGTGCACTCCGCCGACACTGAGCCACAGCATCGCCACACCTCTGCCGCCTGTTCCGCTGATGCACCACTACCACAATCCCCTGTAAAGCCTGTGTTCGGACTATAAAATGCACCCCCCTATTTTCCAGTAAGGAGGTGGATCGGACCGTGGGTACCTGCATGCCTGGTCCGGAACTGAAGGGGCTGCATCCTCTGTTTCTGGGGGGACGTCTGAGGGAGGGGGACCTTCCCCTGCTGCAGGAGGGAAGGAGAGGAGAGACGGAGTTTCCTGCTGACAGAAGAGGGTGGGGAGAGCCCAAAGAGAGCACGCTGACACAGGGAGATAAGAAGGAAAAGAGCGCGCTGCAGCAGGAGTTGGCGCCAAGTAAGAGTAGCGCATACAGCAGAGGAGAGCGCGCTCTGCTTCCCCCTCCAGAGAGTGCTGGCCCTGTGACAGGCCATGCTGCTGCTGCCCGGAATAGGAGCTGTGGTGCTGGGGGAATTAGCTGTGCCAGCAGAGCGGAGTGTGCGGAGCTGTGCCAGCAGAGCGGAGTGTGCGGTGCTGTGCCAGCAGAGCGGAGTGTGCGGAGCTGTGCCAGCAGAGCGGAGTGTGCGGAGCTGTGCCAGCAGAGCGGAGTGTGCGGAGCTGTGCCAGCAGAGCGGAGTGTGCGGAGCTGTGCCAGCAGAGCGGAGTGTGCGGAGCTGTGCCAGCAGAGCTGAGTGTGCGGAGCTGTGCCAGCAGAGCGGAGTGTGCGGAGCTGTGCCAGCAGAGCGGAGTGTGCGGAACTGTGCCAGCAGAGCGGAGTGTGCGGAGCTGTGCCAGCAGAGTGGAGTGTGCGGAGCTGTGCCAGCAGAGCGGAGTGTGCGGAGCTGTGCCAGCAGAGCGGAGTGTGCGGAGCTAAGCCAGGTGCTGTACACTAGGAGACAGTACCGCACCCGCTCTGCCCAAGAGTGACCGTTTGCTCAAAAGAGACTTCCTGTATGCGGTGAGAGCCCTCTGTGTAAACATGGACCCGCCAGCCTCAGTGACCGGAGGAGACTCCCTTGACAAGTCTGAGACAGTCGTTAGTGCGTGCAGGCCTGTGTGCGCACTAACAGATCTGAGCCCCTGAGAGTAGTAGCTGGACCGATCAAGGAGCGAGGCACTGTCCCTGCGGTGACACATTCTGAGTGTGGACTTGTGACTAAGAGCGTTGAGAGCAGGACCCCCGCTCACTGCCCAGCATCCTGTTGTTTTCCCCAGAGGCTGTCTCTTTATTGTCGACAGAGACTTGAGAGACTGTATGTGCCGCTGTTGTCGGTGCCACCGTTGGATTCCCGCCTGTCAGAGACTGTGACGAGACGACCCGCACCGCTGTTGCCAGTGCCACCATTGGAATCCTGTACTCCCTCACAACAGAAGACTACAGTCCAATAAGTTTAACCTCTTTATTACTGAACTCTCGTTCGTCCCTCACCCACCCTGCCAACTTTCCAGTTCTGCCCCATTCCTCTCCGACACCCTACAATCCCTCACTCCCTGCGTAGCGCACATCTCCCTGTAAATAAACCTGTTTAACCCCTGCTCTGCCTCCACGTGTGTGACTGCATCCCGCGCTCCTGCAGGTTAATTCATTCCTCTCAAATTTTAGCAAAAAGTTCGTCTTATAGTCCAAAAAATACGGTATCTATAGTGGTACAGAAGGGGAGGTAGCACATGAACCGTGGTGCCTCCTCTGCTACAGAAGAAGACCCCCGACTTATTAATGTCACATGTTAGATGAGGACCCTGTTAGATATGTTGCAATAGGACCCAGGAGCTTCAAGCTTGGGCTCGAGACCAGTTACATGAGTGTATCATTTTCATTAACCAAAGGGAAAATGTAAGAAAATCATCATCGATCATCATGTCTGTAGATGCCAATCAGAGTCCATGCACTTGGAGCCCCAAAAATTTCCAAAACTGGTAGTAATGATGTAAAGAGCATCCAAAACGTTGAAAATATCCTTAGAAACTTCCTACAAAATCTTGAGAGTGCAGTGGCATCCATATTCTATGGCACAAGGCAATGTCGATTTGCCCTAACGCTCAGATCTGGTTTCCGAAAAAGCCGTAAAAAAGTGAGATTCGAGAGTCTTAAGGACCCTCGGGCTCTTCTCATACCTCTCATGTGTTCTACAATCACGTGGTTGTTAATGGTTTGCAGGGACGGAAGATTCACCCGTCCATTCATGTCCATTGATTGAGAGACTCATTAGGTGCTCAATGAGGGCAAGGAGAAAAAATCCTAACCTCGAATCATTAGGACTCGGGGTAACGTGTAGCGTTAGGATGTGCAAAATGTAAACACGGCTCATTTGTGGCGAATGAATGAGAAAGGGGTTAATGATTCTCTATCATAAAGGCGATTTATCTTAAAAAGCCTTTTTGGCATAAGGTGGAGGGAGGAGAGCTCTTCGGTTATGGATACGCTATTGATTGTGATAAGTACACTCCCGGGTTCCTGCAGATATGTCGATAAACTTTGACCCATAAGAAACCTAATAAGGATCACGGTGGAAAGTGACAAAACCCCACAGGAGTGCGCTACACACACAGTGTCCTACAGGGACGAAACAAGGTCAGCCCCAGAGTCAGTCAGCAGGATGGGGAACGCCAATTATATTGTTTCCTAACAGGAAAAGCAGAAATGGTATATGGAACTGACAAAGTACAAGACGACGTTATGGCATCAGAATTGTGTGTCAATTAAGACAGTAATATGTACTGGATTTACACAGTCATATAAGATCTATAATAACTGCACTATATGGATAAAAGTACAAGTAATGTAATACTGCCCCCTATGTACACGAATATAACTACTATAATACTGCCCCCTATGTACAAGAATATAACTACTATAATACTGCCCCTATGTATAAGAATATAACTTCTATAATACTGCCCCTATGTACAAGAATATAACTACTATAATACTGCCCCTATGTACAAGAATATAAATACTATAATACTGCCCAATATGTACAAGAATATCACTACTATAATACTGCCCCTATGTACAAGAATATAACTACTATAATACTGTCCCTATGTACAAGAATATAACTACTATAATACTGCTCCTATGTACAAGAATATAACTACTATAATACTGCCCCTATGTACAAGAATATAAATACTATAATACTGCTCCTATGTACAAGAATATAACTACTATAATACTGCTCTTTATGTACAAGAATATAACTACTATAATACTGCCCCTATGTACAAGAATATAACTACTATAATACTGACCCTATGTACAAGAATATAACTACAATAATACGGCCCCTATGTACAAGAATATAAATACTATAATACTGCTCCTATGTACAAGAATATAACTACTATAATACTGCTCTTTATGTACAAGAATATAACTACTATAATACTGCCCCTATGTACAAGAATATAACTACTATAATACTGACCCTATGTACAAGAATATAACTACTATAATACTGCCCCTATGTACAAGAATATAAATACTATAATACTGCTCCTATGTACAAGAATATAACTACTATAATACTGCTCTTTATGTACAAGAATATAACTACTATAATACTGCCCCTATGTACAAGAATATAACTACAATAATACTGCCCCTATGTACAAGAATATAACTACAATAATACTGCCCCTATGTACAAGAATATAACTACTATAATTCTGCCCCTATGTACAAGAATATAACTACTATAATACTGCCCCTATGTATAAGAATATAACTACTATAATACTGCCCCCTATGTACAAGAATATAACTACTATAATACTGCCCCTATGTACAAGAATATAACTACTATAATACTGCCCCTATGTACAAGAATATAACTACTATAATACTGCCCCTATGTACAAGAATATAACTACTATAATACTGCCCCTATGTACAAGAATATAACTACTATAATACTGCTCCTATGTGCAAGAATATAAATACTATAATACTGCTCCTATGTACAAGAATATAACTACTATAATACTGCCCCTATGTACAAGAATATAACTACTATAATACTGCCCCTATGTACAAGAATATAACTACTATAATACTGCCCCTATGTACAAGAATATAACTACTATAATACTGCCCCTATGTACAAGAATATAACTACTATAATACTGCTCCTATGTACAAGAATATAACTACTATAATACTGCCCCTATGTACAAGAATATAACTACTATAATACTGCCCCTATGTACAAGAATATAACTACTATAATACTGCCCCTATGTACAAGAATATAACTACTATAATACTGCTCCTATGTGCAAGAATATAAATACTATAATACTGCTCCTATCTACAAGAATATAACTACTATAATACTGCCCCTATCTACAAGAATATAACTACTATAATACTGTTCCTATGTACAATAATATACTGTAACTACTATAATACTGCCCCTATGTGCAAGAATATAACTACTATAGTACTGCCTCTATATGAGATGGTTAAGGTTGAATTAATCTTTGGATTTCCTATTGCTATTTTTCATTTTTAGGAGAACATCCTCTATATAAACGCCTTATCATGTCTCTCTGTAACTGAAATCGCGAGTCGCTGTTTGTAACGGTAAGCTGCGCCTGCCGCTGATTGGTCGCGGCCATCAGGCCGTGACCAATCAGCGGGACCACGCATACCAGGAAAGGGGGGAGGGTGACCATATATACCAGCAAAGTGGGGTGAGGGGGACCATGCATACCAGCAAAGGGAGGTGAGGGGGACCATGCATACCAGCAATGGGGGGGTGAGGGGGACCATGCATACCTGGAAAGGGGGGTCAAGGTGACCATGCATACCACCAATGGGGGGTGAGGGGGACCATGCATACCAGCAATGGGGGGAGGGTGACCATATATACCAGCAAAGGGGGGTGAGGGGGACCATGCATACCAGCAATGGGGAGGTGAGGGGGACCATGCATACCAGCAATGGGGGGGTGAGGGGGACCATGCATACCAGCAATGGGGGGGGGAGGGAGGGGGACCATGCATACCAGCAAAGGGGGGTGAGGGGGACCATGCATACCAGCAATGGGGAGGTGAGGGGGACCATGCATACCAGCAATGGGGGGGTGAGGGGGACCATGCATACCAGCAATGGGGGGGGGGAGGGAGGGGGACCATGCATACCAGGAAAGGGGGGTGAGGGTGACCATGCATACCACCAATGGGGGGGAGGGGGAGCATGCATACCAGCAATGGGGGGGAGGGGGACCATGCATACCAGCAATGGGGGGAGGGGGACCATGCATACCAGGAAAGGGGGGTGAGGGTGACCATGCATACCACCAATGGGGGGGTGAGGGGACCATGCATACCAGCAATGGGGGGGAGGGGGACCATGCATACCAGCAATGGGAGGAGGGGGACCATGCATACCAGCAATGGGGAGAGGGGGACCATGCATACCAGCAATGGGGGGAGGGATACCAGCGATGGGGGGAGGGGTACCATGCATACCAGCAATGGGGGGAGGGGGACCATGCATACCAGGAAAGGGGGGTGAGGGTGACCATGCATACCACCAATGGGGGGGTGAGGGGACCATGCATACCAGCAATGGGGGGAGGGGGACCATGCATACCAGCAATGGGGAGGGGGACCATGCATACCAGCAATGGGGGGAGGGGGACCATGGATACCAGCGATGAGGGGAGGGGTACCATGCATACCAGCAATGGGGGGAGGGGGACCATGCATACCAGGAAAGGGGGGTGAGGGTGACCATGCATATCAGCAAAGGGGGTGAGAGGGACAATGCATACCATCAATGGGGGATGAAGGGGACCATGCATACCAGGAAAAGGGGGTGAGGGTGACCATGCATACCAGGAAAGGGGGGTGACGGGACCATGCATACCAGGAAAGGGGGGTGAGGGGGCCATGCATACCAGGAATGAGGGGTGCCGGGACCATGCATACCAGGAAAGGGGGGTGGAGGGACCATGCATTCCAGGATTGGGGGGTGAGGGGTACCATGCATATCAGGATTGGGGGGGTGAGAGGACCATGCATACCACGAAAGGGGGGTGACGGGACCATGCATACAAGGAAAGGGGGGTGAGGGGACCATGCATATCAGGATTGGGGGGTACATTATTGCATTATTATTAAAACTTCATAAATAAACTACATACATATTCTAGAATACCCGATGCATTAGAATCGGGCCACCATCTAGTCCTCTATAATGTAGCGCAGGAAGGATATAACTATATACAGTATATTATGTAGAATTCTCGTATGATTTGACTTTTATAATAAAATGTCTAAATATAACAAAACAGAAATGAGCAATCAGACAGTAAACTGTATAAAACCTTAGACATTAATCAGTCGCAGACGTCGTACATTACAGGAGAACAGGTCGCTAAGGCGTGGATCAATATTCAGCATCACCATCACTCATACACAGCTGGATGCATTGCAGGAGCATTGTCATCCATGAGTTATAACTTTCCTGTCTCAGCTGCGGTACAGGGGCCACTCATCCTCAGCAGAGGGGGCAAAGTCAGAATTGCGTGGCATGTACGCCTAAAATACAGAATATCACTGTTAATAGCGAAACTTTAGTTATCTTTTTTGAGACGTTTGTTATCAATTTTGCCCTTCTGCTTCATTATTAGTTTTGCTTCGAGGACTGTTTGGTGACAGTCAGCATGGCCGTTTCCAGGAGCTGTCACCAAGGTTTATTCTCTTTTCTATCAGGATTTTTAAAGCATTTCCTGTATTCTCTAGCTATATAACTTGGGTTGATGTTTTGTCTGGGATAGCAAACTGAGAACCTATGAAAGCAATGAGGGGCCTATTGTGGTTGTCACAAAAGTAGAAGGAAAGAAGAAATGTAATTATTTGATTAAGCTGCACCTGTAGACAAGGAGAAAGTTTTTTTGATGAGAGGCAGGAGGCACATATAGCATTACACAGGGTTACTGTTTCGATCATAGCTGTGATGCTCTGTGTGTCCTGATACTTTTCTATTATAGCTGTGATGCTCTGTGTGTCCTGATACTTTTCTATCATAGCTGTGATGCTCTGCAAGTACTAACACCTTTCGATCATAGCTGTGATGCTCTGTGTGTCCTGATACTTTTCTATCATAGCTGTGATGCTCTGCAAGTACTGACACCTTTCGATCATAGCTGCAATGCTCTGTGTGTCCTGACACCTTTCTATCATAGCTGTGATGCTCTGTGTATCCCTGACACCTTTCTATCATAGCTGTGATGCTGTGGGTCCTGAGTCCTTACTATCATAGCTGCGATGCTGTGGGTCCTGAGACCTTTCTATCATAGCTGCGATGCACTGTGTCCTGACACTTTTTATCATAGCAGTAATGCTCTGTGTGTCCTGACACCTTTCTATCATAGCTGTGATGCTCTGCGTGTACTGATACCTTTATATCATTGCTGCGATGCTATGGGTCCTGTTTGCTTTCTATCATAGCTGCAATGCTCTGTGTGTCCTGACACCTTTCTGTCATAGCTGTGATGCTCTGTGTGTCTTGACTCATTTCTATCATAGCTGTGATGCTCTGCAAGTACTGACACCTTTCTATCGTAGCTGTAATGCTCTGTGTGTCCTGACACCTTTCTAGCATAGTTGTGATGTTCTGGGTATCCCTGACACCTTTCTATCATAGCTGCGATGCTGTGGGTCCTGAGACCTTTCTATCATAGCTGTGATGCACTGTGTCCTGACACTTTTTATCATAGCAGTAATGCTCTGTGTGTCCTGATACCTTTCTATCATAGCTGTGATGCTCTGCGTGCCCTGATACCTTTATATCATAGCTGCAATTGCTCTGTGTGTCCTGACACCTTTCTGTCAGTCCTGTGATGCTCTGTGTGTCTTGACTCATTTCTATCATAGCTGTGATGCTCTGCGTGTTCTGACACCTTTCTATCATAGCTGTGATGCTCTGTGTCCTGATACTTTCTATCATAGCTGTGATGTTCTGTGTGTCCTGACACTTTCTATCATACCAGTGGTGCTCTGTATCTCCTGACACTTTTCAATTATAGCCGCGATGCTCTGTGTGCCCAACATAAGGAACACCCCACAAGAATTGTAGTCTACTGGAAACGCCCAGCAAAATCTGCCATATACTGGAAACTCCCCACAACACCCACCATTTGTCAATAACACCTCATAAAACCTACCATATAATGAGAACACCTCACAACACCCACCATATGTCAGTAGCACCCCACAAAACCTACCGTATACTGGGAGAACCCCTCAAGACCAGTCATATACTGGTAGCACACCACGGGGCCTGCCATATACTGGGAAAACCCCATAGGGCCTGCCATATACTGGGAATACCCCACAAGACCTGTCATATACTGGTAGCACACCACGGGGCCTGCCATATACTGGGAGCACCCTACAAGACCTTCTGTATACAGAAAACATCCCATAAGTCCTAACATATAATTGGTACCACCCACAAGACCTGACATTTTGGCAGTACTTTCACCTGTCTTCTAATCATCACAGTTTGGCTCGGATCCCTTTGCTTCTCCGTGTTCCTGGTTCCCACCCATCAGCCTCATTACTGACTATCACTTGCTCTCTTACATACCCCCCTCCTCTACAGATGCCATTATCAGTGTAATCTCTTCACCTGTCCATGGTGATACCGTTATGGCTCTATAATGGGTGCAGAATGACCTCGTACGTCGTCTTCTCTTCCTGCCCGCGGTAAATGATAGCGTTCCATGTTTTTCCCATACACGAGTGTGTTCTGTAAGTCGTTGTGATCTTTCCATGTTTAGAACTCCAACAAGTCAAGTAAACTATGAAGACGCCCGTGATCAATCCATAAGCGAGGAGTGCGTCTGTTTACGAGGTTGGGAAACAAACGACCTTGATTCGCTCATTTGGAAGAGGCCGGGGTCGAGATAATAAAACCTGGAAATTGTGGCATTTTGATTCAGCAGCTCGGATCGATGAACAGTTCTGAAATCTCTTTACATTTCATTCATAAAGGACATAGGAGAAACGCTCGGCTTTATAACTCCGCGCTGTCAGGGGAAAGGTTGATTCCAGGATCGATAAAACCTGTATGTTATTGCACTCAAATTTTGACACTGCCTAAAAGGTCACACGTAGTTCCCGGGATCGCGAAACCATTAAATTGCCGTCTCTTTCCTTGGTTCTTGTGCACATTCAGTGAGAGAAACTGAAAACATCATAATAGACAAGAAGGACGGGGGAGGAGTAGCCATGATTAAATGCAGCATGAGGCATCAGCTGTGATGAAGAATAGATCGAAACTGCTGGTAATGTCGATGGTCTTGATGGAATTCAGGTTGAAAAATCTCAAATGTATCCTCCCTCAAGACTTCTTACATGAGGTCTTAGTGATAATCACCAACCGTAACTTATTTTGCTACCTACATATATATTGATAAAGGGTCTGCAGGAATCTACATAATAGCTGAGATGCTTTTGTAGCCTATGCATGTTAGCGCCATATTTTTTCATCACTTATTATACTATTCTAACATGGATATCTAGGGCTTTAAGTTGCGGCGCTGGCTGAACAGAGGTAGGAGGTAATGGGGTCAGGGCTATAGAACACATATGGCATGAGCAATGTGCAGTCTGAGAAGTGTACTTTTACCATTTTTGGTGACAAAATGGGCAAGAAGCAAACGATAATTTTGCACAAATTTACCCATTTTGTTACCGATAAACCCAGTGGTCGAGCTCGACCTAAATCCTGAATAAATTTGCCTTTAGATTAGTCACCATGCATACACCAAAAGGACTAATATATAGATAGCGATGGAGATACTACTAGGGGTCTGGGGAACCTATGTGGTGGCCATGACCATATCCATCTATTGGCGCAAAAGACAAATTTTCCGTGAATCCTATTTCAATCACTTAGTTCAGTTGATGTTAAGAATTAGAATTAGAGCCCGTTGACTTGAGGATGTTCTCTCCCTTCTCTCATGACCACCGATCAGCCCATAGCCTTGAGTTCCGCTCTGGAGCCGCTTCCATGACAGCGAGAATCCGATGTAAAAATAAATTAATACAAAAAAGCAGCAAATGTTAAAAAGGAAAAATTGTGCTCTTCACTCCGCTGTCAATGAAGTGCAAACGCTCCGGTGGACTTGGTTTACTAACACGTGTTCATTGTAGCCTGTCAGCCCGAGAGTCCATACAGGATCAGCAATGGATAGAAATGGTAATTAGTGAGTTTTGCTTTTTCGTTGGTCTGTTTGTTTTACATCATTTGCTGCGGTTTTTAGATTACATTTTTTTAGCAGTTCTGATTATGAGGCCATATCCCTTGAGAAAATGTGCTGCAGTCATACAAGTGATGAAAAAATAGCGGACTGGTGTCTTTATTTTTTTTAAATATGAAAATATTGTCATCAATAGAGATGTGATATAAATAGGAGCCTGAGCAACATTATCATCCCTGATGAAGCCGCCTGTGGAACGGCGAAACTCATGGAGATTTAGCCTTTGGGACTTTCCCATGGGTGGCCCTTGATATTTTTATTGTGTGTAGCAGTGATCGGAGGGTGCAGCAGAATGCTAATGACATTTTGGGAGTATTTGGCAACGGGCTAGGAGATAAAATCCAACTTTACCACATCTACAATCCAGATCTAAGCTAGTCCCAGGAAGAAGCCAACGGGCGAAACCTATGATCTGGTAGAAACTGCTGTGTCGCATGTTTGAAATACTTTTTATGTGTTGTGAGAATTCTAATGGAATTTTGGGATTATTTGTCCTCTGCCCTGGCCGGCCAGAGGTAGCAGACTTGGAGGTAATAGGGTCAGAGCTACGAAACTTACATGGTAATTAGTCTGGGAAAAGTCAGTCAAAATCAGTCGTCAGTTTTTCTCCCAAAATTGCTACGTGAATGCAGTTCATGGATTTTAATAGTAATTGGGGTGCGTTTTCTGATGTTCTTTCTATATGGGATTTCCTCTTTAAAGAAGACCTGCTACTTGCTCAAACTGATATATTTGAAATGCCGTTGTCCTCCTGAATCTGTCGTAGTTTTTCTTTCCATCCTTCCCCTGAGATGCGGCCTCCACTTCTGTGAATATAGATGTTTTAGCTAACTGAGTGTGATCGTGAAAAAGATGTCCAAAGAGAAGACCGATAAAATGGAGCTTTACCGCATCAGTGATCTTTAGAGTAGAACGCAAGCTTGTCCCGGGAAGAAGCCAACAGGCGAAACACAAGGTCGGGTAGAAGCTGCCGTGTTGCATTTTTGATGGACCTTTCATGTATTGTTAAGTCATTTATTCTTGTTAGAGTCATTGATAAAAAAAAAAACAATTGTAAGCCGACTGTCTGGGTGTCCTGTAAGGGAAACTTGTGAGCGTGTTGTTGGCGGGTATCCCTTGTGAGTTCGGTGGTCTCGGCAGGATGGAGAGCGAGGCTTCTGGATGATGCTGTCACATTTCATCTCTTTATATTGTGGACCACTTCATTGAACATTGGCATGCTCAGTTCTCTCTGGTGGCCTTGCAGTAGAAAGAATGCTCAGATATATAATTACAGACCATAAAAAAAACTGTTGTAAACCACGCCCACTTGGCTAAAAATATTAGATTTCTGCACGGGGAAAAGGTGCCATATCTTGAGAACGGACAAGAGCTGAAAAATGTCGCCAGATTCAGGAGAAAACGACATTTGCAGAAAGTAAAAAAAAAAAACAAAACATGTTTCCCCAATATTTGTAATGAAACCTGATGCGCTCAGTTCCCTGCCACATCGGACCCCCGACTGAGTGCGTGCCCACTACAAATGGACCGTCATCATTCCGCCCAGGGGCAGTAAAGCCCCCGATGGCCACGACAGTGCTGAGAAGTAAATGGCCCTGTGTCCTGATGACGGCGCTGATCGGGGGATCGGCTCCGGAAACATTGATTTTTTTTTTTCCGTAAAATGATCTTTTTGATGAAGTTTTTTCAGTCGCTAATGATCTGGACCGGACACATTGACGTGTCCAGTTTGGGTGAAGCCGGTGTCTAATCCTGCGGCCTCAATAACGGAAGCGCAGGTTCTGCCACCAGGAGATTTATTGCATCTCTTAATTCCATGGAGTTGCATATTTATTATTGGTGGGTGAAATAAAATCAGCGGTGGAGAGCCGGATTCCGGGTCAGATTTACTGCGCCTGTAAATTCCACCGTCCCGCGACGGAGTAAATTCTCAGTATTTTATGAGAAGTTGTGGGGTCTGCGAGAAGGATTGCAGATGTCGGTGCTTATCACGCCGAGAATAGATGATGTAACGACTCGCGTATTCGATACTGTGCTAACAATCTCACCTAGAGGGTTATCAGTCAGGAACATTCTCTGCTGCTGGGAAATCTGTTACATTGTTGCCCACTGGAGACCAGCTGGGAAGAGTCCAGGAGGAGGGACCATGACTGAGGGAGTCCAGGAGGAGGGACCATGACTGAGGGAGTCCAGGAGGAGGGACCATGACTGAGGGAGTCCAGGAGGAGGGACCATGACTGAGGGAGTCCAGGAGGAGGGACCATGACTGAGGGAGTCCAGGAGGAGGGACCATGACTGAGGGAGTGAAGGAGGAGGGACCATGACTGAGGGAGTCCAGGAGGAGGGACCATGACTGAGGGAGTCCAGGAGGAGGGACCATGACTGAGGGAGTCCAGGAGGAGGGACCATGACTGAGGGAGTCCAGGAGGAGGGACCATGACTGAGGGAGTCCAGGAGGAGGGACCATGACTGAGGGAGTCCAGGGGGAGGGCCATGACTGATGGAGTCCAGGGGGAGGGCCATGACTGAGGGGGTCCAGTGGGATGGGCCATGACTGGGGGAGTCCAGGGGGAGGGCCATGACTGGGGGAGTCCAGGGGGAGGGCCATGACTGGGGGAGAGCCATGACTGGGGGGGGGGGTCCAGGAGGATGGGCCATGACTGGGCGCATCCAGGGGGAGGTAACATGACTCTTCTCTTTTGAATGATGGCCCAATAAGTCACTGGTTGTGTAGGAGAGAGAATTATGTGACTTCTGTGCATCCGGCGTCCAGAGCTTCGTGCAGCTTCAATTCTGTTTGATGTCATTGGAAAAAGTCAGTAACATTCTATGTACACAAATAATAGCTCAGCTGAGAAGATGACTGCACAGAGCAGAAATAACCAAAGAAATATGCACTCACTACTGGGATGTTTCAGCTCTAAAGCCTACAGAATAGTGAGTGCAGCTCTGGAGTATAATACAGGAGGTAACTCAGGATCAGTAATGTAATGTATGTACACAGTGACTGCACCAGCAGAATAGTGAGTGCAGCTCTGGGGTATAATACAGGATGTAACTCAGGATCAGTAATGTAATGTATGTACACAGTGACTGCACCAGCAGAATAGTGAGTGCAGCTCTGGAGTATAATACAGGAGGTAACTCAGGATCAGTAATGTAATGTATGTATACAGTGACTGCACCAGCAGAATAGTGAGTGCAGCTCTGGGGTATAATACAGGATGTAACTCAGGATCAGTAATGTAATGTATGTACACAGTGACTGCACCAGCAGAATAGTGAGTGCAGCTCTGGGGTATAATACAGGATGTAACTCAGGATCAGTAGTGTAATGTATGTACACAGTGACTGCACCAGCAGAATAGTGAGTGCAGCTCTGGGGTATAATACAGGAGGTAACTCCGGATCAGTAGTGTAATATATGTACACAGTGACTGCACCAGCAGAATAGTGAGTGCAGCTCTGGAGTATAATACAGGAGGTAACTCAGGATCAGTAATGTAATGTATGTACACAGTGACTGCACCAGCAGAATAGTGAGTGCAGCTCTGGGGTATAATACAGGATGTAACTCAGGATCAGTAGTGTAATATATGTACACAGTGACTGCACCAGCAGAATAGTGAGTGCAGCTCTGGGGTATAATACAGGAGGTAACTCAGGATCAGTAGTGTAATATATGTACACAGTGACTGCACCAGCAGAATAGTGAGTGCAGCTCTGGAGTATAATACAGGAGGTAACTCAGGATCAGTAATGTAATGTATGTACACAGTGACTGCACCAGCAGAATAGTGAGTGCAGCTCTGCAGTATAATACAGGATGTAACTCAGGATCAGTAATGTAATGTATGTACAAGGTGACTGCACCAGCAGAATAGTGAGTGCAGCTCTGGAGTATAATACAGGCTTCGCTTCTTCGTTTTATCAGTGTTCTGTAACATCGCTTCTTGGAGCCATTTTCTACATCTCTTGAATTGCATCCAATAAAAGTCTCACATTGCTTCCTCCTATAATGCAGCGATTTGTTGATGTTACTCCTTATCAGGACAGTGGGGGAATCGCCCGTTTTCCTGCTTCGCACCTTTCCTCCCTAGTCATTGATTATCTGGATCTCTGCTCGATACCTGTGATTCCTTCTCTTTTGTTATTTTGAGTCATCCGGTTCCTCATTCTGTTACTTTTCTATCACATGACTGATGACGGCTCCATGAGCGACTGCTGGATCCATCGAGCAGTATTAATTAACTCTTAATGGTCAATAATATGGATTGACTCCATGACCCGCCATCTGCTCTGCCCACCGACTTGCACAGAGTCTTCTGCTCGTTATTGGATTTCATTATCACTTAATTCCAATTGTAATTCTGAAAAACCTGTAGAAAGTGAGAAAAGCTGCAGAATGAGGCCAGAAAAATAATTTATATTTTTTATCAACCGTGGAAGTGTTTATTACGGTGGAAAAACAGGAATCCGTACATTATTTCAGAACCTGAAATTTGAACTTTTTTGTTGGTTCTTTACTATTTATGCATCTTTACAGTTCCTTGTATAAGTAATCCAGCTCTAAAAGCTCATCAGAAGACCATAATTTGTACAGATGCTGTATCCATAAAGAAATCCAGCAGAATTATAAATGCAGCTCTGGAAATCTAATGGAACCTAAATGGAATCTGTTGCTGTCGTCACCTACTGTTGTAATGATCTGATGACTTTTAAGATTAGAAGTCCAAAAATATCATTTTATCCTTTCAGTTTGTTTTTAGTTTCCTGAATTTTTTACCAAAAAATGTCCATGCGCTCTTTTGGAACAATTCTAGATAAATGAATCCTTAAAAGTACAAAGAAACAGAGCCTATGTTATTTTTTTTTTGGTGACTTTGGACTAAAACTAATGAAATTTTTGTTGTGCTTTGTCACCAGGTGGATGGACGGCATGGACAATATGGGGGGATTGTAACAGAGACTGTGGAGGTGGGCTGCAAACCAGAACTAGGACGTGTCAGTCTCCCCCCAATGAAAGTCACATTTGTGAAGGTGTTCTGGAAGAAGGACGACTCTGCAACAGAAAGGCGTGTAGTGGTAAGTGTGTACTGTATAATGTGGGGGCCAAGGACAACTTCCCATCGTCTATGGATAGGAGTTGACCGTGTCCTTCACCGTCATCTATGGAGAGGACTTGACCATGTCCTACTCCTTCGTCTATGGATAGGAGATGACTGTGTCCTACACTGTCATCTATGGAGAGGAGTTGACCGTGTCTTGCACTGTTGTCTACGGAGAGTAGTTGATTTTGTCTTACACTGTCATCTATGGAGAGGAGTTGACTGTGTCCTACACTGTCATCTATGGAGAGTAGTTGATTGTGTCCTACATTGTTGTCTACGGAGAGGAGTTGACCGTGTCCTACTTCTTCATCTATGGATGGCAGTTGACCGTGTCCTACACTGTCATCTATGGAGAGGAGTTGACCGTGTCCTACTCCTTCGTCTATGGATAGGAGATGACTGTGTCCTACACTGTCATCTATGGAGAGGAGTTGACTGTGTCCTACACTGTTTTCTACGGAGAGTAGTTGATTGTGTCCTACACTGTCATCTATGGAGAGGAGTTGACCGTGTCCTACACTGTTGTCTACGGAGAGTAGTTGATTGTGTCCTACACTGTCATCTATGGTTAGGAGTTGACCGTGTCCTACACTGTTTTCTACGGAGTGAAGTTGATTGTGTCCTACACTGTCATCTATGGAGAGGAGTTGACCGTGTCCTACACTGTCGTCTATGAAGAGGAGTTGATTGTGTCTTACATGGTCGCCTATGGAGAAGAGTTGACTGTGTCCAACACCGTCATCTACAGAGAGGAATTGACATTGTCCTACACCGTCGGCTACGGAGAGGAGTTGACTGTGTCCTACATGTACAATCATTTTGTGTCCTAGATGTATTCATTCGCTCGTAACATTTTATTACAATGTATCTTCTGTAATGGTGACATCGTGACTGGCCCTGTATGACCCCAGAATGGGTCTGATCGGAGGAGTTGTCATCTTTTACCTTCAAGGACTTCCTGACTTTGAAAGCTGAGGTTGACTTGAAAAGTTGCCATTATTATGATGATTGTTTTGTTTTTCTGGTCTACGTTACACTCAGCTGTAGCAAGCCAGTGACATTTGACAGAAGTTGATGAGTGAGTAATCTGACAAGAGAACCCAACCGACCTGGTGATCGTCATAAGACGGACTTTGATACTGACTAGAGAAGAGCGAATACATTTGAGAAGAATTATATTCTACTTAAATTTTGCAAAAATTCTCATTCACCCAAATGGATTTTTTTTTGTAATTAATTTCTCTGGTGAGCCAACGAAATAGCATCTGTGGGCTGACATTCTTTTGGACCATAAAGGCCCGTCAAAATCCTTATACTCAGCTTTCCGGCCACTCCATTACTTACCACCACCTGTCCGTTCCTCACTGCATCTTCTGGTCTCTCACTACTACCCCTGGAATCTCCGCTCCTCTCAATCTGAACCGGGACTTCCAATTTTAATGGGGCCTGGCAGGGTTCTTCACATGTGTGCCGAAGCTCACAGCAGATGCCACCAATGGTGGGTGGATCAGAAGATGCAGCAAGGACTGGACAGGTGACTGTGAGGAGCAGAGGGACCGCAGAGATGAGTGGTAAGGTGAATTTTAGGTTTTATTTTTTTACATATTATTTTTATTAGGAACTACAATATTTTATATTATTACGGTATATTCAAAGAGTACAAATTCTCCATGAATTGATTTTTTTAAGAAAAAATGTACAAACAGGTGAGTTCGAATTTTTCCTGATCCGCTCATCTCTAACACTGGCACTATTGTCCCAGTGGCTACCTCTTTTATCACTTTGTCATTTTTATAAATACTTTATTGACCAAGTGGTTGCCAAATATTCTGGTTAACCACAACTATTGTGCAACACCATTGACTAGAGGGGCCACCAAAAGCTTTTATGCTTGTGATATTTTTGTGTAGCAATATTGACCCAAGGGCCACCGAATGTAAAGTCATAGTTCACTCCAACTCATCTGTTACACCAAAATATTAATCTGTAGGCCATAATCTAGTCCAAGCCTACTCTTGAAGCCATGATCACTTCTGTTCATGATTGTCATATGGCCACACGACATCGACAGGCAACTGCTCCTCCAGACTTTCCCAAAGTCATGCATTCATTCTCAGTGAGAAGAGTGGAGTAAGCCAGTGCCGGACACCTCTGTTGAAGGCTTATCTCAGATCAGTACTAAATGATCTAGTATGTTAAAATTCACCATGTCCCGTACTTATTCCCCCAATATTTGCTATTATGGAAGTCCGGAAGCCCCGGTAGACCTCATTTGGTTGACCGGTGTAATGCCACTTGAGTTTTTTTTTCTGAATGGTAGATGTTGGAGGAACACTTCGAAGACCCAATAGACTGTTGGTGACTCTACTGACTAAAGTCTAGTTTCTTTATCCAATTTATTAGAGTCTTTTTAGGATTTATTATTTGATTGGGGTTGACCAGGAATGGAACTTTAAGCTCCAGGGACCCAGAAGCGAAATGCGTAATGGGCTTCCGCAACTTCCTTTTTAACAGGTGACTTCTCATGTGGTTGAGAAGCCTTTGGGTTTCCACTGGCACCAGGGCATTTATGATCTGTGTACCTTTAATCACTGATCCGAATGACACTTTAAAGAATTTCCATTGATTAGACCGCCACTTATCCTTTGAATGATTATTCCCATCTGAAGCTTTTATGGTAATCGCTGGATATATGTCATCGAGTCCGGTGGTGCCAACGTTCTTAGAGAGGTGGTCACTGATGCACGGCTCTCTCCAATAGTTTCTACGAGAGTTCTAGAATGTATCAACTAGGTTTTATATAAAGAAAAGAAGTTGAGAAAATTCCCTTTACTTTCATTGTTGAGAAAGGAAGTTTCCGAACATTATGTCAGCGTCGTGTCTCGCAGCCAATGTTCGGAAGCTCAATTTTTTAGAGAAGAGCGATGATTAAACCTGATTTCCTTGGGCAGATGTGACTCCGACTTGCCTCATTCTTTAATTTAAAAACACTTTATGTTTTATAAGGAAAACCCATTTTAGCTAATGCAAGACTGGTTCTCATAATAATTATCTCCATTTTTGAATGGCGCAGTGATATATTTTTGATTAGATTGTCAGTCTAGGCTCCGGATTCCACAGCCCAGAGTCTTGAGGGTGCAGAGTACGTAATACGGCGGATTAATGAATGGCCAAAATTGAAAGCCGGGCGTTCATGTGGAAAGTGATTAGGGCGAAATTAGATGAAATTACTTCATGTATTTTTTACCTCTTCCATCATTAGAAATTATTTTGCAATTAGCGCCAGGTTCTCGAATGCCTCCAGACCTGCGAGGTCTAATCTAACTGACGGGAAATGAAGTTTAGATCATGTAGAACTCTGTTAGAAATGATATTCTGGTGACTGCATCTTATAGGGGTTGTCCACCTTTCTCAGGTCTTCTGGAGATAAGATGCTTGTTCTGAGGCGTGAAGAAAAAAAGTGCACAGTGTCCTGTTAAAATGATTAGGTCATGGACTGACTTCAGTAGGCACTTCGAGGCCTGTTAGAGGATGAATCTGTAAATCCTAAAACATTTGGTTGATATAAAGCCAAGAAAAGTGCAAACGTCTTCTCATTGGGCTTTTGGGTTAGGTTAATGATAATAATAATAATTTTATTTCTATAGCGCTGACATATTCCGCAGCACTTTGCATTTCAGAGGGGATTTGTTCAGACAATAGACATTACAGCATAACAATAATCACATAGATCATAACAAATACCAAGAGGAATGAGGGCCCTGCTCGCAAGCTTACAGTCTATGAGGAAAGAGGTAGACACGGAAGGTGGATGGGAACAGTTGCTCTCATTGTTTGGACCATCCCTAGTGTAAGAATCTGGTGTTCCTGTTGCTGCATGAACCAGTTAACAGTCTAAGTATGTAACAGTACAGACACAGAGGGCTATTAAATGCAAAAATCATGTGAGAACATGATGCGAGGAACCTGGTTATGGTAAGTGATTTTGAATGAGCCACACAGGGATATTTAATTTAAAGGGAATCTATCACCCCTTTTCTGAGATATCATATAATGATATCATTCTATTGTGTGTCACATAAGGATTCTCTTAGTATTTTTGCTTCCCTCTGACTCCGCACCTTTCATGCACAAATACCTTTTTTATATCGGTTCAGATGTATGTAAACTGCCGCAGTCTGGTCCGCTGGGCGGGGCTTATTCAACTGCTCCCTCCCCCCCTGTCTTCCTCTACGCATTTCTTCTTGTGTAGAGCGAGACAGGGAGGGGGGGAGCAGGTGAATAAGCCCCACCCAGCGGACCGGACAGTGGCAGTTTACATACATCTGAACCGATATAAAAAAGGTATTTGTGCATGAAAGGTGCGGAGTCAGAGGGAAGCAAAAATACTAAGAGAATCCTTATGTGACACACAATTGAATGATATCATTATATGATATCTCAAAAAAGGGATGACAGATTCCCTTTAATGTGTTGAGGCGGTAGGCCAGTCTGAACAATATGCTTTTAGGGCTCACTTAAAACTGTGGGGATTGGGGATTGTGCATTCCAAAGAATTGGCGCAGCACGCGAAAAGTCTCGGAGAAGGGAGTGGGAGGTTCTGATTATTGAGGATGCTAACCTCAGGTCATCAGCAGAACGGAGGGCGCGGGTAGGGTGTTAGTCAGAGACGAGGGAGGAGATGTAGGGTGGTGCTGAGCCATGAAGAGCTTTGTGGGTGAGGGTAATAAGTTTATACTGAATTCTGGAGTGGATGGGTAGCCAGTGTAATGACTGGCACAAGGTAGAGGCATCGGTGTAACGATTGGTGAGGAATATGATCCTGGCTGCAGCATTCAGGACAGATTGGAGGGGGGAGAGTTTGGTAAGAGGGAGACCGATTAGAAGAGAGTTACAATAGTCGAGACGAGAATGAATAAGAGAAACAGTAAGAGTTTTTGCAGAGTCGAAAGTAAGAAAGGGTCGAATTCTAGAAATGTTTTTGAGGTGCAGATGACAAGAGCGAGCCAGTGATCGAATGTGGGGGGCAAAGGAAAGCTCGGAATCAAGTATGACCCCAAGACAGCGGGCATGTTGCTGGGGAGTAATAGTGGAACCACACACAGAAATGGCAATGTCGGGTATAGGTGCATTAGTAGCGGGAGGAAACACAAGGAGTTCAGTTTTTCACAAGTTCAGTTTCAGATATAGTGAGGACATGATGTTAGAGACAGCGGTAAGACAATCACTGGTGTTTTGCCCAAAACCTAATGGCTACCAAAATAGTCGAAGAAATGATGGAGAGATTCTGTCTTTCAATTATATGATGACTCCAGTAGACACCATTGTTCTACTCTTCTAGAACGTGTATAGTAGTCAACCATGGAGCCAGTGTAGGGAAGGTGACCTGACGGACGGACTGACTGGTCATATTTCAGAAAGGAAAACTGCTAGGAAAGTGTAGGTGACGTGCAGTACCTTGGGTTGACCACTAGATGGCAGGGAGGAGTGTAAGTTCAGGACTTGACAGCAGCTTAGGGCTTTAGAAACCGTTGGTTATGGGGGGCGGAATCACAGGGAAGCGGGAAAGCTATAAATTTGACAGGAGGATTCCAGAAAGTTCCAGTCCCCTGGGGGAGCTCAAGTGACGAGGAGACTGTGACAGTTGGTGCACTGTGAGGAGAACCTAACCAGGGGACTGAGGAGAAAGGAAGTCAGGGGGTGGTCCTGACATAAAGTACCGCAGTATAGACGAGGCTGCGGGCGAAGGATATTGTATAGGGAACGACGTTTGACCAGTAAAATTACTGTTGGTGTTCAGGCCTAAGGCAGCCACAGTGACGGAGCTGTCAGAGCGTCACTAAGTGCGAAGAGACGGTGCGTACATATACGTCCCAGGTGAAAACTACGATACGACGATGTGTTCTGTAACCGGAGAGCCTTGAAGAGAATTGTGGTGTGCTGTGAGGCCGTCGTAGGGCCGGCGAGAGAATAAACTTGGACCTGTTGCACCCGAAACTTGCCTCCATCTTATGTCTGTACGTCACTGTGCGGTATACAGAGGGACCACCCCCCCAGCCCGGTCCACCGACCCTACACCATCACCAGGATACTTTCACTACTGGCTCACTCAGCAGTTCTATAATAATTGTGATTTATGTACTCTTTTATGTTAGTGATGTGCAAACTCTTTGAGAATAACATCCGTAATCATTTATAAAAGTACTAGCTGAAGAGCCCGGCGCTGCCCGGGCATAGTAACTAACTGTGGTTAGTCATAGCAAATTATAATTATCCTCCATCCCATAGTCCAGTGCCCATATACCCATCACACATCCTCCATCTCATAGTCCCATGCCCATATACCCATCATACACATCCTCCATCCCATAGTCCCATGCCCATATACCCATCATACACATCCTCCATCCCATAGTCCCATGCCCATATACCCGTCATACATATCCTCCATCCCATAGTCCCGTGCCCATATACCCATCATACACATCCTCCATCCCATAGTCCCATGCCCATATACCCGTCATACACATCCTCCATCCCATAGTCCCGTGCCCATATACCCATCATACATATCCTCCATCCCATAGTCCCATGCCCATATACCCATCATACACATCCTCCGTCCCATGCCCATATACCCGTCATACATATCCTCCATCCCATAGTCCCGTGCCCATATACCCATCACACATCCTCCTTCCCATAGTCCCGTGCCCATATACCCATCACACATCCTCCATCCCATAGTCCCGTGCCCATATACCCATCATACATATCCTCCATCCCATAGTCCCGTGCCCATATACCCATCATGCACATCCTCCATCCCATAGTCCCATGCCCATATACCCATCATACATATCCTCCATCCCATAGTCCTGTGCCCATATACCCATCACACATCCTCCATCCCATAGTCCCATGCCCATATACCCATCATACACATCCTCCATCCCATAGTCCCGTGCCCATATACCCATCATACATATCCTCCATCCCATAGTCCCATGCCCATATACCCATCATACATATCCTCCATCCCATAGTCCCGTGCCCATATACCCATCACACATCCTCCATCCCATAGTCCCGTGCCCATATACACATCATACATATCCTCCATCCCATAGTCCCGTGCCCATATACCCATCATACACATCCTCCATCCCATAGTCCCGTGCCCATATACCCATCATACACATCCGCCATCCCATAGTCCCATGCCCATATACCCATCATACACATCCTCCATCCCATAGTCCCATGCCCATATACCCATCATACATATCCTCCATCCCATAGTCCTGTGCCCATATACCCATCACACATCCTCCTTCCCATAGTCCCGTGCCCATATACCCGTCATACATATCCTCCATCCCATAGTCCCGTGCCCATATACCCATCACACATCCTCCTTCCCATAGTCCCGTGCCCATATACCCATCACACATCCTCCATCCCATAGTCCCGTGCCCATATACCCATCATACATATCCTCCATCCCATAGTCCCGTGCCCATATACCCATCATGCACATCCTCCATCCCATAGTCCCATGCCCATATACCCATCATACATATCCTCCATCCCATAGTCCTGTGCCCATATACCCATCACACATCCTCCATCCCATAGTCCCATGCCCATATACCCATCATACACATCCTCCATCCCATAGTCCCGTGCCCATATACCCATCATACATATCCTCCATCCCATAGTCCCATGCCCATATACCCATCATACATATCCTCCATCCCATAGTCCCGTGCCCATATACCCATCACACATCCTCCATCCCATAGTCCCGTGCCCATATACACATCATACATATCCTCCATCCCATAGTCCCGTGCCCATATACCCATCATACACATCCTCCATCCCATAGTCCCGTGCCCATATACCCATCATACACATCCGCCATCCCATAGTCCCATGCCCATATACCCATCATACACATCCTCCATCCCATAGTCCCGTGCCCATATACACATCATACATATCCGCATCCCATAGTCCCGTGCCCATATACCCATCATACACATCCTCCATCCCATAGTCCCGTGCCCATATACCCATTACACATCCTCCATCCCATAGTCCCGTGCCCATATACCCATCACACATCCTCCATCCCATAGTCCCGTGCCCATATACCCATCATACATATCCTCCATCCCATAGTCCTGTGCCCATATACCCATCATACATATCCTCCATCCCATAGTCCCGTGCCCATATACCCATCATACACATCCTCCATCCCATAGTCCCGTGCCCATATACACATCATACATATCCGCCATCCCATAGTCCCATGCCCATATACCCATCACACATCCTCCATCCCATAGTCCCGTGCCCATATACACATCATACATATCCGCCATCCCATAGTCCCGTGCCCATATACCCATCACACATCCTCCATCCCATAGTCCCGTGCCCATATACACATCATACATATCCTCCATCCCATAGTCCAGTGCCCATATACACATCATACATATCCGCCATCCCATAGTCCCATGCCCATATACCCATCATACATATCCGCCATCCCATAGTCCCATGCCCATATACCCATCACACATCCTCCATCCCATAGTCCCGTGCCCATATACACATCATACATATCCGCCATCCCATAGTCCCATGCCCATATACCCATCATACACATCCTCCATCCCATAGTCCCGTGCCCATATACCCATCACACATCCTCCATCCCATAGTCCCATGCCCATATACCCATCATACACATCCTCCATCCCATAGTCCCGTGCCCATATACCCATCACATATCCTCCATCCCATAGTCCCCTGCCCATATACACATCATACATATCCTCCATCCCATAGTCCCCTGCCCATATACACATCATACATATCCTCCATCCCATAGTCCTGTGCCCATATACCCATCATACACATCCTCCATCCCATAGTCCTGTGCCCATATACCCATCATACATATCCTCCATCCCATAGTCCCATGCCCATATACCCATCATACATATCCTCCATCCCATAGTCCTGTGCCCATATACCCATCACACATCCTCCATCCCATAGTCCCATGCCCATATACCCATCATACACATCCTCCATCCCATAGTCCCGTGCCCATATACCCATCATACATATCCTCCATCCCATAGTCCCATGCCCATATACCCATCATACATATCCTCCATCCCATAGTCCCGTGCCCATATACCCATCACACATCCTCCATCCCATAGTCCCGTGCCCATATACACATCATACATATCCTCCATCCCATAGTCCCGTGCCCATATACCCATCATACACATCCGCCATCCCATAGTCCCGTGCCCATATACACATCATACATATCCGCATCCCATAGTCCCGTGCCCATATACCCATCATACACATCCTCCATCCCATAGTCCCGTGCCCATATACCCATTACACATCCTCCATCCCATAGTCCCGTGCCCATATACCCATTACACATCCTCCATCCCATAGTCCCATGCCCATATACCCATCATACATATCCTCCATCCCATAGTCCCGTGCCCATATACCCATCACACATCCTCCATCCCATAGTCCCGTGCCCATATACACATCATACATATCCTCCATCCCATAGTCCCATGCCCATATACCCATCATACACATCCTCCATCCCATAGTCCCGTGCCCATATACACATCATACATATCCGCATCCCATAGTCCCGTGCCCATATACCCATCATACACATCCTCCATCCCATAGTCCCGTGCCCATATACCCATTACACATCCTCCATCCCATAGTCCCGTGCCCATATACACCTCATACATATCCTCCATCCCATAGTCCTGTGCCCATATACACCTCATACATATCCTCCATCCCATAGTCCTGTGCCCATATACCCATCATACATATCCTCCATCCCATAGTCTCGTGCCCATATACCCATCACACATCCTCCATCCCATAGTCTCGTGCCCATATACCCATCACACATCCTCCATCCCATAGTCTCGTGCCCATATACCCATCACACATCCTCCATCCCATAGTCCCGTGCCCATATACCCATTACACATCCTCCATCCCATAGTCCCGTGCCCATATACACCTCATACATATCCTCCATCCCATAGTCCTGTGCCCATATACCCATCATACATATCCTCCATCCCATAGTCCCGTGCCCATATACCCATCACACATCCTCCATCCCATAGTCTCGTGCCCATATACCCATCACACATCCTCCATCCCATAGTCCCGTGCCCATATACCCATCACACATCCTCCATCCCATAGTCCTGTGCCCATATACCCATCACACATCCTCCATCCCATAGTCCCGTGCCCATATACCCATCACACATCCTCCATCCCATAGTCCTGTGCCCATATACCCATCACACATCCTCCATCCCATAGTCCCGTGCCCATATACCCATCACACATCCTCCATCCCATAGTCCCGTGCCCATATACCCATCATACATATTCTCCATCCCATAGTCCCGTGCCCATATACCCATCACACATCCTCCATCCCATAGTCTCGTGCCCATATACCCATCACACATCCTCCATCCCATAGTCCCGTGCCCATATACCCATCACACATCCTCCATCCCATAGTCCTGTGCCCATATACCCATCACACATCCTCCATCCCATAGTCCCGTGCCCATATACCCATCATACATCCTCCATCCCATAGTCCCGTGCCCATATACCCATCATACATATTCGCCATCCCATAGTCTCATGCCCATATACCCATCATACATATCCTCCATCCCATAGTCCCGTGCCCATATACCCATCACACATCCTCCATCCCATAGTCCCGTGCCCATATACCCATTATGACATCATCATCACCATGGCAACTGTTATGACATAACCGTCACAATTGCAACCTATGATGAACCAGCGTCGCCATGATAACAATTGTGACATCATAATGAGGGGCGGGGCTTGATGCACACACACTTTTTCCCCATTATGTAGATAGGGGCAAAATTGTTTGGTGAATTGGAACGCGCGGGGTTAAAATTTCGCCTCACAACATAGCCTAGGACACTCTCGGGGTCCAGACATGTGACTGTGCCAAATTTTGTGGCTGTAGCTGCGACGGTGCGGATGCCAATCCCGGACATACATACATACATACACACACTTGAGCTTTATATATTAGCTTCTCAAGTTATTAAATTGTTTTATTTGATTAGACCGCATGAAATTAAGCAAGTTTGTAACTGACTTGTCTTTTCTGTCTGCTTTCATTCTTTTGCAATGAGAGCTTTGATCTTACATAGAGTACAGCTCGTTTTCATGGAGCTCGGCCACCAAACCCTGATCCGAGAGTGTGTAGTAGTTCCATTCCAGGAGAGCGGTTAACTTTTAATTTCCCAGCCACCCCTCCATCAGCCCCTTGATTTTGATGCATCTGTTATCTGCTCTCTTTCCTCTTCTATCTCAGCTCCTGATGATCTGCTGTTATCAATCCTGTATAATCACAATCATCAGAATCTTATATCATGGCTCTCACTGTCCCCAGCTGTGCGCTTGTACAAATGCCCTGTTATCTCCTTATGTAAATACAGTGATGACGAGTGTTCTCTCCAGGACAAGTCACCGATATCTGAGTGTATTACAGCACAAGTTGTGCTGAGCTTTAGTACTACAGCGCAGCTGCTCATCAGATCTGTCACTCAGGGAGGAGTTCCTGCCCTGCCAGAAAGCAGAAAGTGAGGAGACCTTAAGGAGACTGCAGAGTTGTGAGACAATGTGAGAAGACCCCTTTAAGCCATTTCAGCACCATGGAGAGCTCGGAAGCTTCTGAAGCATCAGTCTTCATCTCTTCTTGCATTTTGTGCGCCCAGCCTCTCATGATACCCCATATTATATATGTAGTCTATAACCCGGAGCGCTCTGGTGAATCGTTGTTCTGCTTTCTCAGACAACAGTCGTTACATTTTAGAATACAATCGATCGGACAATATATTTTCTATATTACACAAGATACTTTTCTGTTTTGCTTTATTTTTGGTTGTTTGTCTCCTCAGCTTCTGTGTTAGAAATAGATTTTCTATTATTAGTTTTTCTGCAATAGTTTAGGATTAAAAAGATCCCGTCACCAAGTCAGAAGCGACCAGATTTTCCGCTTTATTTACTCCCTCTATTGCTTTTTCTTTCTTAAAAAAAAAAAAAAAATACGCCATATGATTCTGGAGATATGGGTTCTTTTTATTTAGTGCTAGTTTTTATGCTATTTACTGAGGGTGTGTGGCTCACAGGCTCCTCTGGGGCGTGGCTCACAGGCTCCTCTGGGGCGTGGCTCACAGGCTCCTCTGGGGCGTGGCTCACAGGCTCCTCTGGGGCGTGGCTCACAGGCTCCTCTGGGGCGTGGCTCACAGGCTCCTCTGGGGATTGACTCACTAGCTCCTCTGGGGCGTGGCTCACTGGCTCCTCTGGGGCATGGCTCACAGACTCCTGGGGCGTGGATCACAGGCTCCTCTGGGGCTTGGCTCACAAGCTCTTCTGGGGCGTGCATCACAGGCTCCTCTGGTGCTTGGCTCACTAGCTCCTCTGGGGCATGGCTCACAGGCCCCTCTGGGGCTTGGCTCACAGGGTTCTCTGAGGCTTGGCTCACAGGCTCCTCTGGGGCATGGCTCACAGGCTCCTGTGGGGTGTGTCTTTATCTCGCTCTGGATTATTACCCTGTGAGCTACACCACCTGTTAGCACTAAATAAAAAGGTCCACATCTCTGGGACAATATAGTGAATTACTCAGGGAAGTAACAAAGTGAGAACAAAACTGTCTATTTTTGGTCTGGTAAGTGACTTATAAAAAAATAACCCCCAAATATATTTTAATTTCTTGTGATTGATCCCAAATTGTAGAGTAGGGTTGCTCAGTTAAGGGGCTGCATAGGCATTTTTTAGGGTTGTATGTAGCCCCCTGATTGAATTTGTACATCACCCTCAACCATTGGGGTCAGATTTTTCCATAACATTCAAAAAGAACCAAATGGTGGTCTTCGCCCCATCCTCGGTCTTGAAGACCTCTGTTTCATTTCTTTGATGACCATTACTACAGGTTAGTGCTCCAGGTGTTTGTCCGGGTTTGTCATCCACTTCCGAGGCTAGAGACTCTTATTACGGGGTAACGAGGCGCCTCCCATCCTCTGCAGGCAGTATACACTGTGCCCATTGAGAAGCAGCTCTGTGCCAGCAGCAGATGCTGGGTGAGAGACTCTGGACTGAGGTCTAATGGGGAATGTTTCTCCTTGTGGAGAGTGGTTAGCCAAGCCTGGCATGTCAGAGTGAGTGGATCCTGTGTTATCTACTGTATATAGAGGAGCTATCAGTCATTGTACAGGAGGAGGAGGAGGTGAGCTGTGAAATCACCTATTGTGGATGGTGGATCCTGTTATATACTGTATATAGAGGTGTTATCAGTCATTGTACAGGAGGAGGAGGTGAGCTGTGACATCACCTATTGTGAGTGGTGGATCCTGTGTTATCTACTATATATAGAGATGTTATCAGTCATTGTACAGGGGGGGAGGAGGTGAGCTGTGACATCACCTATTGTGAGTGGTGGATCCTGTGTAATCTACTGTATATAGAGGTGTTATCAGTCATTGTACAGGAGGAGGAGGTTAGCGGTGACATCACCTATTGTGAATGGTGGATCCTGTGTGATCTACTGTATATAGAGGTGTTATCAGTCATCTTACAGGAGGGGGAGGAGGTGAGCTGTGACATCACCTATTGTGAATGGTGGATCCTGTGTTATCTACTGTATACAGAGATGTTACCAGTCATTGTGCAAGAGGGAGAGGAGGTGAGCTGTGACATCACCTATTTAGAATGGTGGATCCTGTGTTATCTACTGTATATAGAGGTGTTATCAGTCATCTTACAGGAGGGGGAGGAGGTGAGCTGTGACATCACCTATTATGAATGGTGGATCCTGTGTTATCTACTGTATATAGAGGTGTTACCAGTCATTGTAGAGGAGGAGGTGAGCTGTGACATCACCTATTGGGAATGGTGGATCCCGTGTTATCTACTGTATATAGAGGTGTTATCAGTCATTGTACAGGAGGGGGAGGAGGTGAGCTGTGACATCACCTATTGGGAATGGTGGATCCCGTGTTATCTACTGTATATAGAGGTGTTATCAGTCATTGTACAGGCAGAGGAGGTGAGCTGTGACATCACCTATTGTGAATGGTGGATCCTGTGTGATCTACTGTATATAGAGGTGTTATCAGTCATTGTACAGGTGGAGGTGAGCTGTGATATCACCTATTGGGAATGGTGGATCCCGTGTTATCTACTGTATATAGAGGTGTTATCAGTCATTGTACAGGAGGGGGAGGAGGTGAGCTGTGACATCACCTATTGGGAATGGTGGTTCCTGTGTTATCTACTGTATATAGAGGTGTTATCAGTCATTGTACAGGAGGAGGAGGAGGTGAGCGGTGACATCACCTATTGTGAATGGTGGATCCTGTGTTATCTACTGTATACAGAGGTGTTACCAGTCATTGTACAGGAGGGGGAGGAGGTGAGCTGTGACATCACCTATTGGGAATGGTGGATCCCGTGTTATCTACTGTATATAGAGGTGTTATCAGTCATTGTACAGGAGGAGGTGAGCTGTGACATCACCTATTGGGAATGGTGGATCCTGTGTTATCTACTGTATATAGAGGTGTTATCAGTTATTGTACAGGAGGAGGAGGAGGTGAGCGGTGACATCACCTATTGTGGAAGGTGGATCCTGTTATCTACTGTATATAGTGGTGTTATCAGTCATTGTACAGGAGGGGGAGGAGGTGAGCTGTGACATCACCTATTGTGAATGGTGGATCCTGTGTTATCTACTGTATACAGAGGTGTTACCAGTCATTGTACAGGAGGTGGAGGAGGTGAGCTGTGACATCACCTATTGTGAATGGTGGATCCTGTGTTATCAACTGTATACAGAGGTGTTATCAGTCATTGTACAGGAGGAGGAGGTTAGCGGTGGCATCACCTATTGGGAATGGTAGATCCTGTGTTATCTACTGTATATAGAGGTGTTATCAGTCATTGTACAGGAGGAGGAGGAGGTGAGCTGTGACATCACCTATTGGGAATGGTGGATCCTGTGTTATCTACTGTATATAGAGGTGTTATCAGTCATTGTACAGGAGGAGGATGTGAGCTGTGACATCACCTATTGTGAGTGGTGGATCCTGTGTTATCTATTATATATAGAGATGTTATCAGTCATTGTACAGGAGGAGGAGGTGAGGTGTGACATCACCTATTGTGAGTGGTGGATCCTGTGTAATCTACTGTATATAGAGGTGTTATCAGTCATTGTACAGGAGGAGGAGGTTAGCGGTGACATCACCTATTGTAAATGGTGGATCCTGTGTGATCTAATGTATATAGAGGTGTTATCAGTCATTGTACAGGAGGAGGAGGTGAGCGGTGACATCACCTATTGAGAATGGTGGATCCTGTGTGATCTAATGTATATAGAGGTGTTATCAGTCATTGTACAGGAGGAGGAGGTGAGCGGTGACATCACCTATTGAGAATGGTGGATCCTGTGTGATCTACTGTATATAGAGGTGTTATCAGACTTCTTACAGGAGGGGGAGGAGGTGAGCTGTGACATCACCTATTGTGAATGGTGGATCCTGTGTTATCTACTGTATACAGAGATGTTACCAGTCATTGTACAGGAGGGAGAGGAGGTGAGCTGTGACATCACCTATTGAGAATGGTGGATCCTGTGTTATCTACTGTATATAGAGGTGTTATCAGTCATCTTACAGGAGGGGGAGGAGGTGAGCTGTGACATCACCTATTGTGAATGGTGGATCCTGTGTTATCTACTGTATATAGAGGTGTTACCAGTCATTGTAGAGGAGGAGGAGGAGGTGAGCTGTGACATCACCTATTGGGAATGGTGGATCCCGTGTTATCTACTTTATATAGAGGTGTTACCAGTCATTGTACAGGGGGGGAGGAGGTGAGCTGTGACATCACCTATTGGGAATGGTGGATCCCGTGTTATCTACTGTATATAGAGGTGTTATCAGTCATTGTACAGGAGGGGGAGGAGGTGAGCTGTGACATCACCTATTGGGAATGGTGGATCCCGTGTTATCTACTGTATATAGAGGTGTTATCAGTCATTGTACAGGCAGAGGAGGTGAGCTGTGACATCACCTATTGTGAATGGTGGATCCTGTGTGATCTACTGTATATAGAGGTGTTATCAGTCATTGTACAGGTGGAGGTGAGCTGTGATATCACCTATTGGGAATGGTGGATCCCGTGTTATCTACTGTATATAGAGGACTTATCAGTCATTGTACAGGAGGGGGAGGAGGTGAGCTGTGATATCACCTATTGTGAATGGTGGATCCTGTGTTATCTACTGTATACAGAGGTGTTACCAGTCATTGTACAGGAGGGGGAGGAGGTGAGCTGTGACATCACCTATTGGGAATGGTGGATCCCGTGTTATCTACTGTATATAGAGGTGTTATCAGTCATTGTACAGGAGGAGGAGGAGGTGAGCGGTGATATCACCTATTGTGAATGGTGGATCCCGTGTTATCTACTGCATACAGAGGTGTTACCAGTCATTGTACAGGAGGGGGGAGGAGGTGAGCGGTGACATCACCTATTGTGGAAGGTGGATCCTGTTATCTACTGTATATAGTGGTGTTATCAGTCATTGTACAGAAGGAGGAGGTGAGCTGTGACATCACCTATTGTGAATGGTGGATCCTGTGTTATCTACTGTATACAGAGGTGTTACCAGTCATTGTACAGGAGGTGGAGGAGGTGAGCTGTGACATCACCTATTGTGAATGGTGGATCCTGTGTTATCTACTGTATATAGAGGTGTTATCAGTCATTGTACAGGAGGAGGAGGAGGTGAGCTGTGACATCACCTATTGGGAATGGTGGATCCTGTGTTATCTACTGTATACAGAGGTGTTATCAGTCATTGTACAGGAGGAGGAGGAGGTGAGCTGTGACATCACCTATTGGGAATGGTGGATCCTGTGTTATCTACTGTATATAGAGGTGTTATCAGTCATTGTACAGAAGGAGGAGGAGGTGAGCGGTGACATCACCTATTGTGGAAGGTGAATCCTGTTATCTACTGTATATAGTGGTGTTATCAGTCATTGTACAGGAGGAGGAGAGCTGTGACATCACCTATTGTGAATGGTGGATCCTGTGTTATCTACTGTATATAGAGGTGTTATCAGTCATTGTACAGGAGGAGGAGGAGGTGAGCTGTGACATCACCTATTGGGAATGGTGGATCCTGTGTTATCTACTGTATATAGAGGTGTTATCAGTCATTGTACAGGAGGAGGAGGAAGTGAGCTGTGACATCACCTATTGGGAATGGTGGATCCTGTGTTATCTACTGTATATAGAGGTGTTATCAGTCATTGTACAGAAGGAGGAGGAGGTGAGCGGTGACATCACCTATTGTGGAAGGTGAATCCTGTTATCTACTGTATATAGTGGTGTTATCAGTCATTGTACAGGAGGAGGAGAGCTGTGACATCACCTATTGTGAATGGTGGATCCTGTGTTATCTACTGTATATAGAGGTGTTATCAGTCATTGTACAGGAGGAGGAGGAGGTGAGCTGTGACATCACCTATTGGGAATGGTGGATCCTGTGTTATCTACTGTATATAGAGGTGTTATCAGTCATTGTACAGGAGGAGGTGAGCTGTGACATCACCTATTGTGTATGGTGGATCCTGTGTTATTGTTTTTTAGTAATGATCTTGATAGAAATACAAAAAAAACATCGCCAACATTTTTGTCTAATAATTTGTGCAGCACAAAGACCTGATGTAAGCTGTGGGTTATTTTTTGATGATCGCTTCACTTTAACCCCGGCAGGTAGTGGATATTCCAAGGTTGTGAACCCCAGAGTGACGGCTGTTAGTCATGGTGACCTTATATTGTGCCCATGGAGGCTGCGGTCAGGGCCGGCAGAGGACAGATGGAAGAGACCGCAGAGGTCAGGATAGGCGGCCGACAATTGCACAGGGTCAGATAAGAAACCCAGCGGGACCAAGAGCAGAGAGGATCAGGAACACAATGGGGCAGAACCCTGCGGACGTCCGAGGTCGCCCATCACAATATATGGGCACATGGACCCGGGGACGAGGGAGGAAGATGCAGGGGAGCGTGGAGACGAAAAGAAGGAAGATAGGAGCCAAGAGAGGGACTGGTCAGGAGACAAAATGGAAGACAGCAGATGTGCGGCCTGCCATGATGAGAGGAGACGTTATGGCTTCTTGGAATGATGTATTGGCTCGGTGATTCCACAATTCATGGAAACGGAAGTCCGGAGACATTTGTAAGTTGGAGCCCTGTAACCCTAGGATTATTTCTCAGGACAATGTTCACTGTCTGGTCTCTTTTTTACAGGGTTTGTCCGTGACTACGATATTGTTAACCAGTTATTTTATCACTCACAGACCCAATGTCCAACCATTGAGCTGTTGTCAGGTCCCACAGCGGCGAGAAGTGTATGGCGCCACAGTATGATAATCTTGGGTACTGCAGCTCAGCACCCATGGAAGTGAATAAGATCCGAGCTGCAGTACCCAAGATCGGCCACTAGGCGTTGTATGGAGCTGTCCTGACTCTGTACACTGTTCATTTCCAGCCACCATGGGATCTGCAGATCACTGATTGGTGGAAGGTTTGGGTGTCAGACCCCCACTGATATTATACTAGTGGTCTATCGTAAGGAAAATTACCAAGAGATTATTTCTGAGAATCCACACTAGATCTAAGACATTTTTTTCAACTAGCTAATCTAATAGCGATGAAGTTTTTTGTTCAGTTTTTCCAATCTCATGGAGAAATTATTGGTATTAGTCCTGTATACAATTTTGTCCTCAGTGTTCCTTTATATGCCCCCATGGTGCTAATTTCTGTGTACTTACCTTGCTGAGTATGAATTTTGTGAAGATTGTTATGTAATAAGCATTGCTGTCATTTTATTCTCTGCCTGTCTTTCTGCCATTTACTGGTGGTGGATATGGAATTTTCAGAATCATTATTGAGGTGGTGAGAAAAATATTCAGGACATTTGCTTGACGTATCGTAAGGATAGGTAACCAATGGCTGAGTCCTAGACAGCCCCTCTACCTGTAGAAAGGCGAATAAGCTGGAGGTTAATGAAATAAACCATGGACTCGATCCCCCGACTCCGCAGAAGACTCCGGTAATATCCGCAGCTCAGTGTCTCTGCTCCGCATTCTCTAGAAGGAACGTTCAGCGTTAACTGGAATTCTATTTCCTTTTTTTTGCTCGAGGCTTCAAACCAAATGATGAGATCTTCCTCACAACCGAGTCCAGGAGAATTCCACCATCTGTCGGCCCGTGCTGGCGACAGCGGACACATTGCCTCAATAAAGAGATTCTGAATTATTAAACCGGTTGGCCTGCTCTTTATGTACATAGCACGGCCGGGGTGGGACCAGCGCGGCTGGGGTCGGATCTGCGCGGCTGGGGTCGGATCTGCGCGGCTGGGGTCGGATCTGCGCAGCCTGGGTCGGATCTGCGCAGCCGGGGTCGGATCTGCGCAGCCGGGGTCGGATCTGCGCAGCCGGGGTCGGATCTGCGTGGCTGGGTCGGAGCAGTGCAGCCGGGGTTGGATCTGCGCGGCCGGGGTTGGATCTGCGCAGCCGGGGTCGGATCTGCGTGGCCTGGGTCGGAGCAGTGCAGCCGGGGTTGGATCTGCGCGGCCAGGGTTGGATCTGCGTAGCCGGGGTCGGATCTGCGTGGCCGGGGTCGGATCTGCGTGGCCAGGGTCGGATCTGCGTGGCCGGGGTCGGATCTGCGTGGCCGGGGTCGGATCTGCGTGGCCGGGGTCGGATCTGCGTGGCCAGGGTTGGATCTGCGCGGCCAGGGTTGGATCTGCGTGGCCGGGGTCGGATCTGCGTGGCCGGGGTCGGATCTGCGTGGCCGGGGTCGGATCTGCGTGGCCGGGGTCGGATCTGCGTGGCCGGGGTCGGATCTGCGTGGCCGGGGTCGGATCTGCGTGGCCGGGGTCGGATCTGCGTGGCCGGGGTCGGATCTGCGTGGCCGGGGTTGGATCTGCGCGGCCGGGGTTGGATCTGCGCAGCCGGGGTCGGATCTGCGTGGCCGGGGTCGGATCTGCGTGGCCGGGGTCGGAGCAGTGCAGCCGGGGTCGGATCTGCGTGGCCGGGGTCGGATCTGCGTGGCCGGGGTCGGATCTGCGTGGCCGGGGTCGGAGCAGTGCAGCCGGGTTTGGATCTGCGCAGCCGGGGTTGGATCTGCGCGGCCAGGGTTGGATCTGCGTAGTCGGGGTTGGATCTGCGCGGCCAGGGTTGGATCTGCGTAGTCGGGGTCGGATCTGCGTGGCCTGGGTCGGAGCAGTGCAGCCGGGGTTGGATATACGCGGCCGGGGTCGGATCACGCAGCCGGGGTTGGATCTGCGTGGCTGGGTCAGATCTGCGCGACCGGGTCGGATCTGTGCGGCCGGCGCTGATAAGGTCATATTAAAGCTAGGTCATAAATGCTCAGATAACGACTCCAGCGCAGACACAGAACCGGACATCAGCCCTCCGCAGGTTTAGGAATTAATCTGCTGAAAAGTGGAAACATTGTATCGGAATGTTGGGAAACAAAGTGTCTGATCTTAGATTCGTGACCCTCTAAAGCCCCCCAGGGGATGATTCTTCAAACATTTACTTTCTGCTCGATATCATGTAACGTCTTTTGACTTTTGGCATTTTCGCCCCAGTCTTGGCCGGTTCGCCCTACAGTATGTGGATCTCAGTCAGGAGGGAACGCCGGCAACAAATTTTTTCAAACACAAAAGTAGCAATATTTTATTTCTAGATTCCAAATGAAAGGGTCTCAATGTCTTGTGGTTCATCGTCATCTGCAGTCTGACTTTAAAGAGGTCAGATGTGTTTTCAGGAGCGCCCCCGCTCCTCTGCCTCCTGGCTTCCTGCGTGGCGGTGGGGAAGTGGGGCAGTGCGGTCATGATGATGGACAGCTCGGATCTGCAGCATGGCTGAGCCGCTGCACCAAACCGTGCGCCAGTGGTGAACAGCACGGAACAGCACAGGTGGACTGAATCAGATCCAGCTATCCCGTCAGACGCAGAGCAGCACTCGCAAGCTCTATAGGAGAGAGTTTGTAAGTGCTGCGCTCCTTGGCTAGGAGACAAGGCCACCGCTGATTGCCTAGTCCACCTCCGTAGTCTATGAGAAGTACACAGAAGAATTAAAAAGTCTCTCCGGATACAATTTTATATAAAAGCTGATTTACAGTGTAATTCTCAATTTTGCCTATTTGAGAAGATGAGACAGCCCCTTTAAAAGGAATCTGTCAGCAGCTTTTTGCTATGTAATCTGAGAGCAATATGATGTAGGGACTGAGCCCCTGGTTCCAATGATATGTCACTGACTGGACTGTGTGTTGTAGTTTCAATAAAATCAGTGCTTTATCAGCTGGAGATTATCACTTCTGACTACGCCCTCCAATATTAATAGACATTGAAAACACAACATGCTGCAAACAGGCAGTCCACCACTAGGGGGAGCTTAGGAACTCTGTGCATACGCATTACACATAGAACTCAATGGTGTCACAGTATACAGTGAGCTCCCTCTGGTGGTGGCTGCAGGCAGCTAAGGTTTTATTATTTACTTCTATATCTGTGCTGGGGATTTGGAGCTTTGTGTCAGAAAAAAATAGCTCTGACTTCTGTAACAATAAATAAGGAATATAATATGCACAGATGAGATTGACAGGCACGAGGTCAATAAAATGTTATTGTTGTAATTGTCATTATGGACAGTCGAGGCCGGGCGCTACATCACCTTTAATATATAATATCTTGGAAATGTTTGCAGAAGTTTCCAATGACAGCGGGAAATCTCCGCTCTCCGGGCCACTAATTCGCATTTTCTCATTAGCAATTATCAGAGCGCAGCCCTCGCTCTATTACTTATTGATGCCGCCGGTCGCCACCATCTACTCTACGACATTAAATAAGGACGGGGCGATTTTACAGTCAGGGTCTTACTGCAATACTTCTGCCTGGTCTATCATCAGGGCGGCCGCAGACGACCAGGAGGAAATCTTTGGTGGAGAGAGAGCAGGAGTCACACTGCCTCCAATCTGGAGGACGCGGGTGTTCGGGAGGTCGTACATGTCCCAATGGGGCCTGAAAGAAATTAACGTGCAGTGAAATTAGATCACGGCTGATCCCTTGGGGTCCTCGGATGAAAAGAACAAAAAAAAAAAGGATTGAAGTTCCCCTTAAAGGGAACTTTCTGCACTTTTTTGTGTAAGGAAGTAAGGCTGTAGCTGCATAGGTTCTGGTCTCCTAATTAAAATGATACCTTGAGTGTAGAGATGCGATGTGCCAGTCATGAGATATCTGGCATAAAAGCCGTATGCAAATCAGGCTGGGAGTGAATTGGGGGCGTGTCGGCACCTTAGGCCTGCTTCTTCTTCTTTATGTCTCATGACTGGCACATCGGATCGTTACAGGAAAGGTATCATTTTTATTGGGGGACAAGCGCCCACGCAGTCATACCACTCTTTCCATATGTAGCCGGGATCCTTTTAAGCTTTGCAATCATTCTCGAACTGTACCCTTCAGTTTTTAGCTAATTTATGTTTCCTATCATTTCACAGACTGCTGATAGTTTTATAGCTGAAAGTGTTGAAAAAAGACACAAGATCCTGAAATCCAACTTATCTCCCCACCGTATTGTTTAAAAAGAAATTGTCCACCCGTTTTTACACTTGGAAGCCGCTGTTCGGCCGTGTAGCCACCTGTCTTTTTTGTAGAGATCTGAAGTGGCAGTCATGAGAAATCTAGAGTAAAAGTGATATAGAAATTAGGCTGAAAGTTCATGGGGCGTGTTATTGCATGTGAAGATGCATTGACACACCCCAGTGCACCTTTATCCTAATTTGCATATGCCTCTTACTCCAGATTTCTCATGATTGCTATCAAGTATCTCTACAATAAAGGTGTCATGCTACTGCAGTGCAGTATAGCACAACCTCCACCAGGGAGTGCTGGTGAGGAAAGAGAGTGTAGCGACACTGAGCTGCAGCACAAGCGCCACCAGGTGGCGAAAGAGTGGTTAGACAAGCCGAGTCAGAAACAGCAAGGAGCAGAAGTACCAGAGGTCACAGCAGTACAAGTGGTCAAGAACGATCCAGGGGATCAGCAATGGTCGGAAGCGGATAAGACAAAGACAAAAGACAGAAGCAGGTCTGAGTGCAAGCCGAGTCAAAACCAGGGAGTCAGCAAATTTACAGGGAAACACTGAGTCAGGACAGACAGAGGGAATAAACAGACACGGGGAGAGTAAGAGATCACAGCAGGACAAATCAGGATATAACAGAGTCAGATACACAAGCCGAAGGCAGAACTATAGCTGACACCGCCTGCAGGATGCTGCGGAGCTAAATAGGAAACCTGAAACCAGACTGAGGCTGAGAAAAGTTAACCCCTGAAATGACCCGACCGGGAACATGGAAAGATAGGACTCAAAACCTGGTCTGGATCATGACGAAAGGTATGATTTTTGTAGAGGGACGACCCCCAGTACAGCCATACTGACTCCAAATGTAACAACATGCTGAAAGGTTCCCTAATATTTGCATACAGTTCCCCCAAATCATTGCATGGGTCCCCTGTTGGTCTCAGATCTTTCATGACCCCTGCAGCCAATAAGTGAGAAAGGAGGAAAGGAGACTGCCGGGGCCCCCCGCGGCAGTATGGAGGAGGCGTGGAGGATCAGTAGCATGGTATGTTGTTGTTTTCCCAGAAACCCACAAAAGACCTGATTTATACATCTCATTAAATATATTTTGGGGTATCTCCCTGTTGTTTCCCATGGTGGCCGCCACAGACAAAAGTGTACATATACATGGACTACTTGGAGTATTGTGTGCAATTTTGGACGCTGGTGCTCAAGAAAGACATTACTGAACTTGAAAGGGTTCAAAGGCGGGCGACTAAAATGATAAATGGAGTTGGTTCACTACAATACCCAGAAAGGTTATCAAAATTAGGTCTATTTACTCTAGAAAAGAGAAGACTTAGGGGAGACTTAATATATATGTACAAGTCTATCAGAGGGCAATACAGAGATCTCTCCAATGAACTGTTTGTACCAAGGACTGTGACAAGAACAAGGGGGCGTTCTCTTCGTTTGGAGGAAAGACAATTCCTGCACCAGCATAGAAGAGGGTTCTTCACGGTAAGAGCAGTGAGGCTCTGGAATTCTCTTCCTGAGGAAGTGGTGATGGCCAACTCACTGAATGAATGTAAGAAAGGAATGGAGGCTTTTCTTGTGAGTAACAGTATAGAAGGTTACGAATAACAGAATATTATAGGTAGATGGGTGACCCAGCTTAGGGGAAGGAATTTTTTTCCCTATGGAGAAAATTGGCTTCTACTCTGTGGGTTTTTTGTCTTCCCCAGGATCAACAGTGCAGAACAGCTGCACTAAAAATAGGCTGAACTAGATGGACATAAGGTCTTCCTTCAGCCTTCAAAATTATGTTACTATGTTACTATGTATCAGTGTCAGATCTTCAGTGTTATCCATAAAAATATAGAATAAAATATTTACAAAAATGTCAGGGGTGTACTAACCTTTAGGACATAGTGTACACATATAGGCACAGTATCGGCCAGCAGATAAAGGAAGCAGAACTTCCTTTTGTTTTTCATGCAGTGGAGATAGGAACGCTTCCTTCAGCCGGGAATCGCCGTCTACCGGTCGTGAATCCTACAGAATATCGTCCCGATAAAATCAATCTCTCGGCCTCTCTTTTAGACTCCAGGAAATCCCGCTTTCCCCTAGCATTGAGGAGTCTTTTTGTTTTAAAGACCATCAGCAACAAATTGATTTCCAGCATCCATGATGTTCCAATAATAAAGCCACTTTGGAGCCTCTGATTTGGCCGGGGGCAGCCAATCCGTCAGTATTTACTTATTGATTTCCTGTCACTGGTGAAAACCATAATGCTTAAGATGTAGGAAGACCTCGACGCGCGTCCACTGCACAGTGCGGGAAACTTTACTGATCCGGGCTGGCGTCAGCGTCCGGCACCATTCACACGGTCACGACCCGAATCATCTAACCGTCCACTGTTTGATGAGGACTTGTCCCACTCTGTGGGTTGTAAAGTAGAGCATTAATAAAACTGAAGACGCACGTCGGAAGCTGTATCCATTTCCATCAGCGTCTGGGGCTTCTCACAACAAATAAATGTGGGTAATAATCTACAGGAAGGGTGAACGCGGTCTTTTCTTCAACCGGTGGAACTATATGTTTAGCTACGTACAGTTTATGTAAGATTGGGAAAGTTATTAGAGGGTTCAAAAAGTTTGTGAAAACTTTTTATATTACTAATCAGAACCTTTGTTCCCCTTTAATCACAGGAAAGGCGAGAAAAATAGCTACTCACTAGTGCCACCTATAGGTAGATACCTATCACGCTGAAGTCTGACCCTTCACGGAGCCCTTGAAGCAGCAAGTAGTTTTCACTGGTTTGAATGATATCCTTAGGCCATATGCATACGGCATCCTCCAGACAGTTTTTCCCCGTGAAGCCGCTTCTGGGGAATGCTGACTTGTTTTCCTAACGCAGCTTTGCTGCGACGTCTTTTGCTTTCTACTGTGAAGCCGCCCGTAGTTTGAGCATGCCACTTTATTTTTTTCTTTTTTTTTTTATAACTGTTCCTGGGTTTACAAAGTGACATAAAATAAAACATGTGAACACTAATGTGGTTTTGCTGTTGATGTCATTTTGTCCATTTTATGTGGCAGTTTTGCAGCAATTTTTCGACCAAAATCCACCTGAAAAGACGCCGTGTGCACGTAGCCTTAGCCACGTCTCTATGAAGAATCTGACACTGAATTACTGCTAGAGATGAGCGAGTTGATTCGAGGCAAAACACAATTGCCGCAAATTTCACAACAAGTTTGGATTTGCCAGTACTAGTGATGAGCAAAAGTCCTCGGATAAGGTGTTATATAAGCATTCTCGGGTGCTAACAGAGTGACTTCTGCTCGCTCGAAAAATATGTTCTAGTCCCCGCGGCTGCATGTCTCGTGGTTGTTCGACAGCAACAGCTCATGCAGGGATTGCCTAACAAACAGGCAATGCCCTGTATGGTTTGCAGCTGTCAAACAACCACGAGACATGCAGCCGCGGGGACTAGAACATATTTTTCAAGCACGCCGAAGTCACTCTGTTAGAACCCAAGCGGGCTCCGATAACACCTTCGAATTAAGGAAAATGTTGGATTATTTTACTTTATTTCTTAGTGTGAAAAAATAGAAAGAAAAAATCCCCAAAACATATTCATCTCTCCCCTGTCCTGGTGCGGCATGCTCCACAGCCGGTCCTCCTCCGTTGGATCACCTTTTCCCTCCGTCTCCAGTCTTCTGTTCAGCCATGACGCCTAGTGAAGACACGGAAGAGTGAGGAAGACGAAAGAGAAGATTGGAGCCGGAGGGAAGAGGTGATCCAGCGGAGGACCGGTTCCTGGTCAACACTCGGGTGGTTAACCTAGGAGTCAGCCAAGAGTAGGATGGGTTTTCCATGAGTTTTGGCAAATTAATCCTTGAACCTTGCAGAGCTTTCTCATTGGGTAAGGTTTTTTAGAAGCCTTTCTTTGTGCAGAGAAGAAATTTTTTTTGGTAGCCCCTAAGTGTAGAAAGGACGGACTCTCGTTCTTGGATCAAAATGTTGCTTAGATGTTAGGAGATCGGCAGATTTTAGGAGATTGGCAGATCTCGGTCTACATCCCCAAATAATTGTTCCTAAACCTTATATCTGATTCTCAGATGTAAACACCAGTGCAAAAATAAAATACACAGAAATCATTTGTGTTTGACTATTTTACAGCCACCGGCGCCAGAAATCACCAACATGCTGTTGAATCAAAGCTTGTGCTTTAGTTTCTTCATTATGGCAGACCTTAATGACCTTGAGGACTCACAGCGCCTGTGTCTTGTGTTGCAGCCAACGGACGGTACGACTCCCGGAGCCAATCTCTGAGATCCATTGACAACAAGAAGAAGGATGATGCCGACGATCAGTACCAGTTTGGATATCCTGCTCCACAAATTGGTAAGTCAAGGTCGTAGTTGGGAGGGAAGGGTGCCGAGAAGACCCCCAGTTGACAGGTCCTAAGGCAGGTGCCAGAAAGCCACCTTGTTTTCTCCAGATCATTGAGACATGGGATCGAGAAGTAAACTCCAGAAACTCCTCCAAGCTGCGTCTTTGGAGAAACTCTTTGTTGGCCACCATTTTTAGGTATCGTGCATCCATCTCTGTTGCTTGGTAAAGATTTAGTAAAACCTTGTTCTTGGTAAAGGTTTAGTAAAACCTCAAGCTAATTTTGGCATCTCCTTTTCCAATAGTATTTATTGGTATTTTCAAAATAATTTAAAGGGTATGGAAATAGGTTAACGGATTGAAGGTTGGGAAAGAAAAACCCCTGTATTTTGGCATCCCCTAACCGATTGACACCAGTATTGTGATGTAAAGAAAAAACAAAAATGTCGTCAGATAACAAATTTACACTAAAATTTAGGAATTTTTAAATTTTTGCGTGAAACTTTTCTTAAGTTTTGGGTGGAATTGAGCAGAAGTAGCCATAGATGTCAGCATTAGGAAATCGTGTGCCAAATTTCTAGTATGCATGGACCTTTTTATCACATTTCTATCCAATATACTTTATTTTAAGAAGGGTCTGTAAGACATCGGTTTTAGTAAGTCTCCTCCTAAATTCTTAAAGGAATCTTCCATTACTTTATTGCAGACACCAACGGTGGTTGAAGATCTCATTATGTCAGTTATTTCTTTCTTTGCGTCATTTCACTGTCCTTTGCGCAGGAATAAACAGATGTGTGTCTTGAAGGTGTCAGCCAACAGTTGCCACCATGTAGCATCTAAAATGACTACAAGGAGCACAAAGCCTTTACACTGGGCAGATAAGGAGCAAATGCAGATCCCATGCCGGTGCCCAATTTTCTTTTTCACAGTTCTTTCTTTTTCAGGCAATCTCCAATATTCGCACTCATCCAATATTAAGAGCCGCGTTACATACTCAGATTGTACTATTTAAGGAACGTGTTCATAATGTACCATGATCCACACAGAACAGACTCAATAATTCAGGATTCAGACTCCTGGAAATAGTCATTTTGAGAGGAGGCTGGAAGATTTCTCTTCCAGCAGAGAATGGCTTTGTTATTTTATTATACATCCAAAGTAATAAAGTATTAAACTTCAGAGGAAAATGGAGGCCATGACTAGCCTGTGCGGGTGTCCTCCAGACATTTTGGGGGGGAAACATTTGACATCTGGAGTTCAATGTAAGATCCTATAATGCTACAAATAAAGCTGTAGTGATACAATGTAATAAAAGTCCGGCATAGTGATTAGATGTTATTAATGCATATCGCGTTACATTGGCGATATAATGCTACCATACAGTAATGTTCGGATAGCGCCACGCACTATTAGTCGTGGGGACTTAACTGCGTCCCTAAAGTCTGCAATCGTTACATCTAATGCTTTTAAGAGGGACGAAAAGCCAAAGTAAAAAGCAGGTTATAAAATGTTAAAAAAGTAAGAAAAAATATATATATCGCCATGTTCGTAAGGACCCACGGTTTAGTTATCAGGCTATTCAAGCCGTAATGTCATTAAAAAAAAGTGAGTAAAAAGTCAGAGGCAGCCATAGAGATCAGCCATAAGTCAAGCAATAGATATATAAAAATAATGGCTCAAAAGACTGGGGACGCCATGACAAGGATGAAATATCGACACACAGAAGAATAGTGGGCTCGTTATTCCGAGAGTCTGATAAAGTAGATTCATATTTCATCCTGCGTTAGTCCTTTTAATTGATAACAACATTTGGACTGCAATCTCCAAATTTGTTCATTGGGAGCTTTAACAATCTGTATAAAATGAGTCCCCCCCACCCCATGATGGCTGTATAAATGCATATGTAGTGAGCTCCCCCTTGTAGGGACTGTATAAATCTGTATGTAGTGAGCTCCCCCTAGTGGTGACTGTATAAATCTGTATGTAGTGAGCTCCCCCTAGTGGTGGCTGTAAAAATCTGTGTGTAGTGAGCTCCCCCTAGTGGTGACTGTATAAATCTGTATGTAGTGAGCTCCCTCTAGTGATGGCAGTATAAATCTGTATGTAGTGAGCTTCCTCTAGTGGTGGCTGTATAAATCTGTATGTAGTGAGCTCCCTCTAGTGATGGCTGTATAAATCTGTATGTAGTGAGCTTCCCCTAGTGGTGGCTGTATAAATCTGTATGTAGTGAGCTCCCTCCAGTGGTGGCCATATTATTCCATATGTAGAGAACTCCCCCTAGTGGTGGATGTATAAATCTGTATGTATTGAGCTCCCTCTAGTGGTGGCTGTATAAATCTGTATGTAATGAACTCCCCCTAGTGGTGGCTGTATAAATCTGTATGTAGTGAGCTTCCTCTAGTGGTGGCTGTATAAATCTGTATGTAGTGATCTCCTCCTAGTGGTGGCTGTATAAATCTGTATGTAGTGAGCTCCCTCCAGTGGTGGCTGTATTGTTCCATATGTTGAGAGCTCCCCCTAGTGGTGGCTGTATAAATCTGTATGTAGTGAGCTCCCTCTAGTGGTGGCTGTATAAATCTGTATGTAGTGAGCTCCCTCTAGTAATGGCTGTATAAATCTGTATGTTGTGAGCTCCTCCTAGTGGTGGCTGTATAAATCTGTATGTAGTGAGCTCCCTCTAGTGGTGGCTGTATAAATCTGTATGTAGTGAGCTCCCTCTAGTGGTGGCTGTATAAATCTGTATGTAGTGAGGTCCCCCTAGTGGTGGCTGTATAAATCTGTATGTAGTGAGCTCCCTCTAGTGGTGGCCGTATTATTCCGTATGTAGAGAGCTCCCACTAGTGGTGGCTGTATAAATCTGTATGTAGTTGTAGGGTCGGTAGGCCGGGCTTGGGGGGGGTGGTCCCTCTGTATACCACGCAGTGACGCACAGACAAAAGATGGAGGCAGATTTCGTGTGCAACAGGTCCAAGTTTATTTCCCACCGTCCGACTGACGGCCATCACGATACACTGCAAATTCGCTTCACGGCCCTCCTTGTCCAGGCCCTGTTACACACACACCGTACTTATCACCAGGGACGTATCGTCTTCAACTCGGTATGTGTTTCCCCGGGGCCTCGTCTGTACTGCGTTAATTCATGTCAGGACCACCCCCCTGACTTCCTTTCTCCTCAGTCCCCTGGTTAGGTTTTTCCTCACAGTGCACCAACTGTCACAGTCTCCTCGTCACTTGAGCTCCCCCTGGGGACTGGAATCTTCTGGAACCCTCCTGTCAAATTTATAGCTTTCCCCGTTCCCTGTAACTCCGCCCCCCATGACCAACGGTTTCTTAGCCCTAAGCTGATATCAAGTCCTATGCTCACACGCCTCCCTGCCCTCTAATGTCAATTCCAGGTACTGCACGTCACCTACACTTTCCTAGCTGTTTTGCCTTCTGTCATAACTGACATCCTGCCTGACAAGTGCAAACCCCTTTGAAACCTGACCAGTCAGTCCGTCCGTCAGGTTACCTTCCCTACATAGTGAGCTCCCCCTAGTGGTGGCTGTATAAATCTGTATGTAGTGAGCTCCTTCTAGTGGTGGCTGTATAAATCTGTATGAAGTGAGCTCCCTCCAGTGGTGGCTGTATAAATCTGTATGCAGTGAACTCCCCCTAGTGGTGGCTGTATAAATCTGTATGTAGTGAGCTCCCCCTAGTGGTGACTGAATAAATCTGTATGTAGTGAGCTCCTCCAAGTGGTGGCTGTATACATTTGCATGTAGTGAGCTCCTTCTAGTGGTGGCTGTATAAATCTGTATGTAGTGAGCTCCCTCCAGTGGTGGCTGTATTATTCCATATGTCGAGAGCTCCCCCTAGTGTTGGCTGTATAAATCTGTATGTAGTGAACTCCCCCTAGTGGTGACTGTATAAATCTGTATGTGGTGAGCTCCTTCTAGTGGTGGCTGTATAAATCTGTATGTAGTGAGCTCCCTCCAGTGGTGGCTGTATTATTCCATATGTCGAGAGCTCCCCCTAGTGGTGGCTGTATAAATCTGTGTGTAGTGAGCTCCCCCTAGTGGTGGCTGTATAAATCTGTATGTAGTGAGCTCCCTCTAGTGGTGGCTGTATAAATCGGTATGTAGTGAGCTCCCCCTAGTGGTGGCTGTGTAAATCTGTATGTAGGGATCTCCCCCTAGTGGTGGCTGCATAAATCTTTATGAAGTGAGCTCCCCCTAGTGGTGGCTGTATAAATCTGTATTTAGTGAGTTCCCTCTAGTGGTGACTGTATAAATCTGTATGTAGTGAGCTCCTCCTAGTGGTGACTGTATAAATCTGTATGTAGTGAGCTCCCCCTAGTGGTGACTGTATAAATCTACCGTATTTTTCCCTTTATAAGACGCTTCGGATTATAAGACGCACCACAAATTTTGAGGAGAAAAATAAGAAAAAAATATTTTTTTAATAAAATGGTGGTGCCTCTTATAATCCTTGCATCTTATTGCTTACCGGGGTTGGTGGCTGCGGTGTAGCGGGCTCCCAGGCTCGCTGCTGGAGGAGGCAGGCGTGGAGTGATGCTGCAGGCCGCATTCAGGGATGAGGGGGGGCTCCGATGTGTGCCGTTGCTGCTGCTGCAGGGTCTTGTGCTGCTGCCGGGTTTCTCCGCTTGTCTGGCGGTTGCTGGCCGGTGATGCGGGTGTCTCCGGTGCCCAGCGGCGCGGCGTTGTGTGCCCGTCTATGCCTGAGGCTCTGCCGACATTGTCCGACAGGCCAGAGCCCCGGCATTTCCTCGGTTCCCTGTGTGCGCGCGCTGTGGTGCTAGTAAAACAAATGGCCGCCAGCGCGTGCGCAGATGGGATCTTGGACCCAGTTCTCGAGAGATGAGATCTGAAATCTCTCGAGAGCTGGGTCCCGAGATCCCATCTGCGCATGCGCTGGTGGCCATTTTTTTACTGGCACACAGGGAACCGAGGAAATGCCGGGTCTCTGGCCTGTCGCACAATGTCGGCAGAGCTCCGGGCATCGACGGGCACACAACGCGGCACCGGAGACACCCGCAGCACCGGCCAGCAACCGCCGGACGCCCCGGATCACAGCCTAGGTAAGGCATGTCCGTTTTGTAAGATGCACCCCCGTTTTCCCCCCAGATTTTGGGGAAAAAAAGTGCATCTTACAAAGCGGAAAATATGGTATATGTTCTGAGCTCCTCCTAGTGGTGGCTGTATAAATCTGTATGTAGTGAGCTCCCCCTAGTGGTGACTGTATAAATTTGTATGTAGTGAGCTCCCCCTAGTGGTGGCTATATAAATCTGTATGTAGTGAGCTCCCCCTAGTGGTGACTGTATAAATGTGTAAGTAGTGAGCTCCACCTAGTGGTGTCTGTATACATCTGCATCTAGTGAGTTCCCCCTAGCGGTGTCTGTATATATCTGTATCTAATGAGCCCCTCCTCTGGAGCTATTTAGATAAATAAAATCAGCATCTTAAATCTGTATTTTGGCTCCAGCATCCCCTATATCCTGCCCCCCCCACACACACATACACTTTTCTACTTGCAGCCTATGCACAGTGCTCTGCTGCATTTCATAGTGAAGGCTCAGGTCCTGGAGAGTCATCTTCTCTGTGCTGTAGGATTGTCCTCAGCTGCTGCAGAGCCGCACGATCCGTTATATTATCACTAGTGTTGAGCATTCCGATACTTAGTTCCGATACATTTTGCATATCGAATACCGGAATCGGAAGTTCCCATAATGCTAGGAGCCAGTTTGAGTTGATTCAGCCAATGAGGAATCCTCAGAAGTGTGGGCAAATCCTGTTAGGCATGTTAACTAATGGCATTGCTGTGATTGGCTGCTAGCAGACCACCCAGCTGCTCCTCCCCCAGACACACGCTGAGCAGTGATCTATGGAAAGTGAAACTAGTGAGGGAGGAGGAAACGACCAGTTCTCATTTCAATGCCAGAACACCCCCCCCCGGACGTTTATCTTAGAAGCAAGAGATGACATCTTGGAAACCGTGCAGACTAGCCACAGAAGGTGAATTACTTATTGTCAGCATTCTGCAGCCCAGATATGCACTGAGACTATGTGAAAAGCCCGGACAACCTGTTCTGTTATGTATTTCCGCCAAGTTGGATCGCCCGCCAGGGCTGGTGGAGTACTCGGTACCGGGCCCGTTGGTTTCAATGGGAGATGTCACGGTAGCTGTGACCCTGTCCGTGGCCCTGGGCGTCCATTGTAAAAGGGAAATGTTGAACGTGTGGATGATGATTAAAGTTTATAAGTGGATGATTCGTGACGCCACCTGTGGTGTTCGGCAATGAAGATGTTAAGCCGACGCTGCAGACAGATCCTCTGGGACAGATGGTGGGGTGCAGCAATGATGTTCTAGCCCTCCACAGGCAGGGCTGTAGTCCCAGGGCAGAGTAGATGGAGAGGTAGTGAGGAGACGTAGATGGTGCAGTGTCAGGCACAGAGATGTAGCAGTGCTGAGTGTGTTGGCGCAGGAATAACTGGAGGACACCAGGGCACGTAGTTCCAAAGCTTTACTCACAGTCTGTTGTGCATACAGGTGCCCGCATCCGTGCCGTGTCCTCCGGGTCAGGGGCTCAGTCAACCTCCAGGCCAGATGAAGCACTCTGCTCCAACACTCCGCCAACATGTGCCTTTTCTGACCGTCTCCCTCTATCGCTACACAACCCCTTTAACATAGTCAATATCTTTGTAACTCTGAACGTCTTAAAAAAAAAACATTAATTCCTGCTATTCCATTTGATTGGGCTAAAGCTCTATGGCTTTAATGTCTCCTCCACCTCCCCCAATACATTCTACATTATTATTAGTTGTTTTCCTTCATGTAGAATTAACCTACAAGGAAATAAAGGGTTTATTTTAATTCCGATATTTCTGTCCCATTGACTTGCATTGGTTTCCGGTATCGGAATCGGAGATATCCAATACTTTTTGGGTATCGGTCCGATCCAATCCCATCCAATATTTCTCGATATCGGAAGGTTTCGCTCCACACTAGTGATCACATCCACCGCTTTACTTTCAGAATGATATTGTATCTGACTGTGAGCTTCTGTGAGTGGCCGCGCAGGGCAGAATGGACCTGGCGGTGATAGATCTGGAAAGGCGCTGTCCCCCGGTCTATTTCTCGGTTTTGGGGCTGCCACCTGCGGAGCGGCCGTCTTGCTGGAAATCTTTATCCGCCGTCCCAGTGGGCACCTAAACATGTCCGATATCTCAGAGCGCGCAGCTGTGAGCGAGAAACGGGAGACAATAACTCCTCAAACCGTCCCCAAAACAGCTGTGTTAGCGGATTGCTGACCGGCACGACGTCTTCACACTCAGGATGAGTTACTAGGTGCCGCGCCGACGCTCCATGTGCTGTGTGACTTGGCAAATATTAAAAGGCCAGCACATCTTCAGAGAGAAGGGCTCAGAATTAATGAGCAGCCGCAACATAAAAAAAACAACAACAGATTTTATGTGGAGGAAAGAAAGTGTAAAGGGACATGGAGAAAGGAGGAATATCAGTGAGGAGGGGTGGGCAGGAGCAAGAGCTGTGCAAAAGTGGTAGGCAGGTGTGAAAGCAAAGGCGGAAGCTTTATAATAGAAGTGATGATGGTTAATTGTATCAAAACAAAAGAGAAATGTAAATCCCATCAATACTCGGTGACCGCCCGTCACCTCCATCATCAGTATCTGGTAACCGCCCGTCTCCTCCATCATCAGTATCTGGTGACCCCGTCCCCTCCATCATCAGTATCTGGTGACCCCATCCCCTCCATCAGTATCTGGTGACCCCGTCCCCTCCATCATCAGTATCTGGTGACTGCCCGTCTCCTCCATCATCAGTATCTGGTGACCCCCATCTCCTCCATCATCAGTATCTGGTGACTGCTCGTCTCCTCCACCATCAGTATCTGGTGACTGCTCGTCTCCTCCACCATCAGTATCTGGTGACTGCTCGTCTCCTCCACCATCAGTATTTGGTGACTGCCCGTCTCCTCCATCATCAGTATCTGGTGACCCCCGTCTCCTCCATCATCAGTATCTGGTGACTGCTCGTCTCCTCCATCATCAGTATCTGGTGACTGCTCGTCTCCTCCATCATCAGTATCTGGTGACTGCCCGTTTCCTCCATCATCAGAATCTAGTGACCGCCCATCACTTCCATCATCATCGTCGACTCCATCACTTCCTGTCACTTGGACACATTTTTGAAGGACCTCGCAGGAGTTTATTCCAAACATCTTAGAGAACCGACCCCAGATGTTTGTGGATGTTCTCTACTTCCAAAAAGGATCTGGAGTGAGTTCTCCAAGATGTTTGGTATAACCTCCTTGCAGGGTCCTTCAAAAACTCTGTCCAAGTGACTGAGAAGAAGTGATTGAGGGGATGGGCTGTAATGAGATACTGATGATGGAGGCAACAGGCAGTCACCAGATACTGATGATGGAGGCAACAGGCAGTCACCAGATAATGATGATGGAGGTGACGGCCGGTCACCGGATACTGATGAAGGAGGCAATTGCCAGTCATAAATTACTGAATATGGAGGCAACGGGTGGTCACCAGATACTGATGATGAAGGTGATGGTCGGTCACCAGATACTGATGAAGGAGGTGACGTGCGGTCACCAGATACTGATGATGGAGGTGATGGTCGGTCACCAGATACTGATGATGGAGGTGATGGTCGGTCACCAGATACTGATGATGGAGATGACTGGCGGTCACCAGATACTGATGATGGAGGTGATGGTCGGTCACCAAATACTGATGATGGAGGTGACGTGCGGTCACCAGATACTGATGATGGAGATGACGGGCGGTCACCAGATACTGATGATGGAGGTGATGGTCGGTCACCAGATACTGATGATGGAGGTGATGGTCGGTCACCAGATACTGGTGATGGAGGTGACGTGCGGTCACCAGATACTGATGATGGAGATGACGGGCGGTCACCAGATACTGATGATGGAGGCGATGGACAGTCAACAGATACTGATGATGGAAGTGACAGGCAGTCACCAAATTCTGATGATTAAGGCGATGGACAGTTACCAGATACTGATGATGGAGGTGATGGGTGGTCACCAGATACTGATGATGGAGGTGATGGGCGGTCACCAGATACTGATGGTGGAGGTGACAGGTGGTCACCAGATACTGATGATGGAGGTGATGGTCGGTCACCAGATACTGATGATGGAGAAGATGGGTGGTCACCAGATACTGATGATGGAGGTGATGGGCGGTCACCAGATACTGATGGTGGAGGTGACAGGTGGTCACCAGATACTGATGATGGAGGTGATGGTCGGTCACCAGATACTGATGATGGAGGCGACGGGCGGTCACCAGATACAGATGATGGAGGTGATGGTCGGTCACCAGATACTGATGATGGAGGTGACGGGCGGTCACCAGATACTGATGATGGAGGTGATGGGCGGTCACCAGATACTGATGATGGAGAAGATGGGTGGTCACCAGATACTGATGATGGAGGTGATGGTCGGTCACCAGATACTGATGATGGAGGGGATGGTCGGTCACCAGATACTGATGATGGAGGGGATGGGCGGTCACCAGATACTGATGATGGAGATGACAGACTGTCACCAGATACTGAAGATGGAGGTGACGGGCAGTCACCAGAAACTGTTGGGATTTAGACTCCTCTTTTGTGCATTGATTTGCATGTTGTAAAGTAATAAAAATAAACTATTCTCACTTCTATTTTTAAAGTTGTTTACAGCATTTTTCAAAATCTACCTTAAAGTTTTGCGCAGCCCGATAGATGGAGCGATGGATCCTTTGAGTTTTTGTCCGTCACGACTGTGACAGTTTCCCAGCAGAATTATGGATACAGCTCTGAAAAAACCTCATTATATCACATTTTTATGTTTTTACATTGGTTGAAATAATGACTCCGGTCCGTCACGTTCCATCACGTTCCTCCTTTCTCCACCAGTTCTATATTCTCTACCGCTAGATTATTTATAACCCACAATGTCATTTAGTGATGGCCATTACTACCTCCTGTGGTCGGCGTTCCACAGTCTGACTGCTCTAACTGTAAAGAACCCTTTCCTATTTAGCTGCTGGAATCTCCCTTCTTCCACCCATAATGAGTGCTCCCTGGTCCCCAGCACGGTCCTTGAAGGAATAAGTCATGTACCGTCCTCTGAACTGACCACACACAGCTCTGGCAAAAGTGAAGAGACCACTGCGCAGTTTTATAAAAATCCGCTTCTCTCCATGTCTGACCGCCATTCCATTCCAGTGTCAGCTGAATTCCAACCAGAGTGCACCTCATTCTACTTAATGTGATTCTGATTCGTGATCACCTGAACCAAATCTTATTTAACGAAGGAAAGTAGGAAAGTGTAAAAAACCTGCTGTGGTGTTCACAATCCTCCTGCAATAGGATAAGCTGGATGGCAAAACAAGTGCTAGAAATATCCCAAAAGTAATAGGAATGGAAAAATAACATTTAACCATGAAAAGGAGTTGAAAAGAAAAGTCTTGAGTGAGGAAAAGAGGGGCTCAATTCTGGCTTTACTGGCAGAGGGATACAGTGAGCATCATGTTGCCTCCATCCTTAAAATTTCTAAGACTGCAGTCCATTACAACAAGGTCAAGCAGCAGACATTGGGGACAACAAAGCTCCAGACCGGCAGAGGGCGAAAGCGACTCTTCACTGACCGGGATGACCGTCATCTTATTCAAATGTCCCTCAGCAAACGCAGGATGACATCAAGTGACAAAAGGAATGGCAAATGGCAGCTGGGGTGAAGTGCACGGCAAGAACAGTTCGTATCAGGCTCCTAGAGGCAGGGCTCAGATAAAGCTAGAAAAAAGCCTTTCATCAATGAGAAGTGAAGGAGAGCCAGGCTGAAGTTTGCCATAGACCATAAGGATTGGACCATAGAGGACTGGAGTAAGGTAATCTTCTCTGATGAGTCTAATTTTCAGCTTTGCCCAACACCTGGTCGTCTAATGGTTAGATGGAGACCTGGAGAGGAGCACAAGCCACAGTGTCTTGCACCCACTGTGAAATTTGGTGGAGGATCAGTGATGATCTGGGGATGCTTCAGCAAGGCTGGAATTGGGCAGGTTAATCTTTGCGAAGGACGTATGAATCAAGCCGCATACGAGGTAACCTCGAAAAACAGCTGATTCCTTCTGCTCAGGCAATGTTCCCCAACTCTGAGGACAATGCGCCATGCCACACAGCTAGGTCACTCAATGTGTGGATGAAGGAGCACCACATGAAATCCCTGTCATGGCCGCCCAATCTCCAGACCAGAACCCCACTGAGAACCTCTGGAATGTAATCAAGAGGAAGATGGAGAGTCACAAGCCATCAGACAAAGAAGAACTGCTTACATGTGTGTACCAGGAGTGGCATAAGGTCACCCGAAAGCAGAGTGACAGACTGGTGGAAAGCAGCCAAGACGCAGGAAAGCTGGGATCAACAATCATGGGGATTCCACACAATATTGATCTCTGAACTCTTCCTGAGGTAAAACATTAGTATTGTTGTTTCTAAATGATGATGAACTTGTTTTCTTAGCATTATTTGAGGTCGGCAAGCACTCTGCATTTTCTTGTTATTTTGACCATTTCTCATTTTCTGAAAAATACAAAATTTAGTGCTTGGAAATTCGGAGACATGTTGTCAGGAGTTTATAGACTAAAAGAGCAATTTACATTTTACTCCAAAATATAAAGAGAAAAATCCGACAGACTGAACATTGTGCAGCGGTCTCTTCATTTTTGCCACAGCTGTACATTTAGTCATGAGATCTCCTCTGAGGCGTCTTTTTTTCTAAGCGAAACAAACCCAACTTTTCCCACCTCCCATCCTTAGTAATAATGTAATAAAACTGTGCTTATTACAGGAGACCCCGCTGCGGAGGAATGGTCGCCCTGGAGTGTGTGCTCTGCCACCTGCGGGGAGGGGATGAAGTCGAGAACCAGGTTCTGCGTCTCGTCCTCGTACAGCACACAGTGCAGCGGACCCCTGAAGGAGCATAAACCCTGCAACAACTCCGCCGTGTGCCCAGGTAAGAGCGCCGCCGCGTCGTGGGGATGTACTCTATCACTGGGGGCAGAGACTGCAATCTATTCCTCCTTGTTATCGGCCAGGTATCGTACAGGTCACGTATCCCCAGTGCGGAGCTTCTTCAGGGGCTTTTCTCAGTTACAGTCTGAGCCTCAGAGGACGTGTGATCAGAATGTAAATATCGTTCTCATCATTACTAGAATTCCATATGATGGTTTTATTACAGGGATGATGTATAGAATCTTCTCTTGCTGATTATTGTTATGTCCAGGTGATATTTTTCTCTTGTTCTATGTAATGTCATTTGTGCTGTAGGTTATATTATTCTCACTCCACCATTGTGATTATTTTCGCTCTCCTCCGTGTTCGCTGCTCGGCCGCGGTCACATTTCTATACCTGTCAGTAAGCCGAGCCCCGGCGGTGAGTTTCGGGGGGGGGGTATTTGTAGCCTCTTACCGGAGATCAGAGAGCAATGCTCCAATCCAAGCGGAAGGTCAAGGGTGGGCAGTGCCCCCCGCCGCTGCACTACGTGCCCCCCGCCGCTGCACTACACGTCTCCTGACAGCTCGTGAGACGCACAGGGGAGGTTGTCTGTACATTGATGCGTCCGCAGTACAGACGTGAGCAGAGTCCTGAAGATAAAGCTGAGAAGTGCTGTAATGGAGCCCATCGGCCGCTGTATAATGCGATCACAGCCGCAGTCCTCAGACTCACGTCTTTATATTGATTTACTATTAGATATCTGTTTAGTTTAATATGTAACGTTGTACAGGATCTGATACTATATTATTATACTGTGTGTTCTGCATTTCATTATTATTATTTGTCTATTTCATATTTACTTTTGTCATCGGTTTAATTGTTGACATTTTTCTGAGACTTGCAGAAGTTGTTTATGCCATTAGGTGACATTTTGTGGTGACATGGTATGCAGAATTATATGCTTTTTGTGATGTGCATCCTTTTTATATCGACACATCCAAAGAGTTAAATGCGTCCATCTTTTGACACCCAGGAAAGATTCAGCCAAAGGCAACCAAACCCTCACATTATCCTCAGAAAGCAGGATCAGCAGACGCATCTCATTCTTAGAAGGCAGGGTCAGCAGAGTCATCTCATTATCATTAGAGGGAAGGGCCAGCAGCGTCAACTCATTATCATTAGAGGGAAGGGCCAGCAGCGTCAACTCATTATCATTAGAGGGAAGGGCCAGCAGCATCATCTCATTATCATTAGAGGGAAGGGCCAGCAGCGTCATCTCATTATCATTAGAGGGAAGGGCCAGCAGCGTCAACTCATTATCATTAGAGGGAAGGGCCAGCAGCGTCATCTCATTATCATTAGAGGGAAGGGCCAGCAGCGTCATCTCATTATCATTAGAGGGAAGGGCCAGCAGCGTCAACTCATTATCATTAGAGGGAAGGGCCAGCAGCGTCATCTCATTATCATTAGAGGGAAGGGCCAGCAGCGTCATCTCATTATCATTAGAGGGCAAAGTCGGCAGAGTCATCTCATTATCATTAGAGGGAAGGGCCAGCAGAGTCATCTCATTATCATTAGAGGGCAGAGTCGGCAGAGTCATCTCATTATCATTAGAGGGCAGAGTCGGCACAGTCATCTCATTATCATTAGAGGGAAGGGTCAGCAGCATTATCTCATTATCCTTAGAGGATAGGGTCAGCAGAGTCATCTCATCATAAGAGAGCAGGGTCAGCAGGGTCATCTCAGCATTAGAGGCCAAGGTTAGCAAAGTTATTTTATTAGTGAATGGGGTCAGGAGAGTCATCTCTTTATTATTAGAGGGCAGGATCAGTAGAGTCATCTCATTATTGGAGGGCAGGGTTAGCAGAGTCATCTCATAATTAGAGGGCAGGATCAGTAGAGTCATCTCATCATTAGAGGGCAGGATCAGCAGGGTCATCTCATCATTAGAGAGCAGGATGAGCAGATGCATAACATCATTAGATGATAGGGTCAGCAGAGACATCTCATCATTAGAGGGCAGGGTCAGCAGGGTCATCTCTTCATTAGAGGGCAGGGTCAGCGCATTATCATTATAGGGCAGGGTCAGCAGAGTCATCTCATTATCATTATAGAAATGGGTTAATAGAATAATCTCATTGTTATAGGGTGCAGATAGTATGGATGAATGTGCGTTTTTCCCCCCTGGAGCCTGTATTAGTCTATGGACACGGTTTATATTGCAGCTGCCATAAGGGCGGCATATACCCTCCTGCACAATCTAATAAAGACAATGCGGGAAGGAGTCAGCAGCCTCCGAATGCAGCAACAAAGAGGAATGTGGTGCATGTCCCAATGGAAACAAACAATAATGGACATCAGTGAGCAGATGAGGCAGCGGCATTTCTTAATACCGTTACTATGTCACGAACAAATGAAAATCTGCCCTGTCCGGTAATGAAACCGATCCGGTGCCAACACTCAATGAAGAACTGAGAGGACAGGAAACATAATGAATGGTGACCTTGAATTGTCACCGGGGCTCCAATTTCATCTAGACTTGTTGGTGATAGCGGATGTCACAGGAGACTTATAAAAGGGATGTTAATTCAGGTGGTGATCCATCACATACGTAATATATATCTGTGTAATAAATGTTACGTGGTCCATGCTGACCTTCATCCATGGGAATAATGGAATGCCGCACGGGGGGATGGAACTGACGCGCCACTCCTTTACTTTAAGCCGTACTTCTACTTTAAATGAAAAAAATAATTTAATATTGTGTAATCTGTTACAGGGTAAATATGGCTCAGATTGTTTTTGTTTTTTTTTCGTATTTTTCAACAAACTTTACATAAGCGAATAGTGCAATTGAACAGAAGAAACTTTGTAACCTTTAAATTGCAGAAAAATATTTTTTTCGCTCCTCCTCCTGCAAACGGAGCTCATCATTCACTCTGAAAAGCAACTAAAATCCATCCAGCTCAAAACGAGATAGAAGATTCAGTCACTGAAGGATCAGATTACAGCCTCCTATTCATACCTGGATTCACAGCTACGCTGCTCAGTGCTGCCGTACAATGTCCTCCATGCCGCTGCTTCTGAACATGTGCTAGATATAGACACCCCTCATGTCTGTGTGTGCTTTGTATAGAAGACATTATAAGAGCTGGTCTACACCCACTAGCTCAGAGACAACTGAAAATTAGAGAGGAACGTTGCAGAGGATAAAACTGGTGAAAAATGTAGGATACAATCACATAATGGCCAGAAATAGTGTTATTATTCCTCATATACACACAGGACGGCTTATTCTGAAAAGTCACCAGAAATGAGACGTGGCGCTCCCTCGCGCCTGATTTCTTTCTGCGGCAGAACAGGATCAGCGCTATGATTGGATGACACATTTTTAATAATGGGGTATATGGACAGGGGTTATCTTCATGAGACAACCCTTTAAGTTGATCTATGATCTCTATTTCAGCCTTTTCACTTTCTCGATCCTCTGACTCCGATTTCCGACAGCAGATTAAGCTGAGTCTGAAGATTTGGGATTAATTTCTTGGGGGAAAAATAACAATGTTTCAATTGTCAGTGATACAATTAGTAAAAAAGTAGGAAACAAAGCATAAAATAAGAGGATATAACGTCATATGTCAGACTGTATAATATATTCCATGCATTTCATCTGTGATGACACGAGAGGCGGATTTCCCACACGAAGGTCCACAGCACGAGGTTTTACAATAGTCTCCAGCGCCCCCTACGGGCCGGTGATTGATTTCTGCAGCAATCGTTTGTGTTCTTCATACTTTGTCTCTTCAGTAACGACCCCCAACATATGGTAACCACGATGCGGAGTCTTGTAACTTCTCTGGTCAACACTCAAGTTATTTATAGGGCAAAACGCTGTGATCGCTGGGTGTCTGATTGCAGGGACCCCCAATTTGGAGCTCTGCTGCCCCATTTATTGCATTGTCAGCTGCATTTACTATCTATGGAATTTTTTGGGACTAGCCCTTTAAAAGGTTCTTCCCATCTTCATAAATGGGCATTGTTGTATAAAAACAAACACTTTTGCAATTTTCAGCTTCTTAAAATTCGCAACCGTTCTTGAGATGTTTTTTTTTCTTTCTATGTTTACTTCTTGTTGCCAAGGAGACCGACCACCGCAGTTGTCTAACTTGTCGGCACGGCTGGGATTAGGAAATAACAGCTCGCTCCAGCGATCCTGGGCAACTTCAGAACAACTCAATAGGAAAGATCTTGTAAACCTTGCGTGTGTTCTGCTGTCTGGCAGCGGTGGTCGGTCTCCAAGGCAATGAGCTGTAGACAAAAAAGAAAAGTGTTAATATCTCAAGAACGGCAGCAAATTTTAGTAAGCAGTAAATTAAATATTTGCTTGTGTTTACATTCTCTGTCCGACAATATCCATCCATGTGAGATGGGAACAATCCCTTTAATTATCCCGTAATCGCAGAAGATACAGGAACAATGCAAGAGAGTGACGCGTCTCCTCCAGTGTTTGGTCTATCCTGATGATTTACGGCTTTTCATAAATATTGATATTGAACAGAAGTAAGTCCCGCCAACTCGTTCGACCCAATACAGCAGTCCCAGGTTGTCATATGGCCTCCTTGGGAAAATTAAAGGGGTTGTCCAGTCTTGGAACAAAAGTCTTCAGTCACTCTAAAATACCTGCACTGGCGCAATTCAGCCGCTAGAGATTGAATGCAAATGTTCCTCCAAGTAGCCAGGACCACCCCTTTAATTGCCCACCCCTGCAGAATATAGGGCAGTGAGCGCCAAGTCTTGCAACTTTGCAAAATACTTTGTGGTTCAATTCTCCTTTCTGAAAACATTCATTGTTCCCATGGAAAAGGTGAAAAAAAAAATATTTACTAGTAAAGAACAAAAGATGGTTTGTTACAATGTGTCAGTGTAGGGGAAAGGATCAGCCCCTATAAAGTGTAAAGTAACTGATGTCTGTGTAATAACACGCCGCTCGCTGCATGGACGCTCCGCACAAAAGTGCAGACGCCGCTCGCTGCATGGACGCTCCGCACAAAAGTGCAGACGCCGCTCGCTGCATGGACGCTCCGCACAAAAGTGTAGACGCCGCTCGTTCCATGGACGCTCCGCACAAAAGTGCAGACGCCGCTCGCTGCATGGACGCTCCGCACAAAAGTGCAGACACCGCTCGCTGCGGCCGCTCGCTGCATGGACGCTCCGCACAAAAGTGCAGACGCCGCTCGCTGCATGGACGCTCCGCACAAAAGTGCAGACGCCGCTCGCTGCATGGACGCTCCGCACAAAAGTGCAGACGCCGCTCTTTCCATGGACGCTCCGAACTAAAGTGCAGACGCCGCTCGTTCCATGGACGCTCCGCACAAAAGTGCAGATGCAGCTCGTTCCATGGACGCTCCGCACAAAAGTGCAGACGCTGCTCGTTCCATGGACGCTCCGCACAAAAGTACAGATGCCGCTCGTTCCATGGACGCTCCACACGAAAGTGCAGACGCCGCTCGTTCCATGGACGCTCCGAACTAAAGTGCAGACGCCGCTCTTTCCATGGACGCTCCACACGAAAGTGCAGACGCCGCTCTTTCCATGGACGCTCCACACGAAAGTGCAGATGCCGCTCGTTCCATGGACACTCCGCACAAAAGTGCAGATGCAGCTCGTTCCATGGACGCTCCGAACTAAAGTGCAGACGCCGCTCGTTCCATGGACGCTCCGCACAAAAGTGCAGACGCCGCTCGTTCCATGGACGCTCCGCACAAAAGTGCAGACGCCGCTCGTTCCATGGACGCTCCGCACAAAAGTGCAGACGCCGCTCGTTCCATGGACGTTCTGAACTAAAGTGCAAACGCCGCTCGTTCCATGGACGCTCCGCACAAAAGTGCAGATGCAGCTCGTTCCATGGACGCTCCGCACAGAAGTGCAGACGCTGCTCGTTCCATGGACGCTCCGCACAAAAGTGCAGATGCCGCTCGTTCCATGGACGCTCCACACGAAAGTGCAGATGCCGCTCGTTCCATGGACGCTCCGCACAAAAGTGCAGACGCCACTTGCTCCATGGACGCTCCGCACAAAAGTGCAGACGCCGCTCGTTCCATGGACGCTCCACACGAAAGTGCAGATGCCGCTCGTTCCATGGACGCTCCACACGAAAGTGCAGATGCCACTCGTTCCATGGACGCTCCGCACAAAAGTGCAGATGCCGCTCGTTCCATGGACGCTCCGCACAAAAGTGCAGACGCCACTTGCTCCATGGACGCTCCGCACAAAAGTGCAGACGCCGATCGTTCCATGGACGCTCCACACGAAAGTGCAGATGCCGCTCGTTCCATGGACGCTCCACACGAAAGTGCAGATGCCACTCGTTCCATGGACGCTCCGCACAAAAGTGCAGATGCCGCTCGTTCCATAGACGCTCCGCACAAAAGTGCAGATGCCGCTCGTTCCATGGACGCTCCACACGAAAGTGCAGATGCCGCTCGTTCCATGGACGCTCCACACGAAAGTGCAGATGCCGCTCGTTCCATGGACGCTCCGCACAAAAGTGCAGACGCCGCTTGTTCCATGGACGTTCCGCACAAAAGTGCAGACGCCACTTGCTCCATGGACGCTCTGAACAAAAGTGCAGACGCCGCTCGTTCCGTGGACTCTCTGCTACTGATGCAGATTCCGACGGCCGCACCGCACAAAGACTTTCATGCTTTTCACATTTTTTAAGTCTTAAAACATGAAACTAGGAATATTAAAAAGAAAAAAAAAATGAATAAATCCTGAAATTTGGTTGAGGTGACAGACGCGCGTCGTGTCCCACGTTCTCCCGCATGGAGACCACTCGCAGGCGCCATTTCACCTCTCGCGCTGAGGAACAATGCGCGAGTTATTTGTAGCTTCCCATACATTGCGGATTTCTTTTGAGGTTTATAATTACGGAGTGTGGCGGTATTTGACATTCCGTCGTCAGCGCTAAATATGTGAATATTGAATGAGGCTCTCAATTGCGTCTCACCGCTTACACCTTCCCGGGGAACAATGTTATTACTGGTATATATTTACATAGTAATTATAAAAGGATGGTTGTCATGGTGACAGGCAATCGGCCACTGCTTGGCGCGGTAACCTGCGGATGCGCAAGCTTTGGTGTTTGATACATTGTATCTGGCCAATGGGAAAATTCACACTTTCTATCGCAATACTTTTTTTTTTACATATATTTATTTTCTATTTTTCATTACCGTAGATTTATTTTTTATTTTATTATTTGATCTATTTATTATTTTTTTTCATTATTTTTGTTGATTTTTATCAGTGAATATCTTATTTATGTTTTCAGTGACTATTGTTTATTTTCTTTTACTAACAGTTGAATGTTTGTTTTATTCCTGCTTTACTTCATTGCTATGATTATATTTTCATTCGTTGTATTTTTTATCTATATTTTTATGATTTTTTTTCGTCTTTTATTTTTATTTTTTTTTATCCAAGCTAACAAAATAGTAACTAAACTTTTCTTGTTGTTATTAGCATTATTATTTTTATTATTATTACTAATATTATTAATACGATATTATAATTATTATTACTAAGATTAGTATGCATAATATTAGTATTACTATTATATTATTGTTACTATTTTTAGTATATTGTTTTATTTGATTCCTATTATTGTATTTTATTATTTTTACATTGTTATATTTATTATTGTGAATATTATATTTCTATTATTATTTCTTTATTGTGTAGGCATTGTGAAAGCTATGAATGTGTGTAATATCATGACCTTTACCATAACCTTGATAACCTTATTTTCCTTCCTATATATTATGCTGCCGCGCTGCATTATTGCCCAGTTCATGGTCCTTTAGAAGCTGCTTTCAATTGCTGCTCAATGAGAATCAGTAGGCTGTATTCAGTCTGTGTACAGGACTTTCCCTGTCTGAGCATGTGGGTGGGGAACATAGAGGCTCAGACATGGTAAGTCATATGCACAAATGGAGTATAATGTACAGATTCTTGCTGAGCAGCAGTTAAAAGCAGTTTGTAAAATGCTTGAATATTGCATTGTAAAAGCACTGCAGCAAAGTATTCAGGAGAAAGGGAAGCAAAATGAGGCATTGTAATACAGTGGCTACTGAAAAGTATTCAGACCCCTTTAAATTTTTCACTCTTTGTTTCATTGCAGCCATTTGGTAAATTCAATAAAGTTCATTTTTTTCTCATTAATATACACTCTGCACCCCATCTTGACTGAAAAAAAAACAGAAATGTGGAAATTTTTGCAAATTTATTGAACAAAGAAACACTGAAATATCACATGGTCATAAGTATTCAGCCTCTTTGCTCTGTGTTGAGGAGAAGCACCTTTTCAGCTAGTACAGCCATGAGTCTTCTTGGGAATGATTCCACAAGTTTTTCACCCCTGGATTTGGAGATCCTCTGCCATTCTTCCTTGCAGATCCTCTCCAGTTCCGTCAGGTTGGATGGTGTACGTTGGTGGACAGCCATTTTCAGGTCTCTCCAGAGATGCTCAATTGGGTTTAGGTCAGGGCTCTGGCTGGGCCAGTCAAGAATGGTCACAGAGTTGTTCTGAAGCCACTCCTTTGTTATTTTAGCTGTGTGCTTAGGGTCATTGTCTTGTTGGAAGGTGAACTTTCGGCCAAGTCTGAGGTCCAGAGCACTCAGGAAGAAGTTTTCATCCAGGATATCGCTGTACTTGGCCACATTCATGTTTCCTTCAATTGCAACCAGTCGTCCTGTCCCTGCAGCTGAAAAACACCCCCATAGCATGATGCTGCCACCACCATGTTTCACTGTTGGGATTGTATTGGGCAGGTGATGAGCAGTGTCTGGATTTCTCCACACATACCGTTTAGAATTATCACCAAAAAGTTCTATCTTCCTCCCATCAGACCAGAGAATCTTATTTCTCATAGTCTGGGAGTCCTTCATGTGTTTTTTTTTTTGTAAACTCTATGCGGGCTTTCATATGTCTGGCACTGAGGAGAGGCTTCCGTCAGCCACTCTGCCATAAAGGCCCGACTGGTGGAGGGCTGCAGTGATAGTTGACTTTGTGGAACTTCCTCCCATCTCCCTACTGCATCTGTGGAGCTCAGCCACAGTGACCTTGGGGTTCTTCTTTACCTCTCGCCCCAAGGCACTTCTCCCACGATTGCTCAGTTTGGCTGGACGGCCAGGTCTAGGAAGACTTCTGGTGTTCCCAAACTTCTTCCATGTAAGGATTATGGAGGCCACTGTGCTCTTAGGAACCTTGAGTACTGCAGAAATTCTTTTGTAACCTTGGCCAGATCTGTGCCTTGCCACAATTCTGTCTCTGAGCTCCTTGGCCAGTTCCTTTTGATCTCATGATTCTCATTTGGTGTGACATGCACTGTGAGCTGTGAGCTCTTATATAGACAGGTGTGCGCCTTTACAAATCAAGTCCTATCAGTATAATTACACACAGCTGGACTCCAATGAAGGAGTAGAACATCTCAAGGAGGATCACAAGGACATGGACATCATGTGACTTAAGGCCCTTTTACATTTAGCGATGCACCAGCGATCCGACCAGCGATCCGACCCGGTCAGGATCGCTGGTGCATCGCTAAATGATCGCTAGTGAGCTGTCACACAGGCAGATCTCACAGCGATGCAGCAGCAACACATCGGACGATACTCACCTTTCACACACAGCGATCCTGACGTCCTCCCGCCCGCCTCCAGCGTCGCTCGTCGTCACAGCAGGAAGTCTCAGCAGGAAGCGCCGGACATTCTCGCGCGATCAGCGATGGACAGCGGGGGAGCCGGTCGTTGGTAAGTATCACACATAGCGATATTGCTAGCAATATCGCTGCTACGTCACAAAACCAGTGACGTTTTAGCGATATTGCTAGCGATATCGCTTAGTGTAGAACCCCCTTTACATATGAGTGTCTGAGCAAAGGGGCTGAATACTTATGACCATGTGATATTTCAGTTTTTCTTGTTTAATAAAGTTGCAAAAATTTCTACATTTCTGTTTTTTTCAGTCAAGATGGGGTGCAGAGTGCACATTAATGAGAAAGAAAATGAACTTTTTTTACCAAATGGCTGCAATGAAAAAAAAAGTGAAAAATGTAAAGGGGTCTGAATACTTTCCGTACCCGCTGTATACAGCAAAAATTCATGACTTTGCAATACATGGAGGATAATTAAATAAATAACTAAAAAAAAAGTAAGAGTATGTTCACACATCGTGTTTTTGACATGTTTTCCTCTTGTTTTTTCGTGGATAAATGCAGCAGTTTACTGTCCCAGTAAAATGAAACGTTGCCTTTTTTTCCCTGCAGATTTGGAGCAGGTCAGTTCTTTCAGCGGTTTTGCATCATTTTTCTATCCAATCCGATCAATGGGAAAAATGCATAAAAAATGCACTAAAAAAAAAAACACGTTTTTATGCATCTTTTTTTCTTGCCAAGAAACAAGTTTTTGATGCAGAAATGTCCTCGGCAAATACCTAACTCGTGCACGCACCCTGCATAAAACTGAATGCTAGGTTTTCTTTTACCTGGAGAAATTTTGCTTTCTTGCCCTGTACCAAATACCCCAGCTATGCAGAGTGCTTATGGGTGCTCCATCCATGACTTGCCCCCACGGAACATGCCTGATATATATATATATTATGGGATTTCTAGCCTGTGGGATGTTGGGTTCTGTCACATGTATCCATATGTCACTGCTCTTCCTTACATTGTAGCCTTTCTCGTGCACAGTTACAGTGCACAGTGCACTGTTACAGTGCACCTTGAGGCGGTTTATAGACCCTTTACGGTGTATGTTCTGTGTTTCCGCAGTGCACGGGACCTGGGACGAGTGGTCACCCTGGAGTCTGTGCTCATCAACATGTGGCAGGGGTTACCGGGAGAGAACCCGAACTTGCAACCCGCCGCAGTTTGGAGGTGAAGAATGCAAAGGACCAGAGAAACAGACCAAGTTCTGCAACATCGCCTTATGTCCGGGTGAGGAAATCCATCTCTGTGCGTGTCTCCTGCCGTGCAGATGTAGCAGAGCTGGAAGCGTTGAGTTTTTCAGTTTGACATTAATGGGTTTAATATTGCATTTATTGTTTTGTAGGTAGCAGAGCTAGATTTGGTTTGGGTAGCAGAGCAAAGTTTTTTGAATGTAGCATAGGTTCCCTAGTTGGGTGAGGCAGGTAGCATAGGTTCCCTAGTTGGGTGAGGCAGTGCTGAGTGTCACGTGCCACACTAGGTGGATTTCTCAGTAAATGAACATTTTTTTTTTCTGTTTAACGATCAGCGTTTGCAAAGTTTTGTGTCTTTGTAATGTGATTCTTTACCTTTTCTCCATTCAAGTGCTGTTTTAGCTGCCTAATTCATGCACCTTTAAAAGCTGCTTTGAACTGCTGCTGTAGTGAGAATCTGCTCATGAATTACAAACACTGGCGCTGTTTGAGCATTCGGGAGGAGAGCGGTGACGCTCTCGCGGGGCAGTGCATGTAAATAGTGTATGGATGGACGCTGGCTGGAGGAGCAGTTCAAAGCAGCTTATAAAGGTGCCTAAATTAGGCAGATAAAACAGCACTTTCAGCTCGAAGTCAGAGGGAGAGAGGGAAGCAGAATGAGTGAAGGAGGTGTATTACAAAGACTCATGACTTTTCAGAAGCTGATTAACAAATAAAAAAAAAGGTTAAGTCCCTTTGATAACTCTCCAAGGTCACTTTCAGTTATATTTACGTGGGACTGCAATATCCCTTATCGTGGTAATGCACGCAGCCTGAAAGACTGAGGACACACTCAGCTCTGCTCCATCATTATCCGGTACTTGTGGTGACTGCTTAGTATCTTCTTGTAGTGGACGGTAACTGGAACGAGTGGTCCGGTTGGAGTGCCTGCTCCGCTACCTGCTCCAATGGGACTCAGAAGAGGATTCGGGAGTGCAACGGACCGTCGTACGGCGGCTCGGAGTGTCACGGTCAGTGGTCGGACGTAAGAGACTGCTTTATCACAGAGTGTCCAGGTAAGAGTTAAACATTAATTCTACAGATATCGATGGGAGTTTCAATTGCAGCTTTGGGGGTGACTGGAGTAATCTGCTGTGTCAGTTAATGATGGGTTCTCCTTCCAGTGGATGGAAAGTGGCAGCTGTGGGGTCAGTGGGGGAGCTGCAGCACCACGTGTGACGGCGGGGTGCAGCGGAGGGAACGCAACTGCTACGGACCCTTATATGGAGGGGAAGCCTGCATCGGCCAATCAGAGGAGAGCAAGCCGTGCAACGAGAAGAAATGTCCAGGTAGTGACCCCAAAGTCACCCACTAAGGAAATGATGGGGGGAGTAGTTCGTAGTCCTGTAGGAAATGGTATCAAGTGATAAGATTAGATACAGCTCAGCAGTCAGTATCACACAGGAGATGATTAGATACAGCTCAGCAGTCAGTATCACACAGGAGAGGATTAGATACACGGCTCAGCAGTCAGTATCACACAGGATGGGATTAGATACACGGCTCAGCAGTCAGTATCACACAGGAGAGGATTAGATACACAGCTCAGCAGTCAGTATCACACAGGATAGGATTAGATACACGGCTCAGCAGTCAGTATCACACAGGAGAGGATTAGATACACGGCTCAGCAGTCAGCATCACACAGGAGAGGATTAGATACACGGCTCAGCAGTCAGCATCACACAGGAGAGTATTAGGTACACAGCTCAGCAGTCAGTATCACACAGGAGAGGATTAGATACACGGCTCAGCAGTCAGTGTCACACAGGAGAGGATTAGATACACAGCTCAGCAGTCAGTATCACACAGGATAGGATTAGATACACGGCTCAGCAGTCAGTATCACACAGGAGAGGATTAGATACACGGCTCAGCAGTCAGCATCACACAGGAGAGGATTAGATACACGGCTCAGCAGTCAGCATCACACAGGAGAGTATTAGGTACACAGCTCAGCAGTCAGTATCACACAGGAGAGGATTAGATACACGGCTCAGCAGTCAGTATCACACAGGAGAGGATTAGTTACTCGGCTCAGCAGACAGTATCACACAGGAGAGGATTAGATACACAGCTCGGCAGTCAGTATCACACAGGAGAGGATTAGATACTCGGCTCAGCAGCCAGTATCACACAGGAGATGATTAGATACACAGCTCAGCAGGCAGTATCACACAGGATAGGATTAGATACACGGCTCAGCAGTCAGTATCACACAGGAGAGGATTAGATACACGGCTCAGCAGTCAGTATCACACAGGAGAGGATTAGATACACAGCTCAGCAGGCAGTATCACACAGGATAGGATTAGATACACGGCTCAGCAGTCAGTATCACACAGGAGAGGATTAGATACACGGCTCAGCAGTCAGTATCACACAGGAGAGGATTAGATACACGGCTCAGCAGTCAGTATCACACAGGATAGGATTAGATACACGGCTCAGCAGTCAGTATCACACAGGAGAGGATTAGATACTCGGCTCAGCAGCCAGTATCACACAGGATAGGATTAGATACACGGCTCAGCAGTCAGTATCACACAGGAGAGGATTAGATACACGGCTCAGCAGTCAGTATCACACAGGAGAGGATTAGGTACACGGCTCAGCAGTCAGTATCACACAGGAGATGATTAGATACACAGCTCAGCAGGCAGTATCACACAGGATAGGATTAGATACACGGCTCAGCAGTCAGTATCACACAGGAGAGGATTAGATACTCGGCTCAGCAGCCAGTATCACACAGGATAGGATTAGATACACGGCTCAGCAGTCAGTATCACACAGGAGAGGATTAGATACACGGCTCAGCAGTCAGTATCACACAGGATAGGATTAGATACACGGCTCAGCAGTCAGTATCACACAGGAGAGGATTAGATACACGGCTCAGCAGTCAGTATCACACAGGAGAGGATTAGATACTCGGCTCAGCAGCCAGTATCACACAGGATAGGATTAGATACACGGCTCAGCAGTCAGTATCACACAGGAGAGGATTAGATACACGGCTCAGCAGTCAGTATCACACAGGATAGGATTAGATACACGGCTCAGCAGTCAGTATCACACAGGAGAGGATTAGGTACAGCAGTTTATCACATTGCAGTTGTTATACTTTTGCTGCACAGCTGCAGATGGACTACAGATCTCAGCATGCCTCTTCTGTGACAGCTGTTGGGGGACACATCTGCTCTCCAGGTGGGGATGTTCCTGCGTCCTCTCTTCAGTCTCAGCACTTAATGAGTGTCTCCCGCACCCTCGGGTCGGCCCCCGGGGCCCCAGCTCTGCCTGATTATCGCCCGAGGCACATGGTATATATAACGTAATGTATGCATGGCAGGGCGAGTGATGTCCCACGCGCACACCTAGCGCACATCACCTGTCTTCACTATCGCACTAATGAAACCACAGGACGAGCTGCTGACAAGTGACGGAGCCGCCATCACCGCTGTCAGATGGCACCAGGGGGCGGCATGTAAGATCTGCAGCAAGTGCAGGCGTTACACCGCAATGGCAGAGAGGTGTGAGACCTGGGCGGGCAGAGCGGGCACCATAGGACAGGATTATAGAAGTTCTATATAGCAGGAATATTTTTTCACTGTATGATCTTATTATCTAGGCACTGCATTTTACAACTATATGGCAGATTTATTTGAGCACTCTGAATATATTATTTCACTTTCAATACTATATAATGGGGATATTTTGCACTATATGGCGGTTTTATTTGAGCAGTCTGGATGTATTATTTCAGTACTATATAATGGGGATATTTTCCACTATATGGCGGTTTTATTTGAGCAGTCTGGATGTATTATTTCAGTACTATATAATGGGGATATTTTGCACTATATGGCGGTTTTATTTGAGCACTCTGGATATATTTTTTCACTACTATATAATGGGATTATTTTGCACTATATGGCAGTTTTATTTGAGCACTCTGGCTGTAGTATTTCAATACTATATAATGGGGATGTTTTGCACTATATGGCGGTTTTATTTGAGCACTCTGGATGTATTATTTCACTACTATATAATGGGATTATTTTGCACTATATGGCAGTTTTATTTGAGCACTCTGGCTGTAGTATTTCAATACTATATAATGGGGGATATTTTGCACTATATGGCGGTTTTATTTGAGCACTCTGGATATATTTCAGTACTATATAATGGTATTATTTTGCACTATATGGCGGTTTTATTTGAGCATTCTATATGTATTATTTCAGTACTATATAATGGGATTATTTTCAGTGTATGGTTTTAATTTTCCAGGATTTTTTCTGGTAGTATTTCAGCACTGCATAATGAGCACTGTGTGGTGGCATTATTTTAGCACTTTATGCAGCCATTATTTAAGCATGCACTGTATGGCAGGAATGTTTGGTTACTCTGTGGGAGTCTGTTTAGCATTATACAGCAGCATTATTTATTCACTGTATGGTGTTTTTATAACTATATAGAATAAGTATTTTAGCACTGTATGGCGGTTTTTGGCATTGCTTGTGGGCACTGGGTGAGCGGTGTAATGTTGGAGGACTGTAATTTCATACCCGTGGGGTGACCTGTACGATATACAAAACCCCTAAAATATATGACCCCCATCAGTGTTATTGGAATAGCGGTATGTTTTAGTTGTTTTATGACAGTATTATTACTTTATGGTAGAAGCTGTTGTTTCTGTGTATCTTAGTAGCAGAGTTTGCTGATCTGCTGCAGTGACATCATCATTTTTAGTAAGAACACTATGAACACACGGATGAATTGTACAAGGGGGAGGAGACTAGGAGTCAGACAGAGGATTACATAGCATAAGGATCAGAGTCCACAGTAGCACAGAGGATTTCAGGAGATGAGCGAGTAAATAATGTGGGTGATCACATACTAGGAAATTCGTAGTGGGAGAAGCAGCACAGAGTGTTTCAGGAGAGAAATGTGCTCTCTGTTTAAGAAGGCACAGACTAGAAGCTACACAAATAATGGAAGTAGCAAGGCAAGCAGCTGCACAGAGGGTTTAAGTATCTCAGTTTGATGTGCCGAATAAAGATAAAATGCTGCCAGCAGCACAGAGCGTTTCAGGAGAGGATTGTCATAGATTGCTTGTTCCATCTGCAGGAGCACAGAGTATTTCAGGAGGGAACAGTTTTAATCTGGTGGGAGGTCACAGACTGAAGTTGGACAGTGTGAGGAGCAGGATTCCCAGCAGCACAGAGTGTTTCAGGAGATATGTGGGCTGATCTTGAGGGAGGTCACAGACTGAGAGTTACATGGTGGAAGAAGCGTGGGCTCCAGCTGCACAGAGGATATCGGGAGAAGAGTGTGAAGCGCTCAGTGACAGTCCCAGGCTGACAGCAGGAGTGGTATTTAATGTTGTATGATATTACTTCTGTAGTTTGTGCACCCGTCCTAAAATGATGGGAAATATTCAGCGATTTTCCTATGATTTTATTGCAGAGTAACACTTCAGCGCCGGTCTGTGCAGTAATGCTGCTGTGTAGTGGTCTGTGGAGTAACACTGCGGTGGTGTGTAGAGTAAACCGACGGTAGTGTGTGGAGTAACACGGTGACGGTCAGTGAAGTAACTCTGCGGCGGTCTGTGGGGTAATGTGGCAGTCTGTGGAGTAACGCGGTGACAGTCAGTGAAGTAACTCTGCGGCGGTCTGTTGAGTAACAGGTGACGGTCAGTGAAGTAACTCTGCGGCGGTCTGTGGAGTAACATGGCGGTGGTGTGTAGAGTAAACCGACGGTAGTGTGTGGAGTAACACGGTGACGGTCAGTGAAGTAACTCTGCGGCGGTCTGTGGGGTAATGTGGCAGTCTGTGGAGTAACGCGGTGACGGTCAGTGAAGTAACTCTGCGGCGGTCTGTTGAGTAACAGGTGACGGTCAGTGAAGTAACTCTGCGGTGGTCTGTGGAGTAACACGGTGACTGTCAGAGAAGTAACTCTGCGGCAGTCTGTGGAGTAACACGGCGGCAGTCTGTGTAGTAACACGGTGACGGTCAGTGAAGTAACTCTGCGGCGGTGGTCTGTGGAGTAACACGCCGGCAGGCTGTGGAGTAACTCGGTGACGGTCAGTGAAGTAACTCTGCGGCGGTGGTCTGTGGAGTAACACGCCGGCAGTCTGTGGAGTAACTCGGTGTCGGTCTGTGGAGTAATACGGGGGGGATGTAGAGTAAACAGTGATGTGTGGAGTAACATGGCGGCGGTCTGTGGAGTAACACGGCGGCGGTCTGTGGAGTAACACAGTGATGGTCAGTGAAGTAACTCTGCGGCGGTCTGTAGAGTAACATGGCGGTGGTCTGTGGAGTAAAACGGCGGCAGTCTGGAGTAGTGCGGTGACAGTCAGTGAAGTAACTCTGTGGCTGTCTGTGGAGTAACACAGCGGTGGTCTGTGGAGTAACACGGCGGCAGTCTGTGGAGTAGTGCGGTGACGGTCAGTGAAGTAACTCTGCGGCGGTCTGTAGAGTAACATGGTGGTGGTCTGTGGAGTAACACGGTGACAGTCAGTGAAGTAACTCTGCAGGGGGTTCTGTGGAGTAACATGGTGGCAGTCTGAGAGGTAATGCAGCGGTCTGTGGAGTAACTCTGCGGGGGGTTCTCTGGAGTAACTCTGTGGCGGTCTGTGGAGTAAAGCAGCAGCAGTGGTCTGTGAAATAACACGGTGGCGGGGAAACTCGGCAGCGGCGGTCTGTGGAGTAACGCAGGAATGGGGTAACGCGTTGGCGGTCCGTGGAATAACGCGGCAGTGGGGTAACGTGGCAGCGGCGGTCTGTGGAATGACACGGCAGCGGGGAAACGCGGCAGCGGCGGTCTGTGGAGTAACGCGGCAGTGGCGGTCTGTGCAGTAATGTGGCAGCGGTGGTCTGTGGAGTAATGCGGGGGTGGGGTAACGCGGCGGCGGTCTGTGTAGTAACGCAGTAGTGGTGGTCTGTGGAGTAATGCGGGGGTGGGGTAACGCGGCGGCGGTCTGTGTAGTAACGCATTAGTGGTGGTCTGTGGAGTAACGTGGCAGCGGCGGTCTGTGGAGTAACACGGCAGCAGCGGTCTGTGGAGTAACGTGGGGTAACACGGCGGCAGTCTGTGCAGTAACGCAGTAGTGGTGGTCTGGAGTAACGCGGCAGCAGCGGTCTGTGGAGTAACGCGGCAGCGGCGGTCTGTGCAGTAACGCGGCAGCGGCGGTCTGTGGAGTAACGTGGGGGTGGGGTAACGCGGCGGCGGTCTGTGTAGTAACGCAGTAGTGGTGGTCTGTGGAGTAACGTGGCAGCGGCGGTCTGTGGAGTAACGCGGCAGCGGTGGTCTGTGGAGTAATGCGGGGGTGGGGTAACGCGGCGGCGGTCTGTGTAGTAACGCAGTAGTGGTGGTCTGTGGAGTAACGCGGCGGCTGTCTGTGTAGTAACGCAGTAGTGGTGGTCTGTGGAGTAACGCGGCAGCGGCGGTCTGTGCAGTAACGAGGTAGCTGCGGTCTGTGGAGTAACGTGGGGGTGGGGTAACGCGGCGGTCTGTGTAGTAACGCAGTAGTGGTGGTCTGTGGAGTAACGCGGCAGTGGCGTCTGTGCAGTAATGCGGCAGCAGCGGTCTGTGGAGTAATGCGGGGGTGGGGTGACGAGGCGGCGGTCTGTGTAGTAACGCAGTAGTGGTGGTCTGTGGAGTAACGTGGCAGCGACGGTCTGTGCAGTAACGCGGCAGCGGCGTTCTGTGGAGTAACATGGGGGTGGGGTAACGAGGCGGCGGTCTGTGTAGTAACGCAGTAGTGGTGGTCTGTGCAGTAACGCGGCAGCGGCGATCTGTGGAGTAACGCGGCAGCGGAGGTCTGTGCAGTAACGCGGCAGCGGCGTTCTGTGGAGTAACGTGGGGGTGGGGTAACGCGGCAGCGGCGGTCTGTGGAGTAACGCGGCAGCGGTGGTCTGTGGAGTAATGCGGGGGTGGGGTAACGAGGTGGCGGTCTGTGGAGTAACGCGGCGGCGGTCTGTGTAGTAACGCAGTAGTGGTGGTCTGTGGAGTAACGCGGCAGCGGCGGTATGTGCAGTAATGAGGCGACGGTCTGTGGAGTAACATGGGGGTGGGGTAACGAGGCGGCGGTCTGTGGAATAACGCGGCAGCGGTGGTCTGTGGAGTAATGCGGGGGTGGGGTAACGCGGCGGCGGTCTGTGTAGTAACGCAGTAGTGGTGGTCTGTGGAGTAACGCGGCAGCGGCGGTCTGTGGAGTAACGTGGGGGTGGGGTAACGCGGCGGCGGTCTTTGTAGTAACGCAGTAGTGGAGGTCTGTGGAGTAATGCGGGGGTGGGGTAACGCGGCGGCGGTCTGTGTAGTAACGCAGTAGTGGTGGTCTGTGGAGTAACGCGTCAGCGGCGGTATGTGCAGTAACGCTGCAGCGGCGGTCTGTGGAGTAACGTGGGGGTGGGGTAACGCGGCGGCGGTCTTTGTAGTAACGCAGTAGTGGTGGTCTGTGGAGTAATGCGAGGGTGGGGTAATGCGGCGGCGGTCTGTGTAGTAACGCAGTAGCGGCGGTCTGTGGAGTAATGAGGCGGCGGTCTGTGGAATAACGTGGCAGCGGCGGTCTGTGTAGTAATGAGGCGGCGGTCTGTGTAGTAACGCAGTAGTGGTGGTCTGTTTAGTATCGCGGCAGCGGTGGTCTGTGGAGTAATGCGGGGGTGGGGTAACGCGGCGGTCTGTGTAGTAACGCAGTAGTGGTGGTCTGTGGAGTAACGCGGCAGCGGCGGTATGTGCAGTAACGCGGCAGCGGCGGTCTGTGGAGTAAAGTGGGGGTGGGGTAACGCGGCGGCAGTCTTTGTAGTAACGCAGTAGTGGAGGTCTGTGGAGTAACGCGGGGGTGGGGTAACGCGGCGGCGGTCTGTGTAGTAACGCAGTAGTGGTGGTCTGTGGAGTAACGCGGCAGCGGCGGTATGTGCAGTAATGAGGCGACGGTCTGTGGAGTAACATGGGGGTGGGGTAACGAGGCGGCGGTCTGTGGAATAATGCGGCAGCGGTGGTCTGTGGAGTAATGCGGGGGTGGGGTAACGCGGCGGCGGTCTGTGTAGTAACGCAGTAGTGGTGGTCTGTGGAGTTACGCGGCAGCGGCGGTATGTGCAGTAACGCGGCAGCGGCGGTCTGTGGAGTAACGTGGGGGTGGGGTAACGCGGCGGCGGTCTTTGTAGTAACGCAGTAGTGGAGGTCTGTGGAGTAATGCGGGGGTGGGGTAACGCGGCGGCGGTCTGTGTAGTAACGCAGTAGTGGTGGTCTGTGGAGTAACGCGTCAGCGGCGGTATGTGCAGTAACGCTGCAGCGGCGGTCTGTGGAGTAACGTGGGGGTGGGTTAACGCGGCGGCGGTCTTTGTAGTAACGCAGTAGTGGTGGTCTGTGGAGTAATGCGGGGGTGGGGTAATGCGGCGGCGGTCTGTGTAGTAACGCAGTAGCGGCGGTCTGTGGAGTAATGAGGCGGCGGTCTGTGGAATAACGTGGCAGCGGCGGTCTGTGTAGTAATGAGGCGGCGGTCTGTGTAGTAACGCAGTAGTGGTGGTCTGTGGAGTAATGCGGGGGTGGGGTAATGCGGCGGCGGTCTGTGTAGTAACGCAGTAGCGGCGGTCTGTGGAGTAATGAGGCGGCGGTCTGTGGAATAACGTGGCAGCGGCGGTCTGTGTAGTAATGAGGCGGCGGTCTGTGTAGTAACGCAGTAGTGGTGGTCTGTTTAGTATCGCGGCAGCGGCGGTCTGTGGAGTAACGCGGCAGCGGTGGTCTGTGGAGTAATGCGGGGGTGGGGTAACGCGGCGGCAGTCTGTGTAGTAACGCAGTAGTGGTGGTCTGTGGAGTAACGCGGCAGTGGCGGTCTGTGCAGTAATGCGGCAGCAGTGGTCTGTGGAGTAATGCGGGGGTGGGGTAATGGGGCGGCGGTCTGTGTAGTAACGCAGTAGTGGTGGTCTGTGGAGTAACGTGGCAGCGGCGGTATGTGCAGTAACGCGGCAGCGGCGGTCTGTGGAGTAGCGTGGGGGTGGGGTAAAGCGGCGGCGGTCTGTAGAGTAACGCAGTAGCGGCGGTCTGTGGAGTAATGAGGCGGCGGTCTGTGGAGTAATGCGGGGGTGGGGTAACGAGGCGGCAGTCTGTGGAGTAACGCAGTAGGGGCGGTCTGTGGAGTAATGAGGCGGCGGTCTGTGGAGTAACGCAGTAGCGGCGGTCTGTGGAGTAATGAGGCGGCGGTCTGTGGAGTAATGTGGGGGTGGGGTAATGCGGCGGCGGTCTGTGTAGTAACGCAGTAGTGGTGTTCTGTGGAGTAACGCGGCAGCGGCGGTCTGTGGAGTAACGCGGGGGTGGGGTAACGCGGCGGCGGTCTGTGTAGTAACGCAGTAGTGGTGGTCTGTGGAGTAACGCGGCAGCAGCGGTCTGTGGAGTAATGATGCGGCGGTCTGTGGAGTAACGCGGGGGTGGGGTGATGCGGCGGCGGTCTGTGTAGTAACGCAGTAGTGGTGGTCTGTGGAGTAACGCGGCAGCAGCGGTCTGTGGAGTAATGCGGGGGTGGGGTAACGAGGCGGCGGTCTGTGTAGTAATGATGCGGCGGTCTGTGTAGTAATGAGGCGGCAGTCTGTGTAGTAATGAGGCGGCGGTCTGTGTAGTAACGCAGTAGTGGTGGTCTGTTTAGTATCGCGGCAGTCTGTGGAGTAACGCAGTAGCGGCGGTCTGTGGAGTAATGAGGCGGCGGTCTGTGTAGTAATGAGGCAACTGTCTGTGGAGTAACGTGGCAGCAGCGGTCTGTGTAGTAATGAGGCGGCGGTCTGTGAATCCACTGGATCCCCACTCCGCTTGCTCCCTACGGTGGATGTAGCGGTCGCCGGTAACTAACAGGTAAATTATTATGGAGTAAGTGGGTTTTTTAGCTGGTAACGACTCCCCGCCCATTCATCCGATGACATGAGCTGGCACCGGTACTTCTCCCTCTTCCCTGGCTCTTCCCTGGCTCCTCGCTCTGGCAGTTAATCATCCCTCTTACATCGCTGCGAGCAGAGAACTATATTGGCAAGTCGGATTGACCTGTAACTGGAGATCTCTCTGTCTTCTCAGAGCCCCATGAGATTTGTCCCGAGGAGAATTACGCTCTGGTTTGGCAAGAAACCCCAGCGGGAGACACGGCCGAGGTCCGGTGCCCCAGAAATGCCACAGGTAAGGGCTGGCGCTGTTCCCATCCCGCAAAGAACATTCCAAGAAAATCTTGCAATTCCTTCAAGTCAAAGTGAAGACCTTGTCGGCCACGCCCAGTTGGCTTCGTGGCGTTTTTGCTTGTGCCGGATCCTGTGGAGGCTTCTGCTGTGATACGGCCACAGTGACTCCAGCTCAGCTGCACTGTTTGCAGGAGGCTGTGGTCGTCCCAGAATGCTCCTCTGCCTGATGATTGGTTCGCACTGATGCTCTGCCCCTCCCCTGCAGAGCTGTGATCAGTGAATCCAGCTCACCTGTTGGAGTCTGTGGTGGTCTGAAATCCACCTCCTAACTCATGATTGATCCAAACTTCTACTTTGTCTTGTCTTCATGCTTTCAACTGCAGCGCTGCTCTGTTAGGCCGGGGTCACACTGGCGAGGAATACGGGAGAGTGAGAGGCGCTAAAAGCACGCATTAGACACGGACCAATGATTCTCTATGGGGTCCCTCGCATCAGCCGTATATTTCTCCTCAGTATCCTCCGCTCCGTGCCACTCGCAGCATGCTGTGATTGTCAGCGTACTACGGCCATAGTACGCCAATGCAAGTCTACGGGTGCGCAAAAAATACGGATTACACACGGACCACACATGTGACCTGCGAGAAATACGCACCCGGTGTCTTTTAGCAAAGCCGGCAATTCAGTGCGCTATACAGTAAACTCACACTGACAGGTTTAATAAAGAAAGAATAGATATAGACACATAGAATACATATATATATATATATATATATATATATATATATATACACATGCATTCTATGTGTCTATATCTATTCTTTAATTTCTTTATTAAAACTGTCATAGGGCTCCATTATATGTCCATTTTGCAAGCCTGCGAGAAAATCTCGCCATACGGAGCACTGTTTAGGGGTCTGTCATCCGTATTACGCATGTAAAATACTGACCGTATTTTGCGCAGGTTAGTGTGACTCCAGCCCAGGGGCTGCTGCCCTTTTCCTTGCTTTATACTTCAGCTCTGCTTTTTTTGAATCTGTTGTGTATATTTACCTGCTTAGATTATTAGTGTGGATTTTGTTTAATGCAATCACAGAAAGATAAAAAGATAGAAAGTTCCTGCTAAGCGCTCAGAGGTTCTGCACGTGCAGCGTTTCTTCTCCAGTGTCCCTATGATAACACTTCCTGGCACGTCCGGTGGTAGTTTGGTTTCACCACCAGGCACACAGAGGTAACCCTGTACTCTTCCCTCGTTTTGTCCATGTGTGGGTGGGGACTGATAATGGACACAGATCTGATGAGACGGGGGAGCAGGACGGGTGAGCCCCTGATGTATGGGGACGGTGGGCTCCTCTTGGAGGGGTCTTCACCTCTTTTTCCAAACAGAAAACTTGCAGTTGAAATGACTGAGCTCATTACAGCACCACTGTCCAGCCAGAGCAGCAGCCGCCCGTAACTGATACTGCACCGCAGCCGTGTATCCCTGATCACTGGGGATGTGCGCATCTTCTCCAGCTTCTTAATTCTCCTCAGTCACAAGAAATTTCAGAAGCAATTTGTATCCAGTCTGGAGAATCCTCCATGACAGCAGCAGCATAAACCAATACTGCAGGCAGATCTGGGAAAAGTTTGTAATGTGTCTCATCAGAGGAATGTGCTTCTTTTCCCACTTATAATCGGCTTCTTTCCCATCTTTCCCCTTTCTCCTGTTTTATGCGACTCAACTGCTGTATTCACAGCTACACTGCTTAGTAGTGATGTATATTGTTCTCCATGCTGCTGCTTTTAGAAAGTTTTTTTTATCTCAACCCCACTACTGGATTTATAGCTACACTGCTCAGTACTGCTGTATAATGTCCTCCATGTTGCTGATTTTTACTGGACTCATAGCTGTGTAATCTCCTTCAGGCTACTTATTTCTAGTAAATGGTGTGTGTGTGTGTATATATATATATATATATATATATATATATATATATATATATATATATATATATATATATATATATATATATCAGCAGCATGGAGGACCTTACACACCTGTACTTAGCAGTGAAGTTGTGAATCCATATACATATTTCTGTATGTATATATCTGGATTCACAGCTTCACTGTTCAGTACTGGTGTATAAGTTCCTCCATGCTGCTGCCTTCTAGTAAGTCCTCAGTACTGGATTCATAGCTACACCGCTCAGTACTGCTGTATAATGTTTTCCAAGCTGCTTCTCTCTAGTAGATGTTTGTTAGTTAGTAGTGATTAGAGAACGTGCTTGAATATCGTGTTATCCGAGCATGCTCAGGTGTTATCCGTGTATCTTCGGCGTGCTAGAATAATATGTTCAAATTCCCCCAGCTGCATGTCCCACAGCTGTTAAACAGCCACAACAGATGCAGGGACTGCCTGTTTGTTAAACACTCCCTGCATGTGTTGTGACTGTTTAACAGCCACGAGACATGCACTCGCTGGAACTCGGATATCACCTGAGCATGCTTGGATAACAAGATATCCGAGCACGTTTGTTCATGACTGTTTGCCACCCATAGCTATATTCACAGCTACACTGCTCAGTCCTGGTGTGTAAAGCCTTCAGCGCTGCTGCTTTTTCATAAGTGTTTTATCTCAAGCCCAGAACTGGATTTACAGGTACAGTGTTCAGTACTGCTGTACAATGTTCTCCATGCTGCTTATTTCTAGTAAATGTTTTATATCTGCCCAGAACTGGATTTACGTCTACACTGCTCAGTACAGCTATATAATCTTATACTCTCCTCTTTCCTGCTGCTGCTTTTGACCATGTTCTACATAGATTAAGGAGAGCAGGAATCTCACACGTCTGTGTGTGCTGTGTATGGGAGGCATCATAACAGCCAGTCTTCACCCACCAGCTCAGAGACGGCTGGAAATTAGAGCCTGCAGAGGGGAAAGCAAGGTCATATAATGGTCAGTTATTGCAGAGCGCACAGGAGAGCTCACCTGAGGGATCAGGTGTCTTGCTTCTGGATTTATAGAAGTAATTTATTTTTTGATTCAGTGTCGGCGCAGAGTGTAGACATGAGATTCCCATTTTAGGCGAGATCCTTCTCTATGAGTTGGTTGGGGAATATCCCTTTAATCCTGCTGCTCGTTTGCAGGACTCATTCTCAGAAAGTGCGTTTTGGACGAGGTGGGAGAAGCGTACTGGGAGGCTCCGACGTACATCAAATGTGTCTCCCTTGACTACAGGAATATTCAGCAGATGGTAAGATAAAAAATACCGCTTGGCGTCTCCTCCGGTCGTATTATTTATGGTTTTATTCAATTTGTTCTTTTTGACTTTTTTTTTTTCCTTTTGTTTCTGTGAAACGCGTCGAGCTGCTGGCACTGTAATGATGCAGGTTGGTGGCGTCTCCAGAAACGAGACATCCGGGGGAAGGGAACGGTTTCAGTGGTTCTGTGATTTGTATGATTATGTGCTCAGCAGCCGCCATCGCTCGCTCCTGAATCGCGCTCACCCTTGGATGACGACTTTTAGGGCTTTTGGGGCGTTTCACTTTTTTTTTTCTGTTAAATGAGCCCTAAGCCGGGAAATGTGCTATTAGGAAAAATGCAGGAATTAACAGCAGAGACCGAGCACCGTCCGATCCCTTCACCCTCGATCCATAGGAATGTGGCCGACGCGTTTTGTGCCTCCGCTGTCCATTAGAGGGCTTAGTGCTGCCGAGGGCGAGGCTTAGTGCTGCCGAGGGCGAGGCTTAGTGCTGCCGAGGGCGAGGCTTAGTGCTGCCGAGGACGAGGCTTAGTGCTGCCGAGGACGAAGCTTAGTGCTGCCGAGGACGGCTGCATCTGTACATGTTCTGCTCTAGGATCACTGCACTAGGCAGATTTGTCTGGGTGACCACCGCTGGGGGAGCTGCAGTGGTGGCCATGTTGGATATTTTTCATTTAAAGTGGAATTACTTATTAAAGCTGATTTAAAGGGCAACATGCGTTTTTGGTTTTAAGATCTGTGACTGCAGTGATGCCTTATGTGTCTATTCGCAGATCAGGGAGCACCTCTCGAAGGCTCAGAGGGGGCAGAAGGGGGAAGGAGTTTCGGGGGTGCTGCAGACTCTGGTCGATGCGACCCAAGATGGAGCCAGTTATAGTGGAGATATCTTATCCATCGTGGACAGTCTGAGGAACATGACCGAGATCTTCAGGCGGCCGTACCACAGCCCCTCATCCAACGACGTCCAGGTGAGAGGATACATAGAGGTGTATCACATCTGTGCAGCTCAGGAGACAGTGACCATAGGCTTAGATACAGCAGTCTGTATCACACAGGATAGGATTAGATACACGGCTCAGCAGTCAGTATCACACAGGATAGGATTAGATACACAGCTCAGCAGTCAGTATCACACAGGAGAGGATTAGATACACGGCTCAACAGTCAGTATCACACAGGAGAGGATTAGATACACGGCTCAGCAGTCAGTATCACACAGGATGGGATTAGATACACAGCTCAGCAGACAGTATCACACAGGATAGGATTAGATACACGGCTCAGCAGTCAGTATCACACAGAATAGGATTAGATACACAGGTCAGCAGTCATTATCACACAGGATAGGATTAGATACACAGCTCAGCAGTCAGTATCACACAGGAGAGGATTAGATACACGGCTCAGTAGTCAGTATCACACAGGAGAGGATTAGATACACGGTTCAGCAGTCAGTATCACACAGGAGAGGATTAGATACACGGCTCAGCAGTCAGTATCACACAGGAGAGGATTAGATACACGGCTCAGCAGTCAGTATCACACAGGAGAGGATTAGATACACGGCTCAGCAGTCAGTATCACACAGGAGAGGACTAGACACACGGCTCAGCAGTCAGTATCACACAGGATGGGATTAGATACACAGCTCAGCAGACAGTATCACACAGGATAGGATTAGATACACGGCTCAGCAGTCAGTATCACACAGAATAGGATTAGATACACAGGTCAGCAGTCAGTATCACACAGGATAGGATTAGATACACAGCTCAGCAGTCAGTATCACACAGGATAGGATTAGATACACGGCTCAGCAGTCAGTATCACACAGGAGAGGATTAGATACACAGCTCAGCAGTCAGTATCACACAGGAGAGGATTAGATACACGGCTCAGCAGTCTGTATCACACAGGAGAGGATTAGATACACGGCTCAGCAGTCAGTATCACACAGGAGAGGATTAGATACACGGCTCAGCAGTCAGTATCACACAGGAGAGGACTAGACACACGGCTCAGCAGTCAGTATCACACAGGATGGGATTAGATACACAGCTCAGCAGACAGTATCACACAGGATAGGATTAGATACACGGCTCAGCAGTCAGTATCACACAGAATAGGATTAGATACACAGCTCAGCAGTCAGTATCACACAGGATAGGATTAGATACACAGCTCAGCAGTCAGTATCACACAGGATAGGATTAGATACACGGCTCAGCAGTCAGTATCACACAGGAGAGGATTAGATACACGGCTCAGCAGTCAGTATCACACAGGAGAGGATTAGATACATAGCTCAGCAGACAGTATCACACAGGATAGGATTAGATACACGGCTCAGCAGACAATATCACACAGCATAGGATTAGATACACAGCTCAGCAGACAGTATCACACAGGAGAGGATTAGATACAAAGCTCAGCAGACACAGGATAGTATTAGATACACGGCTCAGCAGTCAGTATCACACAGGAGAGGATTAGATACACGGCTCAGCAGTCAGTATCACACAGGAGAGGATAAGATACAAAGCTCAGCAGACAGTATCACACAGGATAGGATTAGATACACGGCTCAGCAGTCAGTATCACACAGGAGAGGATTACATACACGGCTCAGCAGTCAGTATCACACAGGAGAGAATTAGATACACAGCTCAGCAGTCAGTATCACACAGGAGAGGATAAGATACAAAGCTCAGCAGTCAGTATCACACAGGATAGGATTAGATACACGGCTCAGCAGTCAGTATCACACAGGAGAGGATTACATACACGGCTCAGCAGTCAGTATCACACAGGAGAGAATTAGATACACAGCTCAGCAGTCAGTATCACACAGGAGCGGATTAGATACACGGCTCAGCAGTCAGTATCACACAGGAAAGGATTAGATACACAGCTCAGCAGTCAGTATCACACAGGATAGGATTAGATACAAAGCTCAGCAGTCAGTATCACGCAGGAAAGGATTAGATACACAGCTCAGCAGTCAGTATCACACAGGATAGGATCAGATACACAGCTCAGCAGTCAGTATCACACTGGATAGGATTAGATACAAAGCTCAGCAGTCAGTATCACACAGGATAGTATTAGATACACGGCTCAGCAGTCAGTATCACACAGGATAGGATTAGATACACGGCTCAGCAGACAGTATCACACAGGATAGGATTAGATACAAAGCTCAGCAGTCAGTATCACACAGGAGAGGATTAGATACACGGCTCAGCAGTCAGTATCACACAGGATAGGATTAGATACACGGCTCATCAGACAGTATCACAGGATAGGATTAGATACACAGCTCAGCAGTCAGTATCACACAGGATAGGATTAGATACACAGCTCAGCAGTCAGTATCACACAGGATAGGATTAGATACATGGCTAAGCAGTCAGTATCACACAGGATAGTATTAGATACACGGCTCAGCAGTCAGTATCACACAGGATAGGATTAGATACACGGCTCATCAGACAGTATCACAGGATAGGATTAGATACACGGCTCAGCAGTCAGTATCACACAGGATAGGATTAGATACACAGCTCAGCAGTCAGTATCACACAGGATAGGATTAGATACATGGCTCAGCAGTCAGTATCACACAGGATAGTATTAGATACACGGCTCAGCAGTCAGTGTCACACAGGATAGGATTAGATACACGACTCAGCAGTCAGTATCACACAGGATAGGATTAGATACATGGCTCAGCAGTCAGTATCACACAGGAGAGGATTAGATACACGGCTCAGCAGTCAGTGTCACACAGGATAGGATTAGATACACGGCTCATCAGACAGTATCACAGGATAGGATTAGATACACGGCTCAGCAGTCAGTATCACACAGGATAGGATTAGATACATGGCTCAGCAGTCAGTATCACACAGGATAGTATTAGATACACGGCTCAACAGTCAGTGTCACACAGGATAGGATTAGATACACGGCTCAGCAGTCAGTATCACACAGGATAGGATTAGATACATGGCTCAGCAGTCAGTATCACACAGGAGAGGATTAGATACACGGCTCAGCAGTCAGTGTCACACAGGATAGGATTAGATACACGGCTCATCAGACAGTATCACAGGATAGGATTAGATACACGGCTCAGCAAGCAGTAGCACAACTTTTAGGCTTACATTCACTGGCTGAACAGTAGTTACATATCAACGGCTTAGATACAGTAGCGATGCAGCAGATAATGTCACCCATGGCAGGCTTAGATACAGCTTAGATAGTGCTATCCACATGTCAGGCACATCAGTAGTCAGTGTCATGTACAAGACATCTCAGCTCGGATGCGTCTTCGCAGTCAGCACATGGAGGATGAGAGTATCCGAGCCGGCAGGATACAATGTGGAGGACATGATGTGCCGGAATGACACGTGTGGACCCCCGAGAATGACATGAAGGCTGGGGGTCTCCGCCTGGAGAGCGGGCGTCTGGGGTGGTGCTTGTGCTGTAGTGTGAGGTGGGATGGAGACGAGAGCAGAAGACTCTCCCTGCTCCTGGCGCTGACGAGCCGTCATGCTGACTGCTTCTTCCGTCTTTTCCCGCAGAATTTCGTGCAGATCATCAGCAACTTACTGTCCGACGAGAATCGGGACAAGTGGGACGAAGCGCAGACGGTGAGTGACGGCAATCCCTCCACGTCCTGAAATCGGGGCATGAAACGTAGCAGAGGCCCAGAGCGCTGCGGGGGCCACAGTGTACAGCAGCCCCCTCATGGGCAATGCCCACTGCTGCACCGACCCCAAATAGGAGGAGATGAGCAAGCGCTGTCACTGAATGGAGGGCTGTGAAAGGGTTAACATGCCATGGGGGCCACATGTTAACCATTACTGTGGGGCCCCTACTTCTCTGGTGCAGTTGCAGTATTGCACACAACCTGTAGACCAGTGTGGCGCTCTTTATAGAATGAAGTAGGAGAATCGCTTGAATAGTATTTCCCTAGGTTCATTTCAGTGCAGTGATCACCTGCATTGTCCAGGGGCACAGTCCAGATATGCAGTGATCTAGAAATGTATAGCCGTAGATGTGAGACACCGCGGGCAGCAGTACTGATACTGGGGAATCGTTGCGTGAGCAGTTTTCCGATGCTTTCTGTGTAGTTGCTCTCGTGGCATAGCATCACTACAAGCCAAGGAGCTCATGCTGGTCTGTGCCTTCTCTGCCATAAAGGTAAAGCTGCTGCGGAACCTCGCTGCTAAGTGTGTCATGAGATACATTCCTGCCGCCCTGTATGTCCCCACAGTACATTCCCCCACACACAGTATGATGTCCCCACAGCACATTCCCCCCACACACAGTATGATGTCCTCAGAGTACATTCCCCCCACACACAGTATGATGTCCTCACAGTACATTCCCCCACACACAGTATGATGCCTCCATAGTACATTCCCCCACACACAGTATGATGTCCCCACAGTACATTCCCCCACACAAAGTATGATGTCCCCACAGCACATTCCCCCCCACACACAGTATGATGTCCCCACAGTACATTCCCCCACACACAGTATGATGTCCCCACAGGACATTCCCCCACACACAGTATGATGTCCTCACAGTACATTCCCCCACACACAGTATGATGTCCCCACAGCACATTCCCCCCCACACACAGTATGATGTCCCCACAGTACATTCCCCCACACACAGTATGATGTCCCCACAGTACATTCCCCCACACACAGTATGATGTCCCCACAGCACATTCCCCCCCACACACAGTATGATGTCCCCACAGTACATTCCCCCACACACAGTATGATGTCCCCGCAGTACATTCCCCCACACACAGTATGATGTCCCCACAGTACATTCCCCCACACACAGTATGATGTCCCCGCAGTACATTCCCCCACACACAGTATGATGCCTCCATAGTACATTCCCCCACACACAGTATGATGTCCCCACAGTACATTCCCCCACACACAGTATGATGTCCCCACAGCACATTCCCCCCACACACAGTATTATGTCCCCACAGTACATTCCCCCCACACACAGTATGATGTCCCCACAGTACATTCCCCCACACACAGTATGATGTCCTCACAGTACATTCCCCCCACACACAGTATGATGTCCCCACAGTACATTCCCCCCACACACAGTATGATGTCTCCACAGTACATTCCCCCACACACAGTATGATGTCCCCACAGTACATTCCCCCACACACAGTATGATGTCTCCACAGTACATTCCCCCACACACAGTATGATGTCCCCACAGTACATTCCCCCCACACACAGTATGATGTCTCCACAGTACATTCCCCCACACACAGTATGATGTCCCCACAGTACATTCCCCCACACACAGTATGATGCCTCCATAGTACATTTCCACACACACAGTACGATGTCCCCACAGTACATTCCCCCCACACACAGTATGATGCCTCCATAGTACATTCCCCCACACACAGTATGATGTCCTCACAGTACATTCCCGCACACACAGTTTGATGTCCCCACAGTACATTCCCCCACACACAGTATGATGTCACCACACTACATTCCCCCACACACAGTATGATGTCCCCACAGTACATTCCCCCACACACAGTATGATGCCTCCATAGTACATTCCTCCACACACAGTATGATGTCCCCACAGTACATTCCTCCACACACAGTATGATATCACCACACTACATTCCCCCACACACCGTATGATGTCTCCATAGTACATTCCCCCACACACAGTATGATGCCTCCATAGTACATTCCTCCACACACAGTATAATGTCCCCACAGTACATTCCTCCACACACAGTATGATGTCCCCACAGCACATTCCCTCACTCACAGTATGAGGTCCTCACAGTACATTCCCCCACACACACTGTATGATGTCCCCACAGTACATTCCCCCACACACAGTATGATGTCCTCACAGTACATTCCCCCACACACAGAATGATGTCCCCACAGTACATTCCCCCCACACAGTATGATGTCCCCACAGCACATTCCCCCCACACACAGTATGATGTCCCCACAGTACATTCCCCCACACACAGTATGATGCCTCCATAGTACATTCCTCCACACACAGTATGATGTCCCCACAGTACATTCCTCCACACACAGTATGATATCACCACACTACATTCCCCCACACACCGTATGATGTCTCCATAGTACATTCCCCCACACACAGTATGATGCCTCCATAGTACATTCCTCCACACACAGTATAATGTCCCCACAGTACATTCCTCCACACACAGTATGATGTCCCCACAGCACATTCCCTCACACACAGTATGAGGTCCTCACAGTACATTCCCCCACACACACTGTATGATGTCCCCACAGTACATTCCCCCACACACAGTATGATGTCCTCACAGTACATTCCCCCACACACAGAATGATGTCCCCACAGTACATTCCCCCCACACAGTATGATGTCCCCACAGCACATTCCCCCCACACACAGTATGATGTCCCCACAGTACATTCCCCCACACACAGTATGATGTCCCCACAGTACATTCCCCCCACACACAGTATGATGTCCCCACAGCACATTCCCTCACACACAGTATGAGGTCCTCACAGTACATTCCCCCACACACACAGTATGATGTCCCCAAAGTACATTCCCCCACACACAGTATGATGTCCTCACAGTACATTCCCCCACACACAGAATGATGTCCCCACAGTACATTCCCCCCACACAGTATGATGTCCCCACAGCACATTCCCCCACACACAGTATGATGTCCTCACAGCACATTCCCGACACACACAGTATGATGTCCCCACAGTACATTCCCCCACACACAGTATGATGTCCCCACAGCACATTCCCCCACACACAGTATGATGACACCATCATCAAATAATTAACTTGTGCACATGCTTTTCCTAGTACATTAGATGTGATGTCAGTGTGTGATGTAGGTAATATTACATAGTTGTTACTACTTTTCACTTCTGTTTTGTCTCTTGGGGTTAACTGTTAAAAATAAATATTGCAGGATGTTTTCCCCAGTCCAGACCCTCTGTGATCTGTGGTGACTCTCTGTGCATGGTGTGGCGGCACAGAGTATCAGTTACCACTGTTCGTTGTCGGCCACAGAGCAGAATATTGTCCTGATAATCATCTGGCTTTGGTTCTATCACAATATGACGATGCTATTATTGCTGCCATTTGCCAGTGTTAGTCCTATTATTATTGTTTTGCGTCTTACTAACAGCTGATTGCAGCGCTGCTCCGCGTTGTCAGGACAACAGGACAGAACCACCGGATAACAACTAATCTGATGGTCTCTGCCGCGGCATTATTATTACCGTAATGAAGAGTCCGGCCGGGACGGACGACACCGATTATAGGGAAATGTAGATATTATGGAGCATGGAGAATATGCAAGTGTATGTGCAGGTTGTAAAAGTATTCACACCCATGACAAATAACAGCTATTCACCCCTGTATTACACCACAACTAGTACTAATAAATCACTGTTATCTATGTGGTGTTACATAGGACTGCAGGTGATATCCACTACATAATCACTGTGTTATTTGTGGTCTTGCATAGGACTGCAGGTGACATCTACTGCATTATCTGTGGTCATAGAGTTATCACTGTGTTATCTATGGTGTTACATAGGACTACAGGTGATATCTGCTACATTATTTGTGCTCAGGGAGTTATCGCTGTGTTATCTGTGGTGTTACATAGGACTGCAGGAGATATCTACTACATTATCTGTATATATAGAGTTATCACTGTGTTATCTATGGTGTTACATAGGACTACAGGTGATATCTGCTACATTATTTGTGCTCAGGGAGTTATCGCTGTGTTATCTGTGGTGTTACATAGGACTGCAGGAGATATCTACTACATTATCTGTATATATAGAGTTATCACTGTGTTATCTATGGTGTTACATAGGACTACAGGTGATATCTGCTACATTATTTGTGCTCAGGGAGTTATCGCTGTGTTATCTGTGGTGTTACATAGGACTGCAGGAGATATCTACTACATTATCTGTATATATAGAGTTATCACTGTGTTATCTATGGTGTTACATAGGACTACAGGTGATATCTGCTACATTATCTGTGCTCAGGGAGTTATCACTGTGTTATCTGTGGTGTTACATAGGACTGCAGGTGATATCTACTACATTATCTGTGCTCAGTGAGTTATCACTGTGTTATCTGTGGTGTTACATAGGACTGCAGGAGATATCTACTACATTATCTGTATATATAGAGTTATCACTGTGTTATCTATGGTGTTACATAGGACTACAGGTGATATCTGCTACATTATTTGTGCTCAGGGAGTTATCACTGTGTTATCTGTGGTGTTACATAGGACTGCAGGTGATATCTACTACATTATCTGTATATATATAGAGTTATCACTGTGTTATCTATGGTGTTACATAGGACTACAGGTGATATCTGCTACATTATCTGTGCTCAGGGAGTTATCACTGTGTTATCTGTGGTGTTACATAGGACTGCAGGTGATATCTACTACATTATCTGTGCTCAGTGAATTATCACTGTGTTATCTGTGGTGTTACATAGGACTGCAGGAGATATCTACTACATTATCTGTATATATAGAGTTATCACTGTGTTATCTATGGTGTTACATAGGACTACAGGTGATATCTGCTACATTATCTGTGCTCAGTGAGTTATCACGGTGTTATCTGTGGTGTTACATAGGACTGCAGGTGACCTCTATTCCATTATGTGCCCTCGCAGAGCTCTGTTACATGTGTACCTACAGACCACGTATTTTCTGATCTCCTTCGTTTTCTTCCGTGCAGATGGGGCTGAGCATTAAGGATCTCTTCCGGTTAGTAGAAGACTTCATAGATGTGATTGGATTTCGGATGAAGGATTTTAAGGACTCGTACCAAGTGACGGACAACCTGGGTAGGTGTCTCTGGCGCTGTGGTGCAGCGAGCTCTGTGTGTCGTCCCCTCAGCCACCACTAGGCTGCGCTGGTTGCTCGTCAGCTGCTGTTTATGTATGCAGAGCATTCTCCTGCGCAGCGCGGCTCTGCAGATCTCCAGGACTCTGCATTCATAGCTCCGCTGCTGACGGACAAATCTGCAATGAAATAAATATTTGCTCCATTGATTATTGCGCCTTTCTCTGTCTGTTTTTTGACGTTTTATGCTATTATTTTACATTCTGCTTTTACTTTGTGTCGTTTTTTTTTTAAGTCGTCTTTTTCCTTTGTTGTTTTTTTTTCTCAGTTCACGTTTGTGGCCGCGGCTTTTGATTTTCAGCTGTTTGCAGCTAATTCATTAATTGCTACATTTTGGCTTATATTTTCTTATTTGCCTCTGTGAGTAATTTTTTTTAAATGTAAAAAATGTTTGTGCAAATTGCAGATTTCCGTGTGACAATTTAATGCAAGACTTGACTTTTTAGGTGTCTGAAAAGGTGTAAAAAGGTAAAAATCAAGATAACAAGTATTTCTTATTCTGTACAAAATTCTTGAACCTTGAAATATCCTGATCTGGGTGATGAACATGCAATGCTTAACTACATACCGCCACACAATGCTGAAATAATACCGACCTACAGTGATGATTCATCAACACCAATCATAAAGCAGTGTAATAGCAGTGCTACACAATGCACAAAATACGAAGAGCAAAAAGTTGTTGAATAAATGTGCAAAACCCTTGTAAACGCGCAGTTTTCTGATCCCTATTGTGTTGGCAGAATATTCCCGTGCCCTAATGAGATTGTGTGTTTTTTTTTCCCCAAGTCTTAAGTATCTACAAGCGTCCAGCAAACAGTCCGACAGATATCAGCTTCCCGATGAAAGGCTGGAGAGGAATGGTGGAATGGGCGCGAAACTCGGAGGATAAAGTCTCAATATCTAAGAGCCTCCTGATGTCAGAAGACTCTGGTAAGTGACAGATGCTCCCCAAAAAAACAATAAAACTGCTGTCCCCTATATGCAAGCATATAACTTATATCTGATATAATACTGCCCCTACGCACAATAATATAACTACTATAATACTGCTCCTATGTACAAGAATATAACTACTATAATACTGCTCCTATATACAAGAATATAACTACTATAATACTGCTCCTATGTACAAGAATATAACTACTATAATACTGCTCCTATCTACAAGAATATAACTACTATAATACTGCTCCTATCTACAAGAATATAACTACTATAATACTGCTCCTATGTACAAGAATATAACTACTATAATACTGCCCCCTATGTACAAGAATATAACTACTATAATACTGCCCCTATGTACAAGAATATAACTACTATAATACTGCTCCTATCTACAAGAATATAACTACTATAATACTGCTCCTATCTACAAGAATATAACTACTATAATACTGCTCCTATGTACAAGAATATAACTACTATAATACTGCCCCTATGTACAAGAATATAACTACTATAATACTGCCCCCTATGTACAAGAATATAACTACTATAATACTGCCCCTATGTACAAGAATATAAATACTATAATACTGCCCCTTCGTACAAGAATATAACTACTATAATACTGCCCCCTATGTACAAGAATATAACTACTATAATACTGCCCCTACGCACAATAATATAACGACTATAATACTGCTCCTATGTACAAGAATATAACTACTATAATACTGCCCCTATGTACAAGAATATAACTACTATAATACTGCCCATGTACAAGAATATAACTACTATAATACTGCCCCTATGTACAAGAATATAACTACTATAATACTGCCCCTATGTACAAGAATATAACTACTATAATACTGCTCCTATGTACAAGAATATAACTACTATAGTACTGCCCCCTATGTACAAGAATATAACTACTATAATACTGCTCCTATGTACAAGAATATAACTACTATAGTACTGCCCCCTATATACAAGAATATAACTACTATAATACTTCTCCTATGTACATGAATATAACTACTATAATACTGCCCCTATGTACAATTATATAACTACTATAATACTGCTCCTGTTATGATTGAGTCACCATAGGAGGCAGACACAAAAATAGAAGCTACGTCCAGAAAACCAGAGAAGTTGGCAACTATCAGATTGCAGACCCCTGAACCTATCAACACAACTAGCAGTAGCCGTGGGGGGTTCCTACGGTGCCCTAGACCCCTCGATCACAGCCGGAGAGCTAAATAGCCTAAAGACAGAAAAGGAAATCTAAACTGCCCCAGAGCAGACCCCAAAGTAAAAGGCAGCCCCCAACATATAATGACGGTGAAGCAAGATGAAAAAACACTCACACAGATAGAAAGATAGGCTGAGCAAACTATGGGGCCCAAGCTAACTAAACAGAACAGGAAAGGAAGGTTGCTGTGTGCAATCTGCCAAAACCCTATCAAAGACATAAGCCAACAAGCTGATATGGAAAAAGACCCTGAAGCAGCTAGGCTTCAAAAACTAAATCAGCACTCAGGTATTTTCAGAAGATAGAGGTAAAGGAATTCAGCTCACCCCAGCAGGGAATGGCAGAAATACAGAAAAACAAGGCAAAACAAAGTCAAAGCACAAATGCAAAAAGCCAAGCAGAAAACTTAGCTTTAGAAGAGCAGGAATTCAGACTGGTCTCCAAGGATCCCACAGAGAAATCACCCGCAGGGCAGAAGGGCGTTGGCAGCCTTATATCCAGTCAGTAACTCCACTCAGCCAGTCATCATCATTAGGCTCAGGTGTTTGATAATCAGGCTCACTACCTTTCTTTACCAGAAGAGGGAGTTCCTCGGGCCTCAGTAGTGAAGGGGAAAATGAACTCACATCATGCTCCTATGTACAAGAATATAACTACTACAATACTGCTCCCTATGTACAAGAATATAACTACTATAATACTGCTCCTATGTACAAGAATATAACTAATATAATACTGCTCCTATATACAAGAATCTAACAATTATATACTGCTCCTATGTACAGGAATATAACTACTATAATACTGCTCCTATGTAGAAGAATATAACTACTATAATACTGCTCCTATGTAGAAGAATATAACTACTATAATACTGCTCCTATATACAAGAATATAACTACTATAATACTGCTCCTATGTACAAGAATATAACTACTGTAATACTGCCCTCTATGTACAAGAATATAACTACTATAATACTGCTCCTAAATACAAGAATCTAACAATTATATACTGCTCCTATGTACAAGAATATAACAATTATATACTGCTCCTATATACAAGAATATAACTACTATAATACTGCTCCTATGTACAAGAATCTAACAAATATAATACTGCTCCTATTTACAAGAATATAATTACTATAATACTGCCCCTATGTACAAGAATATAACTACTATAATACTGCTCCTATGTACTAGACTATAACTACTATAATACTGCCCCCTATGTACAAGAATGTAACTAATATAATACTGCTCCTATTTACAAGAATATAACTACTATAATACTGCCCCTATGTACAAGAATATAGCGACTATAATACTGCCCCTATGTACAAGAATATAACTACTATAATACTGCTCCTATATACAAGAATATAACTCCTATAATACTGCTCCTATGTACAAGAATATAACTACTAAAATACTGCCCCTATGTTCAAGAATATAACTGCTATAATACTGCCTTTATATGCAAGAATATAACTAGTGTAATACTGCTCCTATGTACAGGAATATAACTACTATAATACTGCTCCTATACACAAGAATAAACTACTATAATGCTGCCCCCTCTGTACAGGAATATAACTAATATAATAACTGCCCCCTATGTACAAGAATATAACTACTATAATACTGCCCCTATGTACAAGAATATAACTACTATAATACTGCTCCCTATGTACAAGAGTATAACTACTATAATACTGCCCCTTTGTACAAGAATATAACTACTATAATACTGCTCCTATGTACAAGAATATAACTACTATAATACTGCGCCTATGTACAAGAATATAACTACTATAATACTGTCCCTATGTACAAGAGTATAACTACTATAATACTGCTCCTATGTACAAGAATATAACATAATTCTGCCCCTATGTACAAGAATATAACTACTATAATACTGCTCCTATGTACAAGAATATAACTACTATAATACTGCGTCTATGTACAAGAATATAACTACTATAATACTGCCCCTATGTACAAGAGTATAACTACTATAATACTGCCCCTTTGTACAAGAATATAACTACTCTAATACTTCTATGTACAAGAATATAACTACTATAATACTGCCCCTATGTACAAGAGTATAACTACTATAATACTGCCCCTTTGTACAAGAATATAACTACTCTAATACTTCTCCTATGTACAAGAATATAACTACTATAATACTGCCCCTATGTACAAGAGTATAACTACTATAATACTGCTCCTATGTACAAGAATATAACATAATTCTGCCCCTATGTACAAGAATATAACTACTATAATACTTCTCCTATGTACAAGAATATAACTACTATAATACTGCCCCTATGTACAAGAATATAACTACTATAATACTGCTCCTATGTACAAGAATATAACTACTATAATACTGCCCCCTATGTACAAGAGTATAACTACTATAATACTGCCCCTTTGTACAAGAATATAACTACTATAATTCTGCCCCTATGTACAAGAATATAACTACTATAATACTGCCCCTATGTACAAGAATATAACTGCTATAATACTGCCCCTATGTACAAGAATATAACTACTATAATTCTTCTCCTATGTACATTAATATAACTACTATAATACTGCCCCTATGTACAAGAGTATAACTACTATAATACTGCTCCTATGTACAAGAATATAACTGCTATAGTACTGCCCCCTATGTACAAGAGTATAACTACTATAATACTGCCCCTTTGTACAAGAATATAACTACTATAGTTCTGCTCCTATGTACAAGAATATAACTACTATAATACTGCGTCTATGTACAAGAATATAACTACTATAATACTGCTCCTATGTACAAGAATATAACTACTATAATACTGCCCCCTATGTACAAGAGTATAACTACTATAATACTGCCCCTATGTACAAGAATATAACTACTATAATACTGCTCATATGTACAAGAATATAACTACTATAATTCTGCCCCTATGTACAAGAATATAACTACTATAATACTCCTCCTGTGTACAAGAATATAACTACTATAATACTGCCCCTTTGTACAAGAATATATCTACTATAATACTACCCCTTTGTACAAGAATATAACTACTATAATTCTGCCCCTATGTACAAGAATATAACTACTATAATACTGCTCCTATATACAAGAATATAACTACTATAATACTGCCCCTATGTACAAGAATATAACAGAATCATAGAATCGTAGATTTGGAAGGGACCTCCTGGGCCATCTGGTCCAACCCCCTGCTCAAAGCAGGATTCGCTAAATCATCCCAACTACTATAATACTGCCCCTATGTACAAGAATATAACTACTATAATACTGGCCCTATGTTCAAGAATATAACTACTATAATACTACCCCTATGTGCAAGAATATAACTACTATAATACTGCCCTATGTACAAGAATATAACTACTATAATACTGCTCCTATGTGCAAGAATATAACTAGTATTATACTACTGTTGATAGTAGCATAACTTTTGTCTGATGGAACCCGGTGCATGATTTTGACCATGCTCCCTGGATCCTGATTATATACACAGCTCTTGCAAAAATTAAGAGACCACTGCACAGTTTTATAAAAATCATCTTCTCTCCATGTCTGACAGCCATTCCATTCCAGTGTCAGTGGAATTCCAACCTGAGTGCACCTCATTCTACTTAATGTGCTTCTGATTAGGTGATCACCTGAATCAAATCTTATTTAACGAAGGAAAGTATAAAGATCCCAAAAATAATAGGAATGAAAAATAACATTTAACCATGCCAAAGGAGTTGAAAAGCAAAGTCTTGAGTGAGGAAAAGACTTTGAGGTCAGCAAGCACTCTGCATTTTCTTGTACTTTTGACCATTTCTCATTTTCTGAAAATAAATGCAAAATTTATTGCTTGGAAATTCGGAGACATGTTGTCAGGAGTTTATAGAATAAAAGAGCAATTTACATTTTACTCCAAAATATAAAGAGAAAAATCCAACAGACTGAAACAAACTGAACATTGTGCAGCCGTCTCTTAATTTTTACCAGAGCTGTATGTATGTATATCTTTTATCCTAGCCACACCCTGGGATATATTCCCCATCTTTGTATATGTCCCCCATTATGCCACTGTTCTTTCATGTATAGAAAAAAATACATTATTATACTCACCAGGGGCGTACATCGAAATCACTTCCCATAGTCCTCCATATAATATGATGCACCCTCTATAGTCCTCTATATGTAATGCACCCCCCATATTAGTATAATTCATTTCCCATATCCATCATATAATATAATGCACTATCCATAGTCCTCCATATAGTATACTGCACAACCCATAGTCCTCCATTATATAATGCACCCCATAGTCCTCTATGTAATATAATGCAAAGCCAGCCCATAGTCATCCATATAACAAAATGCACAGCCCATAGTCCTCCATATAATATAATGTGCAGCCTATAGTCCTCCATATAATATACTGCACAGTCCATAGTCCTCCATGTAGTATAATGCACAGTCCATAGTCCTCCATGTAGTATAATGTACAGCCCATAGTCCTCCATATAATATAATGTGCAGCCTATAGTCCTCCATATAATATACTGCACAGTCCATAGTCCTCCATGTAGTATAATGCACAGTCCATAGTCCTCCATGTAGTATAATGTACAGCCCATAGTCCTCCATTTAGTATAATGCACAGCCTATAGTCCTCCTTGTAGTATAATGTACAGCCCACAGTCCTCCATGTAGTATAATGCACAGCCCATAGTCATCCATATAGTATAATGTACAGCCCATAGTCCTCCTTGTAGTATAATGCACAGCCTATAGTCCTCCGTGTAGTATAATGCCCAGCCCATAGTCCTCCACGTAGTATAATGCACAGCCTATAGTCATCCATATAGTATAATGTACAGCCCATAGTCCTCCATGTAGTATAATGCACAGCCCATAGTCCTCCATGTAGTATAATGCCTAGTCCATAGTCCTCCATGTAGTATAATGCACAGCCCAGAGTCCTCAATGTAGTATAATGCACAGCCCATAGTCCTCCATGTAGTATAATGCACAACCCATAGTCATCCGTGTAGTATAATGCACAGCCTTTAGTCCTCCATGTAGTATAATGTACTTCCCATAGTCCTCCATGTAGTATAATGCACAGCCCATAGTCCTCCATGTAGTATAATGCACAGCCCATAGTCATCCATGTAGTATAATGCACAGCCTATAGTCCTCCATGTAGTATAATGCCCAGCCCATAGTCCTCCATGTAGTATAATGCACAGCCCATAGTCCTCCATGTAGTATAATGCCCAGTCCATAGTCCTCCATGTAGTATAATGCAAAGCCCAGAGTCCTCAATGTAGTATAATGCACAGCCCATAGTCCTCCATGTAGTATAATGCACAACCCATAGTCATCCGTGTAGTATAATGCACAGCCTTTAGTCCTCCATGTAGTATAATGTACAGCCCATAGTCCTCCATTTAGTATAATGCACACCCCATAGTCCTCCATGTAGTATAATGCACAGCCCATAGTCATCCATGTAGTATAATGCACAGCCTCTAGTCCTCCATTTAGTATAATGCCCAGCCCATAGTCCTCCATGTAGTATAATGCACAGCCCATAGTCCTCCATGTAGTATAATGCCCAGTCCATAGTCCTCCATGTAGTATAATGCACAGCCCATAGTCCTTCATGTAGTATAATGTACAGCCCATAGTCCTCCATGTAGTATAATGCCCAGCCCATAGTCCTCCATGTAGTATAATGCCCAGCCCATAGTCCTCCATGTAATATAATGCACAGTCCATAGTCCTCCATGTAGTATAATGCACAGCCCATAGTCCTTCATGTAGTATAATGTACAGCCCATAGTCCTCCATGTAGTATAATGCACAGCCCATAGTCCTCCATGTAGTATAATGTCCAGTCCATAGTCCTCCATGTAGTATAATGCACAGCCCATAGTCCTTCATGTAGTATAATGTACAGCCCATAGTCCTCCATGTAGTATAATGCACAGCCCATAGTCCTCCATGTAGTATAATGTCCAGTCCATAGTCCTCCATGTAGTATAATGCACAGCCCATAGTCCTCTATGTAGTATAATGTACAGCCCATAGTCCTCCATGTAGTATAATGCACAGCCCATAGTCCTCCATGTAGTATAATGTCCAGTCCATAGTCCTCCATGTAGTATAATGCACAGCCCATAGTCCTCTATGTAGTATAATGCACAGCCCATAGTCCTCCATGTAGTATAATGTCCAGTCCATAGTCCTCCATGTAGTATAATGCACAGCCCATAGTCCTCTATGTAGTATAATGTACAGCCCATAGTCCTCCATGTAGTATAATGCACAGCCCATATTCTGACTTGTAGTATAATGCCCAGCCCATAGTTATCCTGCTATGACCCTGCAATGCCCTGCACATGAGATAAGCAACATGGTGAATCAGGAGAACTATACTTCATCTCTAATTGGAGGTATTTGCTAATATTGTTATTATTACACCGTCTTCTTATTGGGATATGATCTTGGACATGGCAATACCCCTTTAGATTTTAAAGAAATATCATTTTTAGTACAATATAAAATAATAAAACATTTAATAAATAATCTTTACAAAAACAAACAATAAAGCATTCTGTTTTATTCCTCTCTCTTGCTATAATTCAATCTCCGACTTGTCAGGCATTGTTGTATCGCACGCCCCCAGTCATGACCTTCACACCTTGAAGTCTGTATGTGTCACCACTGACCCGGACCCCTGTGGTGAGACCTCTCTTCGCTTGGCCCATCTCCAGCTATTTTCTAGCCTCTTGGGTAGAGGGTTTGTGGAGCCGGAGGCGCCCAGGTGGGCAGTGACCTTCTAATCAGTTCTCTTTAACTCTGGTAGTTCAACCATAACCAAAGCATGTAAAGGTGGAGCAGCTCCCGGCACGCTTCACGCCGCTCCCGGGCACGTCTCACAGATGCATTCACAACATGCGCTTCATGTTCTAACCTTTTCCAATGAATTATTCATGCACCCCCAAAAATCTATTTCAGCCAAGTGAAAGCGTGTTAGGCCATGGATGGTGGCCCGAGCTCGGTGATATTGTGCCGGCAGCTTGCACAGGTTCTGGCTTTGTCTCCAGTAATGTTTTCCCTCTTTTGCTTTTGTTTAGATACAGATGACTCTTCCATGTTCATTATCGGGTCCGTGCTCTACAGGAATCTGGGCGGCATTCTCAGCGTACAAAGGTAATCCAGATCACTGTCAGCCTCCAGCTCTGTCTTATAGGTTGTGTATTAGGATAAAATGTGGGGGAGGAGATGTTGTTACCGAATGTGACCCCATGTACCTCTATGTACACGGTCAGAGTACTATTTCACCTGTCTCTGGCAGCAAAGACACTGAAATGAAAACAGGAAGTGGAGGCGAGACTTTGTCCCTCTACAGGAAGTTGGGGCGAGACTTTGTCCCTTTACAGGAAGTGGGGGCGAGACTTTGTCCCTCTACAGGAAGTGGAAGTTAGGATTATGTCCCTCTACAGGAAGTGGGTTGGGTCTTTCTCACTATACAGGATGAGGATGTGTGTCTTTGTCTCACTACGATACCCCTTTCATGGACCCCATAGAGTGTGAAGCCCCCTACATTTGTGGCCAAAAGTATTGACACCCCTGTAATTCTGTCAGATAATACTCCGTTTCTTCCTGAAAATGATTGCAAACACAAATTCTTTGGTATTATTATCTTCATTGAATTTGTCTTAAATGAAAAAACACAAAAGAGAATGAAGCAAAAAGCAAAACATTGATCATTTCACACAAAACACCAAAAATGGGCCAGACAAAAGTATTGGCACCCTCAGCCTAATACTTGGTTGTACAACCTTTAGCCAAAATATCTGCGACCAACCGCTTCCGGTAACCATCAATGAGTTTGTTACAATGCTCTGCTGGAATTTTAGACCATTCTTCTTTGGCAAACTGCCCCAGGTCCCTGATATTTGAAGGGCGCCTTCTCCAAACTGCCATTTTTAGATCTCTCCACAGGTGTTCTATGGGATTCAGGTCTGGTCTCATTGCTGGCCACCTTAGAAGTCTCCAGTGCTTTCTCTCAAACCATTTTCTAGTGCTTTTTGAAGTGTGTTTTGGGTCATTGTCCTGCTGGAAGACCCATGACCTCTGAGGGAGACCCAGCTTTCTCACACTGGGCCCTACATTATGCTGAAAAATTTGTTGGTAGTCTTCAGACTTCATAATGCCATGCACACGGTCAAGCAGTCCAGTGCCAGAGGCAGCAAAGCAACCCCAAAACATCAGGGAACCTCCGCCATGTTTGACTGTAGGGACCGTGTTTTTTTCTTTGAATGCCTCTTTTTTTTCTCCTGTAAACTCTATGTTGATGCCTTTGCCCCAAAAGCTCTACTTTTGTCTCATCTGACCAGAGAACATTCTTCCAAAACGTTTTAGGCTTTTTCAGGTAAGTTTTGGCAAACTCCAGCCTGGCTTTTTTATGTCTCGGGGTAAGAAGTGGGGTCTTCCTGGGTCTCCTACCATACAGTCCCTTTTCATTCAGACGCTGACGGATAGTACGGGTTGACACTGTTGTACCCTCGGACTGCAGGGCAGCTTGAACTTGTTTGGATGTTAGTCGAGGTTCTTCATCCAACATCCGCACAATCTTGCATTGAAATCTCTTGTCAATTTTTCTTTTCCGTCCACATCTAGGGAGGTTAGCCACAGTGCCATGGGCTTTAAACTTCTTGATGACACTGCGCACGGTAGACACAGGAACATTCGGGTCTTTGGAGATGGACTTGTAGCCTTGAGATTGCTCATGCTTCCTCACAATTTGGTTTCTCAAGTCCTCAGACAGTTCTTTGGTCTTCTTTCTTTTCTCCATGCTCAATGTGGTACACACAAGGACACAGGACAGAGGTTGAGTCAACTTTAATCCATGTCAACTGGCTGCAAGTGTGATTTAGTTATTGCCAACACCTGTTAGGTGCCACAGGTAAGTTACAGGTGCTGTTATTTACACAAATTAGAGAAGCATCACATGATTTTTCGAAAGTGCCAATACTTTTGTCCACCCTCTTTTTTATGTTTGGTGTGGAATTATATCCAATTTGGCTTTAGGACAATTCTTTTTGTGTTTGATAATAATACCAAAGAATTTGTGTTTGCAATCATTTTCAGGAAGAAACTGAGTATTATCTGGCAGAATTGCAGGGGTGTCAATACTTTTGGCCACAACTGTACATACAGTATGATACCTTTACAGTAAATTCCCTTATACAGTTGTCCCCCACAGTACCCAATTTATGCAAAGTATGACGCCCCACAGTAGATCCACCATAGCCAAACACAGCCAATATAATGTCCTTATAGTTTGCTTGCACACATTAAGAGACCCCCACATAGTATTATATCCCCAGTCATCCCCATAACCCCTTAAACCATAAAATACTCCAACACACCATGATGGCTCCCACAGCCCTCTACATAGTATGATTCCCACAAAGTATTATGCCCCACAGTACATTTCCTCCACACACAGTTTGATGCCAGCACAATACACCCCCCATACACACAGTATGATATCCCCACAGTACATTCCCCCACACACAGTATGATGTCCCCACAGTACATTCCCCCACACACAGTATGATGTCCCCACAGTACATTCCCCCACACACAGTATGATATCCCCACAATACATTCCCCCACACACAGTATAATGTCCTCACAGTACATTCTCCCACACACAGTATGATGTCCCCACAGTACATTCCCCCACACACAGTATGATGTCCCCAAAATACATTCCCCACACACAGTATGATGTCCCCACAGTACATTCCCCCACACACAGTATGATGTCCCCACAGTACATTCCCCCACACACAGTATGATGTCCCCACAGTACATTCCCCCACACACAGTATGATATCCTCACAGTACATTCCCCCACACACAGTATGATATCCTCACAGTACATTCCCCCACACACAGTATGATGTCCCCACAGTACATTCTCCCACTCATAGTATGATGCTCCCCACAGTACATTCCCCCACACACAGTATGATGTCCCCACAGTACATTCCCCCACACACAGTATGATGTCCCCACAGTACATTCCCCCACACACAGTATGATGTCCCCACAGTACATTCCCCCACACACAGTATAATGTCCCCACAGTACATTCCCCCACACACAGTATAATGTCCCCACAGTACATTCCCCCACACACAGTATAATGTCCCCACAGTACATTCCCCCACACACAGTATGATAATAATAATAATCATACATTTTATTTCTATAGCGCCAACATTCCGCAGCACTTTACATTTCAAAGGGGATTTGTACAGACGATAGACATTACAGCATAACAATAATCACATAGATCATAACAGATACCAAGAGGAATGAGGGCCCTGCTCGCAAGCTTACAGTCTATGAGGAAAAAGGTAGACACGAAAGGTGGGTGGTAACAGTTGCCCTGATTGTTTGGACCAGCCATAATGTTAAGTGTGTAACAGTACAGACACAGAGGGCTAATGGATGCATAAAGCATGTGGGAACATGATGCGGGGAACCTGGTTATGGTAAAACTTTTGACTGTGCCACACACAGGGATAGTTAGGTTAATGTGTTGAGGCAGTAGGCAAGTCTGAATAAATGCGTTTTCAGGGCACGCTTAAAATTGTGGGGATATGGGACTAATCGTATTGACCTGGGAAATGCATTCCAAAGAATTGGCGCAGCATGTGTAAAGTCTTGGAGACAGGAGTGTGAGGTTCTGATTATTGAGGATGCTAACCTCAGGTCATCAGCAGAACGGAGGGCGCGGGTAGGGTGGTAGACTGAAACGAGGAGGAGATGTAGGGTGGTGCTGAGCCATGGAGAGCTTTGTGGGTGAGGGTAGTAAGTTTGTACTGAATTCTGGAGTGGATGGGTAGCCAGTGTAATGACTGGCACAAGGTAGAGGCATCGGTGTAACGATTGGTGAGGAATATGATCTTATGATCTTGGCTGCAGCATTCAGGATGGGTTGGAGAGGGGAGAGTTTGGTAAGATGGAGACCGATTAGAAGAGAGTTACAATAGTCAAGACAAGAATGAATAAGAGAAACAGTAAGAGTTTTTGCGGAGTCAAAAGTAAGAAAAGGTCGAATTCTAGAAATGTTTTTGAGGTGCAGATGACAAGAGCGAGCCAGTGATTGGATGTGGAGGGCAAAGGAAAGCTCGGCGTCAAGGATGAACCCAACACAGCGGGCATGTTGCTGGGGAGTGATGGTGGAACCACACACAGAAATGGCAATGTCGGGTATAGGTACATTAGTAGAGGGAGGAAACACAAGGAGTTCAGTCTTTGACAGGTTCAGTTTCAGATATAGTGAGGACATGATGTTAGACACAGCGTTTAGACAATTGCCGGTGTTTTCTAGAAAGGCTGGAGTGATGTCAGGAGAAGAAGCGTATAATTGGGTGTCATCAGCATAGAGATGGTCCTGGAAACCAAATCTACTGATTGTTTGACCAATAGGGGCAGTGTACAAAGAGAAGAGGAGGGGGCCTAGGACTGATCTTTGAGGAACCCCAACTGTAAGGGGAAGATGAGAGGAGGAGGAGCCGGCAAAAGATACAGTAAAGGAGCGGTCAGAGAGATAGGAGGAGAACCAGGAGAGAACGGTGTCCTTGAGGCCAATGGAACGAAGCATAGTGAGGAGGAGCTGATGATCCACAGTGTCGAATGCTGCGGAGAGATCCAAGAGAATTAGCATGGAGTAATGACCATTTGATTTAGCTGTTAGTAGATCATCAGAGACTTTAGTGAGGGCAGTTTCAGTAGAGATTAAAGAGCAGAAGCCAGATTGTAGAGGGTTGAGAAGAGAGTTATCAAAGAGATAGCGGATAAGACGAGAGTGGACCAGGCGTTCCAGGAGTTTAGAGATGAAGGGAAGATTAGAGACAGGTCTATAGTTAGCGGCACAGTTTTGGTCGAGGGATGGTTTTTTAAATAGTGGATGTATGATGGCATGCTTAAATGAGGAAGGAAAGATACCAGAGGAGAATGAGAGGTTAAATATTTTAGTTAGGTGAGGGGTGACAGCAGGGGACAGGGACTGGAGGAGATGTGATGGAAATGGGTCACTGGTGCAAGTGGTTGGGCGAGAAGATGCAAGGAGCCTGCTTACTTCTTCTGTGACTGGTTCAAAATCAGAGAGTGAGCTAGATGCAGTGGGGGAGGGAGGACAGTGCATGGTATGAGGGGATTGGGAGATAATTTCCTGTCGGACCTGGTCAATTTTTTCTTTGAAGTAATTGGCCAGATCTTCGGCTTGGAGCTCCGTGGTTGGGGCCTGCACTCTTGGGTTGAGCAGGGAATGAAAAGTGTCAAAGAGACGTTTCGGGTTATTGGACAGTGAGGTGATGAGGGTGTTGAAATAGGTTTGTTTGGAGAGGTGAAGGGCAGTGTTGTATGTTCGAAGCATAAACTTATAATGGATGAAATCTTCGGGTAGGTTGGATTTTCTCCACAGACGTTCGGCGCACCTGGAGCACCGCTTAAGGAAACGTGTTTGCACAGTGTGCCAGGGTTGTCGCCGTCTGTGTTGTGGTGTTCTGTGTATAGGAGGTGCAAATTCATCCAGGGCAGTTTGAAGTGTTTCATTGTAATGCTTCAATGCAGAATCAGGACATGAGAGGGAGGAGATAGGGGCCAATGAAGACTGCAAGTTCTTCATAAGTTTCTGGGTGTTAATGGCCTGTATGTTTCTATAAGTCTGGACAGTGGGGGTGACCTGAGCAGCCTGGCAGTTCTTGATAGAGAGTGAAAGAAGATTGTGGTCAGAGAGCGAGAGAGGGGAGTTTGCAAAATCATCCACTGCACAAAGCCGAGAGAAAACCAAGTCGAGGGAGTTTCCGTCTTCATGCGATGGAGAATTAGTAAGCTGCGAAAGACCAAACGAGGAGGTTAGAGATAAAAGGTGAGTAGCAGATGGGGAGAGGGGAAGAGCAATGGGGATGTTGAAATCTCCCATGATGAGGGTAGGGATGTCACAGGAGAGAAAATGTGGAAACCAAGTGGCAAAATGATCTAGGAACTGTTGACAAGGGCCGGGAGGACGATATACCACCGCCACTCGCATGGAGAAGGGGATGTAGAGTCTGACGGCATGGACCTCAAAAGAAGGAAAGACTAGTGAGGGTAGTCGAGGGATAACCTGAAAGGTACATTTTGGTGACAGGAGCAGACCAACGCCTCCACCTGCTCTATTGTCTGATCTTGGGGTATGAGAGAAGTGTAGTCCCCCCATATGAAAGAGCAGCAGCAGCGGTAGTGTCTGACTGCTGGATCCAGGTTTCAGTAAGAGCCAGGAGGTTAAGAAAATTTAGAATGGAAGAAGTCATGAATGAAGGAGAATTTGTTACACACTGAGCGAGAATTCCAAAGGGCACAATTAAGAGAGACAGATGGCATGCAGGGAACGTTAATAAGATTTCTGAGTGTAGCAGTTGGGGGGTTTGACTTTCTATAACATGTAACAATGTATCAGTTTGTGAGTTCCACTTTTCCTGTAATGTAACAATGTATCAGTTTGTGAGTTCCGCTCATCCTATGGATCAGTGTGTAATGTAACAATGTATCAGTTTGTGAGTTCTGCTGGTCCTGTAATGTAACGATGTATCAGTTTATGAGTTCCGCTTTTCCAGTAATGTAGCGATGTATCAGTTTGTGAGTTCCGCTCATCCTATGGATCAGTGTGTAATGTAACAATGTATCAGTTTGTGAGTTCCGCTTTTCCTGTAATGTAGCGATGTATCAGTTTGTGAGTTCCGCTCGTCCTGTGGATCAGTGTAATGTTACAATGTATCAGTTTGTGAGTTCCGCTCGTCCTGTGGATCAGTGTAATGTAACAATGTATCAGTTTGTGAGTTCCGCTCATCCTATGGATCAGTGTGTAATGTAACGATGTATCAGTTTGTGAGTTCTGCTCATCCATCCTGTGGATCAGTGTAATGTAACAATGTATCAGTTTGTGAGTTCCGCTCGTCCTGTGGATCAGTGTAATGTAACGATGTATCAGTTTGTGAGTTCCGCTCGTCCTGTGGATCAGTGTAATGTAACGATGTATCAGTTTGTGAGTTCCGCTCGTCCTGTGGATCAGTGTAATGTAACAATGTATCAGTTTGTGAGTTCTGCTCATCCTGTGGATCAGTGTAATGTAACAATGTATCAGTTTGTGAGTTCCGCTTTTCCTGTAATGTAGCGATGTATCAGTTTGTGAGTTCCGCTCGTCCTGTGGATCAGTGTAATGTAACGATGTATCAGTTTGTGAGTTCCGCTCGTCCTGTGGATCAGTGTAATGTAACGATGTATCAGTTTGTGAGTTCCGCTCGTCCTGTGGATCAGTGTAATGTAACAATGTATCAGTTTGTGAGTTCCGTTCGTCCTGTGGATCAGTGTAATGTAACGATGTATCAGTTTGTGAGTTCTGCTCATCCTGTGGATCAGTGTAATGTAACAATGTATCAGTTTGTGAATTCCGCTTTTCCTGTAATGTAGCGATGTATCAGTTTGTGAGTTCCGCTCGTCCTGTGGATCCGTGTAATGTAACGATGTATCAGTTTGTGAGTTCCGCTCGTCCTGTGGATCAGTGTAATGTAACGATGTATCAGTTTGTGAGTTCCGCTGGTCCTGTAATGTAACGATGTATCAGTTTGTGAGTTCCGCTCGTCCTGTGGATCAGTGTAATGTAACAATGTATCAGTTTGTGAGTTCCACTTTTCCTGTAATGTAGCGATGTATCAGTTTGTGAGTTCCGCTCGTCCTGTGGATCAGTGTAATGTAACGATGTATCAGTTTGTGAGTTCTGCTCGTCCTGTGGATCAGTGTAATGTAACGATGTATCAGTTTGTGAGTTCCGCTCGTCCTGTGGATCAGTGTAATGTAACAATGTATCAGTTTGTGAGTTCCGCTTTTCCTGTAATGTAGCGATGTATCAGTTTGTGAGTTCCGCTCGTCCTGTGGATCCGTGTAATGTAACGATGTATCAGTTTGTGAGTTCCGCTCGTCCTGTGGATCAGTGTAATGTAACGATGTATCAGTTTGTGAGTTCTGCTGGTCCTGTAATGTAACGATGTATCCATCGGACGTGTTTCCACCCGATTGCCGCACTGCTGTATCCGCCCGTGACTTGTTCTCCATTCAGAAGTCAGGGCATATAACGTCTTAATCTCCGTTTGGACCAAATGGACCTTGAAATAAGACGACCACCGAGATGTTTACTTTGCGCCTCCGTGAAATATTATGTTATTACCGGCCCGAGGCTCGTCCTCTGCAGTTACGTTTGTCTTCTGATCGTGGCGGAAATGGTTAATGCGAGGGGAATTGTCACCATCCTCTCCGCAGATCTGCGGCAATTGACCATTATCTTCCGGATAGCCACCGGGGCCAATGTAGCACCACGCGCCCCCTCCCCTGTCATATCTCGGAGAGGGAAGGTCTCAGCTCATCGCAGTGTAGATGGTTTATGGAGGACGCGGATGGCTGCCAGCTTTTCCCTCTCTTGTAGGTGGGCAGTGAGGCAGGACGTGAAGCATCCTCAGGCACCGTCCTGAATCTGTTCTGCACTGATTACTAGCAGTACATCTTTGTTCAGCGCCGCTCCATTTTCTTCCCAGCCGCTCGTATTAAACACATGGACATCCCTTCCCTCCTCCTTGCAAAGTCCAATTAGCAAAGCGAGATTGAAAAGGGTTGTTAGACACATCGAAAGCATTTCCAGTGAGCAAATAAAGCCGCCATCTAATATAATAGGTTTCCCTCGCGCTGTACATGGCGGTCAGACTCCGACAGATTCATAATTGGAACTTAATTGTTTTGCCGCCAACTAAAATCGCAAACATGGGCTCCATTAAAGGGGTCGTACAGGACTAGAAAAACATGTAAAAAAAAAAAAAACAGAAACAGCGCCACCCCTGCCTATGGGTTGCATGTGGTATTGCAGCTCCGCATCAGTGAAGTGAACTGGGATAGGCTGGAAAAACACAACGCTGCAGGGGAGCTGGTTTTTGTTTTTGTTTTGTTTTTTGCAACAAAGTGTCCTGGATTTAGGAATGCGGCTCTTCGCATTCAGAACTAACAGTCCCCCTGGGACTCATAAGGCAAAACCCCATTAGAGAGGGTCAAAAATGTACATTAAATCTTCAATGGTCCTCCTTAGACTCCTTCAAAACAGAAGCTGCCAAGTGTGAATGTGTACAGAATGGCAACAAATAATGACAATGGCCAAAGTGGCACTTCCGGGGTCAATATGCAAGACGGACCTCAGACTTTACTGGTAGACCACACCCCTTTTCACTATGCCACTCCCACTTGCCAAACTAGATTGGCAAAATATTTTCAACATATTTTGGTGCGTACCGAGCCACAATCTAGCTTCTGGTATGTTTGTGATGAAGTGTCTCATAGTTTGCATAGTCAGTCCATTCTCATTCCCTTACAACTGCCTAGTTAAGGCGACTTTCACACATCAGGTTTTTTCCGACAGGCAGGATCTGCCTATTTGTTAAAAAACCGGATCCGGCGTAAATTTTGGCTAACTGAAGAAACGGATCTGTTTTTCCACCAGATCTGTCTAGCAGGTTTATATCTGTTTCCTGGGGGCTAGCCAATTGGATCTGAGCATTCACAGACTTAAAAAAAATGATCTGGTGGCTGGATCCGTCTTTTTCCGGATCCGGCTCATTCCGGCGCCCATGGGCTTCCATTATAGCTGTCCGGTTTTTCGCCGCAGACAAAAAACGTTACTACAGACGTTTTTTCCAGAAGCCGGAATTAAACATTTTGCCGGCTCCGGCGAAAACCGGAGGAAACGGAAGGTCGTGCAGCACGATCCAGTGCTTATACAATTCAATGAGAGAAAACTGGATCCGGCTGCAGCTTTCGCCGGATCCGTTTTTTTAACAAATAGCCGGATCTAGCTTGTCGGAAAAAACATGATGTGTGAAAGCAGCCTAATTGTGGTGGCAGGGTAGGGGGATGGAGGGAGACAGACACAAAGAAAGGGTGCAGCTGTATTTTGTGTTTTTGTTTCATACTAATGCTGGATTCACTGCTACACTACTCAGTACTGCTATATAAGGTCCTCAGTGCTGCTGTTTTCTATTTAGTATTAGTATTAGTATTTAGTAGGGGAACAGAGGGAGAAAGACACAAAGAAAGGGTGCAGCTGTATTTTGTGGTTTTTTTTCATACTAATGCTGGATTCACTGCTACACTACTCAGTACTGCTAGATAAGGTCCTCAGTGCTAATGTTTTCTATTTAGTATTAGTATTTAGTAGGGGAACAGAGGGAGGAGGGCACAAAGAAAGGGTGCAGCTGTAATTTGTGTTTTTTTTTCATACTAATGCTGGATTCACTGCTACACTACTCAGTACTGCTATATAAGGTCCTCAGTGCTGCTGTTTTCTATTTAGTATTAGTATTTAGTAGGGGAACAGAGGGAGAAAGACACAAAGAAAGGGTGCAGCTGTATTTGTGTTTTTTTTCATACTAGTGCTGGATTCACTGCTACACTACTCAGTACTGCTATATAAAGTCATCAGTGCTGCTGTTTTCTATTTAGTAGGGGAACATAGGGTGAAAGACACAAAGAAAGGGTGCTGCTGTATTTTGTGGGGGTTTTTTCATACCAGTGCTGGATTCACTGCTTCACTATTCACTTCTGCTATATAAGGTCCTCAATGCTGCTTTCTATTTAATATTTTTCAATCTAGAGCTGGATTCATTACTACACTGCTCAGTACTACTGTACAGTGTCCTCCATGCTGTTGTTTTTTTATTTAGTATTTTTCACTCCAGAGCTGGATTCACTGCTACACTGCTCAGCACTGCTATATAAGGTCCTCTATGCTGCTGTTTTCCATTTGGTGTTTTTTATAGTGGCCATAAATTTGTTTCTCATTTACTCACTTTACAGCTTCTTCAAAGTCTTCCACAGATGTAGTGAAGGTTATCATGACTCACAATGCATATCTTAATTTTTTTGTGGCACAGGTTATCTCATATAAAAGGTGATCTCCCTCCACACTCCCCCCTCCCCTCCACCCACACAAAAAAAAAAATATTGTTTCCTCTATCCCTTGGAAAAGCCTCATTCTCGGGGTTCCATAGCCTCATTCTCGGGATTGCGGGGGGTCCCAGCGGTCGGATTTCCAGCGATCGGCGAGTTATTCCCTAATATGGGGATAGGGAATAACTTGATTTCTTTGTGGAGTAACCCTTTAAAAAGATTAAGAAACTCAACAGTGCATAAAATATTAACCGATATCAAGAGTCAAATGATATTTCTTTGTACCGTGATGTTCCAGAGCTGTGTGATCTGAGTCACTTTAACCTTTGCTAGATCTGTAAGATGTCAGGTATGCTTTAAAGGGAATCTGTCAGCAGGATTTCACCCCCAAAACTATGTATGTGCACATGTAGCTCTTTTAAAGATAAGTCCATCACTACCTTTACATGGCCGGTCCGTTCCTCTCTTACTGAGAAATCAGCGTTTGAATTGATATGCAAATGAAGCTGAAGAGCTATGGTAGATCTGAAGCCTCTGTCACTCCAGCTCTATTCCTTTCACAGCGTTGCCTCCTCTTGCTTGACTTACTACTCCTTTGCCTGTAGGTACACAGCATAGAGGCTGTCAGTCAAGCAGGAGGAGGCAGAGGAATAGAGCTGGAGTGACAGAGGCTTCAGATCTACCATAGCTCATCAGCCTCATTTGCATATCAATTCAAAAGCTGATTTCTCAGTAATGGAGGAACGGACCGGCAATGTAAAGGTGTCACTGGGCTTGTTTTTCGGAACATTACATGCTCCACTTTGATTTCCCTTTCCATCTCCTCGAAACCTAACATACCCCAATGTCTGTTCCTGCTTTAATATAGTTAGAAAATAGAATTAAAAAAAATCAATGAAATGAACCTCCACCCAGACATTTGTGACATTTGTGACCTTCTATGACAGAATTTCCCGCCTCTGTCACAGCCATGGCTCCAAATCAGCACAGCGGTCTCGGTGTAATGCCGCCCGGGCCCACAGGCTGGTTGGAATGGCGGCTTTTTGTAAAACAATCTGGCCAATATTATGAAGCAGTGGATGATGTTTGATTAAGTGAAAGGAAGTGAAGTGAGGCCAGTTTGCCTCCAGTATGATGGCAGGAGCTGCAGATCATTGCACGGCTCTGTGCCCGCGTCTCAGTGCAGCCCAGGCTGGTGTCCATCACACCAGTGTTGGCCTCAGATGACTCCATGGAGCGCGCCGTGAATTGGCTGCTGCTCTTCCCATCCATTGAGGCATGGAGCGCACACGGAGCAGTGTGCCACCACTAATTATGCCTCAGTTACATCACAACCATTGTGCCGGATCACACAAGTCAGCGGATGGACGGTGCGCGTCTCCCTGCATGCAGCACTGACAGCAGAGCAGCATTGACTAGTGCGGAGTGGCATTAACCAGTGTGGAGCCACCGGTGCAGAGCCCCCTCCCTGAGGAGCCACCGGTGCAGAGCCCCCTCCCTGAGGAGCTACCGGTGCAGTGCCCCCTTCCTGAGGAGCCACGGAGCCACCGGTGCAGAGCCCCCTCCCTGAGAAGCCACCGGTGCGGAGCCCCCACTGAGGAGCCACCGGTGCAGAGCCCCCTCCCTGAGGAGCCACTGGTGCAGTGCCCCCTCCCTGAGGAGCCACCGGTGCAGTGCCCCCTCCCTGAGGAGCGACTGGTGCAGAGCCCCCTCCCTGAGGAGCCACCGGTGCAGTGCCCCCTTCCTGAGGAGCCACGGAGCCACCGGTGCAGAGCCCCGTCCCTGAGAAGCCACTGGTACGGAGCCCCCACTGTGGAGCCACTGGTGCGAAGCCCCTACTGAGGAGCCACCGGTGCAGAGCCCCCTCCCTGAGAAGCCACCGGTGCAGAGCCCCCTCCCTAAGGAGCCACCAGTGCAGAGCCCCCTCCCTGAGAAGCCACCGGTGCAGAGCCCCCTCCCTGAGGAGCCACCGGTGCAGAGCCCTCTCCCTAAGGAGCCACCAGTGCAGAGCCCCCTCCCTGAGAAGCCACCGGTGCAGAGCCCCCTCCCTGAGGAGCCACCGGTGCAGAGCCCCCTCCCTGAGGAGCCACCGGTGCAGAGCCCTCTCCCTGAGGAGCCACCGGTGCAGAGCCCTCTCCCTGAGGAGCCACCGGTGCAGAGCCCTCTCCCTGAGGAGCCACCGGTGCAGAGCCCCCTCCCTGAGGAGCCACCGGTGCCGTGCTCTCTCCCTGAGGAGCCACGGAGCCACCGGTGCAGAGCCTCCTCCCTGAGGAGCCACCAGTGCAGAGCCCCCTCCCTGAGAAGCCACCGGTGCGGAGCCCCCACTGAGGAGCCACCGGTGCGGAGCCCCCACTGAGGAGCCACCGGTGCGGAGCCCCCACTGAGGAGCCACCGTTGCGGAGCCCCCACTGAGGAGCCACCGTGCGGAGCCCCCACTGCTCCCATTACAGCATTTCACACTAATTCCAGTTGCCGATAGAGATGACATTATATCTCTTATAATATAGGAACAATCCCATAGGATAATAATTGCATAATCCGATCCGGAGACATGGCCCTCCATTACATGCTCCAAAGCTTGAGAGCCGCAGAAATAGCAAAATTGAAGGGATTAGATTTCCACTAGAAATTACAGTCATCTTCACGACGGTTTATCCAACTATTCTGTATAATGGGAATGGCCGGAGCAGCTGGGGCTCGGGCTGAAATGGCCGCAGTGTAAAGTGACAAGAATCGCCATTAGCGTAATTAAGGGCCCGGGCGGTGCGTGAATTTCTCCACTCGAAAGTCAAAATTTTGCACAAACTTTCTACTTTGCCGGAATTTAAGATTTAGGCCTCTGGGTGCCAACACTTCACAATGTCTGCTTCACCATGTCTTCGCACAGGTTGGAAGGAGAGCGCAGCGCCAGCCAGTCCGGTAATATTAGTGGTGCTGTAGAAACTGGGTGCAATAAACCCATCTGATTATTGCACAAAAGAGTGAATCCTCAGGGCAAAGGGGGTACACTTTATTTTACACTCAGTGATATCTGTGATGGTAAGTCAGGGATCTAAGAAGGTGAGGCAGGGATCTGAGATGGTAAGTCAGGGATCTGAGATGGTGGGGCAGGGATCTAAGAAGGTGAGGCAGGGATCTGAGATGGTAAGTCAGGGATCTGAGATGGTAAGTCAGGGATCTGAGATGGTGGGGCAGGGATCTAAGAAGGTGAGGCAGGGATCTGAGATGGTGGGTCAGTGATCTGAGATGGTAGGTCAGGGATCTGAGATGGTAGGTCAGGGATCTGAGATGGTAGGTCAGGGATCTGAGATGGTAGGTCAGGGATCTGAGATGGTAGGTCAGGGATCTGAGACTGTAAGTCAGGGATCTGAGATGGTAGGTCAGGGATCTGAGATGGTAAGTCTGAGATAGTGAGTCAGAGATCTGGTGTAGTGAGTCAGGGATCTGAGATGGTGAGTCAGGGATCTGTGATGGTAAGTCAGAGATCTGATGTAGTTAGTGATCAATGATCTGATAAGTCAGTATTTGTAGTATGTGATCTGGTAAGTCAGTGATCTGATAAGTATCTAATGTAGTTAGTGATCTGATAAGTATCTAATGTAGTTAGTGATCTGATAAGTCACTGCTCTGAAATGCTAGATTGGTTTTCACAATAACACATCCATATTGAGACATAAGTGCCTGCCCTGAGATAATAAGTCTGTCTCATGGAAAGTGGCCTGTAATCTGATGTTCTCTGTGTTACTCCAAGTTTATTGTTTGGTTTCTGACCTTCTCAGGCTTCTGCTCGCAGATCTTGACCTCGTACATCTTAAAGTGATGATCTTTCTTTGTTCCCTCATTCAGAAACACCACCGTGCTGAACTCAAAGATCATCTCTGTGACAGTGAAGCCCCCTCCTCGCTCCGTGTCTGTGCCCCTGGACATCGAGTTCTCCCACCTGTACAATGTGAGTAGATCCCATTCTTGATCCAACCTGAAGAATTTCTTCATGGAAACCTACAGTAATGTCAATATTTGACTTATCGTGGTGTAATCTCTCCGTGTGAATGGATCTCGCTGCCTTTCTGGGCTGTGAGAGATTCCTTCTCGGCTGTTTAGTTCCACGGACAATTAAATAAAAGAAAAAAACTTCAGAAGAAACTTTTTATGGAAAGGTAGAAGTTCTGGGAGGTGCACCCAGATGGCGGCACAACAGTATATAAGACGTGTGACATATGTGGGGAAAATTGAGTTTGACCCAAACCCCAGAAGTAACATCTGATGGGGAAAAATACAACTTTTGGAAAGTTTGAAAAGTTTTGAAAAAGTTTGTATGATGAAATGAATAATCAAGAGTGTACTATAATTTTTCAAATTGCATGAGTATCAGCGTCAAGATGTCCGTATAATACCGCCATATATTGGTCAAGATGTCCATATAATACCGCCAGTTATTAGTCAAGATGTCCATATAATACCGCCATGTATTGGTCAAAATGTCCATATAATACCGCCATGCATTGGTCATAATGTCCATATAATACCGCCATACATTGGTCAAAATGTCCATATAATACCGCCATATATTAGTCAAGATGTCCATATAATACCGCCATATATTAGTCAAGTTGTCCATATAATACCACCATATATTAGTCAAGATGTCCATATAATACCGCCATGTATTGGTCAAAATGTCCATATAATACCCCCATGTATTGGTCAAAATGTCCATATAATACCGCCATATATTAGTCAAGATGTCCATATAATACCGCCATATATTAGTCAAGATGTCCATATAATCCCACCATGTATTGGTCAAGATGTCCATATAATACCGTCATATGTTAGTCAAGATGTCGAGATAATCCATATAATACCGCCATGTTTTGGTCAAGATGTCCATATAATACCGCCATATATTAGTCAAGATGTCCATATAATACCGTCATATATTAGTCAAGATGTCCATATAATACCGCCATATATTGGTCAAGATGTCCATATAATACCGTCATATATTAGTCAAGATGTCCATATAATGCTGCCATATATTGGTCAAGATGTCCATTTAATACCCCCATGTATTGGTCAAAATGTCCATATAATACCGCCATGTTTTGGTCAAGATGTCCATATAATACCGCCATATATTAGTCAAGATGGCCTTATAATACTGTCATATATTAGTGAAGATGTCCATATAATACCGTCATGTATTGATCAAGATGTCCATATAATACCGCCATGTATTGGTCAAGATGTCCATATAATACCCCCATGTATTGGTCAAAATGTCCATATAATACCGCCATGCATTGGTCAAAATGTCCATATAATATCGCCATATATTAGTCAAGATGTCCATATAACACCGTCATATATTAGTGAAGATGTCCATATAATACCGTCATGTATTGGTCAAGATGTCCATATAATACCGCCATGTATTGGTCAAAATGTCCATATAATACCCCCATGTATTGGTCAAAATGTCCATATAATACCCCCATGTATTGGTCAAAATGTCCATATAATACCCCCATGTATTGGTCAAAATGTCCATATAATACTGCCAAATATTAGTCAAGATGTCCATATAATACCGCCATATATTAGTCAAGATGTCCATATAATACCGCCATATATTGGTCAAGATGTCCATATAATACCGCCATGTATTGGTCAAAATGTCCATATAATACCCCCATGTATTGGTCAAAATGTCCATATAATGCTGCCATGTATTGGTCAAAATGTCCATATAATACCGCCATAAATTGGTAAAATAATAGTGTCATACAGTACTAAATCCTTACAATGCTGCATCCAGTACTGACTACAAAAACAATATACCGAGCATTGCCTGTGAATAATGCCATATGGTGCTCAAATACTACCGCCATACGACGGCCAAATAGCAAGTCTGTGCATATACTGTAAATAATTTATTAGCACAAACAGTACATAATACTGATATACAGTGTCCATTATGCCCCATGTTGGGGGTCTCAAGGACCCCTGTGTGAATGGAGCGGCAGAAGGTACAGCATGAATTTGGCTTCCTGCATCCTTCCGTTGACATCACGACCGCCTCGGTGACGTCACCATCCTTGATGCAATATTTAAAGCGATATTACGAGGAAATGAAAAGCGCCGTAAATTTGCTCTGTAAATTCCCGCAGTTTCCGAACCTCCAAGGTCAGCGCATTCTCAGGCTGTCATTGTCATAGTAAAATCAATGTGTGTCATTAACAGTATCAAGCGCGCGCGGATTATCACCTTGCCCTAGGCGAGCAATACTGTTAAGTGGGAAAGTAATGGAACTGTAATTTGCGCTTTGCACAGAATACAAAGTCCCCGTCCCAACACCGTCCACAGCTTTGTGGCGGAGCGCTCAGCCACCGGTCTCAGGCCGGGAGATAAATGCCCTACCATCACCAAGATTACAAAAACATTAATACTGTGTTTTTTTTAACATCTCTTCAGGGAACAACCAACCACACTTGTATCCTCTGGGACGAAACCGATACGTAAGTCAAATTCTTAATTCTTCAAAATTTCCTTCTTTTTTTTTTTTTTTTTTTTTTAAATCTTATTATTGTATTTCAAATCTGACCAGTTTGTAAAAAAAAAAAAAAACAATTCCCCCAAAATATATGCGATCTCTTTTTCTTGTGTTAGTGCCAGAAGTCTTCCTATGGCTGAATTTTTCAAAAAAAAAATAAAAAAAAAATACAAAAGTTTCAGTATAAGGCTGCATAAATATTGCCAAGTATTGTGTTTTTGGGAAAAATAGAACATTTAATCTTTGGGGTTTTCTGTGTTTTACAGCAGTGAACAATGTTTAATTCAAGGTGTAAAGTTTACAAAACAGAAAAAAAGTCCACTTTTTATAATAAAAAAAAAAAAAAAAAAAAATATATATATATATATATATATATATATATATATATAAAAAGTTTAAAATGTTGAAATGTTAGTTAATATTCCCAGCAAAATAATGAAAGATAATGATGTTTTATGTAATGTACTGTTTCTGTGAGGTAAAATATTTCTTTACGTTTTTTAATGTTTTACATCACAGAAAGCAGCAGCTGCGATCCCGTGCTGTCCTGTCTGTATCCTCTCTTTTGCTCCTCCCCTGCCCAGGAGCTGTGGTAGGATCAGACCATGTTCCTGCACGGTCAGACACGGCCATTACACAGCACAGAGCAGGGGTGCTTTTATAAGATTATCTCAGCACAGGGACATTTTATTTAAACACATCCAGTTTGACGCCGACAAGCGACCTCGTTGGCGACTCAGAACTCAGGGACGCAGGCGTGAGTCGTCAGAATAGCTGCTGTGTGACAAGGCCCAACGACCGCCGAGGTCGTTATACGGATCGCCGCATCGTTGCTGCGTCATTGAGTAGATCTGCCTGTTTGACAGTAGCCATGTAGCGACGCAGTAGCGATCCTTACCAGGTCGTATCGTTGTCAGGATCGCTGGTGCGTCGCTTAGTGTAACGGGACCCTTAGATTCAGGATTTTGTTTATATTTACAAAATCAGCACTGAGGGGTTTAATAATGGCCTCCTTGTTTGCAGTGTGTGAAGCCTCCAAAAAATGCTGTTATTAAAGGGAATCTGTCACCCCATTTTTCGCCTATCAGCTGCCAGCACCGCCATCAGGGGCTTATCTAATGCATTCAGTAATGCTGGAGATACGGTGACGTCTTTTTCTTTGCTGCCTGTCGTGGCTCCTGCGCAGGTGCACTGCTCTGCCCTGTTGAGGGCAGAGCAGAATACTGCAGTGCACAGGCGCTGGACCTCTCCCTCTGCCTGCACACTGCAGTACTCTGCTCTGCCAGCAGCTGACACTTGAAAAATGGGGTAACAGATTCCCTTTAAGGAGCTGTTACTGCAGTATATCTCAGATCAATCAAATCAGTCACACTGCTTTTGCAGTTACAACACCTTCCTCTCAGTGAGTGACTATTCATTTACCACTCTTCCTTATATATCGCACTGAGTGACTATACAGCTACAGCACTTCCCTATGGATTACACTGAGTGACTATGTATCCACAGCTCTCCTCTACATATATGACACTGAGTGACTATACAGCTACAGCACTTCCCTATGGATTACACTGAGTGACCATGTATCCACAGCTCTCCTCTACATATATCACACTGAGTGTCTATACAGCTACAGCACTTCCCTATGGATTACACTGAGTGACTATGTATCCACAGCTCTCCTCTACATACAGTCATATGTAAAAGTTTGGGCACCCCTATTAATGTTAACCTTTTTTCTTAATAGCAATTTTGGTTTTTGCAACAGGTATTTCAGTTTCATATATCTAATAACTGATGGACTCAGTTATATTTCTGGATTCAAATGAGGTTTATTGTACTAACAGAAAATGTGCAATCTGCATTTAAACAAAATTTGACCGGTGCAAAAGTATGGGCACCCTTATCATTTTCTTGATTTGAACACTCCTAACTACTTTTTACTGACTTCCTGAAGCACTAAATTGGTTTTGTAACCTCATTGAGCTTTGAACTTCATAGCCAGGTGTATCAAATCATGAGAAAAGGTATTTAAAGTGGCCACTTGCAAGTAGTTCTCCTATTTGATTCTCCTATGAAGAGTGGCATCATGGGCTCCTCAAAACAACTCTCAAATGATCTGAAAACAAACATTATTCAACATAGCTTTTCAGGGGAAGGATACAAAAAGTTGTCTCAGAGATTTAACCTGTCAGTTTCCACTGTGAGGAACATAGTAAGGAAATGGAAGAACGCAGGTACAGTTCTTGTTAAGCCCAGAAGTGGCAGGCCAAGAAAAATATCAGAAAGGCAGAGAAGAAGAATGGTGAGAACAGTCAAGGACAATCCACAGACCACCTCCAAAGACCTGCAGCATCATCTTTCTGCAGATGGTGTCACTGTGCATCGGTCAACAATACAGCGCACTTTGCACAAGGAGAAGATGTATGGGAGAGTGATGCGAAAGAAGCTGTTTCTGCAAGCACGCCACAAACAGAGTCACCTGAGGTCTGCAAAAGCACATTTGGACAAGCCAGTTACATTTTGGAAGAAGGTCCTGTGGACTGATGAAACAAAGATTGAGTTGTTTGGTCATACAAAAAGGCGTTATGCATGCGCTGTATTGTTGACCGATGCACAGTGACACCATCTGCAGCAAGATGAGGCTGCAGGTCTTTGGAGGTGGTCTGTGGATTGTCCTTGACTGTTCTCACCATTCTTCTTCTCTGCCTTTCTGATATTTTTCTTGGCCTGCCACTTCTGGGCTTAACAAGAATCCTGTGTTCTTCCATTTCCTTACTATGTTCCTCACAGTGGAAACTGACAGGTTAAATCTCTGAGACAACTTTTTGTATCCTTCCCCTGAAAAGCTATGTTGAATAATCTTTGTTTTCAGATCATTTGAGAGTTGTTTTGAGGAGCCCATGATGCCACTTTTCATAGGAGAATCAAATAGGAGAACTACTTGCAAGTGGCCACTTTAAATACCTTTTCTCATGATTTGATACACCTGGCTATGAAGTTCAAAGCTCAATGAGGTTACAAAACCAATTTAGTGCTCCAGGAAGTCAGTAAAAAGTAGTTAGGAGTGTTCAAATCAAGAAAATAAGGGTGCCCATACTTTTACACCGGTCAAATTTTGTTTAAATGCAGATTGCACATTTTCTGTTAGTACAATAAACCTCATTTGAATCCAGAAATATAACTGAGTCCATCAGTTATTAGATATATGAAACTGAAATACCTGTTGCAAAAACCAAAATTGTTATAAAGAAAAAAGGTTAACATTAATAGGGGTGCCCAAACTTTTACATATGACTGTATATCACACTGAGTGACTATACAGCTACAGCACTTCCCTATGGATGGATTACACTGAGTGACTATGTATCCACAGCTCTCCTCTACATATATCACACTGAGTGACTATACAGCTACAGCACTTCCCTATGGATTACACTGAGTGGCTATACAACTACAGAACATCTTTATATATCACACTAAGTGACTATACAGCTACAGCACTTCCCGATAGATTACACTGAGTGACTATGCACCCACAGATCTTCTCTACATAAATCATGCTGTGTGGCTACACAGCAACAGCACATCACATGTATTACACTAAGTTACTCTGCAGCTACAGAACCCCCTGTATACAGTGACGGACTGAGTGGCAACACAGTTACAGTATATATATTCAGACCCCCTCATATATCACACTGCATGATTATACAGCTCCAGCACTTCACTATTTATCCCACTGAGTGACTGTACAGCCACAGAACCCAGAACTGTATATTGTACTTTGTGATTCTGCACAATTCTCTGCTTTTTGTGTCAGTAATGCTTGTGATCTGCTCGGTGATTGACACTTTCTGCAGCCATGTGTGATGGATGAGCTGGCCGGGTGATTACACGGAAGGTTGGAGCTGCTGGCCGGTGGCCCGGTGCCAGCATTCAGCTGAGGTCGTTACTCGCTGCTGAGCGGATTCTCGTGTGCATTGTGCTGGATGCAGGCAATGAATGAACTGGTTTTGTCTTAATGATGTGTCATTTCCGCTCAGTCTTCGTCTTCTCAGGACTCGGCACAGATGCACTTTCTTGGGTGGGTGTCCCCCTCAATCCGGGGTGCAAATACTGTATTTCTCTTATAGGAACTGAATCTATTAGTTACTAATGTTTAAGGCATATATTATTTCACTTTAATTTTTTTTGCATATTTCTATTATTTTGCGTCACCCTCTCTGCTAAGGACCCCTGAAGATTGGCACACGAGCAGACAGAGCCTAGAAGAGACAGGGATTATGGCACAATATTTACTTTTGTGTCCAATTTTGCCTCTTAAATTTGTTTTTTTGACTCCTTTTTCTCAAAACCCTCATCAGGCTGCAATCCCCATGACAACCACTAGGTGTCCACATAGAGACACATATTGCAAAAACTTTTCCAGACAGAGTATCACAAAATCTTGTTTCTTAAAAGCTGCTGATAGAGCAACACTCACCTCAAGACATGAGCAGCGCTCACCTCAGGACACGAGCATTACTCACCTCAGGACACGAGCATCACTCACCTCAGGACACGAGCATCACTCACCTCAGGACACGAGCATCACTCACCTCAGGACACGAGCATCACTCATCTCAGGACACGAGCATCGCTCACCTCAGGACACGAGTAGCGCTCACCTCAGGACACGAGCAGCGCTCACCTCAGAACACGAGCAGCGCTCACCTCAGGACACGAGTAGCGCTCACCTCAGGACACGAGCATCACTCACCTCAGGACACGAGCATCACTCACCTCAGGACACGAGCATCACTCACCTCAGGACACGAGCACCGCTCACCTCAGGACACGAGCACCCTTCACCTCAGGGACGCGAGCACCGCTCACCTCAGGGACGCGAGCACCGCTCACCTCAGGGACGCGAGCACCGCTCGCCTCAGGGACGCGAGCACCGCTCATCTCAGGGACGCGAGCACCGCTCACCTCAGGACGCGAGCACCGCTCACCTCAGGACACGAGCACCCTTCACCTCAGGGACGCGAGCACCGCTCACCTCAGGGACGCGAGCACCGCTCACCTCAGGGACGCGAGCTCCGCTCACCTCTGGGACGCGAGCACCGCTCACCTCAGGACACGAGCACCGCTCACCTCAGGACACGAGCACCGCTCACCTCAGGACACGAGCACCGGTCACCTCAGGACGCGAGCACCGCTCACCTCAGGACGCGAGCACCGCTCACCTCAGGACACGAGCACCGCTCACCTCAGGACGCGAGCACCCTTCACCTCAGGGACGCGAGCACCGCTCACCTCAGGGACGCGAGCACCGCTCACCTCAGGGACGCGAGCACCGCTCGCCTCAGGGACGCGAGCACCGCTCATCTCAGGGACGCGAGCACCGCTCACCTCAGGACGCGAGCACCGCTCACCTCAGGACACGAGCACCCTTCACCTCAGGGACGCGAGCACCGCTCACCTCAGGGACGCGAGCACCGCTCACCTCAGGGACGCGAGCACCGCTCACCTCAGGGACGCGAGCTCCGCTCACCTCTGGGACGCGAGCACCGCTCACCTCAGGACACGAGCACCGCTCACCTCAGGACACGAGCACCGCTCACCTCAGGACGCGAGCACCGCTCACCTCAGGACGCGAGCACCGCTCACCTCAGGACGCGAGCACCGCTCACCTCAGGACGCGAGCACCGCTCACCTCAGGACACGAGCACCTCTCACCTCAGGACACGAGCACTGATCACCTTAGGACATGTTGTGGCACGATAAAACCTATATGTACTTTGAAATAGAGGAGAAACTTGACGTTTCTAACCCTTAATGCTATATATGGTAGTAGCGTGCACCATTTATATTGTTGATGTCTTCTTACGTGTTAATTGTGCCTTTGTGGCCCCTTGAGTGCAGCTGCCTCCTCTTCACTCCCTGATTATAACATTTTAAGGAGATGAAGATAAAGCATGCATGGATGAGCAGAAGATTGCAAGACAAGATGGCACCTTTCAGCTTGTTTGCTAAGCAGTAAACTGCCTCTCTGTGCTGCGCAGACTTGTTTTAGGTACTTTTGAATCCATTTAACAGGAGGAGGACATTGCACAACAATCAGGAAAGAAAACAGGAATAATAAAGACTTATGTGTTATGAAATGTTGGCCAATGTGAAACATTATTGAGTCATAACGCCTGAAACGTAGAGAATCCTTGTGTGACGAACACTACCAATACGCCACGGTCCCACCACTGACACGGGTTTGTCAGCGGACGGAGGAACGCGACGCACTGCCGGCACACGGCTATCACAGGCACAGTGGGGGCTTATCTTAGTTATCCCACCGCTGGCACCATGTGACCAACACACAGCAAGCTAATCTTGCGCTAACAATTTACCGCAGGGGGGTATTTTGGTTGCCCCACCACTGCTGACAACCTTTCAAGAACTGCGGGGATTTATGTATATCCCACTTTCTCAGTTCCACTTTGGAACTCGCAGCTCTCCGGCGCCCCCCTTACCTTCAGGTCAGTCAGGGAACTGCACCTAGGATAATTAGTCGCCGGATGGGCTGCTTGTTGTGCACGGCCAATTAGACTACTGCAGTAAGGGAATTATCAATGCTGTGGCCTCAACCACTCATCCAGCAATATAAGACCCTTCCGGACTGCCAACCAGCCTAACCAACCGAACACATCACGCTGCCACCAGCCACGCTTTACTTAATCAGAGCGTTAATTAAGAGGGTCCGTGGCAAACCCCCAAATTAGTAGCGATTATCTAAAAAAAGGCGCATAGTTCGTTTCTTAGAGCATGGAGACAGAGCTAATAAATTTTATCATTTATTCCCAAAAGAGCAGTAATTACATTGATAAAAGTTGCTATAAAGTTGGGACATTAAATATGTACAATACAAATATATGAAAACAACAAGGATTAAAAGGCAGAGTAACACTTACATGTGCTTAGGTAGTATTAGGCAGACCATGTGGCTGGGGGATGGGCCGCTTAGCCAAATGTCCCCACTCATCTGGGGTTCTTGTCAGCACGGACTCTGCAGCTCCAACTGACTGGAATTTGGTAGGAAATATCTTATACCCTAGGGTCTGTGAACTCACAAAATGGTCGGTCTGGTGAGGTCCAACCACCCTTTCTCCAAGTTATGATTTGGCTACAAAACTTAGAATAACTATATCTAAACGAGAAAAGCCCGTACCAACACACATAGGGCATCACTGTTTGTGATTTATCGAATAGAATCCAACAACACCAATCATGCCATAATTAAGACACTCCATTTGGGAGCAATCAATCTCTCAGTTTTTGGAGGGATTAGGATCATGAAAATTAGGGATTGGTAAGCTGGTTTTGTTGCCTACGCAGTGATATGATTTTTATATCTCAGTCCCATATGGTTTTTGCGATATGACTTGTTTTAATACTACTCATATTGATCACAGCACATGTCTAGAGAACAAAGGGATCTTTTCCCTTTAGCTGTGCAGGGGGGGGGAGGAGAAGGCTTCGAGAGGAAATGCCCGGTGAAGGTTTCAGATGCAGGCAGAGAGCTGTACGCACACACAGCTGCTAGGGGGGCAAAAGGAGGGGGCTGCAAAAGCTGACAGGCTACTTTCTCATAGAATGGAGGATTCTAGAAGATTACAGAAAACATCATATTTTATAGACATTTTACATTACACCTTGCACTTGTTTTTTTTCCTCCTCCGCCTGGCTTAGAATCTCCTGCCTTCTTCAGCCACTGCCACCACTGATGGAATGTCAAACCTCCTGAACATTTTCCAGTGTACACTTTGTCTTCTATTACGGATTGCATAGTGAGGTGGATTCACTAAGCCTTAGGACCGGGTGGATACAGACCCCGGGCAGCAAGCCAATTGGGCATTCTGGACTGTGGAGACTCACCAGGAATCTCTGGAGCAGCAGAACAGAGGAAGTTCATCCAGCAGGGATGGATACAAGCGCAACCACAAAAAGTATGGGTAGTGGAGCACATCTTACGTAGGACTAGAGTGTCAATCCCAAAGCACATGAGTGTGTCTAAATGGCCCTTAAGTAGGTCTAGGGAGTTTTTGCCATTGATTCCTGCTGGACAACCTTCAAAACATATCGTGGAGCACAACAGAGGGCAGCAGACCCAGGGGAAGGAAAACAGAACAAGGATTCTCGGCACTGGTCCGTGTCTAAATGGGCCTTAAATAGGTTTAAGGAGATGATTTCTATGATCATCGTTGGTCAACCTACGTGGAGCACAACAAAGGTTAGCAGACCCAGGGGAGGGAAACAGATCCGGGTATACTCGAGACAGCTTTGTCTAGATGAGCCTTCAATTGGCCTGAGATGATCTTATTGATCCACGCTGAACAACCTGCAACCAACAGATGGAACTGTAGCTGTGAGATGAACCAATCCCAGGACATGGTGGCTGGCAGATGCTGGATAGCTTACCTAAAATTGTGCACTTTGACATCATTAAGCCGCTGACACTTCCCGAAGGGCATAAAATGAATGGAAGATATTGAATATGATGCCTAATGTATTGAAAAGACTTCTGTCACGTTCTACTAAGGAAGCGACATCGATGATGGGAATGTTAATGGGTCACATTTTACACCTCTCTTACCCACTGCTAAAGTTAAAAAAAAAAAAAGGCAAAAAAACTAGATTTGCCCCAAACGAGAAATATTTCTTTACAGTTCTCCAATCCCAAATCAAACTGAATTAACAATTTGTATTTTTTTTCTAAATTTAAAAAAAAAACAAGAATGTTTTTAGAAAAGCAGAAAAAGTAATAAATGAATTGGGAATGAAAAGCTGGAAGGTCAAGATCTCTCCTCCGAGAAGAAGACGGCATTGGGTTGGAGCGTCTGAGTGATGAAACGATGGCGGGTAATTTCCTCCATTCTTTTTAGACATTTTTCCATGCAGACCTCATCGGCTTTATGGACGTGATGATTATTCCTATCAGAAGGCTCGTTCCCGCTCTTCCAGAACAGAACATGGCAGAGTTCATCCTGAACGCATCCACTCCAACGTTAATTAACCTACTTACTCGACCAGTCCTTCTAAATGATGGAGAGGTTACCACTGGCGGCTTTATGTTCCTTGAAAAGGTTATTATTTCCAATATCATTTTGATGTAATGACGGCAGATGGAGGCCTTGTTATGTTAGTCAAAGAAGCCGTAAGTGTGAGTCGCTGAACCGTGCTGATGTAAAATGTCTGCACAGTCACTTTCATGTTAAATGACATTTCTCACTCGCTCATAACTTTCTCCGTCGAGGACCATTAAACCGACTCCCTTCTGCTTTCTCTGCACATCACAAATTACATCCCTAATTTAGCTTCATTACATTTCATATGATTATAAGGGAAAAAGGAGATGGAATATTCTCATTTCTTTTAGATGTGAAACTTTAAATTTGTGACAAAATTTGGTAAAAAAAAAAATTAAGGTAAAACAATTTGGTAAAAATCACCGATCTCTGGCACATGAATATAAAAAATAAACCTTAAGGGACACATTTTTGTAACCAGAGGAGTAACTAGAAGCTCCTGGGCATTGATAGAGGTCTTCAAGCATTGCCTGATACCCAAATGGTTGGTGGTTACGGTATGTGCTGGGCACCTGTTTAGTGGACAACCATGGTTTGAAGCGATGGGCCAGTGAAGGACTTAACTCAGGCACCTCATGTATTGGCTGGTCTCCAGTAGAGTTGAGCAAATATGGTCAGAAACGATCGCTGATTCTGAATTTGTCATCATATTGGTGCCCTATTTGTGCCGCCAAATTTATGTTTGACGATCGTTTCCGAACATATTTGTTAATTTCTACTCTCATTGGCTCCAGTGACGTTCGACTGTGTTAGACGAATATTGCAAATACAATCTTCTCCTCCGATCTTAATCCGAACCAAATTTTGAAAAATTCTAGTCTCCAGGCCCTCATTCTCTGGCTGATCTCTGGGTCCTCTTTTTGTTGATAGGCCATGTTTTTGGCTTTGTGGATCATGTTGATTTCAGCTTCTATGGAGGACTTTGTTGATTTGAACAGGGTTAAGTGGTGAAGGAGTCTAAACGTTCCTGAAATTGAGCTTGATTTTTTTTATTTATTTTTACATTTTCTAAGCATTACCTGGTAACAGCTTTGCCCATAGCTGGATTTTTGCTTGGTATAGAATTAGGTATGCAACTGAGAGCATATGCTGCCACTAAAGGACTATTTTCTGATTAGTCCCTATGCTCTTGATCTGTGTCTTATCTTTGGGCCTTCATATTTTGGCTGACGTTTGAGCTCTTGTCCTCGTGCTAGATTTTGGGCTGTTGTCTTCTGGCTTTCGACCCTTAGTTGGCCTTTATCCTTATCCTCTGAGCTTTTTTTGTCTTACTTCTCGTCTCTAACCCTTGTTCTGTATTATTCGACTCCTAGCTGGTCTTTGGCTCCCTATCCTTTGATTCATCTCAAGTCTCTTCTCCTACATCTAGTCTCTGGCCTTGGTCCTCTGGCATTCAACCTCTAGCTGGCCTATTAGCCTATATCCTCCAACTGGTCTCCAAATTCTAGTCTTCTCCTTGTCCTCTATCAAGGCTCAGTGCACTTGACTCTATTCTGTTTTGTGGGCTTTTGGCCTTTGGTTATCCTTTTGCCCTCTTCCCCTGCTTGGTATTTGAGACCTCATCCAATGAATGGTCTGTAGGCCTTTCTCGTATGTATAATCGCTTGCCCTTGTCCTCTGACTGGCCTTTCTCTATGTTCTATTTCAGATTTGTTGGGCTGTCACCTTCTATCTGGTCATTGTGCACTTTACTTGGCCTCTGGGCCTCCATACCATGGCCGGTCTCTGATCCCTGATCCTCTTACTCAATAGTCATACAAGAATGGTAAATAGTGGGTTAGCGTTTCGTCATGTTGGGGGGGAAAAGATGCAAATTGGTGAGGAACGAGAGATTAATATTGGCTGCTGAACCATTGCAAGAGAGCAAAGACGGGATGTGGTGAAAAACATCTGATGAGCCTCTAACAAGAGTCCTGGGTTGTGGAGCATCTTCCATGTGCCCATCTTGGATGATATCTGGTAATGTCTACTGTTGCTACTTTAGAGGGAAATGTGTCTTTTTTCTTTTTTTGCACATCATCAGCAAAGGAGGAACAACATTTGTGAAGGAGTCGATGTTTGCAAACAATACAGACTTATATAGCAGAGTCACCATCTGGATAGGCCTCCCCAGTGATGGCGGTCGTGTTAGACTTTGCCTCGCGCTCATCATATACTCCTTTCTTCCTTGGTTTCTTCATCTGCAGCTGGGCTGGGCCTGAGTCTCCCAGAGCTGGGGCCCTGCGTTCAACCCTCGCATTCAATTAGCTTGTTGAAGATCAGCCTTTAACATGATGTCCCGAGGGTGGAGGAGCAGAGTGGGCGCTCTACAGGCTTCTGCTTTATTGATAGGCCTTAAACTAAATGTCCTTATTAATTACTAATCATTAATAAAAGGAGCATGAAATGTCGTCTGCTGGGCTTCACCCAGATTATTACTGTTTACATAAGTTCACATTGAATTCATAGAGGTTTATGGAATACAGAGCGATAGATAATACATAGATGATAGAAGATAGATGATAGATAGATAATAGATAGATATAGATAAAAGATAGATGATAGATAGATAGTGTCTCCTCGCAATGACCCTGGTTGTCTCAGCAGATACAAATATCAAGACTGCTGAAAGACAAAAGGGAAATACAAATATCCTGGCTGATTCTATTAAACAGAAGAACATATTGATTGTTCTTCCTAATTCATTCTGAAAAACCTAGTTATATAAATTGAAATTTTGGGGGAAAAAGTACAATCGACCAGAAAACTAAGTGGCCGTTCCCAAGAAAATAATTAACAACAGTCAACAACTTGTTTTCATCTCAGTAACGACATATGGTTTTATAACAAGGACAAAAAAAATCTACAGAATATACTATTATAAAATGGAAAAATGATTGAACTACATGCAAAACTTTTTTTAATCTAGGTCACAACTCAAAATCTAACAAAATAGATCTGTACTATAGTAGTTATATTCTTGTACATAGGAGCAGTATTATAGTAGTTATATTCTTGTACATAGGGACCGTATTATAGTAGTTATATTCTTGTACATAGGGGGCAGTATTATAGAAGTTATATTCTTGTACATAGGGGGCAGTATTATAGTAGTTATATTCTTGTACATAGGGGGCAGTATTATAGTAGTTATATTCTTGTACATAGGGGGCAGTATTATAGTAGTTATATTCTTGTACATAGGGGGCAGTATTATAGTAGTTATATTCTTGTACATAGGAGCAGTATTATAGTAGTTATATTCTTGTACATAGGAGCAGTATTATGGTAGTTATATTCTTGTACATAGGAGCAGTATTATAGTAGTCATATTCTTGTACATAGGAGCAGTATTATAGTAGTTATATTCTTGTACATAGGGGGCAGTATTATAGTAGTTATATTCTTGTACATAGGGGGCAGTATTATAGTAGTTATATTCTTGTACATAGGGGGCAGTATTATAGTAGTTATATTCTTGTACATAGGGGGCAGTATTATAGTAGTTATATTCTTGTACATAGGGGGCAGTATTATAGTAGTTATATTCTTGTACATAGGAGCAGTATTATAGTAGTTATATTCTTGTACATAGGGGGCAGTATTATAGTAGTTATATTCCTGTACATAGGGGGCAGTATTATAGTAGTTATATTCTTGTACATGAGGGCAGTATTATTGTAGTTATATTCTTGTACATAGGAGCAGTATTATAGTAGTTATATTCTTGTACATAGGAGCAGTATTATAGTAGTTATATTCTTGTACATAAGGGGCAGTATTATAGTAGTTATATTCTTGTACATAGGAGCAGTATTATAGTAGTTATATTCCTGTACATAGGAGCAGTATTATAGTAGATATAATCTTGTACATAGGAGGCTGTATTATAGTAGCTATATTCTTGTACATAGGAGCAGTATTATAGTAGTTATATTCTTGTACATAGGGGCAGTATTATAGTAGTTATATTCTTGTACATAGGGGCAGTATTATAGTAGTTATATTCTTGTACATAGGAGCAGTATTATAGTAGTTATATTCTTGTACATACGGGGCAGGATTATAGTAGTTATATTCTTGTACATAGGAGCAGTATTATAGTAGTTATATTCTTGTACATAGGGGGCAGTATTATAGTAGTTATATTCTTGTACATAGAGGCAGTATTATAGTAGATATATTCTTGTACATAGGGGGCAGTATTATAGTAGTTATATTCTTGTATATAGGGGGCAGTATTATAGTAGATATATTCTTGTACATAGGGGGCAGTATTATAGTAGTTATTTTCTTGAACATAGGGGGCAGTATTATAGTAGATATATTCTTGTACATAGGGGCAGTATTATAGTAGTTATTTTCTTGTACATAGGGGGCAGTATTATAGTAGTTATTTTCTTGTACATAGGGGGCAGTATTATAGTAGATATATTCTTGTACATAGGGGGCAGTATTATAGTAGTTATATTCTTGTACATAGGTGGCAGTATTATAGTAGTTATATTCTTGTACATAGAGGCAGTATTATAGTAGATATATTCTTGTACATTGGGGGCAGTATTATAGTAGTTATATTCTTGTACATATGGGGCAGTATTATAGTAGTTATATTCTTGTACATAGGGGGCAGTATTATAGTAGATATATTCTTGTACATAGGGGGCAGTATTATAGTAGTTATTTTCTTGTACATAGGGGCAGTATTATAGTAGATATATTCTTGTACATAGGGGGCATTATTATAGTAGATATATTCTTGTACATAGGGGGCAGTATTATAGTAGTTATTTTCTTGAACATAGGGGGCATTATTATAGTAGATATATTCATGTACTGTACATAGGGGGCAGTATTATAGTAGTTATTTTCTTGTACATAGGGGGCAGTATTGTAGTAGATATATTCTTGTACATAGGGGGCAGTATTATAGTAGTTATAATCTTGTACATAGGTGGCAGTATTATAGTAGTTATATTCTTGTACATAGAGGCAGTATTATAGTAGATATATTCTTGTACATAGGAGGCAGTATTATAGTAGTTATATTCTTGTACATAAGGGGCAGTATTATAGTAGTTATATTCTTGTACATAGGGGGCAGTATTATAGTAGATATATTCTTGTACATAGGGGGCAGTATTATAGTAGTTATTTTCTTGTACATAGGGGGCAGTATTATAGTAGATATATTCTTGTACATAGGGGGCAGTATTATAGTAGATATATTCTTGTACATGGGGGCAGTATTATAGTAGTTATTTTCTTGTACATAGGGGCAGTATTATAGTAGATATATTCTTGTACATAGGGGGCAGTATTATAGTTGTTATTTTCTTGTACATAGGGGGCAGTATTATAGTAGATATATTCTTGTACAAAGGGGGCAGTATTATAGTAGTTATATTCTTGTACATAGGTGGCAGTATTATAGTAGTTATATTCTTGTACCTAGGAGCAGTATTATAGTAGTTATATTCTTGTTCATAGGGGGCAGTATTATAGTAGTTATATTCTTGAACATAGGTGGCAGTATTATAGTAGTTATATTCTTGTACCTAGGAGCAGTATTATAGTAGTTATAGTCTTGTACATAGGAGCAGTATTATAGTAGTTATATTCTTGTACATAGAGGCAGTATTATAGTAGTTATATGCTTGTACATGGGGGCAGTATTATAATAGTTATATTCTTGTACATAGGGGCAGCATTATAGTAGTTATATTCTTGTACATAGGAGCAGTATTATAGTAGTTATATTCTTGTACATAGAGGCAGTATTATAGTAGTTATATTCTTGTACATAAGAGCAGTATTATAGTAGTTATATTCTTGTACATAGGAGCAGTATTATAGTAGTTATATTCTTGTACATAGAGGCAGTATTATAGTAATTATTTTCTTGTACATAGGAGCAGTATTATAGTAGTCATATTCTTGTACATCGGGGGCAGTATTATAGTAGTTATATTCTTGTACATAGGAGCAGTATTTTAGTAGTTATATTCTGTACATAGGGGGCAGTATTATAGTAGTTATATTCTTGTGCATAGGGGGCTGTATTATAGTAGTTATATTCTTGTACATATGGGGCAGTATTATAGTAGTTATATTCTTGTATATAGGAGCAGTATTATAGTAGTTATATTCTTGTACATAGGAGCATTATTATAGTAGTTATATTCTTGTACATAGGGGGCAGTATTATAGTAGTTATATTCTTGTACATTGGAGCAGTATTATAGTAGTTATATTGTATAGCTCCCTGTATACAGATATACATGATAAGGTGCTGTCTGCAGCCACCACTAGGGGGAGCTCCCTGTATACAGATGTTACGGGGTCCTTCTCTGGTATCACACAATCAACAGAGCAAGCGAAGAGTGAACAATTCCAAGACCTTTATTCAGGCAAAAATACGAAAAGGTCCATATTCAGTCCACCACACAAAACATAAGATAGTCCAGAATAAGAATGCAGTTCAGTAACCGTATAACATGTCCAGGGAGATGAGAGTCCAAAATCCAGCTGACAGTCATAACATGTTCCATATATTCTTCTTTCTCTCCGAAGTCCTATCTTCACACCATGCTCTGCGCACAGCAACTGACTTGCCCACCCCTGTCCTCCCAGCCCCCTCATTATGTCCAGGGAGAGTCAAACCGGTTGGGGCGGTTTTTAGGCCTCCCAGACTTGACAAAAGGTGCCTGGGGGATTATGACACTACAGGGGGTCATCAAGAGTCATAGATAAAAGTCAGGCTGCAGACATACAAGGCATCAAGATTAACAGTATGCAAATCAGTGAAATAGCAATATACACAAAATGATATCAATATAGCATATCACAGCATCACAACTGAGATACATGATAAAGTGCTGTCTGCAGCCACCACTAGGGGGAGCTCCTGTATACAGAGATACATGATAAGGTGCTGTCTGCAGCCACCACTAGGGGGAGCTCCCTGTATGTAGATATACTGTACATGATAAGATCTTGTCTGCAGCCACCACTAGAGGGAGCTCCCTGTATACAGAGATACATGATAAGATCCTGTCTGCAGCCACCACTAGAGGGAGCTCCCTGTATACAGAGATACATGATAAGATCCTGTCTGCAGCCACCACTAGGGGGAGCTCCCTGTATACAGAGATAAATGATAAGGTGCTGTGTGCAGCCAGCAATAGACTTTAGTAGTTTAAAACCCATAAATCATCAATCTTTTTTTGCACCAATCATGCATTGATCCTGACAAAGAAACAATCTGTAACTGATCTCGTACTCTGACATTCTTTTGTCCACGGTCCTTCATTTATATTACTGTTTTGAAAACTTTAAGTTTCAGGGGAGAATAAACAAAACCGGTAATGTGGAGCCTTCTTCATAAACAACATTTAATATATTGATGCCCAAAAGCTAAAATTTGTGAAGCGCACCACCAATAGACAATTCATAATCTATTCATGAGACCTGAGGTTTGGGATTAAATATAAATAAATGAATCAGAAGACAATCATTCCCAAAACTTCAGCAAACTACCGAGCGTTCTCTTCCCATCAATGATGCTGGCGGCCATTGATTGTTATACGGGAAGTTGTCTATGGTGTATTATACAAATCATAGAAGTTTATGTAAACTGCAAACAAAGAGAACTTTCATTAAATTTCATATTTACTTCATCAGGGAGCTTATATTTTTCTCTCCATCTGAGTGTTAGAGGCGGGAGTGACTACTTTTATATTGATGAGCTGAGCTGTCCCTCGGATAGGTCATCTATGCAGGATCTATGGGGTTCTGACACCCGGCACCCCATTATCAGCAGAAACTGACTCCGAGAACAGATCTGAACACCGGAGATATCTACACTATTCATTAGAATGAACTGTAGATTAGCATCTGTTCTCTTCTATAGCTGTTGTACCCCGAATGTTCTTATATATACAGTACTAGATGGAGGCCCGATGCTATCCCATCAGGAGGGTGGAAATGTCACGATGGGGGCAGGCTTTGTAGCGTTGAGAATCTCTCCCCCCATGTGCTCACCCACCTATCCACTCTCTCTTTCCCCATGTGCTGACTTCTCCCGCCTGTGCTCTCTTCTTTGACCTGTCTACCCCATGTGCTGTCCCCCTTGTCTGCTGTCTCTCTCCTTCCTGTGCTGTGTTCCCCCTCATGTGCTGTCCCGTTTGAGCTGTCTCCCCCCTGTGCTCTGTCTCTCTCACCCCTGAGTCTGACCGTATATAGAACAGCAGTGAAATATTTTACCTCACAAAATGTATCCTCTGCGATCTCCTGCTGTGATGTCAGTATTGTCTTTTGCTTCCTCCCCTGCCCAGGAGATGTGGTGTGCTCCGGACACGGTCAGACACAGACTATTTTTAAAATGAGCTTTCGTTCGTGGGAAAAATCCCTTTAATGTGATCGGCTTCCTCTGCCTGTAGACACGTCGCGCATCTGCCGCCGGAATCAGCCGAATGATTCACTGTACCTGCGCGTAATTCGCGCAAGCGCCGTAAATCAGACCATTGCCCTCTTTGTACAGACAGATAGTGGTGGTCACATTAAAACTGTGCATGCGCTCCTCCTGTATAAAGATGGCGGTGGTCAGTGAGTCATTCAGCTGATCCTGGCGGCAGCGTGTTTGCGACTGTGGTCCATTGGTGGTACCACACAAGACGCTGCGTGAGTGTGGTGCGTCTGGCGTATAGAGTGTGTGTGTGTGGTGTGACGGTGTTCCGCTGGTGGTACCACACAATAGGTTGGTACTAGCTGCAGTTTACATATTGGGACACCCATCACTTGGGTGTCCCAATATGGCTGTCAGTGAACTTCTGCCGCTTGGAATTCTGGGATACGGTGACATCTGAACAGAACAGGAAATGAAAACATTACAAGGCAATTATATATATAGACTAGCTGAAGAGCCCGGCGTTGCCTGGGCATAGTAACCAACTGTGGTTAGTTATAACAAATTATAATGATTATATTGCACATAATACTGCCACTATGTACAAGAATATAACTACTATAATACTGCTCCTATATACAAGAATATAACTACTATAATACTGCTCCTATATACAAGAATATAACTAATATAATATTGCCCCCTATGTACAAGACTATAACTACTATAATACTGCCCCCTATGTACAAGAATATATCTACTATAATATTGCCCCCTATGTACAAGAATATAACTACTATAATACTGCCCCCTATGTACAAGAATATAACTACTATAATACTGCTCCTATGTACAAGAATATAACTACTATAATACTGCCCCTATGTACAAGAATATAACTACTATAATACTGCCCCCTATGTACAAGAATATAACTACTATAATACTGCTTCTATGTACAAGAATATAACTACTATAATACTGCTCGTATGTACAAGAATATAGCTACTATAATACTGCCCTTATGCAGAAGAATATAACTACTATAATACTGCCCCTATGTACAAGAATATAACTACTATTATACTGCCCCTATGTACAAGAATATAACTACTATAATACTGCCCCCTATGTACAAGAATATAACTACTATAATACTGCTCCTATGTACAAGAATATAACTACTATAATACTGCTCCTATGTACAAGAATATAACTACTATGATACTGCCCCCTATGTACAAGAAAATAACTACTATAATACTGCCCCTATGTACAAGAATATAACTACTATAATACTGCTCCTATGTACAAGAATATAACTACTATAATAATGCCCCCTATGTACAAGAATATAACTACTATAATACTGCTCCTATACACAAGAATATAACTACTATAATACTGCCCCCTATGTACAAGAATATAACTGCTATAATACTGCTCCTATGTACAAGAATATAACTACTATAATACTGCCCCATGTACAAGAATATAACTACTATAATACTGCCCCTATGTACAAGAATATAACTACTATAATACTGCCCCCTATGTACAAGAATATAACTACTATAATACTGCCCCCTATGTACAAGAATATAACTACTATAATACTGCCCCCTATGTACAAGAATATAACTACTATAATACTGCCCCTATGTACAAGAATGTAACTACTATAATACAGCTCCTATGTACAAGAATATAACTACTATAATACTGCCCCCTATGTACAAGAATATAACTATTATAATACTGCCCCTATGTACAAGAATATAACTACTAGAATACTGCCCCCATGTACAAGAATATAACTACTATAATACTGCCCCTATGTACAAGAATATAACTACTATAATACAGCTCCTATGTACAAGAATATAACTATTATAATACTGCCCCCTATGTACAAGAATATAACTATTATAATACTGCCCCTATGTACAAGAATATAACTACTAGAATACTGCCCCCATGTACAAGAATATAACTACTATAATACTGCCCCTATGTACAAGAATATAACTACTATAATACTGCTCCTATGTACAAGAATATAACTACTATAATACTGCCCCCATGTACAAGAATATAACTACTATAATACTGCCCCTATGTACAAGAATATAACTACTATAATACTGCCTCCTAGCTGTGATGTTGTGTGTTTGTAGCTCTCCTGATGTCTGGAGCAAGCCCAGGGGGAGGACACCCTGGGCGGGGTAACTCCCCAAGCAAGGCCCAGGCTTCCAGGCCTACACTTGGAAGTAACGCTCAAGTTGTGTCTAAGGCGGATGCAAGTCCCAAAGTTGTTTCTGAGGGAAAGAAAGCTCAGAATGGAAGTAGCAGCAGCAAGAAAGATGAAGCTGTGAAAGTGCAAAAAGTAACGGAACAAGGAAAAGCCATGGCTGTGGGTAAGAAAGTCCTAGTTAAGCAGTCGGCCAGCCAAGGCAAGCAGAGTGAAGGACAACTAGGAGAAATCCAAAAGAAATCTACTGGTGAGAAGCTGAATGGAGGAAAGCAGCCTGCAGCTCTGGAGGTGCCATCACCATCTTCAGGTGTGCAGCTGACTCCCAGCAGACAGAGGAGAACCTCACTGGAGAGACAGACGCTCCAGGAGAACCTGCAGCAGAAGCATGTGGTGGCCAGCATGGCGAGCTCTGGGCGCACAAGGTCGCAGTCAGGTGGCAGCAGTAAAAGTGCTGTGGAGCCTGGAGCCACGAAACCAGCGGTGGTGAAAGTTAAGGAGACGTCTGGTTTCAAGCATCCATGGACATTGCTGAAAGCAGGATCCCAGGAGGAGACGCCATGTGCACCTGAGCTTCAGGTCGCAGAGGAGATCCCAGGACTGGTCAAGAGTAGAGTTGAGCGATACCGTCCGATACTTCAAAGTATCGGATCGGAATGGATCGGCCGATCTTAAAAAAAAGTATCGGTATCGCCGATTCCGATACCGGAAGTCCCATTCAAGTCTATGGGACTTCCGGTATCGGAATAAGAAAAATCCTGTTTTTCCCTTGTACAGCCTCTCTGGGGTCTGTACGGGCCTTTCGGGGGGCTGTGCCGGCCTGCCAGGGGGTCTGTGCAGGCTCCGGTGGTCTGTGCCGGCCTGCCGGGGGGCTGTGCCGGCTCCGGTGGGCTGTGCCGGCCTGCTGGGGGGCTGTGCCGGCCTGCCGGGGGGCTGTGCAGGCTCCGGGGGGCTGTGCCGGCCTGCCGGGGGGCTGTGCAGGCTTCGGGGGTCTGTGCAGGCATCGTCCGATGGGACTACAAGTCCCATCGGGCGATGCCTGCTACCATGACAGTGATTGACACATTAGCCAATGATGGGACAGTAGTAGTCCCATCATCCGGCTAATGTGTTGAATGTAAAAAAAAATAAAAAAAATTACATGCTACATACATGCTACATACATACAACATGCATACTACATACATGCTACATTCATACTACATACTACATACATACTACATACTACATACATGCTACATACATACTACATATATACTACATGCAACATACATACTACATATATACTACATGCAACATACATACTACATATATACTACATGCATGCAACATGCATACTACATATATACTACATGCTACATACATACTACATATATGCTACATACATACTACATATATACTACATGCATGCTACATACATACTACATACATACTACATATATGCTACATACATACTACATATATGCTACATACATACTGCATGCTACATACATACTACATGCTACATACATACCACATATATACTACATACATACTACATGCATGCTACATACATACTACATGCATGCTACATACATACCACATATATACTACATACATACTACATGCTACATACATACTACATATATACTACATGCATGCTACATACATACTGCATGCTACATGCATGCTACATACATACTACATACATACTACATGCTACATACATACCACATATATACTACATACATACTACATACAATACATTCATACAATACATACATAGACATACAGTACATATAACATAGAGTAACATACTTACCAATACTTGTCACATTGTTCCCCGAAGCCATTGTCTTTTACGGAATAAATATTAACATAACAAACCACAAAAATACTCACCCACGATCCGAAGCAGTCCACGAGTGTGTCCCACGACGATCTTGGGTAGAGAACTGCAGCATCAGCTGTTGCTGCCGTTCTCTACGGGCTGCAGGAATCCAATGACGGAAGGTAGGTATCCTTCCGCACTGTATTCCTCCGCCACTTAAAAAAAAAAAAAGTCCCTAGTCTCACTTTATGCCATTGCTGCGTGGGAATTTCCCACACAGCAATGGCATAAAGTGAGACTAGGGACTTTTTTTTTTTTTAAGTGGCGGAGGAATACAGTGCGGAAGGATACCTACCTTCCGTCATTGGATTCCTGCAGCCCGTAGAGAACGGCAGCAACAGCTGATGCTGCAGTTCTCTACCCAAGATCGTCGTGGGACACACTCGTGGACTGCTTCGGATCGTGGGTGAGTATTTTTGTGGTTTGTTAAGTTAATATTTATTCCGTAAAAGACAATGGCTTCGGGGAACAATGTGACAAGTATTGGTAAGTATGTTACTCTGTTATATGTACTGTATGTCTATGTATGTATTGTATGAATGTATTGTATGTAGTATGTATGTAGTATATATGTGGTATGTATGTAGCATGTAGTATGTATGTAGTATGTATGTAGCATGCATGTAGCTTGCAGTATGTATGTAGCATGCATGTAGTATATATGTATTATGTATGTAGCATGTAGTATGTATGTAGTATGTATGTAGCATGTAGTATGTATGTAGTATGTATGTAGCATGCATGTAGCATGCAGTATGTATGTAGCATGCATGTAGTATATACACTCACTGGCCACTTTATTAGGTACACCATGCTAGTAAGGGGTTGGACCCCTTTTGCCTTCAGAACTGCCTCAATTCTTCGTGGCAGAGATTCAACAAGGTGCTGGAAGCATTCCTCAGAGATTTTGGACCATATTGACATGATGGCATCACACAGTTGGCGCAGATTTGTCGGCTGCACATCCCTGATGCGAATCTCCCGTTCCACCACATCCCAAAGATGCTCTATTGGATTGAGATCTGGTGACTGAGGAGGCCATTTGAGTACAGTAAACTCATTGTCATGTTCAAGAAACCAATCTGAGATGATTCGAGCTTTATGACATGGTGCATTATCCTGCTGAAAGTAGCCATCAGATGTTGGGTACATTGTGGTCATAAAGGGATGGACATGGTCAGCAACAATACTCAGGTAGGCTGTGGCGTTGCAACGATGCTCAATTGGTACCAAGGGGCCCAAAGAGTGCCCAGAAAAAATTCCCCACACCATGACACCACCACCACCAGCCTGAACCGTTGATACAAGGCAGGATGGATCCATGCTTTCATGTTGTTTACGCCAAATTCTGACCCTACCATCCGAATGTCGCAGCAGAAATCGAGACTCATCAGACCAGGCAACGTTTTTCCAATCTTCTACTGTCCAATTTCGATGAGCTTGTGCAAATTGTAGCCTCAGTTTCCTGTTCTTAGCTGAGAGGAGTGGTACCCAGTGTGGTCTTCTGCTGCTGTACCCCATCTGCCTCAAAGTTCGACGCACTGTGCGTTCAGAGATGCTCTTCTGCCTACCTTGGTTGTAACGGGTGGCAATTTGAGTCACTGTTGCCTTTCTATCAGCTCGAACCAGTCTGCCCATTCTCCTCTGACCTCTGGCATCAACATGGCATTTCCGGCCACAGAACTGCCGCTCACTGGATTTTTTTTCTTTTTCGGACCATTCTCTGTAAACCCTAGAGATGGTTGTGCGTGAAAATCCCAGTAGATCAGCAGTTTCTGAAATACTCAGACCAGCCCTTCTGGCACCAACAATCATGCCACGTTCAAAGGCACTCAAATCACCTTTCTTCCCCATACTGATGCTCGGTTTGAACTGCAGGAGATTGTCTTGACCATGTCTACATGCCTAAATGCACTGAGTTGCCGCCATGTGATTGGCTGATTAGAAATTAAGTCTTAACACACAGTTGGACAGGTGTACCTAATAAAGTGGCCAGTGAGTGTATGTAGTATGTATGTAGCATGTAGTATGTATGTAGCATGTAGTATGTAGCATGTAGTATGTATGTAGCATGTAGTATGTATGTAGCATGTAGTATGTATGTAGCATGCATGTAGTATATATGTAGTATGTATGTAGCATGTAGTATGTATGTAGCATGTAGTATGTATGTGGTATGTATGTAGCATGTAGTATGTATGTAGCATGCATGTAGTATATATGTGTTATGTATGTAGTATGTATGTAGTATGTATGTAGCATGTAGTATGTATGTAGCATGCATGTAGTATATATGTAGTATGTATGTAGCATGTAGTATGTATGTAGCATGTAGTATGTATGTAGCATGCATGTAGTATGTATGTAGCATTCATGTAGTATATATGTAGTATGTATGTAGCATGTAGTATGTATGTAGTATGTATGTAGCATGTAGTATGTATGTAGTATGTATGTAGTATATATGTAGTATATATGTAGCATGTAGTATGTATGTAGCATGTAGTATGTATGTAGCATGTAGTATGTATGTGGTATGTATGTAGCATGTAGTATGTATGTAGCATGCATGTAGTATATATGTGTTATGTATGTAGCATGTATGTAGCATGCATGTAGTATGTATGTAGTATATATGTAGTATGTATGTAGCATGTAGTATGTATGTAGCATGCATGTAGTATATATGTAGTATGTATGTAGTATGTATGTAGTATATATGTAGTATGTATGTAGCATGTAGTATGTATGTAGCATGCATGTAGTATATATGTAGTATGTATGTAGCATGTAGTATGTATGTAGCATGCATGTAGTATATATGTAGTATGTATGTAGCATGTAGTATGTATGTAGCATGTATGTAGTATGTAGTATGTATGTAGTATATATGTAGTATGTATGTAGTATATATGCAGTATGTATGTAGTATATATGTAGTATGTATGTAGTATATATGTGTTATGTATGTAGTATGTATGTATTATGTATGTAGTATGTATGTATTATGTATGTAGTATGTATGTAGTATATATGTGGTATGTATGTAGTATATATCTGGTATGTATGTAGTATGTATGTAGTATGTATGTAGTATATATGTGGTATGTATGTAGTATATATCTGGTATGTATGTAGTATATATGCAGTATGTATGTAGTATATATGTAGTATGTATGTAGTATATATGTGTTATGTATGTAGTATGTATGTATTATGTATGTATTATGTATGTAGTATGTATGTAGTATGTATGTAGTATATATGTGTTATGTATGTAGTATGTATGTATTATGTATGTAGTATGTATGTAGTATGTATGTAGTATATATGTGGTATGTATGTAGTATATATCTGGTATGTATGTAGTATGTATGTAGTATGTATGTAGCATGTAGTATGTATGTAGCATGCGTGTAGTATATATGTAGTATGTATGTAGCATGTAGTATGTATGTAGCAGGCATGTAGTATATATGTAGCATGTATGTAGTATGTATGTAGTATGTATGTAGTATATATGTGTTATGTATGTAGTATGTATGTATTATGTATGTAGTATGTATGTAGTATATATGTAGTATGTATGTAGTATATATGTGGTATGTATGTAGTATATATGTGGTATGTATGTAGTATGTATGTAGCATGCATGTAGCATGCATGTAGCATGCATGTAGTATGTATGTAGTATTTTTTATTTTTTTTTTTTTTTTTTTTAACATTTAACACATTAGCCGGATGATGGGACTACTACTGTCCCATCATTGGCTAATGTGTCAATCACTGTCATGGTAGCAGGCATCGCCAGATGGGACTTGTAGTCCCATCGGACGATGCTTGCACAGACCCCCGGACATCAGCACAGCCCCCCGGCAGGCCGGCACAGCCCCCCGGCAGGCCGGTACAGACCCCCACAGGGTGCACAGACCACCGGCAGGCCGGTACAGACCCCGGGCAGTCCACACAGCCCCCCGGCAGGCCGACACAGCCCCCCGGCAGGCCGGCAGAGACCCCCGGAAGGCCCGAAATGACGGCGCATCATGATGCGCACACACCGCGCATCATGATGACGTCAGGCTGTCAATCAACTTTGAACTTCCGATTCCGATGCCGACTTCCGATATTGAAAAAATATCGGAAGTTGGTATCGGAATTCCGATACAGCAAGTATCGGCCGATACCCGATACTTGCGGTATCGGAATGCTCAACACTAGTCAAGAGGCTCGGTGAGTTACAGCAGCACAAAGACTTGCTGCAGAAGCAAATAGACATTGGCTGTAATGTAAAGGCTGCTAATCCTGGTGGAGATCACACCTTTTATGATCAGACTCTGAACATGCTTGGTATACAGCTGGCAAAAGTGGTTACGGACATGGACTGTGTCCTAGAGAAGATGGGGCCCCTGGCAGAGACTTATAGGAACCAGGAACTGTTTATGTCACACAAGCAGGACTCTGCAGGTTCCAGCTCAGACATTGTCCCAGGTGAGCCCCAGAAGCCGGTGCGGCCAGTGCTGCAGCCTGCAAGTTTCTGCTTCCAAAAGGGTCAAATACTGCAGCCACAGCAGCCTGCGGCAGACCCCAAGCAGCAGCATGTTATGCAGATTCCAGCAGGTGTACCACAAGTCTCAGAATGCCCAGCAGAGCAGCCTGCAGCAGATTCCAAGCAGCAGCATGGACTGCACTTTCCAGCAGAGGGACTACAAGTCTCAGAATGCCAAACACAACAGTTGGGCAGTGGACATGTGCCGGTCATTACTGATGGTGTCCAGCAGGGCTCTGTTGCTGGGGATAACCGCGCTGTATCTGAGGGGTCGGGGGCTTGGGGGAGCACAGTATCTTTGGTGGACGCTGCACAGTCTGATAATGACATTGATGTTGATGATAACAATGTGCATGATAATGTCTGTGATTTCCCCCCTTTAATTTCAAGCACACAAGGTGTGGCTGCCCCTCCTGCTGCAGACCTTCACCCCGTCAGTCAACCCAATGTGACCCCGCACGGTCCCCCCAGTAATGCCTGGAGTCGTGGTGCTCCGTCTTTTACCTCTGGTACCAATTATACAGGCCAAGCGTTTAAACGGAGAAACGTTGTGCGTTTCCGGCACAGAGGTGCCAAGGAGGACCTGCCGGACAGGAGGTTTGTCGACAGGGAGCTCTTGTGCCACCAGATGGGGTTTGTGCCAGTCAGCATCCTGGCAGTGATTAATCTTCCAGACAGGCAGGGCTGTGATGTCAGCTTTAAGCTCATGTCTGACCTGGACAGATTCTGGTCTAGTTTCCCCAAGTTTAGAGACATGGAGGGCTGGAGTAATTTCAGCTTTATTCCTATTTCTAAGCCAGATACTGTCACCGTAAATGTCATCTTCTGGAATGATTCAAATAAGGAATATATTCTTGGACTTTGAGTGCGCTGCTAGACGAATTCAATGACCACACAAGGTTAAAAAAGTTAACCCTTTAATCCCTAGGGATTAAAGGGTTAACTTTTTTAACCTTGTGTGGTCATTGAATTCGTCTAGCAGCGCACTCAAAGTCCAAGAATATATTCCTTATTTGAATTGTGGTACGGTTCCGTTGTGGACCGCTGGACGTGCAGCAGGCTGACTCACTATATAAGCTTTATTTTATCTTTGAGAAGGTGAGTTTAACACATTCAGTAATTGAATATTTTACCCGGATAAGACCCTATTGCGCTTTTGTTTCAACCTTCTAGTGAAAATAAATCTTCTGGAATGAGTCTGTTCCCCCGCAGGACATTGTGGTGTGGCTCCGGAGGAATTGTGACCTGGTCTCTGACCTCACCAAAAGCAGAGACAGTGATGGGATCTGGACGGGAGGGTGGCGGGTTTTGGTGAAACTGCGCCAATGCAATAACATCACTGCCCACTTACCCAACTCCTTCTTTATTGGGAGGGAGAGGGGTGTGTGTTTCTATCCTGGGCAGCCTCGTAAGTGCTTTAAATGTGGCAAGGCAGGTCACCTGGCAAATACCTGTACTGTGGTGAAGTGCAACCTGTGTGGGGAGGTCGGCCATCTAGCTGCAGACTGCCAGAACATCAGGTGCAACCTCTGTGGGAAGATCGGTCACCCTCACAGGGACTGTCCAGATGCCTGGCACAATATCTGTAAGGACTTTCCTGACGAGGACTTGGTGGCAGGGGCAGAGATTCTGGAGGAGGCAGCTTTACTGTCAGGGGAAATACTGACCAGACCAGAGGTCCACCAGGGGTCTACTCAGCTAACACCAGAGCAGCAGGGTTCAGAGAGAGAACAGGGGAGTATGGAGGTTGTACCTCAGGGGCAGCGGTCACAGGAAGGCATTACTTCAGTGCTACCATCTGTGTCTGAAGAGTATAGCAATAATCAGAAAAGGAAGAAAAAGGACAAGGCCTCCCGTAAACCTGAGGGGTATGACACTGGCCAAGGAGCCGGGAAGAAATTCCAGAGTTCTGCAGGTGTAATGGTCGTATCTAACAGGTTTGATGTTCTGTCTGAGTCTGACGGCGATTTTGAAGATGACCTTAAGAGAATTGACGCAGAGTGTGATAGGGACGTAGAGGACTGTCCTCCGCCAAAGCGGAAGCCCTTACCTGAGGGCACTCGGGTAGAGTCTGAGATGGAGACCGGTGGTGAACAGAATAACTCCGACTCAGATCTGTGACGCTGTCAACCAGATAATGTCCAAACTCAGATAGGGAAAATCATTAGGAGAAATTAGGAAATGTTAAGATAGAGAAGGATGAGTCACTGGGTAGGAACATGATGAGCTCTGTTTGCAAAGTGTTGTTTTTTTTTTTTTTTTTTTTTCTCCTCAAGCTAGGAGTATGGACTCTAAGTTAATTTGATATGTATAACCTGGATATGTAATGAATGTATGTACAATCCTAGTGAATTCAGTTATGTATTATTGGAAGAATGTTATTTGTATTTGTTTGGTTTTTACAATAAAAATTGCTCCTATGTACAAGGATATAACTACTATAATACTGCCCCTATGTACAAGAATATAACTACTATAATACTGCCCCTATGTACAAGAATATAACTACTATAATACTGCCCCATGTACAAGAATATATCTACTATAATACTGCTCCTATGTACAAGAATATAACTACTATAATACTGCCCCTATGTACAAGAATATAACTACTATAATACTGCCCCTATGTACAAGAATATAACTACTATAATACTGCTCCTATGTACAAGAATATAACTACTATAATACTGCCCCTATGTACAAGAATATAACTACTATAATACTGCTCCTATACACAAGAATATAACTACTATAATACTGCTCCTATATACAAGAATATAACTACTATAATACTGCTCCTATGTACAAGAATATAACTACTATAATACTGCTCCAATGTACAAGAATATAACTTCTATAATACTGCCCCTATATACAAGAATATAACTACTATAATACTGCTCCTATGTACAAGAATATAACTACTATAATACTGCCCCTATGTACAAGAATATAACTACTATAATACTGCTCCTATACACAAGAATATAACTACTATAATACTGCCCCTATGTACAAGAATATAACTACTATAATACTGCCCCTATGTACAAGAATATAACTACTATAATACTGCTCCTATGTACAAGAATATAACTACTATAATACTGCCCCTATGTACAAGAATATAACTACTATAATACTGCTCCTATACACAAGAATATAACTACTATAATACTGCTCCTATATACAAGAATATAACTACTATAATACTGCTCCTATGTACAAGAATATAACTACTATAATACTGCTCCAATGTACAAGAATATAACTTCTAGAATACTGCCCCTATGTACAAGAATATAACTACTATAATACTGCTCCTATGTACAAGAATATAACTACTATAATACTGCCCCTATGTACAAGAATATAACTACTATAATACTGCTCCTATACACAAGAATATAACTACTATAATACTGCTCCTATATACAAGAATATAACTACTATAATACTGCTCCTATGTACAAGAATATAACTACTATAATACTGCTCCAATGTACAAGAATATAACTTCTATAATACTGCTCCTATATACAAGAATATAACTACTATAATACTGCCCCTATGTACAAGAATATAACTACTATAATACTGCTCCAATGTACAAGAATATAACTACTATAATACTGCCCCTATGTACAAGAATATAACTACTATAATACTGCTCCAATGTACAAGAATATAACTACTATAATACTGCCCCTATGTACAAGACTATAACTACTATAATACTGCCCCTATGTGCAGGAATATAACTGATATAATACCGCTCCTGACACTGTCTCTCAGCCCTTGTGATTCTTGCAGCTGATATTTTTTTATCGCCAGTCAGTGCACAGTTGTTGCGGTGTTAAAGGCTTTGGCTTGCATACACTTGCACTGTGCTATTTTCCCGGTGCGCTGCAGTCAGGGGAGCTCCGGGGTGGTTTTATGTGTGTAGGTATCACTCAGGGATCTGTTAACCAGAGGAATAAATGATTGCTCGGTGGTGATGGGACTGTGCCGGTGTCCTGACCGATACATTTATTACCGTCTGCGGTATTCTTAGCCCTCAGCCTGTAGCGCCATAAAGCTGGTTTCCGTGCAGGGTACGGCCTTCAGGGGCCACTTAATGGTTCTGAGAGGAACGGCGCCATGTAATGATTTACAAAACCCCACTCCGAGCCGGCGATGCTTTACAAAGTCTGTGATCCAATTACATTAATGAGCCCCTGGAAGGCACGAGTTCATCTCACTCAGCCGATCGGCGTCTGCGGCCGGCGCTCGCCCATGTTCTTTTAAATAACATCAGCGTAGCCCTGGTTTATGCCTAGAAGGAATACAACTCCAGGAGGAGGAAGAAGAGGAGGAGGATGAGGAGGAGGATGAGGAGGAGGAGGAAAGTAAATCCGGGTTTCATCCTTTGTATCAATATTATTACAGGTTGACTGTCTGCAGTCAGGTACTCACACACTATGGCGACTGATGGTAAAGCCATACCGTGCGATAAAAACCCTATTGTACATATATGTCCCCACCATAAGAAACCCACGTAATACTGCCATATAGTGCAATGACACCAGTGTCATATAGTACATATATATCTTTACACATATATAATTGCTATTCATTGCAATTGTAGCTGTTTAAGGCATATTTATTATATTACCATACGTTGCCTACACAATACCGCCATACTATGCATTTATGACTGTGTCTATAGTGTATTTATGATATTGCCATACATTGTCTACATAATACTGCCGTAATGTCAAATTATAGCTGTCTATAGTATATTTGTAATTATATTATATATTGTTTACATAGTACCGCCATACTATGCAATTGTTGCTGTGTCTAGTATATTTAAACCATTACAATACAATACATTTATAGCATTACAATACTGCCATATAGTACAATTATTTCTCTGTATACAGTATTATATTACAATACATTGCCTACGTAATACTGCCATACAGTGCAATTATAGCTGTGTCTATAGTATTCTAATATCACTATATATTGCCTGCAGAATACCGCCATACTGTGCAATTATAGCTGTTTCTATAGTATATGTATAATATTACCATACAATGCCTACATAATACTGCCATGCAGTGCTATTCTAGCTTTGTCTATAGTATATTTATAATATTACCATACAATGCCTGCACAATACCACCAGACAGTGCTATTATAGCTATATATAGTATATTTATAATATTACCATACATTGCCTAAATAATACCGCCATCCTGTGCTATTATAAATGTTTTATAGTATTTTTATATTACAAAACATTGCAGTATATGCTATAGTCACTGTGTTGTATTTGCTTTGTAATATATAGTGATATTATAAATATTGTTAGCACGTTTTATAATCTCTGACCTAATACTGTCAAACAGTACAATTCTAACTGTTCCTATAGTACATTTATAATGTTATCATACATTACCTACATATAGTGCAAATGTAGCATCACTATACACTGTCCACAAAATGTTGCCATACAGTTCCATTGTAACTGTGCCTATATTATATTGATAGCATTACCATACCATCACCTCGTAACACTGCCATACAGTGCTGAAATATAACTGCATTATGTCACCACGCTGCTGTAATATGCCCACATAATACTGCTTAAATAACATCGCCATACAGTACAGTAATATCCATGCCATGTAATACATTTATAATATGGCCATATATTACTACGTATTATGTGGTGTTCTACTTACAGCTACAGTGGCTTGCAAAAGTATTAACACCCTTGTCATTTTTCTTGTTTTGCTACCTTACAACCTGGAATTTCACCGTGTTTTTTTTCTTTTTTGAGGGTTTGCATCAGTTCATGTAACGAACACGGCTACAACTGGGAACTTTTGATTTTTCTTTTTATTGGGAAGCAAACAACAAATGGGACAAAGTAACTGAAAATTTCAGTGTGCATAAGTATTCACCCCCTAAAGTCAGTACTTTGTAGAGCCTCCTTTTGCGGAAATTACAGCTGCAGTCGCTTTGGATAAGTCTCTATGAGCTTTCCATATCTGGCCACTGGGATTTTTGCCCATTCCTCAAAGCAAAACTGCTCCAGCTCCTTCACGATAGATGTTTCCTCTGGTGAACAGAAATCTTGACATCTGACCACAGATTCTCACTTCCATTAAGGTCTGGGCTTTGACTTGGCCTGAGTTTTGACTCCTGTGTTGCTTTAGCAGTATGCTTTGGGTCATTGTCTTGTTGGAAGGTGAACCTCCGTCTCAGCCTCAAATCACTGACAGACTGAAACAGGTTTTGCTCAGTAATATCCCTGTATTTCACACCATCCATCTTCCCCTCAAATTGGACCCTGTCCCTGCTGCCGAAAAACATCCCGACAGCATGATGCTTCCATCACCATGTTCCACTGTGGGGATGATATTCTTGGGGTGATGAGCTGCGCTGGTTTGGCGCCAGACATAGCGTTTAACTTGGTGGCCAAAAAGTAAAATTTTGGACTCATCTGACCACAGCACCTTCCTCCTTACATTGAGTTGTCTCCCACATGTCTTTTGGCAAACTCAAAATGAGCCTTACATTTTGTGTGTAAGTAAAGGCTTTTTTCTGCCCACTGCCATCTCTATAGAGTGTACGGCTAATTGTGGTCATGGTCATGTGGCCAGATGTTCCAGTCTCTGCTTGGGAACGCTGCAGCTCTTTCACGGTTACCTTTGGTCTCTGTGCTGTCTCTCTGATTAATGCCCTCCTTGCCCGGGCTTAGAGTTTTGGTGGTCGGCTCTCTGTTGGCAGATCTGTGGTACCATGTTCTTTCCATTTGATGATAATGGATTTGATGGTGCTCCAGGGGATCATATATTTTTAAAACCCAACCATGACTTGTACTTCTCAACAACGTTGTCCCTGGCTTTGGAGACATCCTTGGTCTTCATGATGTTGTTTGGAGAACTCCTTGGTCTTTGTGATGTTGTTTGGAGGTCTCCTTAGTCTTCATGGTGTTGTTTGGCGATCTCCTTGGTCTTCCTGGTGTTGTTTGGAGATCTGTTCGGTCTTCATGATGGTGTTTGGAGATCTCCTTGGTCTTTGTGGTGTTGTTTGGAGATCTCCTTGGTCTTTGTGGTGTTGTTTGGAGATCTCCTTGGTCTTCGTGGTGTTGTTTGGAATCATAGAATCATAGAATCGTAGAGTTGGAAGGGACCTCCTGGGCCATCTGGTCCAACCCCCTGCTCAGAGCAGGATTCGCTAAATCATCCCAGTCAGATGTCTGTCCAGCCTCTGTTTGAAGACTTCCATTGAAGGAGAACTCACCACTTCTCGTGGCAGCCTGTTCCACTCATTGATCACTCTAACTGTCAAAAAGTTTTTTCTAATATCTAATCTGTGTCTCCTCCCATTCAGTTTCATCCCATTGCTTCTAGTCTTTCCTTGTGCAAATGAGAATAAAGATGATCCTTCTACAATGTGACAGCCCTTTAGATATTTGTAGACAGCTATTAAGTCTCCTCTCAGTCTTCTCTTTTGCAAACTAAACATTCCCAATTCCTGCAACCTTTCCTCATAAGACAGGGTTTGCAGACCGGTCACCATTCTGGTCGCTCTTTTCTGAACTTGCTCCAGTTTGTTGATGTCTTTTTTAAAATGTGGTGCCCAAAACTGGACACAGTATTCCAGATGAGGTCTGACCAAAGAGGAGTAGAGGGAAATAATGACTTCACGTGATCTAGACTGTATGCTTCTGTTAATACATCCTAGAATTGCATTTGCCTTTTTTGCTGCTGCATCATCACACTGTTGACTCATATTCAGTCTGTGATCTATTAGTATACCCAAGTCTTTTTCACATGTGCTGTCACTTAGTCCTATTCCTCCCATTCTATATATGCTTTTTTCATTTTTATTGCCCAGATGTAGTGCTTTGCATTTCTCCCTGTTAAAAACCATTCTGTTAGTTGCTGCCCACTTCTCCAGTTTATTTAAATCTTTTTGAATCCTCTCTCTCTCTTCTCTAGTATTAGCTATCCCTCCTAGCTTTGTGTCATCAGCAAATTTAATCAGTTTACCCTCAATTCCTTCATCTAAATCGTTGATAAAGATGTTGAACAATACAGGGCCCAGGACAGAGCCCTGTGGTACCCCACTTGAGACATTCTTCCAACTGGATGTGCAGCCATTTACGACCACTCTTTGGGTCCGATCACTAAGCCAGTTATGAATCCACCTAACAGTTGCCTTGTCCATTCCATACTTAGTCATTTTTTCAATAAGGATTGTATGAGATACTTTGTCAAATGCTTTGCTGAAGTCAAGATATACTATATCTACAGCATTTCCTTGATCCACCCAATCAGTGATACCGTCATAGAAGGAAATTAAGTTAGTCTGACATGACTTATTAGTTACAAACCCATGCTGACTCTATTTAATCACTTCATTCTTATCCAGGTATAGTCTTCGTGGTGGTGTTTGGAGATCTCCTTGGTCTTTGTGGTGTTGTTTGGAGATCTCCTTGGTCTTCATGGTGTTGTTTGGAGATTTCCTTAGTCTTCGTGGTGTTGTTTGGAGATCTCCTTAGTCTTCGTGGTGTTGTTTGGAGATCTCCTTAGTCTTCGTGGTGTTGTTTGGAGATCTCCTCGGTCTTCATGGTGTTGTTTGGAGATCTCCTTAGTCTTCATGAAGTTGTTTGGAGATCTCCTTGGTCTTTGTGGTGGTGTTTGGAGAGCTCCTTGGTCTTCCTGGTGTTGTTTGGAGATCTCCTTGGTCTTCATGGTGGTGTTTGGAGATCTCCTTGGTCTTTGTGGTGGTGTTTGGAGATCTCCTCGGTCTTCATGTTGTTGTTTGGAGATCTCCTCGGTCTTCTTGGTGTTGTTTGGAGATCTCCTTAGTCTTCATGAAGTTTTTTGGAGATCTCCTTGGTCTGTGTGGTGGTGATTGGAGATCTCCTTGGTCTGTGTGGTGGTGATTGGAGATCTCCTTGGGGGTGTCGCATTGTATGTTCGAAACGCGTATATCTGCACAGAGATTGAAGCTTCAGAGACTGGGAGTTCTGTGGAAACTGTTTGGGTAAGAATACAAGGACAGAACAATGGAAAGGACACCATTGTAGGCATTTACTACAGGCCGCCTGTGCAAGCCGAAGATATAGATGAACTCTTTATGCATCAGATGGCCAAGTTCTCCAAAAAATATGACATGGTTGTCATGGGAGATTTCAACTATCCAGACATTTGTTGGGAATCTCTCTCAGGCAAAACTAACAGGTCAAGGAAATTCTTATCCTCTCTTGCTGACAACTTTATCTTCCAAAAGGTAAGGGAGAAAACAAGGGGAACTGCTACCTTGGATCTAATCCTTATAAACAGGGAGGAAATGGTTGAGGAGGTAAAAGTGGCTGGGACCCTAGGAGGTAGCGACCATGCTATTTTAGAATTTTGGATAACTAGAGGTGGAAGACCTGTGAAGACTCAGACGTCAAGGTTAGATTTCAGAAAGGCAGATTTTAAGGGATTCAGAAAGAGAATTGGAGGGATCCAATGGCTGGATATCCTTAAAGACAAAAATGTCCAGGAAGGATGGGAAATCTTGAAAAATGAAATTCTCAATGCACAGTTGTTAACAATTCCGAAAAGAGGGAAGAATAGGAAGCATTTAAGGAAACCAGGATGGATGAACACAGAACTTAAGCACATGCTAAAAAGGAAGAAAAAAATGTTTATAAAATGGAAAGAGGGAGGCATATCTAAAGAAGAATATAATGCTGTCTGCAGAACCTGCAGGGCACAAATCAGATTATCTAAAGCTGAAAATGAACTGAGGCTTGCAAGAGATGTCAAAAGCAATAATAAAGGATTTTGGGGATATGTCAAAAGTAAAAGAAAAGTCAAAGATGCTATAGTATTTTTACAGGATGAAAATGATGAAATGGTAAGACAGGATGTTGAGAAGGCTGAACTTTTAAATTCCTATTTTGCATCTGTTTTCTCTCGGAAAGGAAATGCAACATCAACTGTTATTCACTGTCCTATTAAGGGAATAGAAGAATCCAGGATATCTATAAACAGAAAGATAGTGAGGAAACACTTAGCTAACCTAAATGAATTCAAGTCTCCAGGTCCAGATGAATTACACCCCAGAGTACTAAAGGAGATAGCAGAAGAAATTTTTGAACCCCTCTCCATAATCTTTGAAAATTCTTGGAGAACAGGAGAAGTGCCAGAAGACTGGAGAAGAGCAAATGTTGTTCCTATCTTCAAAAAGGGGAAGAAGGTGGACCCAGGCAACTATAGGCCGGTGAGTCTGACTTCTATACCAGGAAAGATCTTTGAACAAATTATTAAACAACATGTATGTCAATACCTGGATAAGAATGAAGTGATTAAACAGAGTCAGCATGGGTTTGTAACTGATAAGTCATGTCAGACTAACTTAATTTCCTTCTATGACGGTATCACTGATTGGGTGGATCAAGGAAATGCTGTAGATATAGTATATCTTGACTTCAGCAAAGCATTTGACAAAGTCTCTCATACAATCCTTATTGAAAAAATGACTAAGTATGGAATGGACAAGGCAACTGTTAGGTGGATTCATAACTGGCTTAGTGATCGGACCCAAAGAGTGGTCGTAAATGGCTACACATACAGTTGGAAGAATGTCTCAAGTGGGGTACCACAGGGCTCTGTCCTGGGCCCTGTATTGTTCAACATCCTTATCAACGATTTAGATGAAGGAATTGAGGGTAAACTGATTAAATTTGCTGATGACACAAAGCTAGGAGGGATAGCTAATACTAGAGAGGAGAGAGAGATGATTCAAAAAGATTTAAATAAACTGGAGAAGTGGGCAGCAACTAACAGAATGGTTTTTAACAGGGAGAAATGCAAAGTACTACATCTGGGCAATAAAAATGAAAAAAGCATGTATAGAATGGGAGGAATAGGGCTAAGTGACAGCACATGTGAAAAAGACTTGGGTATACTAATAGATCACAGACTGAATATGAGTCAACAGTGTGATGCAGCAGCAAAAAAGGCAAATGCAATTCTAGGATGTATTAACAGAAGCATACAGTCTAGATCACGTGAAGTCATTATTTCCCTCTACTCCTCTTTGGTCAGACCTCATCTGGAATATTGTGTCTAGTTTTGGGCACCACATTTTAAAAAAGACATCAACAAACTGGAGCAAGTTCAGAAAAGAGCGACCAGAATGGTGACCGGTCTGCAAACCCTGTCTTATGAGGAAAGGTTGCAGGATTTGGGAATGTTTAGTTTGCAAAAGAGAAGACTGAGAGGAGACTTAATAGCTGTCTACAAATATCTAAAGGGCTGTCACATTGTAGAAGGATCAACTTTATTCTCATTTGCACAAGGAAAGACTAGAAGCAATGGGATGAAACTGAATGGGAGGAGACACAGATTAGATATTAGAAAAAACTTTTTGACAGAGTGATCAATGAGTGGAACAGGCTGCCACGAAAAGTGGTGAGTTCTCCTTCAATGGAAGTCTTCAAACAGAGGCTGGACAGACATCTGACTGGGATGATTTAGCGAATCCTGCTTTGAGCAGGGGGTTGGACCAGATGGCCCAGGAGGTCCCTTCCAACTCTACGATTCTATGATTCTATGATTCTTCATGTTGTTGTTTGGAGATCTCCTTAGTCTTCATAGTGTTGTTTGGAGATCTCCTTAGTCTTTGTGGTGTTGTTTGGAGATCTCCTTGTTCTTCATGGTGGTGTTTGGAAATCTCCTTGGTCTTCGTGTTAGTGTTTGGAGATCTCCTTGGTCTTCATGGTGTTTGGAGATCTCCTTGGTCTTCATGGTGGTGTTTGGAGATCTCCTTGGTCTTCATGTTGGTGTTTGGAGATCTCCTTGGTCTTCATGGTGTTTGGAGATCTCCTTGGTCTTCATGGTGGTGTTTGGAGATCTCCTTGGTCTTCATGTTGGTGTTTGGAGATCTCTTTGGTCTTCGTGGTGTTATTTGGGGTTCTCCTTGGTCTTCATGGTGTTGTTTGGTTCGTGGAGCCTCTTGTTAATGGTGTTGCAGCCTCTGTGTCCTTTCAGAAAAGGTAAAGTGTATATACTGACAGACATGCAACACTTAGATTGCACACAGGGGGACGTCCTGTCACTAAGCATGTGACTTATGATGGGAATTGCTTGCACCAGAAATTTTTAGGGGCTTCATAGAAAAAGGGGTGAATACATAAGCACAATTTTTAGTTATTTGATCCCATATATTTAATCTACTGTATACCTATATTTTTCTCACTTCACCAATTTAGACTATTTAGTGCTGATGCATCACACACAAATCGAATTACAAAAATATTTAAACACAGGTTGTAATGTAACGTGGGGTGAATTCTTTCAGAGGACACTGTATATTATCATATACAGCAAGCATAAGTGTCATATAGTAGCAGTATACGGTTTTAATGTTTGTATAATATCATCTTACCATGTAGTCAGAAAAATGCCTTGTAGGACATTTATAACAGTACCATGCTGTGCCTAAACCATATTACCAGCCACACTGCTGTACAGTAAGGTGCCCACATGATTGTGCTTAAATAATATCGCCATACAGTGAAGCCTTAACCACGCCATGTGGTAGATTTATAATATGCCCACATAATATTTCCATATAGTGCCTAAATTATGACAATGGCATCATCATGTCATCTATATATTGCTGCACCATGCAATCAGAAAATGCAGTGTGGTGTATCTAGATATGTGCCATATGGTGCCTACAAAATAACTGCCATGTTGGGACTAAAAGATACTGCTGCATAATACCACCACTCACTGCTATATAATAAAGTGCCCACAGAAAGCTGCCGAATAACACTGACGTAGAGTCCAGCCGCCACCACGACACTGTCATGTTATACTGTCATACAGTGTCTAAATTATACTACCATAAAGTACAATTCCAACAGTGCCATAAAGCGAACACATTGTTCTATCTGTAGCACTATATAGTGTAATCAGAACTATGTCTAGTGGGGCATTTATAATGGCACCATAAAATGCCCACATTATACCGCCATATCGATGTTTGCCAGAATGCCCACATAAAACAGTCCCAAATAATTGAACTATCCATTTGCAGTATCATAAAATGTATTTTTCATAGTACCATACAGTGCTCATGTAATAGTACCGCACTATACATGACCAATGCACGAAGCTCTGGGCCCTGCTATATTGTACTATCCGTTTACAGTGCCATATAATATATTTTTCATAGTACCATACAGTGCTCATGTAATAGTGCCGCACTATACATGACCAATGCACGAAGCTCTGGGCCCTGCTATATTGTACTATCCGTTTACAGTGCCATATAATATATTTTTCATAGTACCAGATAGTGCTCATGTAGTAGTCCCGCACTATATGTGACCAATGCACGAAGCTCTGGGCCCTGTTATATTGTACCATCCATTTACATTACCATATAATATATTTTCATAGTACCAGAGTGCTCATGTAGTAGTACCGCACTATACATGACCAATGCACGAAGCTCTGGGCCCTGTTATATTGTACTATCCATTTACAGGACCATATAATATATTTTTCATAGTACCATACAGTGCTCATGTAGTAGTACCGCACTATACATGACCAATGTACGACACCATGTGCAGGAACAATAGCGCCTCTTGGAGGTAGGAATAATCTGACATATATTTTAGGAAATGCAGCGATTAAGCCATTAGCGCTCCCGCCTCGTCTACGTGTATTATATTACATGACCAATGCACGATGCTCTGGGCCCTGTTATATTGTACTATCCATTTACAGTACCATGTAATATATTTTTCATACAGTCATATGTAAAAGTTTGGGCACCCCTATTAATGTTAACCTTTTTTCTTTATAACAATTTTGGTTTTTGCAACAGGTATTTCAGTTTCATATATCTAATAACTGATGGACTCAGTTATATTTCTGGATTCAAATGAGGTTTATTGTACTAACAGAAAATGTGCAATCTGCATTTAAACAAAATTTGACCGGTGCAAAAGTATGGGCACCCTTATCATTTTCTTGATTTGAACACTCCTAACTACTTTTTACTGACTTCCTGAAGCACTAAATTGGTTTTGTAACCTCATTGAGCTTTGAACTTCATAGCCAGGTGTATCAAATCATGAGAAAAGGTATTTAAAGTGGCCACTTGCAAGTAGTTCTCCTATTTGATTCTCCTATGAAGAGTGGCATCATGGGCTCCTCAAAACAACTCTCAAATGATCTGAAAACAAAGATTATTCAACATAGCTTTTCAGGGGAAGGATACAAAAAGTTGTCTCAGAGATTTAACCTGTCAGTTTCCACTGTGAGGAACATAGTAAGGAAATGGAAGAACACAGGTACAGTTCTTGTTAAGCCCAGAAGTGGCAGGCCAAGAAAAATATCAGAAAGGCAGAGAAGAAGAATGGTGAGAACAGTCAAGGACAATCCACAGACCACCTCCAAAGACCTGCAGCATCATCTTGCTGCAGATGGTGTCACTGTGCATCGGTCAACAATACAGCGCATGCATAACGCCTTTTTGTATGACCAAACAACTCAATCTTTGTTTCATCAGTCCACAGGACCTTCTTCCAAAATGTAACTGGCTTGTCCAAATGTGCTTTGGCATATCTCAGGCGACTCTGTTTGTGGCGTGCTTGCAGAAACGGCTTCTTTCGCATCACTCTCCCATACAGCTTCTCCTTGTGCAAAGTGCGCTGTATTGTTGACCGATGCACAGTGACACCATCTGCAGCAAGATGATGCTGCCGGTCTTTGGAGGTGGTCTGTGGATTGTCCTTGACTGTTCTCACCATTCTTCTTCTCTGCCTTTCTGATATTTTTCTTGGCCTGCCACTTCTGGGCTTAACAAGAATCCTGTGTTCTTCCATTTCCTTACTATGTTCCTCACAGTGGAAACTGACAGGTTAAATCTCTGAGACAACTTTTTGTATCCTTCCCCTGAAAAGCTATGTTGAATAATCTTTGTTTTCAGATCATGTAGTAGTGCCACGCTATACATGACCAATGCACGATCCTCTGGGCCCTGTTATATTGTACCATCCATTTACAGTACCATATAATATATTTTTCATAGTACCAGACAGTGCTCATGTAGTAGTACCGCACTATATATGACCAATGTATGACACCATGTGCAAGAACAATAGCGCCTCTTGGAGATAGGAATAATCTGACATATTTTTTAGAAAATGCAGCGATTAAGCCATTAGCGCTCCCGCCTCGTCTACGTGTATTTAACCACTTCATCACTTATTTATCCTCCTCATTTAGTGATGTTTTGATGAAGAGGCCGCGATTCAGGGCTTTTTACATGGAGGAGATCTGTCATCTCAGTTTTGCGGCTCCGGCGATGAGCCGCCGTGTTCTGGCTGTGAGTGATGCTCCCGCGTCCTCGCCATCCTTCCTCACTAAAAAAAAACAAACATTTCAGAACACGGTTAATATTTTATCCATCTGCGACGTCTCTTCTTATCTGTTTTGTTCTTTTTGAGGCATGCCATAAATATCCCATGTGTTTACAAGGCGACGAGGAGCGCCACAATGGCGACAATTTACCGCACAAAATTCTGACATGATAAAAAAAATAAAAGAATGTGCCGGGGAAAGATGTAAATGCCACGGCCTGGCTGACTCCAAAATTGCAAATTCTTGGCAACTTTTTAAGATTTTGTTTGGTTTCAGCTCCTTGCCATTTTCAAAATCCTGGAAAAATGCTTTAACCTTAGTGAGGGAAAAATGGCTGTCATCCCCAACCGGATGCAATGTTGGTGTAATTTGTGTCACCACAACTTGAAAATTTGATGATTTACCTAATTGAGAATTTAGTTTAAATTTAGAACCGAACCTTTCCAGGATGCAGAGAGGCCAATATCATAAGTAGGCAAAATGCAGCCACATCTGATCTCAGGATAATTTCCAGGTGCTCAAGTGATAAATACGGCATAATCTAGTTTACTAATTGCACAGCTCAGTTGAATCTATGCTTCCTTCTATCTTTTGTGTAGCATTTTTAAGACTGCAAGAACCTCTTTCTGCCAAGAAGGAAGAAGCAAAAGTGTTGAAGCAGGATAATTAAATGATGTCTAACATTTCCATTGGCCCAAGAGTGCCATTTATATTTAGGGTCATGTGCTGCTAAACAGACTGCCAAGGTAATGTTTCCTCAAATAAAATAGGTAGATAAGGTTTCTTTTTATTTGTATGTAACTTACTCACTAATAAAAGTTGTGTGATTTCAGCTGCACTTGCGCTCATACAAGGTGGTAATTTCTCTCATTATTTGAATAGGTTACAATTAAAATATAATTCAAATTTACAATCAGATTTCCATTAACGGTATCTTATGTAAGTCACTCAGTGAAAGATAAAAGGGGAACGCAATGGGGTCAGATTTCACCCCATATATTTTAGGTAAAATTCATAAATTCAGGAAAACCATTTGAGACTAGTTCAGAGTCTGCTACAACCCGAAAAAAACTGACCAGCACATCCAGACAAGTGTGAAAAGGTGCAAGCTAGGACAACCAAGTCAATAAAGCAAAGTAAAATTAGCTGCATCTGAAATGCTAAAAACAATTCACAGTCTGTGTCATGATGCGATGCTGCGTTACATCAGTGCTAATACACTGCCACCCATGTAGCCTACCCGGTGGCTTGTTTATCCTCAGAAACCAGGTGATATCTTGCTAGGGAAAGGGGTTAGAATCATAGAATCATAGAATCGTAGAGTTGGAAGGGACCTCCTGGGCCATCTGGTCCAACCCCCTGCTCAAAGCAGGATTCGCTAAATCATCCCAGTCAGATGTCTGTCCAGCCTCTGTTTGAAGACTTCCATTGAAGGAGAACTCACCACTTCTCGTGGCAGCCTGTTCCACTCATTGATCACTCTAACTGTCAAAAAGTTTTTTCTAATATCTAATCTGTGTCTCCTCCCATTCAGTTTCATCCCATTGCTTCTAGTCTTTCCTTGTGCAAATGAGAATAAAGTTGATCCTTCTACAATGTGACAGCCCTTTAGATATTTGTAGACAGCTATTAAGTCTCCTCTCAGTCTTCTCTTTTGCAAACTAAACATTCCCAAATCCTGCAACCTTTCCTCATAAGACAGGGTTTGCAGACCGGTCACCATTCTGGTCGCTCTTTTCTGAACTTGCTCCAGTTTGTTGATGTCTTTTTTAAAATGTGGTGCCCAAAACTGGACACAATATTCCAGATGAGGTCTGACCAAAGAGGAGTAGAGGGAAATAATGACTTCACGTGATCTAGACTGTATGCTTCTGTTAATACATCCTAGAATTGCATTTGCCTTTTTTGCTGCTGCATCACACTGTTGACTCATATTCAGTCTGTGATCTATTAGTATACCCAAGTCTTTTTCACATGTGCTGTCACTTAGCCCTATTCCTCCCATTCTATATATGCTTTTTTCATTTTTATTGCCCAGATGTAGTACTTTGCATTTCTCCCTGTTAAAAACCATTCTGTTAGTTGCTGCCCACTTCTCCAGTTTATTTAAATCTTTTTGAATCCTCTCTCTCTCTTCTCTAGTATTAGCTATCCCTCCTAGCTTTGTGTCATCAGCAAATTTAATCAGTTTACCCTCAATTCCTTCATCTAAATCGTTGATAAAGATGTTGAACAATACAGGGCCCAGGACAGAGCCCTGTGGTACCCCACTTGAGACATTCTTCCAACTGGATGTGCAGCCATTTACGACCACTCTTTGGGTCCGATCACTAAGCCAGTTATGAATCCACCTAACAGTTGCCTTGTCCATTCCATACTTAATCATTTTTTCAATAAGGATTGTATGAGAGACTTTGTCAAATGCTTTGCTGAAGTCAAGATATACTATATCTACAGCATTTCCTTGATCCACCCAATCAGTGATACCGTCATAGAAGGAAATTAAGTTAGTCTGACATGACTTATTAGTTACAAACCCATGCTGACTCTGTTTAATCACTTCATTCTTATCCAGGTATTGACATACATGTTGTTTAATAATTTGTTCAAAGATCTTTCCTGGTATAGAAGTCAGACTCACTGGCCTATAGTTACCTGGGTCCACCTTCTTCCCCTTTTTGAAGATAGGAACAACATTTGCTCTTCTCCAGTCTTCTGGCACTTCTCCTGTTCTCCAAGAATTTTCAAAGATTATAGAGAGGGGTTCAAAAATTTCTTCTGCTATCTCCTTCAGTACTCTGGGGTGTAATTCATCTGGACCTGGAGACTTGAATTCATTTAGGCTAGCTAAGTGTTTCCTCACTATCTTTCTGTTTATAGATATCCTGGATTCTTCTATTCCCTTAATAGGACAGTGAATAACAGTTGATGTTACATTTCCTTTCTGAGAGAAAACAGATGCAAAATAGGAATTTAAAAGTTCAGCCTTCTCAACATCCTGTCTTACCATTTCATCATTTTCATCCTGTAAAAATCCTATAGCATCTTTGACTTTTCTTTTACTTTTGACATATCCCCAAAATCCTTTATTATTGCTTTTGACATCTCTTGCAAGCCTCAATTCATTTTCAGCTTTAGCTAATCTGATTTGTGCCCTGCAGGTTCTGCAGACAGCATTATATTCTTCTTTAGATATGCCTCCCTCTTTCCATTTTATAAACATTTTTTTCTTCCTTTTTAGCATGTGCTTAAGTTCTGTGTTCATCCATCCTGGTTTCCTTAACTGCTTCCTATTCTTCCCTCTTTTCGGAATTGTTAACAACTGTGCTTTGAGAATTTCATTTTTCAAGATTTCCCATCCTTCCTGGACATTTTTGTCTTTAAGGATATCCAGCCATTGGATCCCTCCAATTCTCTTTCTGAATCCCTTAAAATCTGCCTTTCTGAAATCTAACCTTGACGTCTGAGTCTTCACAGGTCTTCCGCCTCTAGTTATCCAAAATTCTAAAATAGCATGGTCGCTACCTCCTAGGGTCCCAGCCACTTTTACCTCCTCAACCATTTCCTCCCTGTTTATAAGGATTAGATCCAAGGTAGCAGTTCCCCTTGTTTTCTCCCTTACCTTTTGGAAGATAAAGTTGTCAGCAAGAGAGGATAAGAATTTCCTTGACCTGTTAGTTTTGCCTGAGAGAGATTCCCAACAAATGTCTGGATAGTTGAAATCTCCCATGACAACTATGTCATATTTTTTGGAGAACTTGGCCATCTGATGCATAAAGAGTTCATCCATAGCTTCAGCTTGCACAGGCGGCCTGTAGTAAATGCCTACAATGGTGTCCTTTCCATTGTTCTGTCCTTGTATTCTTACCCAAACAGTTTCCACAGAACTCCCAGTCTCTGAAGCTTCAATCTCTGTGCAGATATACGCGTTTCTAACATACAATGCGACACCCCCTCCTCGTTTATCAAGTCTGTTTCTTGCAAATAAGTTGTATCCTTCTAGTCTTGTATTCCAATCATGTGTATTGTCCCACCAAGTTTCAGTGATTCCAATGACATCATATTTCTTTTCCTGTGTTAGTAGTTCCAATTCTCCTTGTTTGTTGCCCATGCTTTGTGCATTAGTATAGAAACATTTTAGTTTGTGATTGGTTTCTCTTTCTCCAATATTTTTATTAATTAGATTCTTTCGTCTTTGTTCTTCCTTTCCACTTCTAATAGCAGAGTTCTCAATAGCATTTGTCAGGTGTATGGCTTTTTCTGGTCTTTTGCTTCCCTTCCCATGTTGTTCTAGTTTAAAGCTCTCCTTACAAGTGTAGCAAGGCGACTTCCAAATACATGCTTACCAGTCTTCGTAAGGTGCACCCCATCTCTAGCAAGTAGTCCATCGTATAAGTAGTTCACTCCGTGATCCAGAAATCCAAATCGTTGCTGACGGCACCATCGACGTAGCCAGTTGTTCACCTGCAGAATCTTATTCCACCTCCTTGTTCCATGGCCATCCACTGGGAGGATGGAAGAGAAGACCACCTGCGCTCCCAGTTCTTTCACTTTCTTGCCTAAGTCTTCAAAGTCTCTGCAGATGGTTTCCAGGTCGTTTCTTGCAGTGTCATTTGTCCCCACATGTAGTAGCAGGAATGGGTAGTCATCTGTAGGTCTGAAGAGTCCTGATATCCTGTCAGACACATCTTTAATTTTTGCACCTGGAAGACAACACATTTCTCTTGAAGTTATATCCGGTCTGCAGATAGCGGCCTCTGTTCCTCTCAGCAGGGAATCCCCCATGACCACCACTCTCCGTTTCTTCTTCACAACATTTTTCTTTCTCCATCCAGGAGGACTCTGAAGGCGTACAAGGTTGCTGCTTGTTGGCAAAGTCTTATCCTGATGTATTTCTTCATTGTTTTCCTGCGTGAGAGCCTGGTACTGGTTTCTGAGCAGTATGGGTGCTGACTGCCTCCTGATCCTCCTGCTTCTCTGGGTCACATGTCTCCATTCCTCTGTTTCTTCAGGTGCACTTCGAATTTCTTCTCTTTCTGTAACATGAAGAGATAATTCTGCTCTGTCCAAGAACTCTTCACCTTCCTTAATGATCTTCAACGTAGCTAACCTCTCTTCGAGATTTTGCAACTTTTCCTCCAACAGGGACACAAGCTTGCATTTGTGGCATGTGAAGTTTGGCTTTTCCACTGGTAAGTCTGTGAACATGTAGCAAGAAATGCAGCTCACCAAATGGCTCCTGGCCTCTTCCATCTTGAGATTTCTTAAAAACGATGAAAGATGAGCCCAAATTCGCGCGCCGATAGGCGCGCTGTTTTTCCGATTTCCTCTTTTCAGCTGCAACGGCCAAAACCCAGTGATCGTTGAGCTCGCGGAGACTCTTCACTTATCCCAGAAGGCACTGGGAATATGCAAATGATCTCCTCAAGACTCTTCCCCTGGTTTTCCGATTTCCTCTTTTCAGCTGCAACGGCCAAAACCCAGTGATCGTTGAGCTCGCGGAGACTCTTCACTTATCCCAGAAGGCACTGGGAATATGCAAATGATCTCCTCAAGACTCTTCCCCTGGTTTTCCGATTTCCTCTTTTCAGCTGCAACGGCCAAAACCCAGTGATCGTTGAGCTCACGGAGACTCTTCACTTATCCCAGAAGGCACTGGGAATATGCAAATGATCTCCTCAAGACTCTTCCCCTGGTTTTCCGATTTCCTCTTTTCAGCTGCAACGGCCAAAACCCAGTGATCGTTGAGCTCGCGAAGACTCTTCACTTATCCCAGAAGGCACTGGGAATATGCAAATGATCTCCTCAAGACTCTTCCCCTGGTTTTCCGATTTCCTCTTTTCAGCTGCAACGGCCAAAACCCAGTGATCGTTGAGCTCGCGGAGACTCTTCACTTATCCCAGAAGGCACTGGGAATATGCAAATGATCTCCTCAAGACTCTTCCCCTGGTTTTCCGATTTCCTCTTTTCAGCTGCAACGGCCAAAACCCAGTGATCGTTGAGCTCGCGGAGACTCTTCACTTATCCCAGAAGGCACTGGGAATATGCAAATGATCTCCTCAAGACTCTTCCCCTGGTTTTCCGATTTCCTCTTTTCAGCTGCAACGGCCAAAACCCAGTGATCGTTGAGCTCACGGAGACTCTTCACTTATCCCAGAAGGCACTGGGAATATGCAAATGATCTCCTCAAGACTCTTCCCCTGGTTTTCCGATTTCCTCTTTTCAGCTGCAACGGCCAAAACCCAGTGATCGTTGAGCTCACGGAGACTCTTCACTTATCCCAGAAGGCACTGGGAATATGCAAATGATCTCCTCAAGACTCTTCCCCTGGTTTTCCGATTTCCTCTTTTCAGCTGCAACGGCCAAAACCCAGTGATCGTTGAGCTCGCGGAGACTCTTCACTTATCCCAGAAGGCACTGGGAATATGCAAATGATCTCCTCAAGACTCTTCCCCTGGTTTTCCGATTTCCTCTTTTCAGCTGCAACGGCCAAAACCCAGTGATCGTTGAGCTCACGGAGACTCTTCACTTATCCCAGAAGGCACTGGGAATATGCAAATGATCTCCTCAAGACTCTTCCCCTGGTTTTCCGATTTCCTCTTTTCAGCTGCAACGGCCAAAACCCAGTGATCGTTGAGCTCGCGGAGACTCTTCACTTATCCCAGAAGGCACTGGGAATATGCAAATGATCTCCTCAAGACTCTTCCCCTGGTTTTCCGATTTCCTCTTTTCAGCTGCAACGGCCAAAACCCAGTGATCGTTGAGCTCGCGGAGACTCTTCACTTATCCCAGAAGGCACTGGGAATATGCAAATGATCTCCTCAAGACTCTTCCCCTGGTTTTCCGATTTCCTCTTTTCAGCTGCAACGGCCAAAACCCAGTGATCGTTGAGCTCACGGAGACTCTTCACTTATCCCAGAAGGCACTGGGAATATGCAAATGATCTCCTCAAGACTCTTCCCCTGGTTTTCCGATTTCCTCTTTTCAGCTGCAACGGCCAAAACCCAGTGATCGTTGAGCTCGCGGAGACTCTTCACTTATCCCAGAAGGCACTGGGAATATGCAAATGATCTCCTCAAGACTCTTCCCCTGGTTTTCCGATTTCCTCTTTTCAGCTGCAACGACCAAAACCCAGTGATCGTTGAGCTCACGGAGACTCTTCACTTATCCCAGAAGGCACTGGGAATATGCAAATGATCTCCTCAAGACTCTTCCCCTGGTTTTCCGATTTCCTCTTTTCAGCTGCAACGGCCAAAACCCAGTGATCGTTGAGCTCACGGAGACTCTTCACTTATCCCAGAAGGCACTGGGAATATGCAAATGATCTCCTCAAGACTCTTCCCCTGGTTTTCCGATTTCCTCTTTTCAGCTGCAACGGCCAAAACCCAGTGATCGTTGAGCTCGCGGAGACTCTTCACTTATCCCAGAAGGCACTGGGAATATGCAAATGATCTCCTCAAGACTCTTCCCCTGGTTTTCCGATTTCCTCTTTTCAGCTGCAACGGCCAAAACCCAGTGATCGTTGAGCTCGCGGAGACTCTTCACTTATCCCAGAAGGCACTGGGAATATGCAAATGATCTCCTCAAGACTCTTCCCCTGGTTTTCCGATTTCCTCTTTTCAGCTGCAACGGCCAAAACCCAGTGATCGTTGAGCTCACGGAGACTCTTCACTTATCCCAGAAGGCACTGGGAATATGCAAATGATCTCCTCAAGACTCTTCCCCTGGTTTTCCGATTTCCTCTTTTCAGCTGCAACGGCCAAAACCCAGTGATCGTTGAGCTCGCGGAGACTCTTCACTTATCCCAGAAGGCACTGGGAATATGCAAATGATCTCCTCAAGACTCTTCCCCTGGTTTGTAAATATATTTTTCTGTGTTGGCAACATGAGGAGTATTCAGTTTTCTATTCATGGTATTTCTATGTAACCATAGTAGTCATTGACAATATGATATTTTCATGACTCAAGGCCATGATTGTCATTACAATTGGTTTGATAGACCCTAGGTTATGATAACTAGCAGATACCAGGTATTACATTTAATGGTTGGCCTTGGGACCCATAGTATTTAACTATTTATCAAAATGACCCATTGTCTTTGTTTTGTTATCAGTGTCTGTTTGTTCAGACTTTTTAATTGTTTTTAAACAAAGTGTTTGTTGTGTCCACAAATAAAATTGTTATTTTTTGATTATCTCATTTCCGTGGTGATCCCGATTTGTGTGCATATACTTTCTTCTTTTCATGTGTTCTCATGTTAATTTATTTATATGCACAAGGTGATCCCACCTAAATTGACATTGTGGATGGTGCCCGTTTATTCCTATTTTGTTAGACATCAGTGCTAATACATATGTTACACATAAAATGCATTGTCACAAGACATGGTTCCTATGACAATGAATAGATGTGATGTTAAGTTACTAACTCTAATCATTTGCACTTACTTCAGTTTTCCTGGGCAAACCGAAATATCCTTTAATATAGTGTGTCCTAAATCAGACTTGTGGCTCGAAAAACTTCTGACCAATTTGCTCGGAAGCAATGACTTGCTCTTATCATGAACCTTACAAACATTTAGAAGCTCTTTCCTAGGCCACTGAAGTCAACTATTATTTAAGCCCTAATAATTTATTTGGATCTTTCATTCAGATTTTCATTATCATATTCTTATGTAAGTCAGTGACTTATAAATAAAAGGGACAGTAATGGGGTCAAAATCCACCTCATGACCTTTAGTTAATAGTAAATCACTACCAAAAGAGGCCTTTTTTTATCCATTTTCTGCAATTTGGAGCTATGAAAGGAGACATTAACAGGGTCATAATCCACCGCATGGCTATTAGCTAAAAGTCAGTTAGCTTCCACCATTCATTCATTGCCTGTATCATGTGAACTCACTATACCTATGCCATCACACTGTCTATGCTCCAAACATGTGGATAGATGACTTGAGCACCTATGACCATTAATGTTGAAAAACATTTTTACCAACGTCAATATAAATATCAGGCAAATCAATTAATTGAGAGAAAATCTTGAATCCATTATCTGGGTAGGAATCTGGTTTGTTACCATCTGTCACCCATTGTAAAACTCCTTTATTGATGTCTACTTTTATTTAAGGAGGTTAGGCTTAGTTTGACGCTTTTTGTATTGATTTTAATGGAGATTGGAATTGACGGTAGATGTATTATTTCTACTGCTGTCACACCTTCCATAGCTTATATATTTCCAAGTTTAGAATTGCGCGGAACATTTGGTGGTCGCGTAAATGAGACAGCTAAAACTGAACTTGCCGTCCTTCTCAGCCATATCATGACGGTTGTCAGCACAGACTAAAAGCCTATTTTTTTCTTCTTTTTTTTACTCTTTTATTGAATTAAGAGCAGTTCAGCAAGATCAGCTATTTTTAATAAAAAATCAATAATAAATGTGCAGGTTTTTAGTAAATCTTGTGTAATCTATGAATTATTAAGGTCTTTGTCCCCAGTGGGATCGGCACATCTTCCTGAAAGCTTTTCATCAGCCGGCCACAGTGACGTGTACACGTGATTTAAAGTCCCGGATTCCCTTTATATTCTGTTACAAGGTGCGATATCTTCTCTGCTCCTCAGAGAAAAAGTGGAACTAAATCATCTTAAGAGGTTCTAGAAGCTCTTGTAGATTACTGTGGATGACAATGAATGCTTCTTAATTCTAGGCAGGGACACACGTTATGACAGTATTATTATTTTTCTTTTTCCTCTCTATACATACGCCGTTTTTGAACCCCTCAGTAATGCTCTTACAGTTGCACGAGACTTCCACACTTCTGGGGAAAATGGCCGCATTCACGTGTTCGGTTCTTCTGAGAGCCGCACGTCACATTTTACATTCTTGCAAATGCATGTTTCGTTCTTCATGCTCTGGAAAAGAAGAAAAAAAAAACTTGTCAAAATCACATGAGAATGGTTAATAATTCATCTGCTGCCCTCCCTCCGTGTTTTCAGCAGCAGTGCTAATAGGTGGGTACCTCAGGGTGTGCGGTGAAGCATTCTTGCCATGTGATAAAATTCGAGATGATGTCTTGACCTGCCTGAAGTCCTGTATGTGTTTCTGTTCTTTTCTTGATTACATAGTTGACAAAGTCGAGAAGAGAAATGGGTCCATCAAGACCAACCTTTATTCCCACCGTGTAGATTGACAAGAAGTTCACCAGAACTTACTTCAAAAAAATTAGCTTTGATCCATTGGGATGCTTTGAGGTGGAGTTGACCCAGAATCTAATTTGTAATGATTTTACAAAAAATTAAATGATGATTCCCAAAAATTGTTACTTGTAAAGTCATCTAAATCTTCTACAACCATAAGAAACCCCAAAATCTGTGTTCTTTTGGCCAGATTCGATGACATTTCCAATGATGTCCAAGAGCAGTTTTCTCCTTTCATGTCTGCCACCATAGACTACTTTTGTTCTAGTTGGTATTTTTGGCATGTACTCGATGTCTCATGTGAGAGTCTTTTCAGAATTGGGTTCCCCTGACCCCTGTCTTACCGAGTAGCGTTCCAGGTGTGGAATTAATAGAGACGTGGCCACCAACCTCCATCATTCTTACTCTTTCATTCCTCACTGGGTGTGACCTGGATTGGAGGACCCTTATTCTGCCAATAGGTGAGGGTCTCATCAGTTTGACCTGCACCTATCATTTAGGATACGTAACCAACAGCAGATAGCCAGACGGGCAACTATGTGGTCACCTGTCTGCACCCAAACCTATCTCAAGAAAGCCTATATCCACTAGGTTGGTTTACAGAGGCAATGATTTACCAATCTGTGGGTAAAATTGAGTAAAATAAGAAGACCAAGCTGGATGTTTTTACTCATCCATCAATACCTATGGCTTGTCGGGAGCAGTTGCTTCATGTAGGGTCACCATAGATCATCCGGTCAATAGAATAAATAAGTTGATGTGTTTTTGGTATGTTGACCAATTCCCCAGTCATTTTTGACTTAGCAGAATTTGTTGATGACCTTCTTTTCTCGACGGAACTATACCCGCTTTGTTTCATGGCCAATAAGTAAATGTCATCTCCAGATGAAATAGAGCAGTGTCCCCCGGAGAAGCCACCTGCCTGGCAGTGAGATGGCAGAGGAACATTAGGCAGCCCGGGATATTTTATGGGGAGCCGCATATTACACAGGCCCTTTTATCACTTGACAGTTTGATTCAGTAGCCGGTAATTTATTCGGCAGACATAAATCTTGAGATGATCATGTTTTTTAGCGGTGTAACAGCTTTAGTAGGAATCACGAAGATTTAGTGTCTCATCTGTAACCAAAGTGAGTGGCGATGAAAGCTGACGACAGGAGGACAAGATGCCTCTCGTTTCACCACTCAACCCACCATAGGCTTCGATTGTAAAGCTGCAAAATTAATACATCAACTAATATGTTGGTGAATGTTCATTATCTTACTGGGAATATGTCATCAGAATGCAACATACTGCAACATATTTACCCCAAAATGATATCTGTGGAAACATAAGCTCACCTCTCAAAAAACAAGCCTTCTCCCAGCCCCATCGAGCAAAAAACTGCAAACGTTGCGAAAAATCAGGGGGAAAAAACAACAGTGGCCAAATTTTCTTTCACCAATTTCTGCATTTTTTTCGCTTCTTACCAATATTTATTAAAAAAAAAACCTATATGTTTGGTATCTCTGTAATCGTACTGACCTTGAGCATCATGTTGTCAGGTCATATTAACAGCACAATGAATACCATAGAAACAAAACCCAGGAAACAATTGTGGAATTGCATTTTTTTTTGTTTTTTTTGCGCAGTTTCACCACATGTTAAAATTTTTGTTCCTGTTATCCAGTATATTGAATGGAAAAATTTAGTGTTATTCAAAAAAGATTATTCAAATTTTTAGATAATTTTCTTTATAAACATTTCATTAATTTTAATTTTTAGTCCCCTTGAAGGACTTGAACCGGTGATTAATACTATGTACAACAATACCACAGTATTGCAGAATATAGGACAAATCATTTTCTCCAATGAAAGCCAAACACAGGTGGATCTCTACAGGAGCATGGTCGTGGACGACCATGTGAGCCATCAGCAGCCTGTGATTGCGTGGTGCAGGGGGCAATTGGTGTGTGGAATAGCGCCCGATCCGGATTGTGTGCTTTAAATGCTGGGCAGCAATTTACATCAGCATTTACGGGATTAGCAGCAGTATGCAGAGCTTAGCCGAATTATTGTGTGCAGGTGCATCCTAACACATGATGTCAGGGAAGAGAATTATCAACTCAATTTTACAATAATTCCCTGATCCTAGCAATGGCTTTATAACCTCTCGTCTTTGAAGACACTTGAACACTCGGCCAAGAACCCAAGGCGAAATCGAGAGAGGAGGCTATTCGCTGAACAAGGGTTTGGTTGTAAGTTATATCCATATGTGGGCACTAAAGTTGAGCAACATGATTGGAAGGATCCTGTTCCATTGGCCATGTAGGTCCTCAATGGCAGCCGGATCAGAGCCGGGGGGCACTACCTGCTATTTGCCGGCATCTTCCCATATGTAAGCCCCTTGTGATGTTATGGCTGTAAACACTGTACAGACAAAAAAAAATTTGAAACTCCAAATTTTGGGATTTTTTGATTTTTTTTTTTTTTTTTTGGAGCTGACCAGATTTCAATAAAAATGCAATAAAAAGCGACCAAAACATTGTACAAATTCCAAAATGATTTCAATAAAAACATCAGATTGCCAAGCAAAAAAACAAGCCCTCACACGGCTCCATTGATGGGTCACTCTCAAAACAAAAAGCAACACTTTTTTTTTTTTTGAAAATTTCCATTTTTGTTAAAATCACATAAAACTTTGTTATCACTCTGATTGCACTGACCCGGAAGATCGTGTTTGTTTTTTTTTTTTTTTATTTATTAATATTGCACAATGAATCCCGTAAAAAGAAAAGCCTAAAAAAACTATTTCAAAAAATGTTTAAACATTTCACCAGAATTTGGATTTTTTTCCTCAATTTTCTAGCAAATTATATGGTAAAAGGAATGGTGTCGTTCTAAATCATCGCGGCAAAAAAACAAGCCCTATTTTGATGGAATAATATAAAAGTTCTGGCTCTTGGAAGAAAAAAAAATGGACGTGCAAAAACTGAAAAATTGCCCCATCAGGAAGAGGTAAAAGAGGCCACGCAGCGATATTGTGCATCCACAGCTGTAATCAGTGGTTTATGTTACGAGGGCGGATCATGGCCGGGCTCATGGTTCAGTAACATAAAGCTCACCGCAGGGTGTCCTAACTTACAGGAGAATCGGAGGCTCCGATGTAAGCACTCTGCAGAATTCCCTCCGCGGAACTTAATGCTTCCTGCACTGCGGGTATGAAGTGAAGTTGAGGGCTTCCTCCTCGCCGGCGATTATGGACTGGGGAATCGTAAAGGAGGAGAGATAATTCTTTCTAATGAAATCGAATGAAGAAACAAAACTCTTCCAGAGAATCGGTCCCTTGTTAGACATGAGGAATCTCGCCGCAGCCTCCTTCATCCCGACATTTCACCCTTTATTAACATGAACATGAAAATAACATCTACGACATCGCGGGGAATAAAAATGAAGAAATGTGTTTTTTTTTTACTTTTTATCCATAAATGTATACATTTTTTTTCCTCTCCTTTCCTCCATGTATTCTAGACACCAGGCCAGGGGAGTTTCTGGTGGGGAAAGTGCCCATGACCAGAACTTGGACATCGCACTGTCCCTGTGACGGAAAGTTTTTGCTCCGACTATTCACAAGTAACTTTTTGCAAATTGTTTTTACCATTTCCTTTGCTGCATTTCGAGTCAAAAGTTTAGGTCGTTAATTTTGAGCACCAGAAAAAGAGGACAAACCGGCGCCCAAACGTGGCAAAGACAGGAATATAAATTTCATGGCATTATTGTCTAGTTTCTGATTAGATTACACATTTGCAAACTAAAAATAAAAAATAAAATGAGTGTTGCCATCCTTGCTGTCGCTCATTTTTTGTCCCCAGAAATGTTTATATGATTTTATTACAGATTGAGTAAAATTTTGTAAATTTTTGAAACTTATCTTGTACCAACATTTTTTCCCCATTATTTTTTTTCTTTGTGTTTATCTCCCTATTCAAAATAACTGGTCATTTACCAGCAAAAAGTCGGGCTCCCCTAAAGAAGGTGATGTTGCGAGTGGTGGCCGACTTGTAAGTGTGCGCCCCTTTTCTAGACTTTTTTTTTTAGAGATCTAAGTCCTAAGAGCAGGAGATGTTCAGTCATTCCTCAAAAGCCTGGGATTCCCACTTGTCCTTCACTTGCCGAAATGAGAAAGTGAAAACACCGGATTGAATGGATTGTCCAGGCTTAGATTGACGGCAGACTTCTGAATCATATTGGTCGGTGCGCACGCTGTCGGGATTTTCCAGTTTTGCTGGTGCAGTGAGCGGATGGTCAAGTGACCTCATGTATGCGATTTACATGCGCCGACTAGAAATGTTTGTCTACTTCCTAAATTCGCCTCTAATAATCGGGTAAGTCAGTCTACTGGAATCTCGCCTTTTTTTCATCCTTAATTTGGTACATTTTCTATGATGAGTTCTGGGAGTCTTGGAGTACAGATTGCGCCATATAGAAACTTGGGGATGTCAAGAGGGAAGTTTAGAAGAATACTGGGGTGGCCCAGCTTCACCAAAAACGTAAGGATGAACAGAAATGTTCGGTTGGTCCTTTCTTCAATGCAGATGATAAGGTTTGGTTATCTTCCAAAAGTATTAAGCTGAATGTGCCACATCAGCGAAGTTGGGTCCTAAATTTATTGACCCATAAGAGATTCCGGAGGTAGTTAATCCGGTGGTCTTTAGATTATGTCTTCTTCCAACTCTTCGCATCCCAAATGTGTTCCACAGATCTTTGTTGAAAGAGTTTGTCCTATCAATGTTGTCTGCCTCGTCTCCAGCGCATCATGTTTCTGTCAGTGGAGGTTTGGAGTATGACATACAGAGGATCGTGGATTTTCGGAGGGTGAAAAATTCTCTCCATTATCTTGTTCATTGTAGCGGATACAGACCCGAAGAGAGATCCTTGGTTTTGGTTCGTTTCCTGAAGGCCGATTGTCTGCTCATGGTTTTCTATTATAGGTTTCCTGGAAAACCTGGGGATCCGGTGGTCTCCCTCTAGAAGATTCCACCTATCGGAGTGTCTGGAAGCAGTGAGTGACAGTTCAGCTGTCCAATCTAGGACTGGGGTGCGCTGAGCTGTTAGTAGGGTGATGGACAGCTTAGCCGTCCAATTGGAGGCTGGGTTGTGCTGAGCATTGTGTTTAGTGACAGCTCAGCTGTCCAATCAGGGTTGGAACGTGCTTGGGTTTTCTCCACGTGTCTGCTGTTACCTGGATATTTATCTGGCTCTCTGCCTCCAATTAGTGCCAGTTGTAGCTTTGCTCAAATGGTGTTTGCTTGCTCTGTACGCTGTGTTCTTGTATTTGATCTGTGTTGCCCGACCTTGGATTTGCCTTTGACCATCTGTTTGCCTTGCCCTTTTGTCTTGAACCGCTACCTTCCTGGAATTTTGACCTAGTACCCCTTACCTTACGCCTTTATCTTACCCCTTTGTATATGATGATATATGGTATCCGACCCCAAAACTCTTGATGGGTAGTCACGGCTTGTCCGAAAGTACTGACTAGCGTCACAATCAGTTGTTTGCAGATTTTTGGGGCATTTTATAATTTGCATTGCAAAAAAGAAAAATTCTTTGAAAATTTGCGGCGGCCTTATTGATATTGAATTTATGTTGCAGGTAAATGTCTGTTTATTCAGAGCTGATTTTTTGTTCCAGATGCTTTTATTTTGGCTATTTTTGGTGATTTTTATGAGCTGTGATGGAGGCTGGACACACAGGGTCTCACTCACAGCCGTGATTCAATGTCTTCCCCCCTACGGCCATGTGTTGTATTAGGGGGGTGATCACCTTTATACCGACGCAAGTCCTCTACATGACCCGCCATTATCTGAAGAGCTTATCCCTCAGTAATCTCCGGGGCATTTATCTCTCCAGATGTCTCCTTGTCTTTGTGCGCTGTCATCACTTTCTGCCTCCGTCTACTGGCAGCACACATGGCCTTATCATAAATTTATATTCTCTTCTCTCGCCCTGTCCCTCATTAATCGTCATGACAACTCGTCATTGTTTTATGGTACGTTGCGTAACGTGGGACCGTTAAGATAGAACCCATAAATGGCAAAACGGATGCGATCAAGCAATATAGTAGACAGTAATTATGGCCTGAAGTCAGAGACCGGCTCTGAGTAATGGTGAGACAGTAATGGTGAGGTCTGCCTGAGATAAGTAACGTCCAGAGCATGTGGGAGGTGAGCGGCATCCGGCACATGTGGTAGGTGAGCAACATCCAGCATATGTGGAAGATGAGCGGCATCCAGCACACGTGGGAGATGAGCGGCATCTGGCACATGTGGGAGGTGAGCGGCATCCGACACATGTGGAAGATGAGCGGCATCCGGCACATGTGGTAGGTGAGCAACATCCAGCATATGTGGAAGATGAGCGGCATCCAGCACACGTGGGAGATGAGCGGCGTCTGGCACATGTGGGAGGTGAGCGGCATCCGACACATGTGGAAGATGAGCGGCGTCCGGCACATGTGGTAGGTGAGCAACATCCAGCATATGTGGAAGATGAGCGGCATCCAGCACACGTGGGAGATGAGCGGCGTCTGGCACATGTGGGAGGTGAGCGGCATCCGACACATGTGGAAGATGAGCGGCGTCCGGCACATGTGGTAGGTGAGCAACATCCAGCATATGTGGAAGATGAGCGGCATCCAGCACACGTGGGAGATGAGCGGCGTCTGGCACATGTGGGAGGTGAGCGGCATCCGACACATGTGGAAGATGAGCGGCGTCCGGCACATGTGGTAGGTGAGCAACATCCAGCATATGTGGAAGATGAGCGGCATCCAGCACACGTGGGAGATGAGCGGCGTCTGGCACATGTGGGAGTTGAGTGGCGTCCGGCACGTGAGAGTTGAGCGGCGTCCGGCACATGTGGGAGATGAGCGGCATCCGGCACATGTGGGAGTTGAGTGGCGTCCAGCACATATGGGAGATGAGCGGCGTCCGGCACATGTGGGAGATGAGCAGCGTCCGGCACATGTGGGAGATGAGCGGCGTCGGGCACGTGGGAGATAAGCGGTGTCGGGCACGTGGGAGATGAGCGGTGTCCGGCACATGCGAGAGGTGATTGATGTCCGGCGGCACATGTGGGAGGTGAGCGGCGTCCGGCACATGTGGGAGGTCCCTCATCTCAAGGGAAAACTGAGCTGCATATGCTAAAATCCTGCAAGTCCACTTTCTCCAGGAGACACCATAGCTGAATCCCCAAAGAAGGATCACAGACTAATCCTTGTGGGTCCATCTGGAAACTAGGACCATTCCAGACATATTCATGAATGATGTGCTGCCGAACGTTAACTAGAAAGATGCCCAGCGGCTCCTCCCTCATGGGGATGTGTCCAGGGCACGTTTTCACCTGGATGTATACAGCAGTGTTCCTCTTCACTGACAGTAAGCAGAGCTCCTGAAATGCACAACTTTTCAGAAAACTGGGAAAAAAATATTTGTGACTTTCCTAGCCCTAAAAAAAAATTGTGCCCAGTAAAATGTACATTTTCCAGAATTTGAGCTTGTCAAATATTGTGTGAAATTCAAGCTGACTTGGATTTGCTCCTCTGTCTTCACGACACCAAAGAATTTAACACTTCAGAAAAAAACAGAAATACGAAACTTAGGATAAAACGGCGTCCGGTTTATTTCTACCATTGGGGATGGAATGGTCTCACGTTGTGACGTAAGTTTTATGTGGAGTCTGGGGCGTTTTAACGCATTGATGTCCATTTTGCAAAGTTGCAATTAAAGGGTTAATACCAACCCATGGGAAAGTGAAAAGTTAATGTCCCTTCTGCGAGATTGTGATGGAGGGGATAGTGTCTCATGTGCAGCGCCCAAGAGATCACAGGTGGAGAGAGCGATCTGTGGAACCTATGTTCTAGGCATTGAGGGAGGGGTGCCCTATGTTCTAGGCAATGAGGGAGGGGTGCCCTATGTTCTAGGCATTGAGGGAGGGGAGCCCTATGTTCTAGGCAATGGGGGAGGGTTGCCCTATGTTCTAGGCAATGAGGGAGGGGTGCCCTATGTTCTAGGCAATGGGGAGGGGTGCCCTATGTTCTAGGCAATGAGGGAGGGGTGCCCTATGTTCTAGGCAATGGGGGAGGGGTGCCCTATGTTCTAGGCAATGAGGGAGGGGTGCCCTATGTTCTAGGCAATGGGGGTGATGCCCTGGTGCCATATTCTATGAAGGCACACAATTTTGGGTCCCCATCATTTCTAAAGAAATCTTCACTTAGCAGCCAACAAGTGCCACTTCTACTAGCAGCTCATGGGAACAATGAAAACTTTATTTCTTCCGTTCTAAAAGCTATCACACAACAGACCCCAAACAGACCCCATAACCATCAGTGTGGCCCCCTGCATCTCTCTGCGTACCTGATGCACGTGGATACTTTAACTCCAGTTGTTCCTTTAAACAGATTAGACAAACGAAATGTGCAGAAATGTGAACGTCGCCTTACTGGAAATCCATCAGTACATGTACCGTACATGTGCTCGGGGGATAAGAGGCTCCGTACCGGACTGGTGGAGAAGACGGGTTAGGAGGTGCAAAATACTTGCCTTGCCCCTGGCCATCCACACTACACGACTAGGCCCAAAAAAGTTTAACCCTTTACTGTCTGACAACCTCCTTCCAAGTTCCTGAACTCTTTTGGCAGAGAGACGCTGACGATGTAGTCGCACGTCTGACTGATCATACATGGTGTGTATATATATATAATATATATATATATGTGTGGCACAGGAGCGCGACGTGAAGATTCTCTGAGCCCCCGATGGCACCAGTCCGAACACAATGTGTCAGTTTTGTTTGGAATGTATTGTCTGTAGATGGAGGCAGCAGGCAAGTGTAGTCTTTGGACCCCCATAGTGACGACTGTACAACAAGGACATTGTCATGCGGGGTCTCTGACTGCTGGACCCATTCACTAGTGATGGCGGAGTCTGGCATGGGTTTGGGATATGTAGACATTCGCCTTGTGATCTTATCACAGTCAGCTCTAATGAGTGTATCCAGTTTGATCATTTTCCAGCTAAGGGGCATATTTTCTGTTTTCTGCAACTCATTTTCAAGTTTGTTGTGCAGACTGTGACAGAGTCAGCAGAGTCATGTCATCAGCATTTCTGGATAGGGTCAGCAGATTTATCTCAATATTATTAGAGACATTAGAATCATCTCATTATCATTAGATGGCAGGATCAGTACAGTAATTTAATTCTCCGTAGAGGGCAGGGTCAGCACAGTCGCCTCATTTCCCCATTGGAGGGCAGGGTCAGCAGAGTCACCTCATTACCCCATTGGACAGCAGTCACCTCATTACCCCATTGGAGGGCAGGGTCAGCAGAGTCACCTCATTACCCCATTGGAGGGCAGTGTCAGCAGAGTCATCTCATTACCCCATTGGAGGGCAGCGTCCGCAGAGTCATTTCATTACCCCATTGGAGGGCAGCGTCAGCAGAGTCACCTCATTACCCCATTGGAGGGCATGGTCAGCAGAGTCATTTCATTACCCCATTGGAGGGCAGCGTCAGCAGAGTCATTTCATTACTCCATTGGAGGGCAGCGTCAGCAGAGTCACCTCATTACCCCATTGAAGGGCAGGGTCAGCAGAGTCATCTCATTACCCCATTGGAGGGCAGGTCAGCAGAATCACCTCAATACCCCATTGGAGGGCAGGTCAGCAGAATCACCTCAATACCCCATTGGACAGCAGAGTCATCTCTTTACCGCATTGGACAGCAGAGTCACCTCATTACCCCATTGGAGGGCAGGGTCAGCAGAATCACTTCATTACCCATTGGAGGGCAGCATCAGCAGAGTCATTTCATTACCCCATTGGAGGGCAGCGTCAGCAGAGTCATTTCATTACCCCATTGGAGTGCAGTGTCAGCAGAGTCATTACCTTGATCATTGAATGAGATCATTACCTTATTGGAGGGCAGGTCAGCAGAATCACCTCAATACCCCATTGGACAGCAGAGTCACCTCTTTACCCCATTGGACAGCAGAGTCACCTCATTACTCCATTGGAGGGCAGGGTCAGCAGAGTCACCTCATTACCCCATTGGAGGGCAGGGTCAGCAGTCACTTCATTACCCATTGGAGGACAGAGTCACTGCATTACCCCAATGGAGGGCAGGGTCAGCAGAGTCATCTCATTACCTCATTGGAGGGCAGGGTCAGCAGAGTCACCTCATTACCCCATTGGAGGGCAGGGTCAGCAGAGTCACCTCATTACCCCATTGGAGGGCAGGGTCAGCAGAGTCACCTCATTACCCCATTGGAGGGCAGGGTCAGCAGAGTTAGGTAAGGCAGCATATCCCTCACAATTGTCATTCACATCTAGTGACATAATGACGAAGCGGTTGGGACCCTATAAATTGTATTATTACCAGATGATTGGGGTGACGCTTAGTTTTTAGGATCATCTTTATTAGGATCATTGGGGGTTTGAGTTCCTGAGAACTTCCTATCACATGTGAGGAGATACAGGTATTCTGGAGTCCCAGACTCCCGGTACCGGTGCATTCACAGCTGCCCGCAGGGTAATAAAAGCCGAATATTCGGCTGCAGACGAACCAGAAGCTTCTGCTCCTAAAGAGGAAAGGCTGCATGGAGAATCACAGAGCAGAGACCCACAGAAAGCCCCTGAGAGTAGAGTGTGGCCTCTTAATATTCTACAGCCGCGGCCCCTTCTGCGGACGTATCCAATGCTGACAGTGCATCCAAGCACAGCGGGCCGCGGTAATGGGGCGCAATGTACCGGCTATTACCACTGACAGCGCTAGCCGGCGTGTCTGCAGAGTACCACACATGGCAGGCTGAGATACACCAGACAATACCACACATGGCAGGCTGAGATACACCAGACAGTACCACACATGGCAGGCTGAGATACACCAGACAGTACCACACATGGCAGGCTGAGATACACCAGACAGTACCACACATGGCAGGCTGAGATACACCAGCAAAGAAGACAATATCACACATGGTAGGCTGAGCTACACCAGAAGGTATCATACATGGCAGGCTGAGATACACCAGCAAAGAAGACAGTATCACGCATGGCAGGCTTAGATATACCAGCTTAGACAGCTGAGATACACCAGCAAAGAATATAGTATCACACATGGTAGGCTGAGATACACCAGGTGAGTGTATGATGCAGGAGAGGATTAGCTACACGGCTCAGCAGTCAGTATCACACAGGATAGGATTAGATACACGGCTCAGCAGTCAGTATCACACAGGAGAGGATTAGATACACGGCTCAGCAGTCAGTATCACACAGGATAGGATTAGATACACAGCTCAGCAGTCAGTATCACACAGGAAAGGATTAGCTACACGGCTCAGCAGTCAGTATCACACAGGATAGGATTAGATACACGGCTCAGCAGTCAGTATCACACAGGATAGGATTAGATACACGGCTCAGCAGTCAGTATCACACAGGATAGGATTAGATACACAGCTCAGCAGTCAGTAACACACAGAATAGGATTAGATACACGGCTCAGCAGTCAGTATCACACAGGATAGGATTAGATACACGGCTCAGCAGTCAGTATCACACAGGAGAGGATTAGATACACGGTTCAGCAGTCAGTATCACACAGGATAGGATTAGATACACGGCTCAGCAGTCAGTATCACACAGGATAGGATTAGATACACGGCTCAGCAGTCAGTATCACACAGGATAGGATTAGATACACGGCTCAGCAGTCAGTATCACACAGGATAGGATTAGATACACAGCTCATCTGTCAGTATCACACAGGAGAGGATTAGATACACAGCTCGGCAGTCAGTATCACACAGGAGAGGATTAGATACACAGGTCAGCAGTCAGTATCACACAACAGAGGATTAGATACACGGCTCAGCAGTCAGTATCACACAGGATAGGATTAGATACACGGCTCAGCAGTCAGTATCACACAGGATAGGATTAGATACACGGCTCAGCAGTCAGTATCACACAGGTTAGGATTAGATACACGGCTCAGCAGTCAGTATCACACAGGATAGGATTAGATACACGGCTCAGCAGTCAGTATCACACAGGAGAGGATTAGATACACGGTTCAGCAGTCAGTATCACACAGGATAGGATTAGATACACGGCTCAGCAGTCAGTATCACACAGGATAGGATTAGATACACAGCTCATCTGTCAGTATCACACAAGAGAGGATTAGATACACAGCTCGGCAGTCAGTATCACACAGAATAGGATTAGATACACAGCTCAGCAGTCAGTATCACACAACAGAGGATTAGATACACGGCTCAGCAGTCAGTATCACACAGGATAGGATTAGATACACGGCTCAGCAGTCAGTATCACACAGGATAGGATTAGATACACGGCTCAACAGCCAGTATCACGCAGGATAGGATTAGATACACGGCTCAGCAGTCAGTATCACACAGAATAGGATTAGATACACGGCTCAGCAGTCAGTATCACACAAGATAGGATTAGATACACGGCTCAGCAGTCAGTATCACACAGGATAGGATTAGATACACAGCTGCTGATTGGATGTCAGGAGGGTGATGGCGGCAGAGATTCCTTTAACCCTTCGGTGTAGTAATCATGGTTGGCCTCGACACTGGCAGGACTCATTATTTGTGAGTCTTTCATCCTTTAATGTTTCGTGTGTTTGCTCAGTGATTATGGAGGTGAAAGCGCTAATTGGAATATTGTTCTCATTAGTATCAGACTCCCGGCCCCGGTGTGTGTATTGTACCCTGCACGGCGGGGGTCCGACATAGAGGGACGCGCTCCGCCATACACGAAACATTTACTGCGGTTATTACACTGTCACAAAATCCTCCTCCCTCATTTGTAGAAATATCTAGATATCTGTAGATAGGTGATATAATATGTACATATCCCTTTTTCTATCTATTATCTATCTGTAGATCTGTGACGACACAACATTTTAACTTAGTTATGCCAGGCATATATTTTCTTTAAGTCAAGAGACATAGACTATGATTTATATGCGTCTGAACGTTGACTGTTGAATTGAAGTTTGGGAACTGTTGAATGACGGCTGTTTACCTCTTACATCAGCTCCTACTGGTTAGCGTCTGGTATCTTTGGAGGACAGGGATGCTGGGTAATTGAACAATTGATGTTTGCTAATATGTTGATTACCAATTGTATAAAGCCCCCGTCTCACATAGCGAGGTCGTTGTTGCGTCACTGATTTAGCGACGCAACAGCGATCTCGCCTGCGATCTCGCTACGTGTGACACATAACGGCGATCGGGCCCGTGCTGTGATGTCACTGATCGGGCTTGAATGTCCTGGGCCATTTTTTGATCGCTAGTGTCCCGTTTGCCAGCATGCATCGCTGTGTTTGACCTCAATACTACAGGTCTGAGAGACAGGGTCCCAACGACCTTCGTATCGTTCCGTATCGTTGCTGCGTCGCTGTTGAGATCTGACTGTTTGACATCTCACCAGCGACCACGTAACGGTGCACCAGCGATCCCTACTAGGTCATATCGTTGTGGGGATCGCTGGTGCGTCGCGAAGTGTGACGGTACCCTAAGTCCATGTAGCTTGTTGATTTGCGAACAGTGAAGGACAAACTTTGTAGATTATCGTATATACTCGTGTATAAGCCGACCCGTGTATAAGCCGACCCCCCTAATTTTGCCAAGAAAAACTGGGAAAACTTATTGACTCGTGTATAAGCCTAGGGTGTAAAATGCAGCAGCTACTGGTAAAGTTCAAAAATAAAAATAGATACCAATAAAAGTAAAATTAATTGAGACATCAGCAGGTTAAATGTTTTTGAATATCCATATTGAATCAGGAGCCCCATATAATGCTCCATACAGTTCACGATGGGCCCCATAAGATGCTCCATACAAAATACACCTCATATAATGCTGCACAAAGGTTAATAATGCCCTCATAAGATGCTCCTTAGAATAATATGCCCCATATAATGCTCCATAAAGGCTATGGCCCCATAAAATGCTCCATAGATTATGCCCCATAAAATGCTCCATTGATTATTCCTCCATGAGATGCTCCATAGATTATGCCTGTGATGAACAGCGCGGCCAGTGCCACCAATATGTCATGATCCCACCACTGACACGGATTTGTCAGCGGTCGGAGGGACGTGACGCACTGCCGGCACACGGCTATCACAGGCGCAGAGGGGGCTTATCTTAGTTATCCCACCACTGGCACCATGTGACCAAAACACAGCAAGCTAATCTTGCTCTAACAATTTACCGCAGGGGGGTATTTTGGATGCCCCACCACTGCTAACAACCTTCCAAGAACTGCTGGGATTTATGTATATCCCACTTTCTCAGTTCCTCTTTGGAACTCGCAGCTCTCCGGCACCCCCCTTACCCTCAGGTCAGTCAGGGAACTGCACCTAGGATAATTAGTCGCCGGACGGGCTGCTTGTTGTGCACGGCCAATTAGACTACTGCAGTAAGAGAATTATCAATGCTGTGGCCTCAACCACTCATTCAGCAATATAAGACTCTTCTGGACTGCCAACTAGCCTAACCAACCGCACACACCACGCTGCCACCAGCCACGCATTACTTAATCAAAGAGTTAATTAAGAGGGTCTGTGGCGAACCCCAAAATTAGTAGCGATGCTCTAAAAAATGGCTCATAGTTCGTTTCTTAGAGCATGGAGACAGAGCTAATAGATTTTATCATTTATTCCCAAAATGTGGGCAGTAATTACATAGACAAAAGTTGCTATAAAGTTGAGACATTAAATATGTACAATGCAGTATAAAACAAAAGGATTACAAACACAGAGATTAACACTTACATTTGCTTAGTGGGTATTAGGCATCCCATGTGGCTCGGGGGATGGGCCGCAGCCAAACGTCCCCACTCATCTGGGGTTCTTGTCAGCACGGACTCTGCAGCTCCAACTGGCTGGAATTTGGTAGGGAATACCTTATAGCCTAGGGTCTGTGACCTCACGAGATGGGCGGTCTGGTGAGGTCCAACCCCCCTTTCTCTAAGTTATGATTTGGCTTCAAAACTTAGAACAACTATATCTAAACGAGAAAAGCCCATACCAACACACATAGGGCATCTGTTGTGAGTTCATTTTCCAGTCCACCAGTTGTGAGTTCTCCTTCCAGGCTCCCTCTGGTGGTAACTGGAGGTAGTGAGGCTGATTTAATCAGTAGAGATCTGCCACCTGATAATGAGGATGACGATTGGACCTTAGGAATCTCAGACTGGATTTAAGACAGCCGACGCCCTATTCTGGTGCTGGTGATTCCTTCTGGCTTTTCAGGTCCTGGTTTTCAGCTCTGTTCCAGTCATTTCAAGCTAAGTTTTTGTGCTAATGTTCACACTTGATTTTGTTGGTCTATTCAGATTTTTTGTGTGGTCAGCCAGCCCCGGCTGGGGCTTTGCTGAATTTCCACTCTTATTTATCTGCATTTGCCAATTTGCTCTTTTGTCCCTTATTAGATTGGCCTCTTTTTGCTCTGTCTCAGAATATTTCAGAGTGCTGATATAGTGGGAGAAGTCTAGTGACTTCTGGGTTAATTTTGCTATCAGAAGTGTTGGACATTATTTTTGTAGGGTTTTTGGCAGATTGCAGACAGTGTCTTTCCTTTCCTATACTTTCTAGTTAGTTCGGGCCCCATCATTTGCTCAGCCTGTTTTCCTGCCTGTGTTTGTGCTTTCATCTTGTTTCACCGTCAATTCATGTGAGGGGGCTGTCTTTCCTTTGGGGTCTGCTCTGGGGCACTTAGTTTTCCCCTTTTCTTGCTTTAGGCTTATTTAGTCCTCCAGCTGTGACAAAGCGTCTAGGACCATCGTAGGTACGCTCCACGGCTGCTGCTAGTTGTGTGGTTAGGATCAGGGATCTGCAATCTGCATAGTTACCAACCTCTCTGGTTTTCTGTGACTTAGCTTGTTTAGTCTTTTTCTCCTCGGTGACCCATTCATAACAGGCATCATTGCTTGTGATTTATCGAATAGAATCCAATAACACCAAGCATGCCATAATTAAGGCACTCCATTTGGTAGCAATCCATATCTCAGTTTCTGGAGGGATTAAGATCATGAAAATTAGGGATTGGTAAGCTGGTTTCGTTGCCTACGCAGTGATATGGTTATTATATCTCTGAGGTGTATGGTTTTTGCAATATGATTTGTTTTAATACTTCCCATAGCTGCATTCAAACCCCTGGTTTTAAACAAAGACATGCTCTCCACTCAGATTAATTAACATTCCTAGCTCACAGGAAATGATCGGTGTCCTGTTACCTAATGCAGGCACAGAGCTGTTAAGGAGGGAGGCTGCAGTTATGTGATAGGCTGATTTTCTCATCAGAAAGGGGAGATTTCTCAAAGGTTCCAACAGAATACATCATACTTTACAGACATTTTACATTGCAATGCCCCCATATGCTGCCCCATAAGATGCTCCATAGATTATACCCTCATATGCTGCTTCATAGAATATGCCCTCATATGCTGCTTCATACAATCTGCCCCCATATGCTGCTCCATAGAATATGCTCCATATGCTGCTCCCATAAGATGCTCCATTTATTATGCCCCCATATGCTGCTCCATAGAGTATGCCCCCATATGCTGCTCCATAGAATATGCCCCCATATGCTGCTCCCATAAGATGCTCCATATATTATGCCCCCATATGCTGCTGCAAAAAAAAAAATGCCATACTCACCTCTCCTGCTCAGGACCCGGCACCGGTGATATTCACCTGTCCGGGGTCCATCGCTGCTCACCACTGTCTGCGCGTCCTCTGTCAGTGACTCTGTCAGTGACTGTTTAGCCAGCAGAGGGCATGGCGCGCACTAACCTCGTCACCGCGCCAGCTGCTGGCTAAACGTCACGGACACAGGAAGAGCAGACAGCGTGAGCAGCGATGGACCGGGGGACAGGTGAATATCGCTATACTCACCCATCTTGGCACGGTCTCTGCAGCCTCGCTTCTCCACTGTCTCCCTTCCTGCCCTCAGCGGTCACGTGATACTGCTCATTACACTCATGAATATGCGCATATTCATGAGTTTAATGAATGGTACCACGTGACCACTAATAGCAGGAATGGAGACCTGGAGAGAGAAGCTGGGGGCTGCAGAGACCGCGCCGGGGGGTCAGTATGATCTCTGACACCCCTGCTCCCCCTCCCCCCGCCGACCCCCAGGTATATGACTCATATATATGACTTTCAGCCCAAAAAAATGGTCTGAAAATCTGGTCTTATACACGAGTATATATGGTATCTATTCAAACAGCGAAAGATAACTTCATCCCACCTTCCCCCTGACCTGTGGTTCATGGCCTGGAGGACAGCTGTGGGTATAAAAAAGATCTTTTTCCTTCTGATATGAGACTTTACAGAACAACAGTCCAGGCACCATGACATTCTACAACTTGTGGGACCTCAGCCCTAGCTGAGGTGATCCCATGGAGACGTTTGGAGAAGCCAGGTTGGGACAATCAAATCAGTAGGCCACTTACCTCAATGTCAGCACCCTAAGCGTGTTGTTACCCCCTCCCTGTGGCTCAGAGGTGTATCTAGGCTCTCTGGCACCCGGGGCAAGAATTCAGTTCGGCGCCCCCTCCCCAAACACACATGCGATTTGCACGCTTAGTCATGTACCCACGAGCTGCTCTCCCTAATGCTCTCAATGTTCAGTGAAAACCTGAGAGAAGCAGGAAGAGAAGCTCGTTGTCACAGGACCATAACTATGAAAATCACATATGAGTGAAGTGTCCATGTGATGGCTACTGGAACCTGCAGAGCTGAATCCTGACACTGCAGCTTCTGAATTCTCACAACCACTGCACACTTTTAGGATTCTCCTGTACCGGTGGTAAGAGTACACGGTCATATGTCAGCACAAGCATGTGATTTATATACTTCTGGCCACATTCAGACTAAACGTGCCCGGCCTCGCTCTGTTCATTTTCATTGAGTGAGGCCACACATGTCTAGTCAGCATGTGACCGCATGTATGTAAATTACCGGCACGAGAGAATCCTGACAGCATTCAGTGCGCACTGTGAGAATTCAGAAGTCTGCAGACTCAAGGAATGACAGCAGACTGAGCACAAACCTGGACAACCCCTGTAATGCTCCTAACAAATAAAAACATGAGAATTAGTCAGTATCACAAATAATATTTACATCCAGGTACCTTATAGATGACGTCGTCTCTGGAGTCGTTCTCCTTATTTTCTTCTCCAGACCCCATGATGAGTTTTCTCACCCACATCTCGTCTCTGTAGACTTCCATCTTCTCCGATCTTCTGCAACAAATCTCCACACGATGCCCTTAAAGATAGAAGTGTCATTATAATGCTCCTGAATAAAAATATCTGCAATATACTGTCGCCTCACACTATTCCCCTCCCTCCTCATACTGTCTCCTCTCACATCCCTCTGTTCACCATACTGTCTCCTCATATATTTACCCCCTCACTGTCTATACTGTCTGCTCATACATACACGACTCCCCATAGTGTGTCTGCACACATCCCATCACCCTCTCTCCACCTACTGTGTCCACATACATTTACCCATTCACTACTCATACTGTTGCACCCATCCCCCCACTCACCATACTGTGTCTGCACCCATCCCCCCACTCACCATACTGTGTCTGCACCCATCCCCCATACTGTTTCCTCATACATGCCCTCATACATACATACTTTTCATTGTGTCCTCAAATCTCCCCACACACATTAAATCCCCCCATCCCCATGCCATATCCCTGCACACATTATGTACCCCCCCCTTAATCTTTGGTGGTTTCTTCAGCTCCAGAGTGGAGCACACTTACCACCAGTGTTCACCCTTCTGGGCACCGGTGAGTGACATCAGCAGCGTGATCACATGACCTGATCGTGCTGCTGGCGTCGCTCTGACCCGGCGGTCAGCACTTCAATTTTACTGGCGTTTATACAGATGCCAGTACATTTGATCCCTGGGAGCCGGCGCGTGGCAGCTTCTCTGTGCACGCTGTCAGCTTGACAGCCAAAATATAGTCACGAGAACAAACAGTTGCACTCACAACGATAAATTATTGCAAAAAAGTTTTACTATTATTTTTTTATTTGTTGTCACAATTCACCAAATAGTGCGTCACCGCAGTATAAGGAAAAAAAGAAGCGAGTATTCCAGAAGTATACGGTTACGTTTTGACCTAACCATAGGTCTTTCTCAAGCCATACTTAAGTATGTAATAATCACGGTCTTCTATAGTTTATGAGTGTCCTCATGACAAGCACAGGGGTTTTCCGCAGACCTCCGACTGTAATGGCAACTCATCTGTGACCGGGGCGCCATAGAGCAGTTAGATCAGTTACGCTGTATATGCCGCAGTCACAGATTGACAGCAGAATATAACGGGGCTGAATAACACATCTATCCTCTGCCGGGAAAGATGCGGGCTCAACTCCTGAGCCTGCAACAAAGACAGGGAGCCGACATATGACGTACAAGTACATCATATATCGGAAAGTGGTTGCAAACAAAGATATGGTGTTTTTTTAATTAAACCCTGTGCGCCATTTTAAGAATGTGGTGCAGAAAGAAATCACAAATGATGAATCGGGGACCTGTCTCTTAATTTTGACTGAGTTGGAGGATGGACACTATGGGTTATGATATCTCCCATACACAACCCACACTGACACAAGAGATTCCTGCTGTTCATTCCTTGACAGTCAGAGAAAAGCAGCATCGGTATGGAGGAATTTAGACAGCAGTAGTGAGCTGGGTAGATGTGAATCCAGCTCAGCACACTCCTCCTGTGTCTCCCTCTGCACGTTTCTCACTCTGTTCTTCACCTTAGAGTATAATAGGAGGTATAACCTGACATCACACTCAGCTGGCGTTCCTTCTCATTTTAAGAAAGACAGCGTTGAGCTGTTTTTTATTCAGAGTGATTTGCCACTTTGAGAGGCGGAGGGAATGGAGAGAAGTGTCTCCTACGTGGAGAAAGAAGCAGATTTCCCTGATGAGATGTATTAGAAATTTTCTTATATTTACCTGTACTATTGATTTATTCAAAGCTTTTTTTAAAACACAGTTACCATTGAAAGGAATCCATCAGCAGGATTTCGCATTCACAAGCTCTATTTTTCTCTTTCAAAGACAAGTCCAGCAATTCCTTTACATGGCCCGTCCGGTCCTTTGCTACTGAGAAATCGGCATATGAATTGATTTGCAAATGAGGCTGAAGAGCTATGGTAGATCTTAAGCCTCTGTCACTCCAGCTGTATTCACCACCCATCATAACCTTCTACTGTTTAACTGATTGCTCCTTTGCCTGAAGTCACACAGCGTAGAGGCTGTCGGTCAAGCAGGAGCTGGTGCTTGACGATAATAGAGGTGGAGTGACAGAGACTTCAGATCTACCATAGCACTTCAGCCTCATTTGCATATTAATTCAAACAATGGTTTCTCCGTAACGAAGGAACGGACTGGCCATGTAAAGGTATCGCTGGATTTGTCTGTGAAAGAGATGCATAGGCATTTATACAGATTGGGGTGTGAAATCCTGCACTGGTCACAATTCCCGACGAACTTCAAATCTTGGGTTTTTTACTTACCCGACCTTATGCCGTTAATCAGCCTGAAGGAGAGCACTGCACAGGTTGGTGCCGTGTAGCTTGGACGTTCGTATTATTGTGCCCAGTGGTCCGATCTCCCTGTGAACATCACATTATCTCTTATTTTCAGGACAGTGGCTAACTTGTCATTTTAGGAAAACCCCTTTAACCATCCATATGCGTCATTAATACTTGACATGGACCAATATACAGTTCTGTTGTGACAGCCATAAGTATCTGTCCTCCTCTGTCTCTGTTCAAAGGGGATCTGTCATCAGATTCCACAATACAAACTGGATACATGATGGATCTGATGAGGCTGGTGTACTTACGAAAATTTATACCAACATGGCTCCTATATAATCCTATTTAAAAATGTGTTCTCAATACTTATGACCATGTGGATACAGGAAAGATGTAAATCTTTGTACCGTGTTAGCCAGTAGATAGCAGAATATTCAGAATTGAGAGTCCTCAGTGGTTGATACCTTTTAATTGCGAACTGAAAAGATGGTAACACATTGCAGCTTTCCAGACTACTCAGGTCTCTTCATCAGGCAAAGACTAATACAACATCTGAAGAGTCACATATTTATACACAAGACAGCACAGAAATAACGCAATAGATAAGACAAGTGACGTGAAGCAGAATTGTCATTATGGGAGCGGGAGAAACATAAGTATTGGACCAGTTCATAGATAAGGAGTCTGGATGTTTTATTGCCCTCTGATTGCGGTCTGGTTCTGTGTTATGTGATGACCCCAGAAGGTCTTAGGAGCAAATTCCTTAATTGATGTAAAAAGACCTAAATCCATGCGACACATTCATTCCTGCATTGAGAATGTCAAGGGTCGTCATGAGCTTGTACTCCCAGACTTCACATCTCAGAGAGACAGGAGGGTCTGGGAGTACAAGCTCATGGCGACCCTAGACACTATCAATGCTGGAATGAATGTGTCACATGGATTTAGGTCTTTTTACATCAATTAAGGAATTTGCTCCTAAGACCTTCTGGGGTCATCACATAACACATTAGGAGACCCCAATCAGAGGACAATAAAACTTCCAGACTCCTCCCTCTCCCATAATGACAATTCTGCTTCACGTCACTTGCCTTATCTATTGTGTTATTTCTGTGCTGTGTTGTGTATAAATATGTGACTCTTCAGATGTTGTATTAGTCTTTGCCTGATGAAGAGACCTGAGTAGTCTCGAAAGCTGCAATGTGTTACCATCTTTTCAGTTAGCCATTAAAAGGTACTGATGGAAAATACTGACTGTGTGAACGTGGCCTAAGTGACCGGCTTAGCTGCAGCTGACCGGACGCCATTCATTGTCCCCCAGTAGAATCTCTGTGTTACCAGCCATATACACCTTACTGATGGGTGGTCCAACGTCACGGTGCATCCCGTCATTGACAAGTAGGAGAACGGTACCCGATATTGTTTAAGAATACAGCAACATGACAACAAAGTTGTAAATGTAGTGACAAATCGATGACAACAAAGTAGATCACAGACCCCCCAGCCTGAAATCTGATACTTATTATCTGTATAATTGACGGTATCGTGCTTCATTCCTTGTGATTTCCTCTGACTTTCTGTGCCTTCTTTGTTAATGCCGTCAACATTTGTATATTTCTCATATCACGGCCTGTGGGTAATCATCCTGACGGCCGGCGACCCATTTTTCATCCCATCTTCCCTCCCCCCCCCCCCCCCCCCCCCCGCTCTCACATCTCAAACTTCTCCGCTAGCTCCTGTCTGTGCCTCCTGCTCGGCTCTGGCTGTCAGTCGCTGCTCCCCCTTCCCTCCATCTCCTGCTCCAGCCATCCTCTTGCACATCCAGACAGCACCATTCTGATGGATTTGCATGCACCCTCTCCCCACCCCCCCATCACTTCTTTCCCAGCCAGCATCTTCCCCGTTAGGTTCCACTCATTTTACCCCCTACTACTCCTAGCTGCCATCACTTCGCTATAATCCCATGACCCCCCCCATACACATCCTCCATCCTCCTCCTCTCTCCAGTATCCCCACCGTGTGTGTGTTTTATATACTTCACCGTGATCCAACCCCCCAATAGCATCCATTACAGCCCGGTACGTGATCTCTTTGTTATTTTCACACTAATATCTGTGTCTTTTTTTTCCTTCCTTGCGTCCTCTATAGATCCAAATATAGCGGCAGATGATGTTGATCTGGTTCCCGGTAGATGACACCCCCACCCCCTCTGTATCCCTTTAGTTATCATTGTTGGTAGTACATCTCTTTTTTCCCTTCTTTTTTTTCTCTCTCTCTCTTCTCTCTCCCCCATTATAGAGCCTCTAATCTCGGTGCCTGGTCCTTGAAAGGCTGTCGTACCGTCCCCGTGGATTCATTCC